>NC_090269.1:160702011-161442011 GCF_040414725.1 Anabrus simplex | reverse complement strand
GATACAACTGGGGAGTATGACCAGTACCTCGCCCAGGCGGCCTCACCTGCTATGGTGAACAGGGCCCTTGTAGGGGGATGGGAAGATTGGAAGGGATAGACAAGGAAGAGGGAAGGAAGCGGCTGTGGCCTTAAGGTAGGTACCATCCCGGCATTCGCCTGGAGGTGAAGTGGGAAACCACGGAAAACCACTTCGAACCCACCTCTACTCAGTTGACCTCCCGAGGCTGAGTGGACCCCGTTCCAGCCCTGGTACAACTTTTCAAAATTTCGTGGTAGAGCCGGGAATCGAACCCAGACCTCCGGGGGTGGCAGCTAATCACGCTAACCACTACACCACAGAGGCGGGCTTTATTATTATTATTATTATTATTATTATTTTCGTATTTGTCCTAGACGGGGTTACGCTAAACCTCATCATCATCATCTGGTTACCCTCCAGGGTCGGCTTTTCCCTCGGGCACAGCGAGGGATCCCACCTCTACCGCCGCAAGGGCAGTGTCCTGGAGCTTCAGACTCTTGGTAGGGGATACAACTGGGGAGAATGACCAGTACCTCACCCAGGCGGCCGCACCTGCTATGCTGAACAGGGGCCTTGTGGAGGGATGGGAAGATTGGAAGGGATAGGCAAGGAAGAGGGAAGGAAGCGGCCGTGGCCTTATGTTAGGTACCATCCCGGCAGTCGCATGGAGGAGAAGTGGGAAATCACGGAAAACCACTTCCAGGATGGCTGAGGTGGGAATCGAACCCACCTCTACTCAGTTGACCTCCCGAGGCTGAGTGGACCCCGTTCCAGCCCTCATACCACTTTTCAAAATTTCGTGGTAGAGCCGGGAATCGAACCCGGGCCTCCGGGGGTGGCAGCTAATCACGCTAACCACTACACCACAGAGGCGGACTACGCTAAACCTACAAAATGAAAAGTGGTTAAATACATACAATTTATGACCTTTATATTAATAATACTATGATTTAATTTTTATTTCATATTTTTATGATATAAAGTACCAGGCCTAAGCAGCTTATTAATTTAAGCTATATGTGACAGTGATAATAAGCAATGATAACCGAACTCACGATTTTCTACGGCGCAAAGTACTGTTGTGAAAAAATGACCTTGTACCAGCGAGCGAAGTCCGTGCTTTAACAGTACTCACCACTCACTGACAGCGAATGGTTATTGCAAGCTTAGTAGCGTGAGGCAATCAACTTGAAACGACCTTCACGCGTTCAGCGGCAGACAATGATGTTACGAACGAATGCAGCTCTTTCTTGTAGATAATACTAGATACTACTAGTTGCTTTTAGTAATGCCCTCTAGTAGCTACCGATGATACATACTTAGACAAGGACTATCAAAGGGCACTCTTACGAGTACAGATTGAACTTTCAGAAATATACTGGCATTAATATTAACATCATATACCCTGTTAATCTGGCCCTCACTCAACAAGTCATCGTGGCGCAGAGAGTAACGTACTAGTCTGGTGATATTATCATCGGCGGTTCGAATTTAGGTATTGGAAATAATTTTTAAGATTTATTCAACACTAATTTCATATATATATATATCCCTGACAGAACGAGAATCTTTGTCTGCCACGTTAGCTCAGGTGGTTAGATGTTGGGTAATGTCTAGGATTTGTTCTCTTGAGAGTAAATGGCCGTTACTCTCATGGTTCGAATCTCTATTCATTCCTTTCCAACATTCTGAGCTATAAAGGAGAAAGAGGTATGTAGAACGAGAGGGCACTTAAAAGGAAAGGAAAAGGAATTTCGCACGTTGCGTAAAGTATGTCGTTATCAGATAGGTTTAACAACCGAAGCTGGTTGGAAACGTTACAGATTCTCCGGGCGAAAGGAAATGAAAGAAAGAAGGAGAAGGAATAAGAAAGGCGAAAAAACCCTGGGGTTAGATCGAGGAAAAATTAGAAAACCAAACAATTTTCATTTGCGTACGATAAAAGAGTAGTTTTTCCTAATTATGATACCGGTCCATATGGTTATTAACACATAGAATAGCACAGACTTATAAATATATATAAGTAAAACATACACACAGACTTGTGGGTATTTACTACCACGACAGAGGTCTTTCATTCACACAGATTTGTAGGCGTTTATAGCCATGCCAGAGGTCTTTACATTCAGGCTTGCGAGTGTTTACCACTATGCCAGAGGCCGTCATACACACAGACTTACTTGCCAGAGGTCTTAACATTATACATCTTTTATTTACCAGCGCTGTTAGATATTGCAAAACTCCGAACTTCGGAGAAACCCTGGGGGATTGTTCGAAGCCAGCGCTGGATTTCTAAATTTTCCTCGATCTAACCCCAGGGTTTTTTCGCCTTTCTTACTCCTTCTCCTTCTTTCTTTCATTTCCTTTCGCCCGGAGAATCTGTAACGTTTCCAACCAGCTTCGGTTGTTAAACCTATCTGATAACGACATACAGTACGCAACGTGCGAAATTCCTTTTCCTTTCCTTTTAAGAGGCCTCTCGTTCTACATATCTCCTTCTCCTTTATAGCTCAGAATGTTGGAAAGGAATGAATAGAGATTCGAACCATGAGAGTAACGGCCATTTACTCTCAAGAGAACAAATCCTAGACATTACCCAACATCTAACCACCTGAGCTAACGTGGCAGACAAAGATTCTCGTTCTGTCAGGGATATATATATATATGAAGTTAGTGTTGAATAAATCTTAAAAATTATTTCCAATACTTAAATTCGAGCCGCCGATGATAATATCACCATACTAGTACGTTACTCACTACGCCTCGATGACTTGTTGAGTGAAGGCCAGATTAACAGGGTATATGATGTTAATATTAATGCCAGTATATTTCTGAAAGTTCAATCTGTACTCGTAAGAGTGCCCTTTGATAGTCCTTGTCTAAGTATGTATCATCGGTAGCTACTAGAGGGCATTACTAAAAGCAACTAGTAGTATCTAGTATTATCTACAAGAGAGAGCGGCATTCATTCATAACATCATTGTCTGCCGCTGAACGCGTGAAGGTCGTTTCAAGTTGATTGCCTCACGCTTCTAAGATATAACTTGCTTGCAATAACCATTCGCTGTCAGTAGTGGTGGGGACGGAGCGGAGCGGAGCGGAGCGGAGCAGTTGTTGTGACGTCATCACCCGGTAGTACCGAGTAAACTACCGAGTGAATGTAATGTGGCGGCACGTTTAAATACGTTATTGGTATGGCAACGCAAATTCAATGCCCTTTTCTCACAACATAACCATTTCGCTGAATACAGCAATGTTGCTTTCTGCTGGAGAAGCCGACCTGCTCATTTCATCCTTGTGATGCCTCTTGATATCATCATCATCATCATCATCTGTTTACCCTCCAGGTTCGGCTTTTCCCTCGGACTCAGCGAGGGATCCCACCTCTACCGCCACAAGGGCAGTGTCCTGGAGCTTCAGACTCTTGGTCGGAGGATACAACTGGGGAGTATGACCAGTACCTCGCCCAGGCGGCCTCACCTGCTATGGTGAACAGGGGCCTTGTAGGGGGATGGGAAGATTGGAAGGGATAGGCAAGGATGAGGGAAGGAAGTGGCCGTGGCCTTAAGTTAGGTACCATCCCGGCATTCGCCTGGAGGTGAAGTGGGAAACCACGGAAAACCACTTCGAGGATGGCTGAGGTGGGAATCGAACCCACCTCTACTCAGTTGACCTCCCGAGGCTGAGTGGACCCCGTTCCAGCCCTCGTACCACTTTTCAAATTTCGTGGCAGAGCCGGGAATCGAACCCGGACCTCCGGGGGTGGCAGCTAATCACGCTAACCACTACACCACAGAGGCGGCCGCCTCTTGATATAATCCCACAAATTTGATACGCCACCACCCGTCAAGTAAATGCGGCCGCAAAATTTGCATTTTGCTTATTTTTATCACCAGTAATTTCAAAGAAATGCCATGCATCAGACGGTTTTCGTGGCATTTGTGGTACAAATTTCTGTAAAAATTTATGCAATTCCTTAAATTTTCTAAAACATGAATACCATCTCAAAATGGGATTAAATATCAAACTAATGCCACAATTATTATCTACTATGCTTTGTATTATCTACAAACCACAACAAGCGGAGGAAATATAGACGCAAATTAAGAAACACAGACTGAACACAGGCATAATACTCTTACAAGGGGTGGCCACGACGTTCGGATCACGGAGTATCTTCAAACTTTGTACACATTTAGTAGTCCATTAGGACAAGATAATGTGCAAGTAGTAAGGTGTACTACTAAGGCGTTCTCGAGAAAATCTCAAGATAAGTTTTCGCGTCGAATATGTACCGGTGCGTTGCGATCATTGCGTGAAACGGTGGTGGTCGAGTGGTTAGCGTTCAAGCTCCGTGCTCGCTGGATCGAGTCCCGCGTGTTGTTTTGTTTTTCAACACTGGTCAAATTCTTTCATATACATTACAATTCAAAGGTAATATACTTAAAAAAAAGGTATATTTGCATGAACTTTATTGGATTTCCAATGTTATTTGGCTCTTTACTATTGTTTATCATTACAAAAAATATCCTTCTTTCTTTCTTTCTTTCTTTCTTTCTTTCTTCAGCTGTTTACCCTCCAGGGTCGGTTTTTCCCTCGGACTCAGCGAGGAATCCCACCTCTACCGCCTCAAGGGCGGTGTCCTGGAGCGCGAGAGTTTGGGTCGAGTATACAACTGGGTAGGATGACCAGTACCTCACCCAGGTGACCTCACCTGCTATGCTGAACAGGAGCCTTGTGGAGAGATGGGAAGATTGGAAGGGATAGGCAAGGAAGAGGGAAGGAAGTGGCCGTGGCCTTACATTAGGTAGGGGCCTACATTCCGGCATTTACCCGGAGGAGAAATAAATGGGAATCTACGGAAAAACACTTCGAGGATGGCTGAGGAGGGAATCGAACCCCCATCTACTCAGGTGACCTCCCGAGGCTGAGTGGACCCCGTTCCTGCCCTTATACCATTTTTCAAATTTCGTGGCAGAGCCGGGAATCAAACCCGGGCATCTGGGGGTGGCAGCCAATCACACGAACCACTCCACGACAGAGGTGGACTACAAAACAAATATATCATTTATAATTATCAACAAGTAAACGGCCCAATGCATAAAGTATTCCTGAAAATGTATGCCTGTCGCGATTTGTGAAATCCCTCATACCTGACAGTGAAATCGAGTAAGGTACCCGGAACTGCTTTGCACCTGGACGCTCTGACCTGCAATATATATGAAAGAATATGACCAGTGTTGAAAAACAAAAAGTGAAAAGCGAGACTCGATCCAGTGATCCAGCGATTACGGAGCTTGAACGCTAACCACTCGACCATCGCCACCTCGTGCTCGCGACTGCAACGCACCGGTACACATTCGACGCGAAAATTCTCTTGCTATTTTCTTGAAAACGCTTTAATAGTACGCCTTACTATTTGCACATTATCTTGTCCTAATAGACTACTAAAAGTTTACAAAATTTGAAGATGATCCGTGATCTCAACGTCGTGGTCTGCCCTTGTTAAACACTTGTGCGCTACACTGTGCTCTGGTCCTCCGCGAGTACTTACAGTTGTAAGCGGAGGGGATCGGTGGTGCGCTCTACCGCTACAACCGGATTACTCATCGGTATTACTCGCTCCGTCCCCACCTCTAGCTGTCAGTGAGTGGTGAGTACTGTTAAAGCACGGACTTCGTTCCCTGGTACAAGGTCATTTTTTCACAACAGTACTTTGCGCCGTAAAAAGTCGTGAGTTCGGTTATCATTGCTTATTATCACTGTCACATATAGCTTAAATTAATAAGCTGTTTAGGCCTGGTAATTTATATTATAAAAATATGAAATAAAAATTAAATCATATTATCATTATAAAAGTCATAAATTGTATTTATTTAATCACTTTTCATTTTGTAGGTTTAGCGTAACCCCGTCTAGGACAAATACGATAATAATAATAATAATAATAATAATAATAATAATAATAATAATAATAATAATAATTGTTACCGTGTTTTTGTGGTAGTTATGCATGAAAGAAGGTACTGGGTGGTGAATAGGTCTCAAGCTACTAAAGAGAAATTAATTTTAAAATTTAACAAGGTTATATTTTCTTTGCAAAATTAGGTAACAACAAATAGAACAGGTACTTAGTAGCCGAAACACGATTGAAAAATACATTTACATTGGTACCCCATTTGGGGCTTCAAAAGTCAGAAACATAATTCTTGAGCAAAGAGCCCAACCTTACAATGAACACCATACAACAAAGGGGCCGAAAACCCCCAAACATGCCAGAAACATTTGCTTCCAATTACACCCAAAAGCCTCCTTGAGGCAGAGACACAATTTTCAATAAAGGGCAACTTCCCCTTAAAATACAAGCCTATCATAGGCCACTCCAAACTCCACTTTTAAGCTGTCCTCCAAGGACGTATCCCCAGGGGTAAAATACCCAACCTACTGAGGTCTGTTAAATGACAATAAGGTTAATACATGACCTCTAAAATACAATTTGAGAGGAGGCGAACTTGCACTCCTAATACACTTTGCTTAAGACCTACTTGGCACTAGGCCGTTAATACAAGGGCTAATCCCATACTACAGAGGTGACTTAAAAACAATTTACATTACATTACGGAAGAATTCGTTGAGAAAAATAAGTTCACCTCAAGACGATGTGAGTGGGAGCTCGAGAGGGTTAAGCACTCTCTATCCCGATATGTCGTTCGGAAGATAGAATAGATACCAGTAGTTTTTACATTTTAAAGGAAAGTTACATGGTGGAAGGCCTAGAACCCGCCCCGAAAGTTAAACTGCTGAGCTAGCAAAGAAAGAATTTATTAATCGGCCATTACCTTATTGTTGACCGCTGCCGGAGAAAGAGGCGCTTCCCGCCTCCTGCTATGTACTTAATACACTGAAAGATGGAACAGAAGTGGAGCAGAGACCCAAAAATCAGCAGTTTAAATCCTCTCGTGGAAGGTTCTAGGCGTTAGGAGAATGAAAACACCCGCCCACAATTATTTTATTGGCTAGGTTACAGAAACATATCCAAGTTCGTGGGAAATACATCGGATTGGTCGGAAATTACTAAAAGAAATTCAGGATTGGTTAAATGCAAAACAAGGGGAAAGAGAGGGGTATACAGCCAACTTAAAGAATAACTAAAAAAATTTAGCAAAGAACAAACATTTGAAATAAAAATTTCTCCAACAAAATAGTTCTTTGACTCCGCACTAGGTTGCACTATTGTTGATCTTCAGTAGTGTCCTCTAGAAGAGAAAGTTCACACTTCTTACTTCAAGTGAAACAAAACCACATCAAAAATGACACAGTTCAAAAACTCAAAATTTTCCACGTGGTGACATCTTCTGAGAAAGTAGAGAATTAATAGCGTAGATAAAGTTCAGACTTCCTCCAGCAGAGGAGTTTCAACTGGCGCACATTTTAAATTAGCGGAGTGGAGGTGTACCGCCCGGTACAGACCTCCCCCCCCAAAAGTTCCTCCCGGGGTGACACATGAAATTGTTTGCAAACATGGTCCAAGTTTTGATGTAGATATGGAGATTAATTGCCCAAAAAAAATTTATAAGGTTTTCTTAATTTGGTTTGATTTAATTTCAAAATTTTGTTGTTGCAGATGAAGAATAGTTTTTAAGTTTGTAGAAGTAGAATTCTGAGGATAATCTTTTAAAAGGTGATGAAAAATTTTGCAATGTCCACCAAATTTGTTGTTGAATTCCCAAGTGTAGTCATCTCTTATAGTGACTGTCCATGTAGTTGATGTAGGCTAAGTTGGATGGCCAGACCGGCCGTTGCAGCTTGCGTCCAAAGGGAACCGCTCGGACCCCTCAAGTACCCTGAGATACCGCTCGCTCGCACTATGAGGGGAGCAGAGGTGTTGAAACACGCCGCGCCCGCGGTGAACATATACAGGCTGCGGGCAAGTAGCAGGTCGTGCGCCGCACATCAGCCTTGGCCGGGAGGAGAGCTCCGGCTCGCCGTGCACACGTCGTCCTCGCTGGGGCCGAGGGGGCCCGTCCTCGGACCCAACCGCGGCACAGCGCCGCGCGGCTGCGGGGGCACTGAAACATTAAAGCTAGGCGGCAGAATTGTGTTGGACCATCATCATGGTTTTGAGGGCACAGGCTTGGTGAGGAGGTTGAGCGGTCAGCGGCGTGCAGATATCCATGGCATTTACTCAAATCAAGCCACAGTGTGTATTGAAGCAGGAGACGGGAGCGTGGTAATGGCCGAGGCAAGGACAGAATGGCAGTTTAACGGATCGGGGAAGGTTTTACAAGAGGCTTACATATAAGACCAAAATATTATAGAAGGGGCAGAAAGCCTTAAAAGTTGAACTAAAAAAAAAATATATATAACCTTCATATTCCTTTCAAATTATATGAAGCAAGTTAACACAGAAATTACACCGGTTTCACCTGGGACAGGTGAACCCTAAATATCCTCTCGGTGGCTGGATTGCTTAATAACAACGTAACCGGGGTGAGGAAATCGAGAATAACACATGGCCCATGGAATCTGGGGGCAAGCTTGCCCGCGCGAACAAAATTTTTGACCATTACTTGGTCACCTACCTTTAAAGGGGTGGGTCTCCGTCCACGATCATACCTTTCCCTAACCTTTTCATGAGACACTTTAAGATTGGCTTTAGCCTTCTTCCAAAGATCTTTAATATTATCCGGATCTATTGTCTCGGGTAGAATGTCACCCAGAGACCAGAGGTTAGAGAGCGGCGAGTTGGGAACAAACTTGAACATCAAAGAAGCTGGAGTGAATTTATGTGATTCATGAACCGCCGAATTCAAAGCAAAAGCTAACCAATGCAGGGACGTGTCCCACCTGGAATGATCATCATGTTGATAGGCAATCAGTGCGGACCTGAGATTACGATTAACCCGTTCAGCCAGAGATGGTTGAGGGTAATACGCAGAAGTAGTTACATGAGAGATGGATAAGTCAAAACAGAATTTACGAAATAAATTAGATGTAAAAGCCTTAGCATTATCAGATACAATATATTGGCACGGACCAAACGAAGCAAAAATAGAATTTAGGCAAGTAATGGTAGACTGAGCGGTAGCCAGCTTAGTCGGAAATAACCAAGAAAATCTGGTAAAACCATCTACACATACAAAGATGAATTTGTTGGCATTTCCCTTCGACTGGGGGAAGGGTCCTACATAATCAATATACAGGCGTTCCATGGGGCGCGACGCTTGCTGAGAAGACAAGAGGCCTACCTTGGTGGACATGGTCGGTTTAAGATTTACAAGCTTTTACAAGTTCACGAATTTCGCCGTCCATACCTTTCCAGATGAACATTTCACGAATCTTTTCACGGGTTTTAAAGATTCCAAGATGCCCTCCTAATGGGGTCTCATGATAATACTTGAAGATCATAGGTACAAGAACCGCTGGAACAACAACTTTCATCAACTTATCATGCCTCGAAGGGCAACATAGAACACCATTCCTCAGAACATAAGGGACAGCATGTTCCCCAGAAGAAAGGGTTTCCATTATCGGAGCCAGCGTCGGATCTTCACGTTGGTATTTCTCAATATCCCTAAAAAGCATGGGAGCATCTGTTAAGATGGCATTAACACCAGATAGTATGGACTCGGAAGGTGATGAACTGTCGACCGGTTCGTGGGTCTCGACGTCGTTATGAAACATACGGCTGAGTCCATCAGCAACAACATTTTTGGTACCTCTGATATGTCTAACATCAAACTGGAAGGCGGAAATACGAATAGCCCAGCGGGCTATACGACCAGTACGACGCGGCCTACCTAAGACCCAACTTAAGGCTTGATTATCTGTCTCCAGGTCGAATTTGACATGTTCCAGATAGAGACGGAACATTTCTAAAGCAAATAAGACTGCCAAGCCTTCGAGCTCGTAGATGGAATACTTGGCTTCATGAGCCGATAGAGTTCTAGAGGCATAGGCGATGGGTCGCCTCCCTAGTTCGGTCTCTTGAAGAAGGACCGCCGCCACTGCCGACGATGACGCGTCCGTTTGGACGATGAATTTCTTTGAGAAATCAGGCATAGCAAGGACAGGGGCATTACAGAGAGCTAATTTCAGATCTTCAAAAGCGGCTTGTTGAGAAGGTCCCCACTCGAATTTGATGCCTTTCCTACGAAGAAGGTTTAAGGGCGCCGCTCTATTAGCAAAGTTAGGAATGAACTTTCTGAAGAAATTCACCATTCCAATGAACCTGGCGATACCTTTAATGTCCTTGGGAGGTTTAAAATCACGGATGGCCTGTGTTCTAGAATGATCGACTGCTACAGCATCGGGTGACACAATATGCCCTAGGAATGACATAGAGGGCTTAGCAAAGGCAACCTTGGACAACTTAACAGTTAACCCAGCCTTACGAAGGCGATCGAGAACTTCTCGCAGATGATCTAGATGTTCTTCAAAAGTCTCTGAAAATACGACGACATCATCTAAATAGTGATATAAGTACTCGAATTTGATGTCGGAGAAGACCCTATCTAGTAGCCTAGTGAGCACAGCTGCTCCCGCAGGGAGCCCGAAAGGCACGCGGTTGTATTCATATAAATTCCAGTCCGTGGCAAACGCTGTAAGGTGTTTAGACTCTTCGGCAAGGGGAATTTGATTATAGGCCTGATTTAAGTCCAAGATGGTGAAGAACTTGGCCTTACGAAACCATGAAAAACAAGAATGAAGGTCAGGAAGGGGCACAGATTGCAACACCACCTTCCCATTGAGAGCCCTGTAATCAATGACAGGCCTGAAGCCTCCTTGGGGTTTCGGGACTAGGAAAATAGGCGATGAATACGCCGACTTAGAGGGCCTAATAATACCATCCTTCAACATCTGATCGATAATTTCTTTCAGAGCCTTCATTTTAGGTGGAGATAGCCTATAAGGTGGAAAACGGACAGGAATCGAATCCGTGACCTCAATTTTGTATTCAATAAGGTCAGTAACACCAAGAGTATCAGAGAACACCTCGGGAAACGACTGACACAGTTTGCGAATACTATCAGCCTGCTCCTCAGGTAGATGTCTAAGGTCTAACAACATCTCATCCTGGGTAGGCGAAATAGAAGAACATGACACAGAATTACACTTTAATAGTGGTATTTTACAACTAGAAGCAAATTTGAATGTGCACGACCTAGACTGGAGATCGAGCACAAGACCAGTGTGAGAAATAAAGTCAGCTCCCAATATAATGGGGCAAGACAATTGCTTGGCCACAAACAATTTAATTTTCCATGTAAACTTAAAAATACGAATCTTGACCAGTAAGGAACCTAGAATTTCTAATGGAGATGAATTAGCCGAAACGTATTGAACAGGAGAAGAGTCAGGAAGTTACCAACCGATTTCAATTTAGAATACCATTCAGCCGAAATAATCGAACAAACACTGTCTGAATCTAAGAGAGCTGTTAAAGGCTCGTTATTTAACTCAATCTTAAGAAAAGGAACAGGTGCAGGGGTATCCGCCGCAATCCTAAGACACTCTTTGGGGCATTCTAAAGATGTATTCGAAGACTTATCGTTCCCTGAATTCTCGACCTTTTTGCCAGGGGCTGAGCCTTGGGAAGCAGAATTAGTTGACTCAGCCGAAGCCACTAGTCACTTTTGATTGTTGTTGGAAGTTACACCAGAAGTTGAGCAGGAGGGGGTGCTATTCGAATTGCGACAATTCTTTGCGATATGTGAGAAAGCCCCACATTTAAAACAGCCTTGTGATGAAACCGCTCTATTATTTGCCCTACTAGACTTGATCAGAGGACACTTATTGCGCAGATGGTCAGGCGACCCGCAAGCATAACATTTACGAGGGGTGACTGATCGGCGAGGTGGAGGCCGAGTATTACTAAAGGAAGGCGGGGGTTCTTTCGCGACACGCAAAGAATCGGCGTATCTAACTCCTTCCGCTGAGACGGCCAAGGCTTCAAGTTCAGAGAAGGTTTGCGGGCACGCCGCGAAACACAAATATGACCTATAGGGAGGTGAAATTCCCTCTATAATAGCCTGTACAATCTGATCTTCAGGAAAATGAAGGGCAAACACCCTAGTATAAAACTTAATGCCCTGTATGAAATCAGCCAACTTTTCATCCAAGCGCTGTACACGATAATAGTACTTCTGAATAAGGGAGGACCTGGCCCTAGCCGGGATGAAGTTAGCTAGCAAATGGGCATGGAAATCCTCAATAGATGATTGCTCGGCAATGGCTCTAACTATTTTGTCTGAGAGAATACCTATAGCATACGGATAGATAATTTGCAAAATTTGACATGGGGACAGAGAAAACACAAGGGCATGATCCTGAAATTCAACTAGAAATCTTAAAAATGAAATTACATCACTGGTGGTATTAACAGAAAACTTAGAAATACCTCTGAGCAACATTGCCAATGGATGAGGCAAGCTGCTAAACCCAGGTGACATAGTAGGTAAAGGTTTCAATGGCAAGGAAGTTAATTCAGAACGGATGTTACTCAATGATGCACGACGTTCAGATTCGTTGTCCAATGGGGCAGGGATAGTTTGAGCAGCAACGGTTATCCTATTAACTTCTCCCTTGGGAGGCGCTTCCTCACTACCTGCATTCACTATGGTGGGTTGATCAGATTTGGGAGGAACATCCCCAGTCAACAATTGAGTGACCTTACTAGATAATTCTGAAATATTTTCCAGGAACGAACTAGCTTCCTTCCTCTGAACGTCATTCAGTTTTAGAGACAACAGATCGTTAACCCTATTCGAAAAATGATATAGCCTGCCTTGCACACGCTTGATTTGATTCGGAGACGGATCATTTTCATCAAAAAAACTAACTACAGAAGCTAGCCCAGTAACATTCTCCGTGATCGTGGAAAGAGAATCGTCAATTTCTTTCTCTCCCAAATTGGGGATGGAAATGGGCAAATCAAGGGACTCTCTAAGCTTGTTAGTGTCTACTGCAACCGTGCCTCCAGATTGCACATTTCTGATAGTTAATTCATAGATCAACTCCTCTTTGCGCAAATAATTAAGATGGAGAACATCGCGAGGGCCGGGCATGGTGACAGAACAATTTTGAAAAAGTCAAGAAATTCCAGCAGCTGAGAAAATGGTTAGAGTTCGGATCAAAACAAGGTCTAGTCGTCAAAAGGGGCTAAATTGAGACCCATTCAACCACGCTCTGCTACCACTTGTTACCGTGTTTTTGTGGTAGTTATGCATGAAAGAAGGTACTGGGTGGTGAATAGGTCTCAAGCTACTAAAGAGAAATTAATTTTAAAATTTAACAAGGTTATATTTTCTTTGCAAAATTAGGTAACAACAAATAGAACAGGTACTTAGTAGCCGAAACACGATTGAAAAATACATTTACATAGGTACCCCATTTGGGGCTTCAAAAGTCAGAAACATAATTCTTGAGCAAAGAGCCCAACCTTACAATGAACACCATACAACAAAGGGGCCGAAAACCCCCAAACATGCCAGAAACATTTGCTTCCAATTACACCCAAAAGCCTCCTTGAGGCAGAGACACAATTTTCAATAAAGGGCAACTTCCCCTTAAAATACAAGCCTATCATAGGCCACTCCAAACTCCACTTTTAAGCTGTCCTCCAAGGACGTATCCCCAGGGGTAAAATACCCAACCTACTGAGGTCTGTTAAATGACAATAAGGTTAATACATGACCTCTAAAATACAATTTGAGAGGAGGCGAACTTGCACTCCTAATACACTTTGCTTAAGACCTACTTGGCACTAGGCCGTTAATACAAGGGCTAATCCCATACTACAGAGGTGACTTAAAAACAATTTACATTACATTACGGAAGAATTCGTTGAGAAAAATAAGTTCACCTCAAGACGATGTGAGTGGGAGCTCGAGAGGGTTAAGCACTCTCTATCCCGATATGTCGTTCGGAAGATAGAATAGATACCAGTAGTTTTTACATTTTAAAGGAAAGTTACATGGTGGAAGGCCTAGAACCCGCCCCGAAAGTTAAACTGCTGAGCTAGCAAAGAAAGAATTTATTAATCGGCCATTACCTTATTGTTGACCGCTGCCGGAGAAAGAGGCGCTTCCCGCCTCCTGCTATGTACTTAATACACTGAAAGATGGAACAGAAGTGGAGCAGAGACCCAAAAATCAGCAGTTTAAATCCTCTCGTGGAAGGTTCTAGGCGTTAGGGGAATGAAAACACCCGCCCACAATTATTTTATTGGCTAGGTTACAGAAACATATCCAAGTTGGGGGGAAATACATCGGATTGGTCGGAAATTACTAAAAGAAATTCAGGATTGGTTAAATGCAAAACAAGGGGAAAGAGAGGGGTATACAGCCAACTTAAAGAATAACTAAAAAAAAAAATTAGCAAAGAACAAACATTTGAAATAAAAATTTCTCCAACAAAATAGTTCTTTGACTCCGCACTAGGTTGCACTATTGTTGATCTTCAGTAGTGTCCTCTAGAAGAGAAAGTTCACACTTCTTACTTCAAGTGAAACAAAACCACATCAAAAATGACACAGTTCAAAAACTCAAAATTTTCCACGTGGTGACATCTTCTGAGAAAGTAGAGAATTAATAGCGTAGATAAAGTTCAGACTTCCTCCAGCAGAGGAGTTTCAACTGGCGCACATTTTAAATTAGCGGAGTGGAGGTGTACGGCCCGGTACAATAATAATAATAATAATAATAATAATAATAATAATAATAATAATAATAATAATAATAATAATAATAATTGTACCGGGCGGTACACCTCCGCGCCGCTAATTCAAACTTTGCGCCAGTTGAAACTCCTCTACTGGAGGAAGCCTGAACTTTAACTATCGTGTTAATTCTCAAGTTTCTCAGAAGATGTCGCTACTTGTATATTTGGAAGTGTTCTGAACTATGTCAATTTCGATTCATTGTTGTTTTCTCTGTAGCAAGAAGTGTGAACATTCTCTTCTAGATGACACTACTGAAGGACTACAATTATGCACCCTAGTGCGAAGTGAAAGAACTGTGTTTCCGGAGAAATTTTGTGTTCATAAGTTTGTTCTTTGTTAAATTTCTTTCAGTCATTGTTTAGGTTGGCTGTATAACCCTTCACTTTCCGCCAGTTTTGAATTCGACCAATGAATTATTTTTGTAATTAATTTTCCACCAATCCTGGATTTCTTCTTCAATTTTGACATGTAATCTCTTGGCTGTCCAATAAAATGATTGTGGGCGGGTGTTATCATTCCTGAAAGGTCTCGAATGTTCCGCGACGGCATATAAACTGCTGATTTTCGGGTCTCTGCGCCACTTCAGTAACATCTATCAGTGTGTAAATTATGTAGCAGTGGGCGGGAAGCGCCTCTTTCTTCGGGCAGCAGTTCAACCACCAGGTAATGGCCGTCTTATAACTTATTTTCTTGCCAGCTCAGCAGTTTAACTCTCGGGGCGGGTTCGAAACCTTCTACCATGTAACCTTCCTCTGAAATGTAACAGACTCTTGATTTAAATTCTGCCTCTGTAACTACATATGGGGATAGAGAGTGCTTAACCCTCTCGAGCTCCCACTCATATTGCTTTGAGGTGAACTTATTTTCACTACCATTTCTTCCCTTCTAATGTAATATAAGTCGTTTTCTTATATAAGTCACCTCTTTAGTATGGGATTAGCCCTTGCATTAGCGGCCTAGTGCCAAGTAGGTTTTAATAAGGCGTATTTGGAGTGCGGCTTCGCCTCCTCTCACGTTGGTATTTTGGAGGCCATATAATTGTCCTGTTTCTTTACTTAATAGGCCTCAGTAGGTTGGGTATTTTTACCCCTGTTTTCATGTGTTTGGAGGTCAGCTTGAAAGTTGAGTTTAGTGTGGCCTTTGATAGGCTGGAACTTTGAGAGCGGGTTGCTCTTTCAAAAAAGGTTTCTGTGTGCCTCGAGGAGGCTTTACTGTGTAATTGGGAGTAAGTGCCCCCGGGCATGATAGGGGTTTTCTCCAGCTTTTGTTAAATCTTGTATATTCGAGTAAGGTTGGGCTAATTGCTCAAGAATTTTGTGTCTGGGTCTCAGAGCCCAAATCCTGTAACAACCGTAATTGTACATTCTTGATTGGTTGCTAGGCTACTGTGAACCTGTTATATTTGTTATTTATTGATCTTGAAAAGAAAATATAACCTTGTTAAATTTTAAATTAACTTTAATTTCGTAGATTGAGACCTATTCATCCCAGCACCTTCTTTCACCTCTAACTACCACGGATAACTCCGTAACAAGTGGTAGCAGAGCGTGGTTGAATGGGTCTCAATTTAGCCCCTTTTGACGGCTAAACATTGCCTTGTTTTCGAACTCTAACAATTTTCTCAGTTGCTGGAATTTTTTGATTTTTCCGTTTGTTTTCAAAATTGCTTTGTCATCATGCACGGCCCTCGCGATGTTCTCCATCTCAACTATTTGCGCAAGGAGGAGTTAATCTATGAATTAACAATTAGAAATGTGCAATCTGGAGGCACGGTTGCGGTAGACAGAAATAAGCTTAGAGAGTCCCTTGATTTGCCCATTTCCATCCCCACTTTGGGAGAGAAAGGAACTGACGACTCTCTCTCCACGATCACGGACAATACTACTGAGCTGGCATCTGTAATTACCTTTTTTGAAGAAAATGATCTTTCTCCTAATCAAATTAAACGTGTGCAAGCCAGGTTATTTCATTATTCTAATAGAGTGAACGATCTGTTGTCTCTGAACTTGAATGACGTTCAGAGGAAGGAAGCTAGTGTGGTTCTTGAAAATCTTTCTGAATTGTCCAGTAAGGATACCCAATTGTTAACAGGGGGCGTTCCTCCCAAAACCGACCAACCCGCTACGGTAAACGTAGTCAGCGAGAACCGTTCTCCCACCGGGGAAGAAAGTACCAAATCTATAGGAGTTCAACAAACCTCTGCCCCATTACACCATGAATCTGAACGACGTACCTCATTGAATAATGTACGTTCTGAATTAGCTTCCTTGCCACTTAAACCTTTACTACTATGTCACCCGGGTTCGGCAGCTTACCTCATCCATTAGCAATGTTGCTCAGAGGTATTTCTAAGTTTTCGGTTAACTCTACCAGTGAAGTTATTTCATTCTTAAGGTTTTTAGTTGAGTTTCAGGACCATGCTCTTGTTTTTTCTCTTTCTCCATGTCAAATTTTGCAGATAATTTATCCCTATGCGATTGGTGTTCTCTCGGACAAAATTGTTAGGGCAATAGCGGAACAGTCATCTATCGAAGATTTTCATGCACACCTTCTTGCAAATTTCATTCCTGCTCGTGCGAGGTCATCTCTGATTCAGAAGTACCATTATCGACTAGAGAGATTGGATGAATATCTTGCTGACTTCATACAAGACATAAAATTCTATACTAGGGTGTTTGCTCTTCACTTCCCTGAAGATCAGATTGTACAGGCCATTGTGGAAGGCATTTCTCCATCTTACAGATCATACTTGTGTGAGGCGTCGCGACTGCAACCTTTTGCCGAGTTAGAGGCTATGGCCGTCTCCGCTGAAGGAGTTAGATACGCCGATACCTTGCGTGTCGCGAAAGAACCCCCTTCTTCTTTTAGTAACCCTCGGCCTCCACCGTGCCGACCAGTCACACCCCGTAAATGTTATGCTTGCGGGTCCCCTGACCATCTTCGGGACAAGGGTCCATCAATTAAATCTAGTGGAACAAGGAATGGAACAGGGTCATCGCAAGGTTGCTTTAAATGCGGCGCGTTTTCCCATATTGCCAAGAACTGCCCCAATGCTAACAGCACCCCCTCCTGCTCAGCTTCGGGTGCAACCTCCACCAACAATCATAAGTGACTAGTGGCTTCGGCTGAGTCGACTAATCCATCTTCCCGAGGCTCAACCCCTGGTAAACATGTCGAAATTTCAGGGAAAACTCAGTCTTCAAATTTATCTTTTGAATGCCCCAGAGAATGTCTTAGGATTGCGGCGGATACCCCCCGCACCTGTTCCTTTTCTCAAAATTGAATTAAATAATGAACCTGTAAAAGCTCTGTTACACTCTGGCAGTGTTTGTTCTATTATTTCGGCTGAATGGTATTCGAAATTGAAATCTATTCGTAAACTTCCTGACTATTGCTCATCTCCTGTTCAATATGTTTCGGCTAATTCTTCTCCATGAGAAATTTTAGGTTCCTTAAAAGCCAAAATTCGTACTTCTAAATTTACTTGGAAAGTTAAATTGTTTGTGGCTAAGCATATGCCTTGTCCCATTAGATTGGGAGCCGACTTCATGTCCCATACCGGTCTTGTGCTCGATCTTCAGAGTAGGTCGGGCACTTTCAAATTTGCTTCTAATTGTGAAATCCCCTTATTGAAATGTAATTCTGCACCATGTTCATCTATTTCGCCTACCCAGGATGAGATGTTGTTAGATCTTAGACATCTACCTGAGGAGCAGGCAGACAGTATTCGTAAGTTGTGTCAGTCGTTTCCAGAGGTGTTCTCTGATACTCTTGGTGTTACTGACCTGATCGAATACAAAATTGAGGTCACGGATTCGTTTCCTGTCCGTTTTCCACCTTATAGGCTATCTCCACCTAAAATGAAGGCATTGAAAGAAATAATCGATCAAATGTTAAAGGATGGTAATATTAGGCCCTCTAAGTCGGCGTATTCTTCGCCTATTTTTCTAGTCCCGAAACCCCAAGGTGGCTTCAGGCCTGTCATTGATTATAGGGCTCTCAATCGGAAGGTGGTGTTACAATCTGTGCCCCTTCCTGAACTTCATTCTTGTTTTTCATGGTTTCGTAAAGCTAAATTCTTTACCATCTTGGACCTGAATCAGGCCTATAATTAAATTCACCTAGCTGAAGAGTTTAAAAATCTTACAGCGTTTGCCACGGATTGGAATTTGTATGAATACAACCGCGTGCCTTTCGTGCTCCCCACGGGAGCAGCTGTACTCACTAGACTGCTAGATAGGGACTTCTCCGACATCAAATTCGAGTACTTGTAGCACTATCTTGATGACGTCGTCGTATTTTCGGAGACTTTTGAAGAACATCTAGATCATCTAAAGGAAGTTCTCAATCACCTTCGTAAGGCTGGGTTAACTGTGAAATTGTCCAGGGTCGCCTTCGTTAAATTCTCTATGTCATTCCTAGGGCATATTGTCTCGCCCGATGGTGTCGCAGTCGATCATTCTAGAACACAGCCCATCCGTGTTTTCAAGCCTCCCAGGGACATTAAAGGTATTGCCAGGTTCATTGGTATGGTGAACTTCTTCAGGAAATTTATTCCTAACTTCGCTATTAGAGCGGCGCCCTTGAACCTCCTTCGTAGGAAAGGCATAAAATTCGAGTGGGGGCCTTCGCATCAAGCCGCTTTTGAAGACCTGAAATTAGCTCTCAGTAATGCCCCTGTCCTTGCTATGCCAGATTTCTCGAAGAAATTCATCGTCCAAACCGACGCGTCCTCGTCGGCGGTAGCTGCAGTCCTTCTTAGAGACTGAACTAGGGAGGCGACCCATCGCCTATGCATCTAGGACCTTGTCGGCTCAAGAAGCCAAGTATTCCATCTATGAGCTCGAAGGTTTGGCAGTCTTATTTGCCTTACAAAAGTTCCGTCTCTATCTGGAACATGTCAAATTCGACCTGGAGACGGATAATCAAGCCTTAAGCTGGGTCTTACGTAGGCCGCGTCGTACTGGTCGTATAGCCCGGTGGGCCATCCGAATTTCTGCCTTCCAATTCGACGTTAGGCATATCAGAGGTACTGAAAATGTTGTCGCAGACGGACTCAGCCGTATGTTTTCCAACGACGTCGAGACCCATGAACGGGTCGATAGTTCATCACCTCCCGAGTCCATACTATCTGAGGTTAATGCCATCTTAACAGATGCTCCCATGCTCTTTAGGGACCTTGAGAAATATCAACGTGAAGATCGAACGCTGCTTCCGATCATGGAAACACTTTCTTCTGGGGAACATGTTGTCCCTTATGTACTGAGGAATGGTGTTTTATGTATCCCTTCGAGGCATGATAAGATGATGAAAGTTGTAGTTCCAGCTGTGCTTGTGCCAATGATCTTCAAGTACTATCATGAGACCCCATTAGGGGGGCATTTAGTTAGGCATCTTCAAAACCCGGGAAAAGATACGTGAAATGTTTATCTGGAAGGGTATGGACGGTGAAATTCGTGAACTAGTTAAAGCTGATAAATCTTGTTTGATTAGTAAACCAACCATGTCCACCAAGGTAGGCCTTTTGTCTTCTCATCAAGCGTCGCGCCCTATGGAACGCCTGTATGTTGATTATGTAGGACCCTTCCCCCAGTCAAAGGGAAATGCCAACAAGTTCATCTTTGTATGTGTAGATGGTTTTACAAGATTTTCTTGTTTATTCCCGACTAAGCTGGCTACCGCTCAGTCCACCATTACTTGTTTAAATTCTATCTTTGCTTCTTTTGGTCCGTGTCAATATATTGTGTCTGACAATGCTAAGGCTTTCACATCTAATCTATTTCGTAAACTCTGTTTTGACCTGTCCATCTCTCATGTGACAACTTCTGCTTATTATCCTCAACCATCTCTGGCTGAACAGGTTAATCGTAATCTGAGGTCCGCGTTGATTGCCTATCATCATGAAGATCATTCAAGGTGGGACACGTCCCTGCATTGGTTAGCTTCTGCTTTGTATTCGGCGGTTCATGAATCTCATAAGTTTACTCCAACTTCTTTGATGTTCAAGTTTGTTCCAAACACGCCGCTCTCTAACCTTTGGTCTTTGAGTGACATTATCCCTGAGACAATAGATCCAGATAATATTAAAGATCTTTGGAAGGAGGCTAAAGCCAATCTTAAAGTGTCTCATGAAAAAGTTAGGGAAGGATATGATCGTGGACGGAGACCCACCAATTTGAATGTAGGCGACCAGGTGATGGTCAAGAATTTTGTTCCCGCGGGCAAGCTTGCCCCCAGATTTCATGGGCCGTGTATTATTCTCGATTTCCTTACACCCGTTACCTTATTGCTAAGCAATCCAGCCAGCGAGAGGATATTTAGGGTTCACCTCTCGCAAGTGAAACCTGTGTAACTTCCGCGCTAACGTAGCTGCATTTATAATTGTTTTAACAATTTTGAAGGTATTCGGAAGGTTATATATTTTTTGGGAGGGTTTCATTGTGAGGCCTTGTGTCCTTGGAATCAAGTTCTTTGTAGTTAAGCATTTATTGTAAACCTTCCCCGACCAGTTAAACTGCCATCCTGTCCTTACCATGGCCATTACCACGCTACCGTCTCCTGCTCAACAACACACAGTGGCTATTTAAATGAAATAAATTTCTCCACGCCGCTGACCCCTCAACCTCACCACTAAGCCTGTGCCCTAAAAGAATTATGGTCCAACAAATTCTTCCGCCGAGATCTTAATGTTCCAGTGCCCCCGCAGCAGCGCGGCGCCGTACCGCCACTGAGGTGGGGTATGGGCCCGCCTGTCTTCAGTGAGGCCAACCAGCGTACGGTGAGCCAGAGCCCTCCTCCCGGCCAAGGCTGATGTGCGGCGCACAACCTACAACTTGCCCGCGACCTGTATGTTCGCCGCGGGAGCGGCGTGCTTCAACTCCACGGCTCCTCTCATAGTGCGGGCGAGCGGTATCTCAGGGTACTCGAGGGGTCCGAGCGGCCTCCTCTGGACACAAGCAGCAGCGGCCGGTCTGGCCGTCCAACTTAATCAACCTTGAATATATTTAATCAGCTACATGGAGATTTAATATCAACAATTACTACAATTTTTGAATTCAGCTGCAATATTTGGTGGATTTAGAAAATTTTTCTTCACTTTCAAGTATTAAAAGTTTTTTCTTCTGAATTCAACTTCTACAAGCATAAAGACATTACATCAAAAGTAACTACAAAGAATTTGAAACTGGATCCAATCATTTTAAGAAAACTTGTTTGTAAATCCTTCTGCAATTAATTTCTATTTCAACAGCATAACTCGGACCTTGTTTAAAACAAAAGTTTATGTTCTTCTGTGTTACCCCTTGGAGGGACTTTTTTTTTGGGGGGAGGGAGGTCTGTACCGGGCGGTTCACCTCCGCGCCGCTAATTCAAACTTTGCGCCAGTTGAAACTCCTCTACTGGAGGAAGCCTGAACTTTAACTATCGTGTTAATTCTCAAGTTTCTCAGAAGATGTCGCTACTTGTATATTTGGAAGTGTTCTGAACTATGTCAATTTCGATGCATTGTTGTTTTCTCTGTAGCAAGAAGTGTGAACATTCTCTTCTAGATGGCACTACTGAAGGACTACAATTATGCACCCTAGTGCGAAGTGAAAGAACTGTGTTTTTGTAGAAATTTTGAATTCATAAGTTTGTTCTTTGTTAAATTTCTTTCAATCATTCTTTAGGTTGGCTGTATAACCCTTCACTTCCCGCCAGTTTTGAATTCGACCAATGCGTTATTTTTGTAATTAATTTTCCACCAATCCTGGTTTTCTTCTTCAATTTTGACATGTTTTCTTTTGGCCGTCCAATAAAATGATTGTGGGCGGGTGTTATCATTCCTGAAAGGTCTCGAATGTTCCGCGACGGTATATAAACTGCTGATTTTCGGGTCTCTGCGCCACTTCAGTAACATCTATCAGTGTGTAAATTATGTAGCAGGGGGCGGGAAGTGCCTCATTCTTCGGGCAGCAGTTCAACCACCAGGTAATGGCCGTCTTATAACTTATTTTCTTGCCAGCTCAGCAGTTTAACCCTCGGGGCGGGTTCGAAACCTTCTACCATGTAACCTTCCTCTAAAATGTAAAAGACTTTTTTAAGACTTAAGTTCAAAGATCACACATCATTATATTCCAACAGACCCTTTGCAGTTATAATCCGCTTCAGTGCGACGACTGTACATCCGAAAAAATCTGATTTATGTACTCGAATATTCTGACATCATTATACACCAGTCATGTCTGCAGTGAATTTACAAATTGGAATCGCGAGAATTATTACCAACTGATTCACTGAACATAATTCACAAATCACATATACCATTCAAGATTATATTAAGCCTATCTAACGGAAACAAGTGTATGAAGATCATCTATTGATACTACTATATAGCAAAGTGCTACAACTACATAACCATACCAAAATTCAAGACCATTTACCAATTGTAACTACATAACTCTTCCACTACAGAACAGATATTTATTATACGACTGCGTCGACTTAGCTTTACGATGTCTTCATGATGCTGGACGGCTGGTCGTCCTCAATAGTACAATTATATGTGCCTACCTCTCAACCCATCGCTGTCAGCTACGGTCTCATCCTTTACCCCTCCATCTCAGTACTCACAC
This sequence comes from Anabrus simplex, assembly GCF_040414725.1. Classification (NCBI taxonomy): domain Eukaryota; kingdom Metazoa; phylum Arthropoda; class Insecta; order Orthoptera; family Tettigoniidae; genus Anabrus; species Anabrus simplex. The sequence continues at coordinate 161,418,656 of NC_090269.1, read as the reverse complement.
ACACGGCGTTTTGTAACATCACCATGGTGAAATTTGTAGCTGTCCTCTTCTTGGATTTCAAGCTGAAACTTGTACAATAAAAATTAATAAATTTTTCACACCACCAATTTCTGGAAATATTGTCCACAGAATATGTACTGTAGGAAACTCGACTTATCTTGACGTCTGTTATATTATGTGCGTTGACAAACAAAAAAGCCCAAGTGATCTATATTTGCGAGGCATACAGTCACCTCAAATCAAGGTTCTACTTCTTCAAATCCCGCAGAAGGTATAACTGTCCGCTATCGAACTAAATCCTTCACCTGAACGGCGTGTCGGAGAAGACTAACGTCCAGCGACGCACTGACCCAGTAACCTACTTCCAACATGAGCTGGCGAGCTAGAGTCCTTGAAGCATTGCGTGCTCAGCCGGATACTTTCGTCAAATTCACAACTATGTTAATGGTATCCCATTTTTGTGTTACTTGCAAAATAATAATCAGAACTGTTGTCATTATTATTATTATTATTATTATTATTATTATTATTATTATTATTATTATTATTATTATTATTATTATTATTATTATTATTATTATTATTATTATTATTATTATTATTATTATTGGAATACACATTGCCTTTCCAGCACGCTGTTTAATAGTATCACTAGTCGTTTACTAAGTTGGACACAGCCGATGACAGCCTTCAGATTTACCGCACGCTCGCGGGGCACGTTTCTCTCTCTTTCTTTTTTTTTCTCTTTCTCTTTCTCTTTCTTTCTTTCTTTCTTTCTTTCTTTCTTTCTTTCTTTCTTTCTTTCACAAACGGGTTCATTCCTAACCGCCGACACCAGTATGAGGTTTTATGGCTTAAATAAACTAATTAGAAGAGTACTAAGTCCACAGGTGAAGTCAATATGAATGCAAAGAGCACTGACTTCAAGATATACCACTCGGTCTCACATATTCGAGCCATCCGGCCTATCGAAACCGTCACAATACATATTTCATACAGGGTGCCATTATGAAATACTCCGTTATGTCGTACTTCGTCATGTTTAACACACTCCGTTTTTGAGTGAATACTCTTTGGTTAAATTTGAGCAAACTTAATTAACACGTTGGGTGCCACGTGCCGCCATATGGCGTCACGGTGGTCTTCAAATTTGAGATGGCGTGACGCCATATGGCGGCACACCGTTCTTGAAATCAGAGTTGGCGTGACGCCATAAGGCGGCACAGTTGAGTTTCAGGCGATCCGCCATAGATAATCAGCTGTGACATCTATGCGCGTAAAATTGGTACTACGTGTAAGGGTGAACTTCAGGTTCTATTCCACCTATGTATTTTTACTCTATGCCACCATGTGGCGCCACAGTATTCTTCCGAAGCCACTGACTGGCCAGTGATCATTGTCACAGGTGAATGCGCGCCAGGCATTGTTTATTCCTCGTTTACGTACGTATTATCAGTCACTTTATATAGTTGTGCGAAAATATAAAAAATGGAAGATATTGGTAATAATCTTATGAGGGAACACATACATGTGTTACACTTGGATTCGGTTGAAATTTGGTAGGAATATTCGTGGGAGGTAGTAGAATGCTAAGGTGAAAACTGCATGTACCCAGCGCAAGCTTAAACGCCAAAATTGAACAAATAAATGGTCATAAAATTAGAAGTGCCGCGGGAGTATCGGGGTATGGCGGAGAGGTAGGGAGGAACGAAGCAGCGGACGTGAATCAACCGGGCTGCGTCGAGCTGCGCTAGCAGCCAGGTAGCGTATAGTTAGCGCGTTCCCCTTAACTTCCAGATCAGATGTGCAAAACGTAAATATGAAAATAGCACATGAAACAAGTGTACAATGGACGATGTTAGAACAACGATGCCAATAAGGTTTGAAAAATTACAAAATAACAAGAACTGGGGCGTGTCGAGACGCATATTTTCATTGTTTAGAGTTATCATAAAACTGTTCACAACAATATGTAATGTAATATAAGTACTTGTTTTGCATTTTACTAGGTTTTCATAAATATTGCGTTAATTTGAATTAGCAAATAAATATCCCGTATTTGAAATTCTTATTGCACATTCCATGACAAAAAATTCTGTGACGCCATATGGCGTCACGCTATATTTTATCTTTCCTAAAAATTGATGTTACACCATATGGCGTCACACATGACTATGGTATGGTGAGATAAAATTAACTTAGTACATCATATAAATACATCCTAAGATTATATAAACAGACTACAACGCGTACAATTGCTTTGGCACCAGCGGAATGCAATTCAAAAACATGCTTGGCACCAGTGGAATAGTGTGCTACAATCGGCTCGGCACTCAACGTGTTAAAAATGGAAAATTATAATTTTAATTAAGTTTGCTCATCGCTAACGTGCCTGGATAACTCTTCAACTCGCCTCGAGGACTAGAGAGTGCAGAGATATGCTAATACTGTACAAGGGAGGAGAGGCCAATTTAGTGTTTCTAGGAAACAAATTGTAGGGCTGATAAGTCACGTGACAAAGTGTGTTCGAGCTCTAAACAATGGCAGCATGAAGACAGACCAACCAACCGTAGTATGGGTGGAGAGGAGCAGCAGAGTCAACAAGTATAGGTACAGTAAAGGACATTAACACGGCAGTTAGGTACTTCATTATCAATTTTGAATGTGCTGCAAGATAATTTTAAATCATGAACTAATCCAGTACCACATCGTAAGGGTAAAGAGTACTCCGCAGAGCTTAAGGAGTCGGGAAAGTAGATCTCAGGTAGAGACAGCTCGTACGTTCAACACATCAAGACAACTCGTATCTCTATGGAGAAAACTGTACAAAGTGCGTGGTCATGTGTACGATAAACCACGACAAAATCGTTCTTTCAGAACAACCCAGAGAACAGACACAAGGAAATCTGTAGACATATCACTGCTGACCTGAGGTACTACTATGGAATAGATGTTTATGTATCTACTGTAAAACGTAGGCTAGAAGATCAGGGTTTGTTAACTCACTGCCCCTGCAAGAAACACTTCGTAAGTTCACGCAACGGAAAGAAATGACTTATCTTTCAAAACAATATCGTCATTGCACAGAGCAGGAGTGGTCTAGGATATTATGGAGAGATGAAAGCAAGATTAATGTGCTGTCAAATTGAAGATATTCAATATTTTCGTCTCCCTGTAAATAAAAGAAGATATCATCCACGCTACCACATCCTACTGTACAACATGGAGGTGGGAACATCTTGGTCTGGGGATGTTTCTGCGCTAAGGGCGAAGGTCCATTAGTGCGGATCCATGGTATAATGAAGGGTCCTGATCACAAGGATATTTTTGACAAGCATCTGCTACCATATGCCTCGACAATGTAAATATGTAACGGATTATCTGTAAAAGAAGTAGATAAAAGTTTTCTCATGGCCAAAACCAATAGAACACATGTAGGAGCTGCTTAAAGCACGTGGAAGGACAGGATCACATACAAATAAAACGGAGTTTGAAATTTGAATGCGAAAAGTCCCTCAAGACAAAGTTAGATCCCTTATTGCTTGCATGTTTGAGAGATCGGATGCTCTGACACAAGTTGTTACGGAGTATCGTGGATTTGCAGAGGTGAAAGAAGGTGCGGGGGTGAACAGGTCTCAAAATACGAAATTAAAGTTAAGATAAAATTTAACAAGGTTATATTTTCTTAGCAAAATCAAGAAATAACAAGAATGGCAGGTACAGAGTAGCAAGGCAACAATTGTACAATAACAGTATTCACAGGATTTGGGCTTCGAGCCCCGGACTCACAATTCTTGAGCAATTAGCCTAACTTTACCCAAAAACAAGATTCGACAAAGGGGCAGAAGACCCCAATCATGTTCAGGAGCACTTGCTCCCAATTACAAAATAAACTCTCCTCGAGGCACCCAAAATCAATTTCAAAAGAGCAATCCGCTCTCAAAATTTAAGCCTATCAAAGGCCACACCAAACTCGACTATCCAGCTGTCCTCCAAGGACATAGACACAGGGGTAAAAAGATACCCAACCTACTGAGGCCTATTAAGTGAAGAAACAGAAATATTACATGGCCTCGACAATACCAATTTGAGAGGAGGCGAAGCAGCACTCCTAATACATTTTGTTTAAAACCTACTTGGCACTAGGCCGTTAATGCAAGGGCTAATCCCATACTAAAGAGGTGACTTATATGAGGAGACAATTTACATTACGCTAGAAGAAACGGTTGAGAAAATAAGTTCACCTCGAAGCAACATGAGTGGGAGCTCGAGAGGGTTAAGCACTCTCTATCCCAATTTATAGTTTAAACAGATAGAATTGATACCGAGTGTCTTCACATTTTAAGGGAAAGTTACATGGTAAAAGGCTTCGGACCTTCCCCCAGAGTTAAACTGCTGAGCTAGCAAAAAAGAAGTTATTAAACGGCCATTACCTTGTGGTTGAACTGCTGTCCGAAGAAAGAGGCGTTTCCCGCCCCCTGCTATGTACTTTACACACTGAAAGATGTTACTGAAGTGGCGCGGAGACCCGAAAATCAGCAGTTTATATACTTTCGCGGAAAGTTCGAGGCGTTTCAGGAATGAGAACACCCTCCCACAAGAATTTTATTGGTTACGGTTAAGCAACATATCCACGTTGAAGAAGATACACCTGATTGGTCATAAATTAATTAAAGAAATTCAGGATTGGCTAAATTCAAAACAAGGGGAAAGAAAGGGTTAATACTGCCAACTTAAACAATAACTGAAAGAAATTTAACAAAGAACAAACTTATGAACACCAAATTTCTTCAAAAACATAGTTCTTTCACTTCACACTAGGGTGCATAATTGTATTTCTTCAGTAGTGCCGTCTGGAAGAGAATGTCCATACTTCTTCAACAGGCAAAACAAAAATACATCGAAAACGACCCAGTTCAGAAACTTCAAATTTTACAAGTAGTGACATCTTCTGAGAAACTTGAAAATTTACGCGGTAGATTAAGTTCAGACTTCCTCCAGTAGAGGAGTTTCAACTGGCGCAAAATTTGAATTAGCGGCATGGACGTGTACCACCCGGTACAGACCTCCCCCCACAAAAGTTCCTCCAAGGGGTGACACATCAAATTTGTTTGAAAACAAGGTTCAAGTTATGATGTTGATATGGAGTTAATTGCAGAAGTATTTACCAACAGATTTTCTTAAAATGATTCGATCCAGTTTAAAATTCTTTGATTACTATTGATGTAATGTCTTTATGCTTGTAGAAGTTGAATTCAGAAGGAAACTTTTAGTTTTTAAAGTTGAGCAAAAATTTTCTTTGTCCACCAGATATTGTAGTTGGATTCAAAACTGTAGTAATTGTTGATGTTAAATGTCCATGTAGCTGATTACATATATCCAAGGTTGATTAAGTTAGACGGCCAGACCGGCCGCTGCTTCTTGTGTCCAGAGGAGGCCGCTCGGACCCCTCAAGTACCCTGAGATACCGCTTGCCCGCACTATGAGAGGAGCCGTGGAGTTGAAGCACGCCGCGCCCGCGGCGAACAAGCAGGTCGCGGGCCAGTTACAGGTTGTGCGCCGCACATCAGCCTTGGCCGGGAGGAGGACTCCGGCTCGCCGTACACAGGTTGGCCTCACTGGAGAAGGGCGGGCCCTTACCCTGCCTCAGTAGCGGTACGGCGCCGCGCTGCTGCGGGTGCACTGAAACATTAAAGCTCGGCGGCAGAACTTTGTTGGACCATTATAATTTTTTGAGGGCACAGGCTTTGTGGAGAAGTTGAGGGGCCAGCAGCGTGAAGATATTCATTTTATACATCAGCCACTGTGTGTTATGTTAGCAGGAGACGGGAGCGTGGTAATGGCCATGGTAAAGACAGGTTAGCAGATTAACTGATCGAAGGAGGTTTACAAAAAATAATTACACAAAAAGGAACAGAGTCCAAGGGCAGAAGGCCTTAAAAGTGAAACCCCTCAAAAAAATATAACATTCATATTTCTTTCAAAATTATATGAAGCAAGTTAGCACAGAAATTATGCAGGTTTCACCTGCGACAGGTGAACACTAAATATCCTCTCGGTGGCTGGATTACATAAAAATAAGGTAACGGCAGTAAGGAAATCGAGAATGATACACGGCCCGTGAAATCTGGGGCAAGCTTGCCCGCGTGAACAAAATTCTTGACCAACACCTGGTTGCCTACCTTCAAATTGGTGGGTCTCCGTCCACGATCATATCTTTCCCTAACCTTTTCATGAGACACTTTAAGATTGGCTTTAGCCTTCTTCCAATGATCTTTAATGTTATCTGGGTCTATTGTCTCAGGTAGAATGTCACTCAGAGACCAGAGGTTAGAGAACGGCGTGTTGGGAACAAACTTGAACATCAGCGAAGCTGGCGTAAACTTATGAGATTCATTAACCGCCGAGTTCAAAGCAAAGGCTAACCAATGCAGGGACGTGTCCCACCTAGAATGATCTTCATGATGATAGGCAATAAGTGCCGACCTGAGATTACGATTAACCCGTTCAGCCAGAGATGATTGAGGGTAATAAGCAGAAGTTGTCACATGAGAGATGGACTGGTCAAAGCTGAATTTACGAAATAGATTAGACGTAAAAGCCTTAGCTTTATCAGACACAATATATTGACACGGACCAAAAGAAGCAAAGATTGAATTTAGATAAGTAATGGTGGACTGAGCGGTAGCCAGCTTAGTCGGAAATAACCAGGAAAATCTAGTAAAACCATCTACACATACAAAGATGAACTTGTTGGCATTTCCCTTTGACTGGGGGAAGGGTCCTACATAATCAATATACAGGCGTTCCATTGGGCGCGAAGCCTGATGAAAAGACAAAAGACCTTGGTGGACATGGTGGGTTTACTAAGCAAACAGGATTTACAAGCCTTTACTAGTTCACGGATTTCACCGTCCATACCCTTCCAGATGAACCTTTCACGAATCTTCTCACGAGTTTTAAAGATGCCTAGATGCCCCCCTAATGGGGTCTCATGATAGTACTTAAAGATCATAGGTACAAGAACAGCTGGAACGACAACTTTCATCATCTTATCATGCCTCGATGGGCAACATAAAACACCATTCCTCAGTACATAAGGGACGACATGTTCCCCGGAATAAAGGGTTTCCATTATCGGAGCCAGAGTCGGATCTTCACGTTGGTATTTCTCGATATCCCTAAAGAGCATGGGAGCATCTGTTAAGATGGCATTAACATTAGGTAGTATGGCCTCGGGAGGTGATGAACTATCGACCGGTTCATGGGTCTCGACGTCGTTGGAAAACATACGGCTGAGTCCGTCTGCGACAACATTTTCAGTACCTCTGATATGCCTAACATCAAATTGGAAGGCAGAAATTCGGATGGCCCAACGGGCTATACGACCAGTACGACGCGGCCTACGTAAGACCCAGCTTAAGGCTTGATTATCCGTCTCCAGGTCGAATTTGACATGTTCCAGATAGAGACGGAACTTTTCTAAGGCAAATAAGGCCGCCAAACCCTCGAGCTCATAGATGGAATATTTGGATTCTTGAGCCGATAGCGTCCTAGAGACATAGGCGATGGGTCGCCTCCCTAGTTCAGTCTCTTGAAGAAGGACTGCAGCTACCGCTGACGACGACGCGTCGGTTTGGACGATGAATTTCTTCGAGAAATCTGACATCGCAAGGACAGGGGCATTACAGAGAGCTAATTTCAGGTCTTCAAAAGCGGCTTGTTGAGAAGGCCCCCACTCGAATTTGACGCCTTTCCTACGGAGTAAGTTCAAGGGCGCCGCTCTATTAGCGAAGTTAGGAATAATCTTTCTGAAGAAATTCAATATACCAATGAACCTGGCGATACCTTTGATGTCCTTAGGAGGTTTAAAATCACGGATGGCCTGTGTTCTAGAATGATCAACTGCAACACCATCAGGTGACACAATATGCCCTAGGAATGACATGGAGGGCTTAGCAAAGGCAACCTTGGACAACTTAACAGTTAACCCAGCCTTACGAAGGCGCTTGAGAACTTCTCACAGATGATCTAGATGTTCTTCGAAAGTCTCGGAAAATACGACGACATCATCAAGATAGTGATACAAGTACTCAAATTTGATGTCGGAGAAGACCATCTCTAGCAGTCTAGTGAGTACAGCTGCTCCCGTGGGGAGCCCGAAAGGCACGCGGTCGCATTCATACAAATTCCAATCCGTGGCAAACGCTATAAGGTGTTTAGACTCTTCGGCTAGGGGAATTTGATTGTAGACCTGATTCAGGTCCAAGATAGTAAAGAACTTGGCCTTACGAAACCACGTAAAACAAGAATGAAGGTCGGGAAGAGGCACAGATTGTAACACCACCTTCCGATTGAGAACCCTATAATCAATGACAGGCTTGAAGCCCCCTTGGGGTTTCGGGACTAGAAAAATAGGTGAAGAATACGCCGACATAGAGGGCCGAATAATACCATCCTTCAACATTTGATCAATGATTTCCTTCAGAGCCTTCATTTTAGGTGGAGACAGCCTATATGGTGGAAAACGGACAGGAATCGAATCCGTGACCTCAATTTTGTATTCGATCAGGTCAGTAACACCAAGAGTATCCGAGAACACCTCTAGGAACGACTGACACAACTTACGAATACTATCAGCCTGCTCCTCAGATAGATGTCTAAGGTCTAACAACATCTCATCCTGGGTAGGCGAAATAGAGGAACATGATACAGAATTACACTTTAACAAGGGGATTTTACGATTGGAAGCAAATTTGAATGTGCACGACTTACTCTGAAGGTCGAGCACTAGACCGGTGTTAGAAATGAGGTCAGCTCCCAATATAATGGGGCAAGACAAGTGCTTGGCTGCAAACAATTTAATTTTCCATGTAAATTTAAAAATACGAATTTTGACATTTAAAGAACATAGAATTTCTAATGGAGGTGAATTAGCCGAAACATATTGAACAGGAGATGAGCCATAGTCAGGTAGTTTACAGATAGATTTCAATTTTGAATACCATTGATCCGAAATATTTGAACAAACACTGCCTGAATCTAAAAGAGCTACAGGTTCATTATATAATTCAAACTTGAGAAAAGGTGCGGGTGCGGGGGAGTCCGCCGCAATCCTAAGACATTCTTTGGGGCATTCAAAATATGAATTTGAAGACTGAATTTTCCCTGAATTTTCGACCTGTTTACCGGGGGCTGAGCCTTGGGAAGCTGAATTATTCGACTCAGCCGAAGCCGCTAGTCTCTTATTATTAGTGACATTGGTGGAAGTTGCACCAGAAGTTGAGCAGGAGAGGGTGCTATACAAATTTGGGCAATTCTTGGCGGTATGCGAGAAAGCCCCACATTTAAAACAGCCTTGTGATGAACCAGGTCCATTATTTGCCCTACTAGATTTGATCAATGGGCACTTGTTCCGAAGATGGTCAGGCGACCCGCAAGCATAACATTTACGAGGTGTGACTGGTCGGCGAGGTGGAGTCCGAGGATTACTGAAAGAAGGAGGGGGTTCTTTCGCGACACGCAAGGAATCGGCGTATCTAACTCCTTCCGCTGAGACGGCCAATGCTTCAAGTTCCGAAAAGGTTTGCGGGCACGCCGCGAAACACAAGTATTACCTATAAGATGGTGAAATGCCTTCCACAATAGCTTGTACAATCTGATTCTCAGGGTAGTGAAGAGCAAACACCCTAGTATAGAACTTAATATCTTGGATGAAATCTGCCAAGTTTTCATCCAACCGTTGTACACGATAATAGTACTTCTGAATAAGTGAGGACCTTGCCCTAGCCGGAATGAAGTTAGCTAGCAAGTGGGCGTGGAAGTCTTCAATAGATTATTGCTCGGCAATGGCTCTTACTATTTTGTCTGAGAGAATATGAATTGCAGAGGGATAGATGATTTGCAAAATCTGACATGGAGAAAGAGAAAAAACAAAGGCATGATCCTGAAATTCAACTAAAAACCTTTAGAATGAAATAACTTCACTGGTAGTGTTAACAGAAAACTTAGAGGTACCTCTGAGCAACATTGCTAATGGATGAGGCAAGCTGCTGAACCCCGGTGACATAGTAGGTAAAGGTTTAAGTGGCACGGAAGTTAATTCAGAAGGTACATAAATCAACGAGGTACGACGTTCAGACTCGTTGTCGAATGGGGCAGAGGTTGTTTGAGCTCCAACGGTTTTCCTATTGACTTCTCCCTTAGGAGGCTCATCCTCGCTACCTACAGTCACCGTGGTGGGTTGATCAGTTTTGGGAGGAACTTCCCCAGTTAACAATTGGGTAACCTTACTGGACAATTCAGAAAGATTTTCAAGAACCATACTAGCTTCCTTCCTCTGAACGTCATTCAACTTCAGAGACAACAGGTCGTTAACTCTATTAGAGAAATGAAATAACCTGGCTTGCACACGTTTAATTTGATTAGGAGAAGGATCATATTCTTCAAAAAAACTAACTACAGATGCTAGCTCAGTAGTATTGTCAGTGATCGTGGAAAGAGAGTCGTCAATTTCTTTCTCTCCCAAAGTGGGGATGGAAATGGGCAAATCAAGGGACTCTCTAAGCTTATTTGTGTCTACAGCAACCGTGCCTCCAGATTGCACGTTTCTAATAGTTAATTCATAGATCAACTCCTCCTTGCGCAAATAGTTTAGATGGAGAACATCGCGAGGGCCGGGCATGATGACAGAACAATTTTGAAAAATGAAAAATCAAAAAATTCCAGCAACTGAGAAAATTGTTAGAGTTCGGATCAAAGCAAAGTTTAGCCATCAAAAGGGGATAAATTGAGACCCATTCAACCACGCTCTGCTACCACTTGTTCCGAGGTATCTGTGGAATAGCAGAGGTGAAGGAAGGTGCGGGGGTGAACAGGTCTCAGAATACGAAATTAAAGTTAAGATAAAATTTAACGAGGTTATATTTTCTTAGCAAAATCAAGAAATAACAAGAAAGGCAGGTACAGAGTAGCAAGGTAACAAATGTACAATTACCATGATTACAGGATTTGGGCTCCGAGAGCCAGACACACAATTCTTGAGCTATAAGCTCAACCTAGCGATATACCGAATTCAACAAAGGGGCAGAAGACCCCAATCATGCCTAGGAGCACTTGCTCCTCTTTACCCGGTAAAGCCTCCTCGATTCATACAACAACTCAATTTTCAAGAAAGAGCAGCTCGCTCTCAAAATTTAAGCCTATCAAAGGCCACACCAAACTCCACATTCAAGTCGTCCTCCAAGGACATGAAAACAGGGGTAAAATTACCCAACCTACTGAGGCCTATTAAGTAAAGAAACAGGACAATTACATGGCCTCAAAAATACCAACTGAAAGGAGGCGAAGCTGCACTCCTAATACATTTTGTTTAAAACCTACTTGGCACTACTCCGTTAATGCAAGGGCTAATCCCATTCTAAAGAGGTGACTTATACGAGAAGACAATTTACATTACGCTACACTGGAAGAAACGGTTGAGAAAAATAAGTTCACCTCAAAGCAATATGAGTGGGAGCTCGAGAGGGTTAAGCCCTCTCTACCCCAATTTGTAGTTTAAAAGATAGAATATATACTAAGTGTCTTTACATTTTAGGGGAAAAGTTACATGGTGGAAAGGCTTCGGACCTGCCCCGAGAGTTAAACTGCTGAGCTAGCAAAAAAGAAGTTATTAAACGGCCATTACCTTGTGGTTGAACTGCTGCCCGAAGAAAGAGGCGTTTCCCGCCCCCTGCTATGTACTTTACACACTGAAAGATGTTACTGAAGTGGCGCGGAGACCCGAAAATCTGCAGTTTATATACTCTCGCGGAACGTTCGAGGCGTTTCAGGAATGAGAACATCCTCCCACAAGAATTTCATTGGTTAGGGTTAAGCAACATATCCACGTTGAAGAAGATACACCTGATTGGTCATAAATTAATTAAAGAAATTCAGGATTGGCTAAATTCAAAACAAGGGGAAAGAAAGGGTTAATATTGCCAACTTAAACAATAACTGAAAGAAATGTAACAAAGAACAAACTTATGAACACCAAATTTCTTCAAAAACATAGTTCTTTCACTCCACACTAGGGTGCATAATTGTATTTCTTCAGTAGTGCCGTCTGGAAGGGAATGTCCACACTTCTTACTACAGGCAAAACAAAAATACATCGAAAACGACCCAGTTCAGAAACTTCAAACTTTACAAGTAGTGACATCTTCTGAGAAACTTGAAAATTTACGCGGTAGATTAAGTTCAGACTTCCTCCAGTAGAGGAGTTTCAACTGGCGCAAAGTTTGAAATAGCGGCATGGAGGTGTACCACCCGGCACAATAATTATTATTGTTACGGAGCTTTCCGTGGTAGGTAGAGGTGAAAGAAGGTGAGGGTGTGAACGGGTCTCAAGCTACGAAAGTAAAATTAATTTAAAATTTAACAAGGTTATATTTTCTTTTCAAAATAAGGAGATAACAAGCATGGCAGGTACAAAGTAGCAAGTCAAAAGGGTAGTTACAATATTTACAGGATTTGGGCTTCGCGCCCTGACTTCACAATGCTTGGGCAATCAGCTCAGTTTTACCCCAAACACAAGTTTCAACAGAGGGGCAGAAAACCCCATTCATGCCTAGGAGCCCTTGCTCCAAATTACACTGAAAAGCCTCCACGAGGCATACAACACTCAATTTTCAAAAAGAGCCACTCGCTCTCAACTTTAAGCCTCTCAAAGGCCACACCAAACTCCACCTTCAAGTTGTCCTCACTGGACATACACACAGGGGTAATATACCCAACCTACTGAGGTCTATTAAATGAAAAGGGGTAATTACATGACCTCCAAAATAACAATTTGAGAGGAGGCGATCTGCACTCCTAATACACTTCGTTTTTAAAACCTAATTTGGCTCTAGGCCACTGATGCAAGGGCTAATCCCATACTACGGAGTTGACTTTAGAAAAGAAACAAATTTACATAATGTTAAGGAAGAATAGGTTGAGAAAATAAGTTCACCTCAAAATAATATGAGTGGGAGCTCGAGAGGGTTAAGCACTCTCTATCCCAATACGTAGTTTAAAGATAGAATAGATACCAGTTTCTTTACATTTTTAAGGAAGGTTACATAATGGAAAAACTTCGGACCCGCCCCGAGAGTTAAACTGCTGAGCAAGCAAGGAAAGAAGTAATTAATCGGCCATTACCTGGTTGTTGACTGTCGCCGGAGAAAGAGGCGCTACCCGCCCCCTGCTATGTACTTTACACACTGAAAGATGGAACAGAAGTGGCGCAGAGACCCTAAAATCAGCAGTTTATATACTCTCGCGGAAGGTTCTAGGCGTTAGGGGAATGAGAACACCCGCCCACAATCACTTTATTGGAGAATAAAAAGAAACCCCTACACAAGATGAAGAAGAAACACATTATTGGTGGAAAATTAAGTTAAGAAATTCGGGATTGGCTAGATTTAAAACAAGGGAAAAGAATGGGTTAATATTGCCAACTTAAACAATGACAGAAAGAAATTTAGCAAGGAACAAACTTTTGAAATTAAATTTTCTCCAAAGAACAGTTCTTTTTCTTCGCACTAGGGTGCACTATTGTAGTTCTTCAGTAGTGTCCTCTAGAAGAGAAAGTTCACACTTCTTACTTCAAGCAAAACAAAAACACATCAAAAATGACACAGTTCTAAAACTCCAAAATTTACAGGTAGTGACATCTTCTGAGAAAGTAGAAAATTAATACGCTCAATAAAGTTCAGACTTCCTCCAGCAGAGGAGTTTCAACTGGCGCACCTTTTGAATTAGCGGCGTGGAGGTGTACCGCCCGGTACAATTATGATTATTATTATCCTCGCATTATAAATCTTTTCTAAACCATGAAACTTAATGAACATGTAATAGTCTACCTATTACTAAACGAAACCCCATGCCGCAACGACCCCGAAGGGTCTTGGCCTACCAAGCGACTTCTGCTCAGCCCGAAGGCCTGCAGATTATGAAGTGTCGTGTGCTCAGCACGACGAATCCTCTCGACCGTTATTCTTGGCTTTCTAGACCGGGGCCGCCATCTCACCGTCAGATAGCTCCTCAATTGTAATCACGTAGGCTGAGTTGACCCCGAACTAGCCCTCAGACTCAGGTAAAAATCCCTTACATGGTCAGGAATTGAACCCGGTACCACCAGGTAAGTGGCAGAAACGCTACCCCTACACTGCGGGCCGGCTTGGTCTGCCTATTACCCCGGAAATTTTCCTTTATGTCATTTTCGTTTACTTGAAGTCTTTTGGAACACTACTTGCAGATTATTATTATTATTATTATTATTATTATTATTATTATTATTATTATTATTATTATTATTATTATTGTATTTTTAAATGTGGCCTGGAAATTCAGTTTTGCTTGACCTTTATATGTGGCGTCACCGTTGGTTCCTTGATTTCATTCAAATGAAGTGAGCATTTTCATTGTTATTATTATTGTTATATTATTACCGTAATTTGAGTTGCTTTCGAAAACAATTTAATGATTCTCCAATGACCTTTTAATGGGCTATTTTCCATTAATTTTTCATTGTTTAATTTATGTTTAAATGAACTCCTTTCGTGGAATAATATTCGTAGTTTTATTACTTTTTCTTCCGAATTGAGCCGCTATGTACTGCCAATCTCATTTTCAGTGTCTGTGTCTTGTTCGTCTGCCGGCTTTGACGTCCTGCCAGTATCTCTTGAGCCCGTCGATCAGCGCTTTCTTCCGCTCCGCTGGTAAAGAGCCTCTCCGTCTTCTGTGTTCTGTCTCCACCATAAAATCCTGATAGCTATTCACCATCCTTCTGAAACTAACCCTGTCGTTGATTTTATCATTCGTAATGCCCATCTCTCACATACCTTTCTCACACTGTTGGAACCATTTCAACTTAGATCTCTTAGTTTTAGATAATTCCGGATATTTTGTGTGAGCCGATTATTATCCGTACGGACGATGTACCCATAAAACAGCAATCTTCTAATTGGTCTTGTTATCGCTTGCATCTTGTTATATAGTTCTTTATTGGAATACAGTCGAACGTGCCCCTCAACCCATCTATTGCCTAGCTTGCGTTTTCTTTTATGTAGTTGTCCTTTCCGATTCATATTATTACTGTTATTATATTTTATTATATACAATTCACAATTTTATAATTGGGTTTATGACCTTCTTCGGTACAATGTACATGGAAGAAGTACTATTTAGTTCAAACGCACATATGCTTCATACATATCGGTATATACTTACATTGTTGAGAAATAAACTTGACAGATATTTATGAGATGTTTACCATACCGTACATAAATGGTCAAAATTATTAGTGGACGATTTTCATTAGTCCTCTGTATATGGTGGATGGTTCATGCCAATAAAATTCCTTACTATATGGAAGTGGCCAGAATTGCTGCTTTTTGTAATTCTCTGTAAGTGAGAGGGTGGAGATTAAGAGCTTCAATGATCCTGTGTAGTGTCTTTGGTATAATACCATTACATCCAATCACTACTGGAATTATGATAACATTGTTGAGTTTCCACATGGTTTTTATCTCTGTGGCCAGATCTGTGTATTTCGAAATCTTCTCTGTATGTGTTGATTGGAGCTTGTGAGTATTAGGGCATGCTATGTCAATTATGAAGCAGATGTTCTTGTTTTTCTCTACAAAAGTTATATCTGGTCTATTGCATGTAATAGTTTTATCGATAATGATACTTATATTCCAGTAAATTTTGTAATTTTCACTTTCCAAGACTGATTGGGATTTGTACTTCCAATGTGCTATGGCACAATGGATTAGGTTATTTTGTCGGGCTAATTTCTGGTGAATGATTTTTGCAATTTAGTCATGTCTGTACCTGTAGTCTGTGTTTGCCATTAATTGACAACCTGAGGTTATGTGCTGGATGGTTTATGGAGATGTATTACATCTTCGACACAGATCTGAATAGACAGACGGATCATGCAGTATATGCTTTCTGTAGTTCCGTGTGGCAATCACTTGATCTTGTATGGCGAACATGAAGCCCTCTGTTTCTGGGTATATATCCGAGTGTGTCAGCCACTCATGCGGCGCTTGTTTGTCGATATATGGCTGATTTAACTCATGTTCGAGCCCCACTGTCGGCAGCCCTGAAGATGGTTTTCCGTGGTTTCCCATTTTCACACCAGGCAAATGCCGGGGCTGTACCTTAATTAAGGCCACGGGCGCTTCCCACCACTTCCTAGGCCTTTCCTATCCCATCGTCGCCATAAGACATATCTGTGTCGGTGCGACGTTAAGCAAAAAAAAAAAAAAGATTTAACTAATTTGGATACCGTCCATGAAGAGGTTTCTTTTTCCACAGAACGATCTTTTCCTCATTTGTGCAGAATGACATTGGAAGTGAAGCCGGGGTGTTCAGATTGAGGGGCGTAAAACCGTTATCTGCAACAACCATTGCATTATGTAGGGCAGAGGTTTCTGATTTATGTTTGAAGTAGCACTTTAGTGATGTAATTTAGTCATTGTGTAATTTCTCAAGGTCTATTAGTCTACGACCACCATCAGAACGAGACAGAATGAGTCTTTCTATTATTATTATTATTATTATTATTATTATTATTATTATTATTATTATTATTATTATTGTGTATTTAGACTTAAATTTATGTTAATGATTTGATTGAGCAATGTGTGAACTGAATTAAAGTGTATCTTGTAAGGCATTACTTTTATTGATAACTAGCAGAAGTACCCGTTCTTCGTACGGGTTATCAGAAACTGGCTTTAGTTACTCATGCTATCGGTGTGAGCGACTTCATTAGATATTTATATCATTGGTGTATTTTCTTAAGTAAGTAAAAATTATTTGTCATGTTTGGAATTAGAGTGTAACTTCTTCTTCTTTTCTTCATGCGGGCCTCTAAATATTAGTTCGTAATTAGCGTCGACCTCTAAAATCTTTTGCTACCATGTTTTTCCTCCATTCCCACCTAGATATACCTGCTCCCTTCACAAAGCCGTAGGTTTAGTGTAAGTATACTTCCGCTAGATAGTACCACAAATATAAATATTATTGAATGTATTTGTTTGATCCGACATTTCGTAACTATTAAAAATGATCAAGTAAATACGCGATGCATAAAAGAAACTACAATAATTATCGAGAAATATAATTCTCAGGGCTTGGCACTAATATCGCACATCATATAATGAAGGTGAGTACAAATATTGATAATTTTTTTCAAGTCATGACAACTGTGTACAGTATATAGGTTGTGTTCATGGTTACAATGATCGTAAAAGTGGACCAAAATATCGGCACTATTAACATCAGTGATCCTACTACTCCATTATTTGATAGAAAATACTTTAAACTATAGGTAACAGACTCCGCAAAATGCTGAAGCCTAAGCCAGTACGTAAAAATTGAGGCCCGTCGGCAATCGCTGGTCGCTGTACTACGGAGATCTCCGGTTCTATTATTTTTGTACTTCACTCCCTCTCCATCCCCACCCAAAGGAGTGCTATGAGCGTCTTACACAACAGTTTATTTTTTCCAGATAGTAAGTCATATGTGTATCAATTTTGGTTGGCAGCTCTGCCCAAACGTACATGCACAATCTCGCTGCTGTAGAATCCCGGAGCTGACGTTGCCATGGTTACGGCCGTTCGTTTCCTTATCCGATTCCGAGAGCAGGGGTAGTATGGTTCCAATATCTCCATAACGGTTGGTTTTAGGGCCTTAAAACATGGTTTTCAGGCCCGAAGGGTTTACGGAGTTTTGTTCTTTGCGTCAAGGGGCTTAAAAGGAGCTTTGTCTCGTCCTTGTACGACAAATTCGATTTCGCCCATGTTACTCACTGGCAATGTAGCTTTCTATAGGTGAAGTAATTTTTTAAACTGGTTCAGTAGTTTTTGAGTCTATCCGTTACAAACAAATATACAAATTTTTCCTCTTTATAATATTAGCATCCAGCCGTAAAAAGAGTCAAATCCACATGTGCGACACAGTTCGCACCCGCAACCTCACAGGTGTGGGTAATGCGATAGAAGAAGAAGATACTCATTTTAAAAATTCACCCGCTTTTTATTCTTTTCACCCCCTCAAGGGGATTTTCCAAAAAAAGAGTGTGTTCATTTTTTATTCTAAGTACCAATTTTAAACTCTGTAACATTTTCATTGTTTGAGATTTATGTATCCTCATATAAATAATTCAACTCCTTCCTCACTTCTCTTCACCCCGCCCACTTAAGTGGGTTTTCTGAATACGAATATTTGTGTTCCTTTACTTTTAAAGCAGATTCCAAATATCAATTTTCATGTCTGTAACATGTTCGGTTTTTTTTATTTATTGTAGATAATTTCGCTGCTGTAGAATCCTGGAGCTGATGTTGCCATGGTTACGGCAGTTCATCACTTTATCAGATTCCTAGAGCAGGGGTAGTGTGGTGCCAATATCTCCGTAACGGTTGGTTTAGGGCCTTAAAACATGGTTTTCGGGCCCGTAGGGCCTACCGAGTTTTGTTCTTTGCGTCAAGAGGATTGAATTGAGCTTTGTCTCGTCCTTATACGACAAATTCGATATTTTGCCTACATTAGCCTATTATTTTTATATGTCCCCCCCCGTGCCCCCCACCACGAATTGTTTTGAAAATAAAATACAGCCCATGTTACTCACTGGCAGTGTAGCTTTCTATAGGTGAAGTAATTTTTAAAATCGGTTCAGTAGTTTTTGAGTCTATTCGTTACAAACAAATTTTTCCTCATAGAAGAAACGGAATGGCGTATGGCGTTTGGTGCCGGGAGTGACCGAGGGCAATTTAGGCTTGCCAGGTGCAAGTCATCTGAAAGGAGGCCCGTAGGCTACCTGGGCTTAGTGATGAGGATGAAATGATGATGATGACTACACATACATCCAGCCCCTGGTGCCAGCGGAGTTAACCAAATGTGGTTAAAATCCCCGACCCTGCCGGAAACCGAACTCGAGACCCCCGTGATCAAAGGCCAGTAGGCTAACCATTTAGCCATGGAGCCGTACATTGCTAAATTGGCAATTCAGAGAATTTACTACAAAACGTTTCACAATTTAATTTTATTACACACAATATTCTACCCACGAAGGTTAGTTTGTTTGCTTATATGTTTCTTGTTCTGCATATTTTATGTAACGTGTTGTACGAGAGGTAAAATAATGTTTTCAATAAAACTACAATATTGCGACAAACATTGTTATCAAACCACTTATGAGTACTACTGTGTCAATGTTGAAATCATGGACAAGGCAGTCAGAGAAGAAACTTTACCAACACATCCCTCACTCGTTTACCTGGAAAGTTCTACGATTGCCTTCCTATGATATACTGTAACTATTCTGTGATTATGAGTGTGAAAAAGAAAGCGCTTTCCTCATCGTGTAAATTAAAATGTTGTGAAACAACGAGTAAAACACGAATATTAACCAGAAATGGGTCGCATATTTATTACGAATTCCGTCGTCCAAATTAAGGACGGTATTAAATCACCGTAGCCGCGATATATACAGTATGGTGGGCTCTATTTTATTTGACTATTGCATTTCAATGAAATGATACGTCAGTCTCCTCTACAGTGAGAAACTATATTGCTTACTTTCTGCTGGCTTAACGCGCGGATTTCATGTAGTTCCTTGGACAGCATAGTACAAAATAACCGAAATGATATGTTGTTCGCCTGTGTTTGTTGTTGGCGTGCGCGTAATGTGCCTAACATCGCTCGGTTGCAGGGAAACTCTACGCAGCGTGGATCTTAAGCTATTGCATTGTGCATTCTCCTGCGTAAAAAGTTCCATATTGGAAATGTTGCAGGGACCAAGCCGTGAAGAAAAGACAGGTAGCATAATCTAACCTCGATGATGCCCCTCGCCCCGAACGGCCCTCGAAGCGATTTGATTGGCGCAGCTGATAAAATGACAACGACGCGAGGTATCAGTATGACGAACACTGAAACACTCAAATACTCGAGCACCCTGTATAATCCGTAGTGTAATGGTTAGTCCTCAAAGACCTCAGTGTCAACACAACTCGATTAGTTCAGCGACCACGGGGTCTACACCTGGGATTTGTATAGTTTCCACTTACTTGTATCAGGCTCATCTTTCACATTCGCTCTTTCTAACTCAAATCTTGTTCTTTTCCGACGCTGAACATATTAAGTTTCCGAGCCCCTCGTGGGCCTTCCCTTTCTTCTTATTCGAATGTGCTGTACGAGGCTTTGTTGCTAAATGTGAACGTCACTTGGTCGAACTTCACAGCCATGCCGAGAAATCAGCATCAAACACCAACACACAGTGGGTTTCAGCATGCTTGCTATCAACAGTCCTCCCCTGGAGAAGTTTATTTCTTCTATTGGCGCTCTCAAGCCGGTCATAAACCAGGTGCAGATTTAAAAACACCGCCTCGCACAGACCAGCTGATGTCATCTGATTGGCTAATTTCAACAGCTGATAACACGTCAACGCCACCAGGCATCTAATTATTTGTTCAATATTCTATCAGTTTGACCAACGCTATATATCCGGTTCACGTTTACCGTGAGTATCCACCCGTAGCGGAACCTTCCTCTCTTCTCGAATATCCCTTATTACCAAATATTACCGGACATAGAAGGGAAGGGAACTGGCCACGTGACTCACGATCCGTGCGGATAATCTCAAGATATGGAAACCGGCCTCACCTGCGCTTTCATACTCTTGTAGTACTGAAGGCTGAATATTACTCCCCTAACACTGACAGCATTGATTACACATTTCGATCAGATGTTACAAGAATGAGAGTTTCATATTAAATGTTCTGTACTGCTACATCAGGTAATGGTACTGATGTCCGTTATGCAAGCAAAAGCTATTGATAAGGAAGCAAGGGGCAATATCATTCACGTGTAGTGCTGCTCACAGTAATCAGGAGATATTTATTTTATTTTCATGGGAAGCCGTTTGCTTAAAGCTATGAAGTTAACAAAAGAGAAACACAGATAACTCCGCGCCCCGTAAACACTCTTCTTATCTTGTGTCACAAGATGTTGAATAGACTTGAAGGAAGAGCTCCAATGACGATGAACTACACCTCTATCGTAATCTACATCCGTCCTGCTCGCATTCATAGTTGGGTGACGCTCAATGCTAAATTCAAAACAGGCTTCATGTTAGCAGTTCCTCATCTGGCAGCGCATTTCTTTTTTAAAGCGAACTTCAGTTTCTAGTTAGTTGGCACATAACCTTTCTGCTTCCCAGTCTGTTGCAAGTAATGCAAGGTTAAGAAATACTAGACAATTCAACGAAAAGAATACATTTAATTAATAGTAGGATCACGGGTTTCATTCCTCACCTCTTTTGTTTTCTAATGTTATTAATTAAGAGCGATTGATTATTACGAACAAGTGCAAAATAACTTTACATTATATTCTCCATTGAATGCCTTAATAGATAGTATTTATTGGCGTACTTAAGGCCATTTGGCCTTCCCTTACACTAAACAAATTATTGTACAGTATCATGTTATTGTGATCACTACTAAATGAAGTATAGTTAATTTAACACAAGCAAAATATGTTATCGCTGAAATAAAATCCCACCCACTGACACATACATTCTTACACGATTGTAAAATTAATAATAATAATAATAGTAATAATAATAATAATATATTGTCCGCCTCTATGGTGTAGTGGTTAGCGTGAATAGCTGCCACCCCCGGGGGCCCAGGTCCGATTTCCGGCTCTACCACGACATTTGAAAAAGTGGCATGGGGGTCGGCAGTGGTCCACTCAGCCTTGGGAGGTCAACTTAGTAAAGGGGTGTTCGATTTCCACCTCAGCCATCCTCGAAGTGGTCTTCCGTAGTTTCCTACTTCTCCTCCAGGCAAATGCCTGGATGGTACGTAACTTAAGACCAGGGCGGCTTCCTTCCCTCTTCCTTGTCTATCCCTCCAATCTACCCATCCCCCAACAAGGCCCCTGTACAGCATAGCAGGTCAGGCTGCTTGGTGAAGGTACTCGTCCTCCTTCCCAGTTGTATATCCGGGTCCCAAAGTCCCACGCTCCAGGCGGTGGAGATGTGATCCCTTGCTGGTGGGTAAACAGATTAATGAAATTAAATGGCGTCTGGCTTTTAAAGCCGGAAGTGTCCGCGGACATGCTGGGCTCTCCAGGTGCAGGTGGTTCGATTTGACTCCTGTAGGCGGCCTGCGCGTCGTGATGAGCATGAAATGATGAGGAAGACAACACGTGCCAGCGGAATTAACCAATGATGGTTAACATTCGCGACCGTGTCGCGAATCAAACCCGGGGCCATAGGCGAGCACACTAATCATTTAGCCATGGAGCCGGTCATAACAATAATAGTAGGTAGCAATAATATGTAATAACTAGGGCTCAGACATTGAGGAACTATATTTTTCCCTGTTAAAATAGCTAAAAATATAGAGAAAGGACATAAAATTGCGATCCAAATGCATTCATAATTTTAGTTTTAATTGCATACTTAAGGAAGGTTTATAATGTTTTAAAATATAAAATTCTGCTGGTATGCAACATACACTGCAAAAATATATGAGCGAAATACTTTTACTTTCAGACATTATACATTTTTAGATTAACACAATTTTGAAAAAGGATTCCCGTGTTTGCTAAAACAAAGGACTTGCAGAATTTAAAATAAAATGTTTTTTCAGCCAACCCGCAGTAGATGTGCTGGAGAACCACACGAGGGTTGCAGAAATTGGAATTCGGAAACCTTGCTGAACCGTTCACAACCAACAAGTATAAATATGCCAGGCAAAGTCGGTGAGCTCCCGGTACATTTGGTCAAAAATGGGTGTTAAAACTAAAGCTAACCTCCTAAGAATTAAGTAAGAATGGTATATGAATGGGAAAAAGTATCATTTAGTGTAATAAGAAGCAAATTCGGGGCAAAATTAGATTTATTTAACTAAGCACATGATAAAATTATCCATACTAAACGAAAATCAATGTTAAAAATAATGCAAATGTGGCTCAAATTAACAATGAAATAACAATGTATGTGCCGAGCACATCAAAAATAATTACAAGTTTATACAAACAACGTTAGTCAGACCAAATGCCGAACAAATAAAAAACACATAAAACATAATTACAATCTTGGCCCGGATCTACATTTTTCATGAGAACGACGCCGCTAAATGAATATGCCGATATCCCCGAAAGGGTTGAAATTGCGATCGTCCAATACGCTATTCCTCGACAAAAGAGAATCACGCCAGTTTCAATCCATTATATACACCTATTTACATATACAAAGTAATTAATTACAACATGGTGAATACAGGGGTCCTAATCTTACAGACTACACTGTTTCTACTGACAGACCGTTCTGTCTCAAGTGGATCAGCACTAACGCTGCCTTCTCTTAAAAATATTAGCTCCGGGCTAAATTAAAATGCAAATCATTTACAAAAAATTGACACAACAGATGGACAACGAACAAGACAATAAACACAGAAACACATGACGAATAAATTAAACAAATAAATCCTGAAAGCAAAGGCAAAATCACCGAGTAATTGAAAATAAGACATTCAGGATGAATACACTTCTACATAATTGAGGTCACGAAATGTATGACCCAGTTCACCACACTTTGATATTTCAACTTATTGGCCGCACAATTTTCTATCAAAGAAGACGTCACTCAGGCCTTCTATACTCGTGGAATGGGAGTTCGAATCTCTAATGTATCACTAAATTTCCTGGCGTATTCAAACCCGTTACCTTCTAAGCAGCTTTCACTCATAATTTCCCTTCACAGAAATTTTCACAGCCCTCTTATCCCTGCTTTAACACCCTTATTATATACTAGGCGATATCTGCCTTTCTTTACACTTATATTATTCTCCAACCCAGATCGCCTGTCTTCTCTGCTCACTAAAAGACTCTACCTTCTCAACGTCGCCTTTGCACTCTTCTGGCAGCCAAAATATACCTGGAAAAGCGCTCTTAATTGGTAATAAAGGAAACCTACTCTGTATTGACTATACTTATCTCACACAAAATTAAGGCCGCATAGCCTCGGTAATGACGGAACTACCTTCCTGTTTCGCATCTAACACCTACATCAGAATACCCTAAAATACACAAGTAAACACACACTTCTATCAACACCTACTCACAACCCTTTACCCAATACTAAGCTAACACACACAAAAGTACACTAGCATGTATTTGCCCTGGATCACCAACTACGTAATCTTAAATCAAGAATAACTCAGCTCTTGCGAGCTGACATTTAAAATTAAAATCTACATTGTTTGAAACTAAACTGATTCCTTCTGTCTAAGAACATGCTTATAATATTGATATTTTCACTTAGCTTGGTCGATCTCTACTTTCACACCCTCTACATGGCTGCATCGTCAATAGATCTACACAGCCAATATACTACACTAGAAGTGGTTACAATATAGACGAATACCACAGGCAGATACCATCATAGTCCTTGTAGAAAACACTCCTAGAATAAATGAATACATGAAAATTCTACACTTGCTCTATTGTATACGCGCACCCTAGTTAAGCAAATATTACTCAACACAAATAATTAGATCAATAAAATATTGAGCTTCGTTTAGAGTTAATGTTTCACGGAATAGATACGTATCAGTTCGTACACAAGAGCAATGATCGAAACGAACGCACACGATTCATCCGCGAACACGATACCTGGCATAATAGCGTTATGTCACAGGGGCAAAGGCAATTGCCACAATAACGAACTTTACACTCCCGTAGATATGAGACTTAGTTCACACCAGGATGGTGCATTTTAACACAGTTTTCAACATAGCTTCACTGTCATTACATTATTCTCACAATTATATTTGTAATAGCGTCACTGTTGAAATGGCTACAGACAAAGATTACGGCAATCACGACTGACGTGGAGACTGCCTTCCGACTGAGAAACGAGTAACGAATGGCCACGCTTCCACCGCAGCTCCCGGTTTTATATATCCACTGGTCTTATTCAAAAGAGGGGGTTCCCAAGTAGACTATAGCTTGAGGGCTCAACCGTTTCCTGGAGACAAACCGCACGATCATTGCAAAACAACAATTCAGTAGATAGATTGAAAGTAGCCGAAATATTAACAGATATGTGTCCCTAATTTCAACTGCAACACTACATTTATATCAAAACCGCGGAGCATAGGTTAAATACCTCCAACAATGCTTCGAATTTCCTTTCATTGCCATAACATTGATTACAAGCTTGCACCGAAGGTGAGTCGGATCCTCATGAGTTATCATATTCACGTCCTCAGCCACTTCTTTTCTTCTTCTTCTTCTTCTTCTCGTTCCTCATCCTGCATATCCACGTCACCATCTTCTCCCAAGTCATCGTCCTCTTGAAGTTCATCGATTCTGATCTGCCCCGGCGGATAATATGCCTTCAAATTGGAGGCATTAACATTTTTCTCAACTAAACCGTCCATGCTACGAACACGATATGAATTGTTCCCGTACTCATGAACGACACGATACGGTCCCACATAGACCTCCGCGAACTTATGATAGAAGCGGGCGGACACATCAGAAGTAGCCCGTCGCTTTACCAATATTAATTCACCGACTCGTAGAGGACGAAGAAAATTTTTACTCCGGTACTAAGTGCTCTTCTCTTCGCCTAACTGTTCATTTTCTCTGTTGTCTCTCTTAAACACATCTCAATTGAGGGCTTCGGGTCAACAGGAGACAAACTACTCTGATATTCGTTGAGATGTAACACTATAGGAATCTGCCCAGTAGATTCGTGACGTGTCGAGTTGATGCTGTCTGTGATAATCGGTATGACATCCGGCCATTTCCAGTGTTCTTTCGATATAAACAGTCTGCAATACTAGGAGATCTCTCTCATTATTCTTTCACTAGGATGTCGTACTGGGCTAAGCACATGCTAGATACCTAGCTTTTCAAGTTTTCGCTTGAATACGGGAGAGGTAAACTGTGGTCCGTGCTCACTTGATATTTTCTGAGGAGTACCCACCTTGGGGATAATTATGTTCTTGATCTGATACAGGGCTGATCTTGTATTTGCTTCCTGCACAGGACACAAAGTTACGAGTTTGGAAAACACATCAAGGCATACAAGTATGTGTTTCACCCCGCGATGACAAGCAGGGATGGGACCTAAATATTCTATTGCGAACAGCAGTCGCGCCTCGCTAGGCAAAATTGGTTTTCGGGTTTGTTTTAACAAAAATGAATTTGGCTTCACCCGCTGACATTTATCACAGGTGCGAAATACCTTCTGCACCATCCGTCTCATTCTTGGCCACGTAAATGTCTCTTCAAGTACTGCCGTCACCTTTTGAATTCCTGCGTGACCAGTCGTGTGGTGTGATAACCATATCAAATCAACTTGAAATGTCGGCGGAACTACTATTATGAAATTAGTGTGGTTTTCATCAATAAATTTGTGGAGGAGATGGGATGTTGCCTTCCTCTGGGCTTCTTTAAATCTGGCTGTCCCGGGTTCGATTTCCTTACGAAACTAATCCAACATATGAAGTGTAGGGGGATGGTTCTCCTGCTCTTGCCTAAGGCTTTGTAAGCGATTAATCATGGCTTGATCCTCGTCATCCAACACTACAAGATTGGTCATTGCTTCCTCTGGGTTCGGGTTTCTACTGAGTGCGTCAGCCACAACATTGAGCTTGACAGGACAATGCTCAAATGTGAGATCAAATTGTTGTATGAACAATGACCATCTGCAAATACGATCACTAGCCACATTCGATTCCTGGATAAACGTCAGAGCCTTATGATCCGTGAGATGGTAATCGGAAATCCGTGTATGTACTTGCGTCACTGGGTTAGAGCTACGACGACAGATAGTATCTCTAACTCCGTTGTCGTCCATTTGAATTCATGAGGCCTTAGTTTCCTGCTCATGAATGCAATATTGGTCGTTTTCTGATTATTTTCTGGTGTTTTCTGAAAGAGGATGTCTCAAATGTCAACACTTGATGCATCTGTCGAATAAAGAGACGTCTGTCGTACTGTGGGTAACACAAATTAACAGCATAGGCTTACATTGCTTTAGTCTTGCGGAATGCCTCGTCATGAATATCGGTCCAATTCCACCGATTATTTTCTTTTAACAGTTCTTACAGGGTAGCACCTGTCTCCGTATATGATATGCAATGGTCTGCAAAGAACTCACATAAGCCTAAAAACTGACGAAATTGTTTAGCTCGAGTCGACTTTGGGAAATTTTGAACCGCAGAAATTTTCCCGCTATTTGGCCTCATCCGTTCCCCATAGATGACATGGCCAAGAAACAAAGTACTTTGCTGACAGAAGTGTCATTCTTTAAGATTCACCTTGAAGTTACAAAGGTTCAAATCTACAAGTAAAAGGTCAATTTTCTTCAGCTGTTCTTCCATAGTTTTTGGATTAAAAGATGACATCGTCTATGAATTTTAGTGTAAATTCCTTGACTGCCAGACTAAGGTTGTTCTCCAAGGCTCTAATCAGCACTGAACTCGAGTTAGCCAATCCAAAAGGCTATCTGTGAAAAATGTATGCTTGATGGTCAAACAAAAACCAGTAAACATACTTGTACTTGGACCTAGAGCAATGTGGTGGAACGATATCAGGTACATTGTTCCGAAGGACCTCCCTCCAAACTGCTTTAAAAGGTCTTTGATCAACGGTGGCTGGACGTACTCCGGTACTAAGTGCTTATTAATGGCGCGTGCACCAAGGCAAACTCGTATAGACCCATTTGCTTTCGGCACGGTTATTATCGGGTTAAGAAACGGACTAGCTGCTTTGGTTATTACGCCGTTCCTTCCCTCAACAGCAATGATCTCTTTCACCTGTGGGGATAGCTTTTCCGGAGCAGGGTATGGACGTTGTTTAAAAGGCTCCCAGTTGTTCACCACTATCTTGTACTCATAATTACGAATCCTGCCGGGTGTTGAACCAAAGACAGTCTGATGTTTAACCAGTATATCCTGTAGCTGTCCACGCATTACGTCATCCACAGTGGCTTTCGCTACTTTGTCAGGAAATAAATGATTGAATTTAGCTTCCTTATCGTCATCTTCCTAATTGGCAATCATAATTTCAAATTTTTTCTTGAGTTCTTCACAATTTATAATCCAGTCTGATGGGAAATCATTTCCTTCCATTTCTTCATCTGCTACGGTCGTCCAGATCTGTTCTTCATCAAATTCCTCCTCTACGTGATGCAACTGCAAATTTTCATTTAGTTCTTCCATCCGAAACATTAAGTTATTTGACCCCATATCAATTACAGCATTATAAGTTCCTAAGAAGTCAGCTCCCAAAATTAAATTGTACTCCAGGCGTGGTAGAATAATGCAAGGGTTTTGATATGTTTGTTTTGTGTGGTACTACATGCACTACCACTATACATAATTTCATCATTGCACTAATACATCTACTGTACTCATACACGATAACTCCCCTCTGTGTCGAAGTGTCTCTTGAGCATTAATCACACGACCACTTCTTTATGCATAATTTGCTCATGAATATCACATCGGCAGCAAAACTCAATCCTGGGATGTCTCGATCACCTAAAACCGGGAACGCCCAATTATACCCCCATTTCCTTGCAAAATATAATTCATAAATAATAAAAATAGAATCGGAGATAGTTTATAAACCTGATTCAAGCCAATCTTTTATTAAATCAGGTCGCTTATTATACATTCTTCCATTTTAATAGAACAGTTGTCTTTATCCTATATGGCCTCAATCGCTCGGATTATTTTTCCTGAAACCCCATCCTTCCTAATTTTGCTACTAAGGCGCTTCTACTCAAAGTGTCGAAAGCTTTTTCGAAATCAATGGCAGCTATATATATTTTACCTCCTTCCTGATACAGCTCTTTCCCTAAGATCAGCTTAGTGTCGGTGCGACGTAAAGCAGCTAGCAAAAAAAAAAAAAAAAAAAGATCAGCTTAACTATCATTATATTATCTGTCGTCCTTCTGCCCTTTCTAAAACCACCCTGGAAAATTGACAGTATCGACTGATCTTTAGCCCAGTCTCTCATTTTGTCGCTAATATACCCGTATAAATCTTATTCAAGGGATCCTGTAATATTATTCCTCTATAATTACCCGCGTGACTCCTCTCACCTTCCTTCTTGTAGATTAGGCATATAATCCCAATTTACCACTTTTTAGGAACCTACCACACCAAACAATCTTGTTGAACAACATTACTATGCCCTCTACTATCCGTCTATATTTCCCTATTTCTTTCCAAAATAAATAATTGATTCCATTTCTTCCTCTTGCAGACCTGGTACTCAGTTTCCCTATCACCTCCATTACCTCCTCTCCTGATATCCCTTTATCCAACTCTTAAATCTGTACATCTAATCCCCTCTGTATGACCTTCTGCCCCTTTTTTCTCTCCACCTATCCCTCTCTCCTAATAATTTGTGATGGTAATACACCCATGAATCATAGTCAATTTTCGCATTGTCAAACCTACCCCGTTACTAACTTTATTCACTCTGTCCCACATCCTTTCAGGTTGCTTCATTCTACACTCCCTATTTATCGCCTCTGCTTGCTCCCTCAGCCACAATTTCTTCCTCTCTAGAATTTTATTCTCATATTATTTCCTTAATTTACAAAAATCTTCTCTTTTTGCACTTCCTCTGTGCTTTCCATTATCTTTTAGAGCCCTGAAGACTACTTTCCTCATTTTCTCACACTCTTTATTATACCACCCGTCTTCCCCTCCCTTGTTTCTCTAATCTAGCCATCTCAGCTACCCTCTTTATTTGGTATTCTATCAACATTATCCTCCTGTAAAGTTTCCTCCCTTCCTCACTTCATTAATGGCAATTCATTTTCTATACGAGTGTATAATTTAATTTTTACTTCCTCTGACCAGTTATATTTAATTAATCACTTACCCTTCTCTATACCCCTCCTTCTCCCTCCTTCCTTTTCCTCCCTCTCACTTCCCAGCTTAACATATATCGGGGCATTATGGGATTTAACCCTTTCCCCTATTTCCATCCTCTTTATTATCTCCTGCATGTCCTCCGAACTAACTACCAATCTATAATATTTCCCCCTGAGATGTAATGTACGTCAGTTTCCGTTCCCTATCCCCGTCCCACCAGCCGTTCAATATATATAGGTTACCTGTCGCACATAATTATAGCAATTTTAACCCATAACTATTCGTTTCTTTACCTTCGATACACCTCATTCCTCTCACCATCGTCCTACCCTCTTTGCAATATGTTGGACATAGGTCGCCTATTCTAGAATTCCAGTTACATCCCGTCTTCCTCATATTCCCTCAATGACACTTCTTTCCAATAACAGACCCTCAAAAATTTCCACTAGCATATGGTGAGTCCTTACGGTGACAGTATAGGAAAGCCAAGCACACCTACTTCTCTCTTTCTTTCTCTCTCCCCATATTAAAAAAAACTGATCCAGACCACCTCTTCCATCTCATTTTCAATTTCATCAATTAATTCACTAATTCCTTCCTTTATTTAAAAAACTATAACCCCCCGAGTCCTGTCCTTCATCCTCTCTTTTCTTTTTGTTTTATTCTTGAACACAAAACCCCTTCATGTTAACACCTTGCCTGTTTTTAACCACGTCTCTAACAGCGCCACATATTTTATCACTTCCTCATTCCCCATCTTACTTATCAAGCCTTCAGTATTTACAAAACCTATCTTCTAATATACTTCAAAAATTTCCTCCCCTGCACCTCCCCTTCCTCCCTTATTTTTACCCCCTCCGCTACATTACTTGATTTATTTCTTGTTAATATCGCTCTCTCACTTTTCACTTCCATTCCATCCTCTTTAGGCATTTCATGACGCTCTTTATCCGTCGTTTCCTCCTGACCTTTATTTTTCTTTCCCCACAGGTCTTTTAAACTCAAATTTCTTCCTCTGCCCAACGCCTCGCTTCTTTTTCTTTCTCCTCGTGCTCCCTCACCTTTTCCATGCACGTGCACACTCTCGACGACACTCCCTGATTTTTCACTTTACCCAACCACTAGGGTTGAAAGACGTCAGCGTACATTTGGCGTTTGCAGATTCGATGGACTGTCATTCACAAAGATTGCGAAAAGGAGAGGTCCGTGTACCGAGCCTTGAGGAATATCTACGTTCACGGAGTATGTGTCAAAATGAAAATAATCTGACTGGACTCCGTGTATTTCACGTTATCTCCTCTCAGTTTTCAATCTCGTATGGTTGGAGCGGTATAAAAAAATCCATGGAATCCCTTGCTTGTAGTCAGAATTGACTAAGAGGGGACCAAGGGTCTGTTAAGTTTGGAGCGTGGGTTGGAAACCATGATTCCCATAGCTGAGTTTGGCATTGCTTCCACTCACTTGCGTCAGGCTCATTACCTTCATCTATCATATCCGACCTTACTTAGTCAAGATTTGTTCTTTTCGGACCCCGATGGTGTCAAGTTTGCAAGGCCTAGGGAGGCTTTCATTTTCACGCCGTTTTTTCTAATTTGCTTTTGTTTCGCCAGTACCTTAACTTTACGAAATGTCGGATCTCTTCCGCTTTCTCTTTCTGATCGGTGTTAATAGAGGATAATTGCCCTGTTGTACTTCTGCCCTAACATCATTGAAAAAGCATCATAATAATCAAAATGCGGCACTGCAGAAACTTCAATTAATTTCTTTTTAAGTTTCATTGAAAATATACCTTTGTATTTATGTAACGAATATAGAAATAAGAAATCATTTTGGCGGATTTGTATGACATGTGCGGACCAAGTCATGATAACGCGGAGATTCTTCACTTGTGAGGAAACCCTAGTCATCGGCAGTACCTCTCAGCTGTCAAGTATCGACTGCGTCAGGCGATCCTCGGCGTCTCGCCATACCGGTTACGTCATCAGTTCCCGGTGGAAATTTTGTTACAACCGATTTATTTTTCTGAAATTTGAAAATGTCTATCGAAGGACAATTTCTTAATGTCTTTGTATGCATTAGTGAATTTATAAAACTCAATTGACTTTCCAACACGGCGTGGAGGGGCAGGAACTATCATTCCAATCAGCGATGGAGCAGGGACTATGAGCTGTTCTGATTGCGTTAGAAGAACAAAATAATGCTCAAGTCTTAACCCAGGTTCTACCTTGTGCAGCGCCGTTAAGTTTTGAGGTGTCACATCCGCTAACATTTGAAGATGTTGTCGAAATGAAGTATCTAGTGAGTAGGGGTTTGGAATTTTATTGCTAGCACATTTAATTTCTTAAATGATAATGTGTTATCTTAAGCAAAGAGGTTACCATTGGTTCCAGCGGCGCCTTGTGTAGGGCGGTATTGCCTGGCTCTCCTAGAAAGTGACTAAAAGGGGAACATGGGACTCTAAACTTTGGAGCGTGTGTTGCCCATAGCTGAGTCTGGCACCGTTCCTACACGGCTTCCCTTGAGACTTTATGAGTCTTCCATTTTCTTTTCCTTCATGGCATTTCCATTATTTTTATCGACATCTTCATTTTTCCCAACTGGCTGATCTCTTAAATTTTTCCTTCACATTACACAAATATTTTTGAAAGGTGTTATTATGGTGAAAATATTATTTTATATGACTTTGGGGTCGTAGAAATTGAAAATGAAACACAAATATATTGATTGCCTGTCATTTTTGAGATAATTATATGCATCTTAGAAGAAAAGAACAAATGAAAGAAAATCAGTTAAGTACCTTAATAGCGTCTCATTTTGCGCGTCTCTGGTACGGTGTTGCAGGAGTGTCACTTAACTTTGTTCCAGTATTAAAGTATCATGCTTAAAGCCTCACCATGCTAATCACTCATATCAACTCAATAATTGACAGGAAGAAATCTAGATGTGATTGCAGAAAGTGCATTTTTAGCGATGTACTACGTTGCAACTCTTCATGAGGGCATACTTTCCTCTTTGAAGTTACCAAGAAAAGCCCCAGGGACTTGTAACTTGGGAAAGTTGGTTCGTGAACACGAGGCCTTTAGCTGAGTTCTGTATTGCTTCGATTTACTTATGTCAGGGTTACTTTAATCTATCGTATCCGACCTCCCTTTGTCAAGTCTTGTTATTTTCTGACCCCGACGCTTTTAGAGCATTTAAGGCCTAGGGAGTTTTTCATTGTTACGCCCTTCGTGGCCCTTGCCTTTCTCTAGCCGACACCTTCAATTTTCCAAGTGTCGGTCTTCTTCCATTTTCCTCACTGATCTATGTTGATAGAGGATCGTTGCCCACTTCCTGTTAAAACGATACTCACCACCAACAGCTGAGCAGCGCCTCATGACGCCAGACTCCCTTAACTTTGATCCGCCCGGCGTGTTGTCCGTGCGGTTAGGGATGCACAGCTGTGAGTTTGCATGCGGGAGATAGAGGGTTCGAGCCCCACAGTCGACAGCGTTGAACATGGTTTTCCGCGGTTTCCCATTTTCACACGAGGAAAATGCTGGGACTGTACCTGAAATAAGGCCACGGCTACTTTTTTCCCACTCTACAAATTGTGAAAATTATAACTTTGAGCCTTTCGTCGCTCGACATTGATGATTTTCGAACTTGACAAGCGACTCTATTCTCCTGAATGCGTTTCCACTCATTTGTACGCCATTTATTGCTCATATGTCATGGTATTCTACGTGAGAAATATAAGTTTCTGTTTTTTCCCACCACAATTTTCTCAGATGTTCAGTACTTCATTTTTGTCATATACCTGCTGCCGTGCCCGAGTCCAGCCACAGCCCACCTTATGACTCCATACTGAGGTCAGACTCTTACTGGATGTTGTTGTTATGTTGATAATAAATAATGTTTTGATCTTAAGACTATTTTCTTTCGTTTCAGGTGAGTACAAGACCCAACAGGTTCCACGATACGTAAGTTAGACCAATTCATGTTCCAGTTGTTTTAAAGTAGATTTGATAATTATGGACCTACATTAACAAAAATTCGCACTGGTACATTTTCTCCGCAAGGAGAGGATCATGGATAGGTTTTGGGGCTTACAAGACGAGAGAGTGAGTGTTCCCCTCTTAGTAGCCTCATAGGGCATGCAGGAGGTGCAGACGATTCACCTTTGACTCCACCCACAGGGCAGATAAAGTGTCCCGATAAATCCAAAGAAAAATTGTTGTATCCACCAGAGAACGGTAAGGCTCGTAAATTGTGTGAAAATGGCAGTCCTCGTAATTATAATAGTAATCTAATTATTAGTCAGTCCTGTGATAACGAGGTGTCGTGTTGCAAGGTCCAGGCTTCCTTTTCCGGCGGATTCAAGGATTTTAAACGGTTTTCACTTCATACGAGCTCTTAGTTACCGGAAAAAGAGTACAGTGAGAAGATGGCGCTACTGACCTAGTATAGTAGTTGTCATGGTTAAAATTGTCTACGCTGAAGTGATGACACTAATTCCATATAGACCAGAAAATCTACGTTAAAATGTTGAAATGGCTAACTTTACGTAACCAGGGTACCGAACCCAGGACTAATGGAAATAAAAATAAACAATGCAATGAATGGTGCTGGTTGATATATCACGGAACAGCTGACTGTAAGCCTGTGTTTTTAAGTGAAGTTATTCAGTTTCGAATTTCACGTTTAAATAAATGATCTAGAACAGCGGTTTCCAAATGGTGGCCCGCGAGAACATTTAACGAATATCTTAGGAAATATGAAGAAAATTTAGAAAAAATTCATAAAACGTTCAAAACTCGTTCCTGTTTATAAGTAGGCATATTCACTTGGTCTGGATAGATTATTTTCGATTCAAAAGATTAAGATCCAAACTTCGGTGGAAAATGATCCGTCACAGATGACGGCTATGTGATCCATAGCAATTCCTGAACTCCATGCGAACCCCAGTGTGGACATTTTATGCAATAACAAGAAATGCTTTACTTACCATTGGCGTTTTTGTTTTGTTTTTTTATTGCTAGGGACTTTACGTCGCACCGACACAGATAGATTTTATGGCGACGATGGGATAGGAAAGGCCTAGGAGTTGGAAGGAAGCGCCGTGGCCTTAATTAAGGTACAGCCCCAGCATTTGCCTGGTGTGAAAATGGTAAACCACGGAAAACCATTTTCAGGACTGCCGATAGTGGGATTCGAACCTACTATCTCCCGGATGCAAGCTCCCAGCCGCGCGCCTCTACGTTCACGGCCAACTCGCCCGGTTCCATTGGTGTGAGGGTACGTTTATACTGCAGCCTGGCTGCTGGCACATCGCTAAGCCTCGCTGCTCGATGTTAGGCGATGATGAAACAAACCACTGAATCTCAATCAGTGCATTTACCCTGGAGCCCGGCTCATAGCTGCGCTGCTGGCTGCTATCCTTGCCACATCCATGGTCTCAAACACGTTTGATTTTCGAGCCTGGCCCATCGCTGGCAATCCTGTAACTTGGACTGTGATTGGTTCTTTCAAGGTCACCCGCTCTCCCACTCTTCCTCTCTTCGTACTCTATACACACGTTCAGTGATCACTTGCTCACTTGCTATCTGAACCTGTCTTCGAACGCAATGCGATTTGGAGCCAGCGGCATGCGGATCATCACACGAGTTTCATCTATATATATAAAATAGCTTGTCCTGACTGACTGACTGACTGATTCATCATCGCCGAGCCAAAACTATCGGACATAATGAAATGAAATTTTGGGGATACATTCATATTATAATGTAGGTGCTCGCTAAGAGAGGATTTTTGGATATTCCGTCGCTAAGGGGGTGAAAAGGGGGGTGAAATTTTAAAATGAGTGTGTCTACATCTCAAAACTTTAAAAGTTTACAGATGTGAAAATTGGTATTTAGAATCTTCTTTAAAAATAAGGAAACACGTATTTTTTTGTTTTCAGACAATCCCAATAGGAGGGGTGACAAAGGGTGAAAAAGGGGTTGAATGCCTTTAAAGAGAATACTTATATCTCAGAAACTGAAGATATTACAGACCTCAAAATTGGTACTTTCGATCGCTGTCAAAAATAAAGAAACACATATATTTTTTCTATTTGGAAAATCCAATTAATGCGAGGGTGAAAGGGGGGTGAATTTTTAAAATGAGTGCATCTATATCTCAAAAGTTTTAAAGTTTAGAGATGTAAAAATTGGTATTTAGAATCTTCATAAAAATAAAGGAACACGTATTTTTTTGTTTTCGGAAAATCCCAATAGGAGGGGTGAAAAGGGGTGAAAAATGGGTTGAATGCCTTTAAAGAGAATACTTATATCTCAGAAACTGAAGATATTACAGACCTCAAATTTGGTACTTTTGATCGCTTTCAAAAATAAAGTAACACATACTTTTTTGTTTTTGGAAAATCCAATTAATGCGAGGGTGAAAAGGGGGGTGAATTTTTAAAATAAGTGCATCTATATCTCAAATGTTTTAAATTTTAGAGATGTAAAAATTGGTATTTAGAATCTCCTTTAAAAATAAAAAAACACGTATTTTTTTGTTTTCGGAAAATCCTAATAGGAAGGGTGGAAAAGGGTGAAAAAGAGGTTGAATGCCTTTAATGACGCTACTTATATTTCAGAACCTGAAGATATTACAGACCTGAAAATTGGTATTTGGAATCTACTTTAAAAATAAAGAAACAGGTATTTTTTCGTTTTTGGAAAATCCAAATAGGGGGGGTGAATTTTTAAAATGAGTGTGTCTACATCTTAAAACTTTAAACGTTTACAGATGTAAAAATTGGTGTTTAGAATCTCCCTTAAAAATAAAGGAACACGTATTTCTTTGTTTTCTCTAAATCCCAATAGGAGGGGTGTAAAAGGGTGAATAATGGGTTGAATGCCTTTAATGAGGATACATATATCTCAGAAACTGAAGATATTACAGAACTGAAAATTTGTGAATGGGATCTCCTTTAAAAATAAAGAAACGCGTATATTTTTGCTTTTGGAAAATTAGATTAATGGCGGTTAAACAGGGGTGACAAATTGGGGTGAATTTTTTGAAAGACTAAATCTACAGAATATCTGAGAAGCGTAAAATGTCACAGACGTAAAAAGTGGGTATTTGGAATCTCCTGTAAGTGTAAAGAAACATAGGTGATTTGTCTTTGGAAACTCCACTTAAGGGGAACTAAAAAGGGGTGAAGTTTTTAAATGAGAATTTCTACAGTATATCTCAAAAAACTTAACATGTTACAGAAGTGAAAAATGGTAATTTATTAATTCTAATAAAAATAAAGAAATGTGTATTTTTAGTTTTCGGAAATACCACTTGGGTAGTGGGGGGGGGGGTGAAAGTGACTGAAAATGGTGTTGAATTCTTTTAATTAGGCTACTGATATCTCAAAAATGAAGATGATACACACGTGAAATTTGATTTTTGGAATCTGCTTTAAAAGTAAACAAACACGTATTCTCGGAAAATCCAATGAAGGGGGTTTGGGGGGTTAAAGGATTGAAAAAATTAATTGACTTAATTGTATGAGAATACATACATCTAATAAAAACTAAAGTTGTTACAGACGTGAAAATTGGTATTTTGATCTCCTTTAAAAAGAAAGAAAAGCGCGTTTGGGGGGGGGGAAACAATCTGGGGGGGGGGCGGGAATGAAAAGGAACTGAATTCCTTAAATGAGGACACATAAATCAAAAACTAAAGAGGTTATAGTGGTGATAATTGGTATTTATAAGATCCTTTACTATTAAAGGAACAAGTATTTTTTGCCTTAATATAACTTTGTGAGGGGGGGGGGGGGTTGAAAGGAAGTTAAAAAAAGTGAATTATTTTTAAGGGGATACTTATATCTCAAAACTGAAGGTAATAAACGTGAACATTGGTATTTGGAATCTCCTTTAAACATAAAGAAACACACCTTCTTTTAACTTTTGGGGGGCGGGGTAAATAAACTTAACGGCGGTGGGGTGTAAAAGGCGGTGAGACCAATTGATTTTACTGTTCATAATGTACTTATAAGGAGCCTCCGTTGCTCAGGCGGCAGCGCGCCGGCCTCTCACAGGTGGGTTCCGTGTTTCAAATCCCTATCACTCCATGTGACATTCGTGCTGGACTAAAAATGGAGGCGGGATAGGTTTTTCTCCAGATACTCCGGCTTTCACTGTCATCATTCATTCCAACAACACTGTCCAATGTTTCATTTCATTTGTCACTCATCGATAATTGCCCCAGAGGGGAGCTTCGGCAGCCGGCACAATTCATATTGTCGCCGCTAGATGGGGCTTTATTCATTCCATCCCTGTTCCTGTCTAATGATAGCAAACAGGCTGTAGACTTTCGATGCACTTATTCTGATCATAAACCGATCTTTTTTAATCTTTCCTGGGTTCTTTATCAACAGCCATCTTTTCCTTCGGAGAACGTTCTTAGATTACAGTAGATTCTCCTGGCATATAAATAAAAATTTAAACACCTTTGAAATAAACGATAGGAATGATATTGACCGTCAAATTGTTCACCTCTATAATAAGGTCAATAATACACGGAGGTATGTCATTCGTATCGCCAGAAATCCCGCACACTTGCTTACGCGCGACAATGGTGCTGGTCACATTGTCAACAATGACAATGGCAGCAGATGTAATTTACCGCCAAGTAGCGGTCTTGCATATTGATGTGGGGTCCAGAACATATAATAATAATAATAATAATAATAATAATAATAATAATAATAATAATAATAATAATAATAATAATAATGTTCTGGACCGTCGTCACATGTGCGGACCACGCTGGAAACGGGTCCTGGACGGCTAATGACTAAGAATGCAATCCGGCCGCGGGTTCAGTAGGCTACCGCCAAGGCACCCAAGACGACACCACGACAGATCCCCTGAAGGATTTGATCCATATTAAAAATGCTTATAGTAAAAGATGGCAAAGATTTTTGGACCCAACTAACTGGGTGGAATACCTGGACCTAGCCCGGCAAGTACGAAATCGATTGCTGAAAAGAAAGATTGAAAAATGGGAGGAAACTTGCCGTAATCTATTACAAAACGAGTCAGATCGCGAATTTTGGCGGATTCTCGCAGAAAACGAGTCAGATCGCGAATTTCGGCGGATTATATATCTAAAACAATAAGCATTCAATTATAAATTTCAGTATAATACCGTAGCGAAGCACGGGTATCTTGCTATATGAGATAAAAGGAGTGACGAGATGACGAGCGGCCAGTAGACCTATTCCTACGTTTTATGAGACAGAGTGGCTTGTTTTGTCGCGTTTAAAAGTAAAGTAACTATTTTTGTTTTAATTGGTTTATTGTTAACTACTATTTTACCCTACCGGGCGAGTTGGCCGTGCGATTAGGGGCGTGCAGCCGTGAGCTTGCTTCCTGGAGACAGTGGGTTCGAACCCCACACCAGAAAAATGCTGGGGTTGTACCTTAAGACCACGACTGCTTCCTTCCTATTCAGAGGCCTCTTCTATCCCATCGTCGCCATAAGACCTATCTGTGTCGGCGCAACGTAAAACAAATAGCAAAAAAAAAACTATGTGTTTACCTTGGTGTATTTTTAATTGGAATTAAATATATTATTTTACTTTATCAGTGCATTGCGAATTAGATCCACTGTTTATTTTAAATTTTCCTCGTCATTATCATTTTTCTAATCTACCGAGTTCGATAGCTGCAGTCGCTTAAGTGCGGCCAGTAACCAGTAATCGGGAGATAGTGGGTTCGAGCCCCACCGTCGGCAACCCTGAAGATGGTTTTTCGTGGTTTCCCATTTTCACACCAAGGCAAATGCCGGGGCTGTACCTTAATTAAGGCCACGGCCGCTTCCTTCCAATTCCTAGGCCTTTCCTCTCCCATCGTCGCCGTAAGACATATCTGTGTCGGTGCGACGTAAAGCAAATAGCATTTTCCTAATCCTAGTCAGTGGGTTAATTATAACTTTTAATCCATTTCGTCTCATCTCGTACCATCAGGGGCCGATGACCTACATGTTAGCCCACTTTAAACAACAAGCATCATCATCATCATCATCATCAAACTATCGAATGACATGGCAAAAGAATGCGGAACGATTACATCAACTTTGTTCTTTTAACCTTGCCATTTTGGTGACCTCTATTTTTACAAGCAGGTGATTTATATGAAGTACCTCGTTTTTCATGGAAAGTTCGACAGT
This sequence comes from Anabrus simplex, assembly GCF_040414725.1. Classification (NCBI taxonomy): domain Eukaryota; kingdom Metazoa; phylum Arthropoda; class Insecta; order Orthoptera; family Tettigoniidae; genus Anabrus; species Anabrus simplex. Next base: position 161,378,505 of record NC_090269.1, on the reverse strand, counting down.
TATTTTTTCAAACTGTAAACACATTTTGTTAAGGGGACCTAACTAAAGTCAAAATGACATACTCCATAACCCCCTATTTTACATTATTTAAAAGTACACTATTAAATTACGAAATGAAGCATTTGTAGCTTCATTCTTCAATCAACTCCCGCAGTAGAAATGCACTGAAAAATCCAGGCGAAGCATTTTATACTTTTTATTTCACATTCAGTACACCAAATTATTGTAAGATACACTCGCCAACAGAACTGCGACTCACTCGTTAAGAAAATCTCTGAATTATTCCGCACTTCTCCTCGACGGGGTAGCTCTTGGAAGAACGTCTTCGTAGTCTAAGAGGTTTTTTTTTTTTTTTACTTTACGTCGCACCGACACAGATATGGCTTACGGCGACGGTGGGATAGGAAAGGCCTAGGAATTGGAAGGAAGCGGCCGTGGCCTTAATTATGGTACAGCCCCGGCATTTGCCTGGTGTGAAAATGGGAAACCACGAAAAACCATCTTCAGGGCTACCGACAGTGGGGCTCGAACCCCGATTACTCCCGATTACTGGATACTGGCCGCACTTAAGCGACTGCAGCTATCGAGCTCGGTAGTCTAAGTGTTCATGCTCTCTATATCTATAATCAAATTATGCAAAATACAAACCGCCTTAACTATCAGTTCCTCTGTTTTGAATTTTCGACTACAGCTGAGAGCTGCCAGCAGCGTGCGCGCGGGGCTACTGCAGGGTAAAAGCTCCATGGCGAGCAGCCAGGCTATAGCCAGCAGCGAAGTGCTAGGGCGAGCATCCATGAGCCAGCAGCGAAGCTGCAGCATAAACGTACCCTAAGAAGCGCTTCAGTTCTTCTCTCACTGGTAGTCCCGGCTGATACACAGTGCTGCACACTCGAAGAAATGTTCAGGGAAGTATATTGCTGGGATTTTAGGCTCTTGCAATAGTATATTATTTATTTCTTCACACTACCCCCGGTAAATTATCCTTTAAATTTTACCTAATTACGTTATTCATTTTAGTTTGTCTACATGTAATTTTCTTTTTTGTCGTCTTAAAAATATTAATTCAAATGAACTGACATTGCTGGGTGCTATTATTCCATATTCAATTGCTCTGGGTATAATATTTTTGTTTATTTCTAATTTACTCTTTTATGAAATTGTAAAATAGTGTTTTAAGCAAGTAAACTGATTAAAACTTCATTTCAACTGAACTATGCATACTTTTTAACACTGATACTTCTGTTCTATTTGCAGAATTCTACGAAAATTACCTGTTATTAAAGTGTGGCCCGCGATCGTGTCTAATGTGGCGCTCGGGCTCTTACAAATTGTAAACCGCTGATCTTGAATAAAGTCTTTATTATTCTGATGTTCAAGGCTTGTGCATTCTATTTACTGTGTTTATTCACGATATGTCTTAGATACACAATAAGATACAATGTTTCTTGTTTTGAAGGGAATAGGTGGGAAATGGGTCGGAAATACGAGGGATCTACCGGACAAATGCAGCGGAGAACTTAAGGTGCCTCATAATGTGTATTCTCAGATAGTACAGTAACGTAGTCCCCTGGATTGTCCACAAACGACGCGAATTTTGCAATCTCACATTTCACCGCATTGTCGGTCTCCCGTGCAATGGTTTCTTCACGTTGGGTATGAGGTTAAGATCGTATGGAGACAGGTCCGGTGTGCATGGCAAGTGTTCGAGTACTTCTCATCCCCACCGCTGAAGTTGTCTACGTACAGCCTCTTTTTCATGGAGTATGCGTCTTATAAATTAAGTAGTGACCGTCTTCTCTCTACGTCCATGGATTGCCTAATTACTGAACTTTCACATCCACCGGACACTATAGCACGTCGCTGCCTGTGCTCAAATGCTGCTGTCCATCACACAACGATTCCGTAAGGAAGATCATTATTCCCCACAGCTTCCAGAAGTTCCCTATGACATTCTTTGACTTTGCAACCTGAGCGTGTCATGTACGCAGGCTTGGCTTCGTCACATCCATTTTGCACGGCGCCTGACTGAGTACTGCAGTCCCATCGGCCTCTGCTTGGTATCTGTACAACGCACTGCCATCTCGTGCTGTGTCCATGCACTATTCTATGGTAGCAGCGTGCTAATGTGAGGAAAAATATTTGCCATGACTCGTATTTAACAGTTATGATTTAACACTTTATTGCATGAATTAACTTTCGCTTGCGTTCGGTGACGAAAATTTCAAGCTTTACAATTCGGCTTGCCTTCAGTGTCTTAGATTTACCAACAATTCTCCGTTATTTGTGAATATAATATTTATATCTTCCCTAACGTGTCGGTTACTCTACTTATATTTTTTCACTTGTTCGTCTTTCTTTCATCCCTCTTCGTACGTCGCATTTCCACGCTTTTTTCGGCTGGGTGGCGCTCTTCTCTGCTGCAGCTCAGTTGGTCCAAGCATAATTCAACCGGCAGACACGTAGTTGGCTGTCGCCTTCCCACTCTACGATGTTTTACACCTGCCTTATTAAGAATGTGGACACCACTCTCCCCGACCTGTTTATTCGCCGTGAAATCGGCCAGGCTGGTTACCCCATCTACGATGTACTGCGGCAGCGGGACGACTTCAATGGTCAACTTTCGCCGGAGGTTCTGGCCTTCTTCCTCCATTCAGAAGCCCCGGCAGCCCTGATCTCCACCGGCGCAACCATCAACGCAGGCTCCATGAAGTGGTCTCTACTCCGGAGGAACTCATCGAGGCACGGCGCCACCATCCTCATCCCATCTCCACTGTTCATGTCCGTCCCCCTCGCACATCCCAACAGTCTCCAGCGCCCCCCCACCATCATAACTTCCACCCTCATTACTACTACCACTACCATCACCACTTCTGCCCATACTACCCCGTCCACTTCTCTTCTTCATCCAACGACTAGCCACCTCACTCCTATCATGTCCACACCCACCACCTTCCTATCTGCCACACTATCCAGTCCACACCCACCCCCTGTCAACTACACGGATGCCGCCATTACAGCTCAGCCAATCTCCCAAGACGAAGCAACCATTACAACGCCAACTCACCAGCAGTCTCCATCTCCGAGCTGTGTCATCCGTGGCATTGACCCCGCCATCGCCGACCGGGACATCCTAGAAGAACTACAACTGGCAGGCGTCCCCGCCCGTCGGGCGTTTCGTATCTTCAACGCCAACGGCCCGACCTTCATGGTTCGCATACAACTCTCCTCTGCAGCCGACGTCGACCATCTACTCACCACCGACGTCCGTTTTCGCAGGCGAACCTATCACGTGGAGCCCTCTCGCTCCCCACCCCGCCCCGACGGCTCCCCTCCTCTTACCCCTTCTCATAGCCCACCGCCCGCCCCGCCACCCACCCCACCTCCGCAAGCTGTCCCCCTACCTGCTCCACAACCAAACTTCCTCATATCGCCCCTCTCGACACTAGACCTTCTTCGCTTCCTTGCCACTTCCATTACTAATATTACCACAACCCTTTACTACCTTCTCTCACAATGATACCCTCCTCCTTACTCCAACTTTATACCAGCACAATTTGTGTAATATACTTATATAACTCTCTGTAAATCTATGTCACTTTCTGTAATGCGCGCCCGAGCCACATCGGTATTAAATAAATACATTGTCCCCTCTTCCCCTCGTGTTTGTGGGGGTTTGCCTGCGCGGGGTGCTTTGGGGGCTTTCCCTGGGTCCCGGCTTGTTGTGACGGTGCCCTTACGCCAACTTCATTAACTGTCTTCCTCTTCAGGTATGTACGACACATACCCCCTCCACTATAATCTTCTTCATTGACATATTTCCTTTATACGGCCGAAGAAATCCTTTGTTGAGCTGATGGCACGCCCCTCCTCGTATGAGGAGAGGGAATGAAATAACTTGTTTTCGCTTTGCTTCGTCTTTCTCCATGCCATTTTGATGAATGTTGCTCTGGAAGTGTTTCGATTTTCAATTGGTAATTCAGCTGCAAACCAATGAGTTCATTCTTCCGATCCCGCTCATCGTCCTCTGGAGATGATACGGAAATGCGCATTCTCGCTCCGTCACTGTATGATATTCCCCGGCGGCTGGGGGCGGTGTCCCATGTATGTCGTAAGAGGCAGCTAAAAGCGGCCACGAGGTCTCTTTACTTGGCAGCGTGGGTTCCTGATCATGGAATTCTTAGTTTAGTCCTAGCATTGCTTCGGTTTACTTGTGGCAGGCTCCTCAATTTCATCTATGCTCTCTGACCTCCTTTGGTCAACTCTTGGTTTTTCCGACCGCGACTGTGTGAGGTCACAAGGCCTACGGAGTCTCACTTTTACGTTCTTAGTGGCCTTTGTCTTTCTTTGGCCGATACCTTAATTTTTTCTTAGTGTCGGACTTCTTCCATGTTTTCCCTCTGATCAGTATTAGTAGAGGATGGTTGCCCAATTCTACTTCCTCTTTAACACCATCTCACTGTATGATATAGTACATTCACACTCACCCAATCCTTGCGGTCCAGAGCTCTCCTTACCCAGTCCTGGATCCCTAATAGGTACAAATCTCTCGAGACGTTGTCCTTGATCTCCCTCGTCTTCGTTGGCCGCCAGGCTTCATTGCTCGGTGCTGGTCCATCCTTACGATGTATCCGAGATACCGAAGTCTCCCATTTTTGGCCTCTGTGACTATCTCGAGGTCACCACATAGGTAGCCTGATGTGCCACTCTTTCTGATCCTGAACTGCGCCGAAGATCTTCCTCAAGATATTTCTCTCCCACACCCGTAGAAAACTGTTGTCGCTCGTTTATGGTCCACGTTTCGTACACATACAGCACATAAGGACGGATGATAACCCGGAACACGGTGATAGCGTTGCAGTCTTTAGTAACTTCTGGAAGGCGAAGTAACATCTGTTTCCAGCTGCCACCCTCGCTGGCCTTGTTTTCCTAAGTCATGAGGGCTCCCAGGTACTTAAATTGCGTCACTCTGTGCAAAATCCAGGCCTCTCACGCCTTGAAATATTCTTTGTTCAGGGTGTTCACTATATGCTTGGTTTTGTCCTTATTAATCTGTAAGCCTAGATGTTGTGATCCCTCGGCGATGTGCTGCAGAGATTCCGTTAGGTAGTTCGAATTTCTCCCAAGTAGAACAACATCGTCCGCGAAGATCAGGTACCGGAGGGTTCTGTTGCATATGTTACCCCCTGGGTTCAGTGGTATTTGACGCATAACTTGCTCCAGACAGAGGTTAAACAGACTGGTTAACAATGCGGCGTCTTGCCTCAAACTTCTCTGCAGTTCGAAATCCCTGGAGAGCTGGCCCGGGTTCTTCACTTTTGCTCCGGTAGTTGTCACCGTCATCAGGACAAGATTGGTGATCTTCATCGGCACTGGAAACTCACCTTACGCCTGTCGCAGCCTTGATCTGTGCACACTGTCGTAAGCCTCCTTGTAGTCAAGGTAGAGCTGGTGAATATTGAAGGTGTACTCATAACACTTTTCAAGGATGAGCCGTTATGTTGTCTATTCTTGATCTGTTGTGCCGGAACCCACACTGATATTCTCCCGGCTGCCTCTTTGCAAAGGGCTCTAGTCTCCTAGCCAGCGCCTTCGAAAAGACCTTGTACGTCACTCTAAGCAGTGAGATTCCTCGATAGCTGTTGCAACACTATCTTATCACCCTTCTTGAAGGCAGGACAGCTAAGGGCAGAGATCTAGTCCCTTGGCATCTCCACGCTCTCCCATACAGATAGGATCAGAGCGTACATGCTATCTACAAGTTCTTCTCCTCCATATTTGAACAGTTTATCTGGTACGCCATCCTCTCCTGCCGCTCTGTTATTTCGCATAAGGTCAGTCACCTCCTTCACCTTCGTCACTTCGGGGACTGGCTTATGCTCATTGTCAGCTGTCGGCAGATGAGGCACACTGGCTTCTGCCTCCTCAATGTTCAGGGGATCCGCCCATCGTGACAAGATTTTGTCCTCCTATCCAACAAAAAAGCTCTTTTTTTCCTTGCAGTATGAGGTTCTGGGTTCAAACCCATTCTTGATTTCCCTTGTTTCCTGTAACATGGCACGACCTTCCTTCCTATTACAGAGCGCCTTGATGGTCTCAGTCTGCTCTTTCTCTCGCTGTATTTTCTTCCTCCAGAGCACTTTCTTTGCTTCTAATTCTACTCTCGCGATACGGTATTCTTCTTTTGTTGATGACCTTATCAGTCTTTGTAAGGTGTTACCCTTGCTTTGATCCACCTTTGGATGGCCCCTTCGCATTCCGCATCGAACCACTCGGATCTTACCCTTTATTCTTGGAAGCCTACATATTCTGTTGCTGCGTTCGTAATGGCGTCCTGAATTGTTCCCCGTAGATTTTCTACAGTAGTTTCTTCTTGTGTCTCCCTATGATCTGCAAGATTGGCTCAAACCATCTCCCTATACTCATCCTTGGTGGCAGCGTTATATTTCAAGGCTCTTCCTCGCCTTTTGGACGAGCGCTTTCGTGATATAGGCTATTCGCTGTCTGCATTTCATGACAACCAAATATTGATCGTAGTCGATGTCCGCACCTCTCCTCGTCCTCACATCCATAACATCTGATCCATGCCTACGGTCTATGAGAACGTGGTCGATTTGGATCGGCGTCTCACCGTCAGGGGACTTCCGTGTTACGATATGGATCCTCTTCCACGGAAAGTAAGTGCTGGTAATGTTATCTGATTGTTGATGTCAAAGTCCATTAGTCTGAGGCCATTTTAACTGTTCTCTGGGTGTGCGCTCTCTTGTCCAATCGCTGGTCTAAACACCACCTCCGTCTCCACCTTAGCGTTCATGTCACCAAGGATGATCTTGATGTCATGATGCGGAGCAGCAGAATACTCTCCGTCAAGGACAGCATAGGGGCATCTTCAGTCGGTGCAATTGCGCTGAACACTGCCACATTAAACAGGGAGAACTTCAGTCTCAACGCGGGCTTGACTCTCCTGGTAACGACGAATCCCTTGCCGAGCTGCCTCCCCGCTCCTCCACTCTACAAGATGGTCCATGATGTCAGCGCTCTTCCATCGGATTTCTTGCACGGCGGCCAAATAATTATTGTAGTTTTCGGGGACTTCCTTTACATTAGTGAAAGGTCCTGCCTTGAGGTGGCCGCGAACATTCCAAGTGTCAAACACTACATCTCGTTTTCCTTGTCCATGCTTGGTGATCATTATTAAGTCCATCCGACCTTTGCTGTTATTTTGTCCCGTAACAAGGGATTTTAACATGACAAAGTCGTTGGCCCAGCACACAACCCCCTTTCAGCCCTCAGGATTGCTATCCTCCTGTCTGGGTGGTCCCATAGCTTCCACCTCCTACAAGGCGGCAGGTTCGTCTGCTTTCACTCCTTGCAGAGGAAGGGTTGCCCACCTTGTTGTCTCTAGCTTCGCCGTTGCTGCCGTTGAAGTCTTCGCACGTATCTCTGTGTATGGGGCCCACCACCAGAACTTAGCCGGTACTGTTTCGGCACACCAGCTTTGCCAACCCGTGCGACGTGGATGCACCTAGCGACAGTTGTCCATGTACACTCATACATTTTTCTCCGGGTTAACAAGACTATCTGACTCCAGCCTCTATGGAATGATGCAGCACACCACTTGCCAAATGCAACAGCACACGCATAAGTGACATTTTCATGTTACACGTTTCCTGGCCATAATTGAACCAGAAATGCAGTTGGTGTCCTCCAAAATAAACAATGTGATGGGGCCTTCCTGTACACATCCTGACCACTTTATGAGACAGAAAATTAATATTTTGTTCCGAAACCAAATATAACGCAGTTGCAGCTAAAAGTGAACTTAGTGACATTTACCTCTAAAAAACCGCCATATTTTTACTCAATGTGACAACTTCAGTTCGGTCTTTCTATGTTCACTATCGTAACGTCTCTGCCGACTGCCTGGCCAGTAACGTCACAGCGCGCAAGTCGGTATGGGAAAATGCTACCTTTACTAATACTAGCAAGGTAAAAAAAAAAAAAACAAGCGTGACGGCTCTATCTTGATCACGTTTTAAAGTCCAATGCCACCAGGAGCACTGAAGTCACTGCCAGTCCAAACTGGGCACGTTGTTCATGGCAGCGAATACGGCGGTCGGCCTCCATTTTTTTACGTGGGTGACATTTCTTTATGTTCGGTAAATCCGGGTCCGTTGTGATGTGTAATACGCTATTAAAATGTCTTCACACTTCTATATTCCAGGTTGCAAGTCAAGTTAGTCCGTAATTCTAATGAAAAAACACATTTCTTCTCGCCACCATTAGGCGGGGTTTTATTCCAGAAAGGCTCGAAAGCTACTCCACGCTAAGGTTTGCCTTTAAACAATGAAAGTTTTATTTGTGAGCTACATTTTGAAAATGAACTTCTTTAGACATGCGATCACTTCCCTATTAACGGTGAGGTAGTAGAAGGTGGAAGGGCCCATCAGCAGTGCCACACATTTTCCCCGATCTTCCTTAGTATATGCCATGGAGAACTCCGGTCAAATGGTCTTCATGAGGAAGGTTCTTAAGAAATATGTTTTTATGCCACTGATAATTTATTTCAATAATTCACGTATAATTAGACGAGGGGAGCCTTGGTGTGATAGCAAAGTTCTGCATGATTTTAAGCATGTCGCGTTATTACTGAATAAGATGGCTACTTCACGTGTCTTTCAGGAATGACTTCATTTATGTCAGATGTATCTCCTTGCTGCAAAATGCCTAGTCAATATTTGGAAAAACCATCTCACTTTCAGGTTAAGGTGTTAACAGTTACCCGTGTCGCGACTCTTTTTGAGGAATTATTATGAAGTATGCGGCGCAGAACAAACAAAACTAAGTTATGTTATAGTGAGAAGGCAAAGGGTGTATGGTGTCTGTTACAGTGACACAAATGGCGGACGCTTTCTTAATGAAACTCTGTCATCTGTTCGTAGATAAGCTGGTAAACACTGAAGTGCAACAAATATCAAAAGCGTTCTATATGAAGAACTCATCAGATTTCAATCAATAATTTAACTGACCTTATGTCATATGACGGCCATGTGGCGAAATTAGCGCTCTGCAGCGGCACAACATGTGAACTAGCCCAAGTCTCCTCACTATAATGCTAGTAGCTCGGATTACCTCAATAACATCGTGAAAATTCACGTGATTTACATGGCTACTAGAGCTGGGACCGACACAACGAATGAAACAGTTGCAAGAAACGAGCAGTTTGTAGTTGCAGGGCACCAGCATCGTTTCACAACCGGTCCGTATACGAAATCATCGTTGGCAATCGTCGCATTTCTGGAAACTTGGGTTTTCCGATTTATCTGGAATAACTCATAGGTTCGCTGATGTGGCCGCAGTTACCGAGTTCTACTTCAGGTTCAATGGCTCGAGTGTTACCAGGTACAGTTAGGCGTGTATTTTTTGAGTTGGTCTTGTTAGAGATTGTAATTTCACTCAACGCAGTCATGATAAACAGACCTACTGGATCTTTAGATAACGTAACATTTAACACTGAGAACGAATACGAAAATATTCGACTTCAAATCAGTCTCTGTAATGACAAAGACGCTCTCACAATGGCTCGGACGGTGGACCACTGGCCTTCCGAGCTCAATTTGGCAGGTTCGATCCTGGCTCAGTTCAAAGGTGTTTGAAGGTGAAGGTGCTCACACACGTCAGCCTCTTGTCGGAAGATTTACTGGCATGTTGAAGAACACCTGACGGACAAAAGACTACCAATTCTGCGTCTCCAGAAACAAGTCATCTGATCGAATACGAAGTTTAACACATTATAAAATGAAATATTTTTTTTATACATTTCAGAATGTTATATTTTCAAGGAAAATCATTGTATTAATTTTTAAGGCAATATTTGTTTTTAGCTCAATGTGGTTGGAAAATGGTCTTCTTGGTGCGTTGTCATCTTTGTGTCGAATGATTATCCTGTAAATTCCTTCTCTTCTTTCATATCAGTTCGTGTTGGATAGAATGATATGGATCACTGGCTTGCAGGTGGAAAGTCGCGAGACGTTGCCACTGTTAATGTGCTACCTCATTTATATCCATATCGGTAGGAGTTCGTTATTTTACGCGCAATAGTAACTGTTTTGCAAAGTAGCCAGTATTAGTACACTAGTACCTAGGATTAAAAAGACCATGCCATACGAATGAAAATTAAAAGTTGTAATTACTGTTCTCGATGTCTAATGATGATTTAAATATGACCCTCGAATTAATGAATACTAACATTATATTTTATATTTAAATTAAATTTACTGTGAGCACTAACACATTTAGGCTTATTTGTACATGATATTTACCTTTAATTTTTTTTACAATATTTTTTAATTAGAAAGGACCAAGAACGTTTTTGCAGTTTCTTTCTCCCTGATGTGACGTTCAATGTCCCATAAAGAGTGGTCATATATAACTTTGTTCCTACAGTTAACTGGGAGTGACCTCTGTCGTACGAACTCGATTTTAATGATCAAAGGCTGCTCGCTCACGCCCTCTTTGTGGGAAAAAGCAATAATTAAAAGTGCGCATCTCTTTCTGGTGTGCACACAGGACCCGCATCTGCTCTGTATTTTTATACCTATACAGCAGACTCGTGCGAGTAAAAATTACTTCTTCCATACTGTCAAACTGAATGCTTTTCTGTCGAGAATGAAGGCTTACTTAGACAGGATGAAGAATCGTTTGATTGCAACAGAATTTGAGCACTGATGATAATATTTCATTTGATGCAAGTTGCGCTGCATATGTTTGTGCGGTTCGCAGACGTAGTGCAAGTTATTGGTAAACTTCATAACAGAATGTACGTACTTACTGTGCCAAGATGATAAAATCACTTCATCTTCATGTGCTAAAAATGATATTTTCTTACCGCTATCTGAAACAAATATTTAGTAACACAGTTAGGCCGAGCTATTTTTTAACCTGATTACGGCACACCTTCAACTCTCCGAGTAGGGTAGGCTGCAGGGAGGCGAAGTGGTTGTTGCTATGGTCAGTTGTCCTGAGAACGGCTTCCCGTTGTTTTCAATTCCCCTGCACTAAGGCGAACGCCGGGCAATTCCACGGCCACACCTTCTCCGAACCACCGCACGAATCTACCTCAGACACATTACAGACGTGCGGTGTACCAAGTATACTTACTCTTAGGGTACTCATAGCTAGCCATGGATAGTAGGTAGTAATGCTCCATCTTTGAATGTTAGAATCTTGGAATAGATCTCACCAAAAATTGTTAATACGAGGTATCCAGTGTTTCATTATGGTAAGCCTGTCCGACTTGTTGGCTGAATGGTCAGCGTACTGGCCTTCGGTTCAGCGGGTCCCGGGTTCGATTCCCGGCAGGGTCAGGGATTTTAATCTTAATTGGTTAATTCCAATGAGCCGGGGGCTGGGTGTTTGTGCTGTCCTCAACATCCCTGCAACTGACACACCACACAACACTATCCTCCACACGCAGTTACATCACATGGCAGATGCCGCCCACCCTCATTGGAGGGTCTGCCTTACAAGGACTGCACTCGGCTACAAATAGCCACACGAAATTAAATTTATGGTAAGCCTCATCTCAAACGAATGTTAAGGTATTACACTGCATTATCACACTATGCCCTGCAGCATCATACAGTCTTCATGTGTGAAGTTCTCATTTAGCTTTCATTCACTTCCGAGTCCGGTCAGCATTTCCAAAAACCTGCCGCTGGTCCTGTTTATTCCTCTAAAAATATCTTGTGATGTGCACGGGTTGTCCAGGAGTGGGCAGATAAGTTGGTGGTTTGGGTCTTGTTCAGCACCATGTTCACACGAGGTGTCTGCGTTTGCTGGAAGGATCCCCCATTTCTTCAGATTGGTCTTGCAACGGGGGACGCCCACTCTTAAGTGGTTGAGGGACCTCCTTACAGGGTAAGATTGGTCGGCGCCAGGAGCTAGTTCAACCTTTGATGACATATGTGGGGCAGTGAGCTCCAGCCTCTGTTAAGACGAGTTGTCTCAGGTGTTCCCTCCACCGGCAGAAGCTCTTACAGCTTGGTGACCAGGGAGATGGCCAAACTCCTGCTGTGTTCTCTCGACGTCTGCAGCAGTGGCCCTCCGAATGTCCAACAATCTGTGTTCGCTCGAGTGGTTAAAACAGCTTCAATTAACGAAAGTGTGTCGTCAGCGTAAGCAACAATTTTCCAGTCCGTGGGAAGAGGTACTCTGAGGAAACGGGGAAGTTAAAAAAGATGACTCACAGTGAAGTATTACAGACCGCTGAAAGAATACTCCGTTACTTGGAGGTATAAAGTGTATCGGCTGCGGACATTTTCTTTCTCCGTCGCCTATGAGTGCGAGAGACAGTCAACCGTCACGACGTTTTTCCTACAAAGCACTTCTTCAGTTTTGTATGTAAGTTGATTTGTAATTTTTAACAGTATTATTTTAGGGTACGTTGAATTGTTTTGTGTCCTGGAGTGTGCCAGAACTTGCATTACAGTACAATGCTGCGAGGTATTCTGAGTTGTGAATAACCCACCCCTTATTCCGTAAAACTCGGCATACTCTTAGTCCATATTAGGTCGAGTTTCTACTTTACTACAACTGTTTTCAGGTTGTGAACCTCTTCATAATGTTATCCTTTATCTTTATATTTATCATTGAATCTGCTGAATTTCCTCAGGTTGGCTTATATCTGAGAGAAAACGTGAAATATCAATAAACTCATTAAGGTGACGTGTCAATAAATTGAATATTCCGAGAAAGTTTGTTATTCAGTTCACGTGTAGAGTGCTTTTCGATTCTCTTACCGGCAAGTTTTTCAGCTGGGTTCCAAGCAATGTATTTACTTTATTGCCATTGATGCTTCCACGGATTGATTTATTTATTTACTTGTGTCTTTATAAAGTCGTAAAGTTAGGGCTTTTGGCCTTGACCTTCAATTAATCACACACAATTTTTTTTTTTTTTTTTTAGAAATTTACAACATTAGCTTAAAATATCATGACAACCAATCACACTTAATGGAAAAAGACTAGAAAATTACGCAAGAAGTAACATTACTAAAATTAATTAAAATTACTATCTGTTCCGGAGATTGTGTGGAACGCAGAGGTGAAAGAAGGTGCGGGCCTGAGTGGGTGGATACAAGAAAAAGTCAGAATATTAATTTTAAACTTAAAAAATTGGAGTTATATTTGTTTCTCTCCTTTTTCTTCTTTTCTATCTTAAAGTTTACACTTTGTTCAGCAAATAAATATATCAGGCACAGAACTATCTCGTGAGCTGTGATAACAATGTTAGGAAAGTCAGGATAATAAACTAGTAACGAATTAACCACCTGAGCTTGAAGCTCCCTACCTGAGCACTACTGCTCCTTTCAACCAACAGTCAAGGTGATGGATCTCCCAATTTTTACTTCAATGGAAGAGCTTCTTTCCTCTACAAATTTACACTGTAGGAGTCTATTTTCGAAAATTCAAATTTTCCAGACGTATCGAAGGCATAACACATATTTAACAAAATTAAACAGTATTCACTGTCTAAACTCCTCAACAGTCTGATATTATTGAGATGAAGTGAATGAAAAAGAGTTTAGCAGGAGTAACAAGGACCCATTCTACATGGAATTTGGTACAAGCAAAAGGTCAAAGTTACTGACCAAAAATCAAAATGTTAAGGAGACGAACGCTTGCACACGTTGAAATTTACATGAAATACTTAAAACCCGACGTTACAGAGGCTAAGCCTATACTACGGAGGTGATTACATGGAGAGAAATACTTAAGTTACAGAAATTTCTAGATAGATGTTCAAGGTTACAAAATCATAGCCACCTCAATATCAAGTTGAGAGGGAATACAAAGGGTACCTCACTCTCTAATCTCTGATTTCGGTGAAGTCTTTCGTCTTGTTTGAAATTTATATTTGAAGTTTGAAATTTACATTTGAAGTTTGAAATTTACATTTGAGAAAATAAAAATTTACATTACTAAAAATTTGAAACCTTCCCCTCGAGGTAGACTTCAAAAGACTCTCACATTATTAATCAGAATCTGCCATTACCTTGACCACATGGACCTCCTGAAGATAGACGAGACAGCCCCCGCCTCCGTTACGAACACACTCTATACAGGAGCGATCAGAAAGGCAACTTGGCTTGAAATGTGCCAGCTCTTATAAAGGAGAGCTAAGTTCCAGAAAACTCTGGGCCAAGGCGCAGACACACTTCCAATTCATTGCACAATCAAACAAATATCAAAATTTTATAATTGGTAAATAAATAAATATACAAAATTTCTTATTGGTAGAAATATAAGGTTGGTGGGAAGAGATAGAAGTGTAGATAACTTTTGAATATTAAAAACAATCAATAAACAATTCAGTTAGGAAACCCTGACATACAAAATTACTTTAAAAATTATTAGGTCATCTTCACCCCAGAGGGCGCAACCTAAGTTGATAGTAGCGACATCTTTCGAGAAATGTTCAAACTATTTCAAAAAGGAGTTTCAGATTTCCTGATCTAGATGCAAGGGGCAGTGTACCTCCGGTACACTATTGATTAATAAAACGTATAGGACACAAATCCTCACAAAATAAACTGTACAAGCGTAGAGCAACTAAAATAATATAATTTACATGAGGGCTCACCATTCGTCGTGCTGTGGATTTGGCGATTCCGTAATTTTCAGAGTCTTTCCTTTGTTCTCTACGTCTTGCCGAGGCTCTCCTTCCACCTGGTGGATGCCTGGACCCTGATGCTGCGGTACAAGAGAGCACATCTCGGTGGTCAAGCTTAGTTGCCCCTGATATTGGTGAAAGAAGTATTCAAGCTGCTTGGGATGTGGATAGGTGACCGCTTGGGAACACCCTGTGGCGTTGGCTCTTTTCGGTCATCTCGGCAACAGTCAACTAGTAGTCTTCAAGACAAAGCCCGGCTACTCGCTGCTTCTTCCCCTGAGTCTGGCGCCTTCTATTGGTCTTCATCTTCCCAATGAGAGTTTCCGTATCGCTGTGGCTTTACGTTTGGGAGCAGCCGTCTGCGAGCCGACGTTGATCGATTAGGCCTCCATGGCCTTTCTTCTGCGAAAAGACACATCCGCCACTGTAGTATGAATGATGTTATCATGCGGGCTCTGGTTTTAGCAGAAATACCTCCCATAAGGGAGCCCACTGGCTGCTGCCGTTCAAACTGTAAAAGGCCAGAGGGAACGACACTTGTGCCACGGAAAAGGGGTAGATCTCTCTTGTGGGATTTTACCTGTGTGGATACATTCGCCCATTCCAATCTTCTCGTTTTGTTAATGTGTGCTGGAAGTGTGGCCATGAATAGGGAAAAGTCTAAAAGAAGAAAATACAGCCATTTGTTGGACAAGTTCTTCGTCGTGTCACTAGGCAATGAATCGTGTTTTCAAAATATTGCATGGACCTGTCAGATCTGATCTTCACTTGTTCCCAGAGTTTGAACATATGGGTGACGACACAGCGCGGTGCGGGCTGCTAGCTAAGAACGTGGCCTTAACCTTATTTAGCTAAGGGTGTGCATTTAACCTTACATGACCTTACGCTGGCTACGTCTCCAGTCTTATCCTCAATTGGCCTCAATTTTACCAAACGGATTGGCCAACGGATTCCTCGACTTTCCGATGATATCCGGTCATCTACATTCCTTATACAGCGCATCAGCATAGCTCTAATGCATGGGAATATCACATCCACTCTCGCAACAGTACCACCACATAATGAGGTGGATGAAGTTATTCTTCTTAGACATGATTTTGTATTTTATGGAAATTGAATTTTAATAATAAAATTGTACTATTTATATATTTAAATGCTTATATAAGCAAAGATATAAACGAAGGACAGAACAGAAGAGTCAGGGAACTACAGATCAGGAAGATCCGGGAAGGAAAATGTGAAGAAATGTTATGGTGGAAAGAATGGTATCTAGATTCCTGTTGAGAGATAAGGTATCATACATGGCTTGAATACATCGAGTTGGACCTTTGGGTAAGGAGAATTCGGAGGTAGCGAATATGGAATAGTGCCTTTATTCAGGTACTAGGAGGAGGAACGTGGAAGTCCGAAGAAGGGGAAAAGGGGTGGATCCAACTGTTTAATGTAAATAACAACTGAACAACTTTCTTACGACAGCCATTGGTTTCGCTGGCAATTGTATCTGACAGAATTGCATTGAATTATTTTGCTCGACACACTGTGCATAGGGAGTTGCGTGGAGAAACAAGGACGTTCTACCTCCCACTACGGCTGTTCTAGTGTCACTGGCACTGAAAATTCCAGTGTCTACTAATTCATTGTGGCCAAGTTTTAGTAAAATGTTTCTAACATTTTACCTTCCATGGCTTACAAGCACACGTGTATTTTCAAAGTATTGCATGAACCTGTCACATCTGATCTCATTCACCTCTTCACTTGTTCCCAGCGTTTGAAATATTGTATTCGTAAAATAAACGTTATGTGCCTGAAGGACACGTTTTAATCTAGACATGTTATAAAATGAAGTCGCAAGTAGTTGTTTCATGTATAATAACCTCCAGAACGAACTTTGATGTAGTTTTCATCACAGAGTGAGGTTTATATGTATAAAATATTGAAATTATGACAAAAGGGAACAGAGTACAGGCGGTTTTAGTGAATCAAGTCAAAGAAATAAAAACGGGTCATATTGGCGCTAAACTGTTATGGATTGTCCATAAATATGTGTCGAAGAACTGTTCACTACAAAAGAAACTGCACAAAGAAGTCCGTGACGGTATATAACTCTCTGTAAAATGCAGACCTTGTGTTATACTTTCCATATTCAAACAAACATCCTTATCCAATCGAGTAGCCTGCACGAGGATATGAACTGGTTTTACCACTAGTAACCCATATTAAAAATGGCTTTAAGAAGAAAATGGTAAGCATGTGTGTTTCGTTACACCTAACAGCTGCATATGACGCCGTATGACAAAGTAAACTCTTTCTCAAATTCATCAACATGAGCATCATCACTTGCCTACAACTCAACACAACACTCCGACTAATACGTACTTCCAGATTGCTCCAAAAGTATAGTACATAAGATAAAGGGTGAACTTTCCCGACATTCGGTGTTGTACGCACATGATCTCGCTCTGATCAAAACCAGCAAATCCAAGGCTATCTTTTTTTTGCTAGGGGCTTTACGTCGCACCGATACGGATAGGTCTTATGGCGACGATGGGATAGGATAGGCCTAGGAGTTGGAAGGAAGCGGCCGTGGTATTAATTAAGGTACAGCCGCAGCATTTGCCTGGTGTGAAAATGGGAAACCACGGAAACCCATCTTCAGGGCTGCCGACAGTGGGATTCGAACCCACTATCTCCCGGATGCAAACTCACAGCCGCGCTCCTCTACGCGCACGGCCAACTCGCCCGGTGATCCAAGACTTCGAGGAGTCTCATCAGACTCAAAGATTCTAAACAATTCTCTCCATGAGAAGAAACGCAGACCAAGCGCTCAAAAAGCTATCCTTGCGGAATAGAAGTGCTGGGGAGACAATCTGCAATACTTTACTAACCCAAAATACCCTGGAGTCAGTTCTCTAATGTTATTTATTTATTTATATATCATGCCTTTGTAGGTGGCGAAGTTAGGGCTCTTGGCCCTCTCTTACACTTAACCACTGTACACATCATTGAGAGCAGAGTTTGAGTACATATTATATAATAAATGATAACCTACACAAAAATACCTTACACTTTTCTAACTCACATTCATACGATCATTCATTCTTTCCAGTCAAACAAGTTAGTCAGCTGCATTCAGCAGGTAGTCTCGGCAAGCAGTCTTAAATTTAAGTAATGAAGTGGAATTTCTGACGCTGACAGGCAGGGAATTCCAAAGTCTAGAACCCGCCACAACAAAGGAGTTGTTGTACTTGGAGGATCGGTGAACTGGAATAGAAAGGGAGGAACCAGAGCGGGTATTACTGCAGTGAAAGGAGGACAAATACTTAAGCTGGGATGAAATATATAGTGGTCTGTCTTCAGAGAGCAGTCTGTATATCTGTATCAGTATGTGATACATCCGTCGTTTGTCAGGTTTTAGCCATGAAATAGTGTGATAGTATGGGGTAACATGTGTGTCATAACTCAGACTGTATATAAATCTAAGGCAACAATTAAGCGCTCGCTGAAGTTTCGAAGTCTGCTCTTTTGTTGCGTCTACCAGAATGACGTCACAGTAGTCGAGGACGGGAAACACTAGCGTTTGTATGAGTTTGACTCTCACAATACAAGGTAAAATATCGCTGTTTCTTTTAACCGAATGAAGTATTGAAAATATTTTTTTACACACATTCTTAATATATTCAGACCAATTTAAAGTTTCGTTCATTGTCACTCCTAGATTTCTCACAGTTTGGCTGAATGGGATAACTCTACCATTCAGTATAACTGAAGGAATAGTTTCGTATCTTAGTGTGGCCAACAATTTTTGAGAGCCAATAATGATTGCTTGCGTCTTGGAGGGATTAAGGAGGAGGGAATTTTTCAAGGAGTAAGCGTTAAGTCGCTGAAGGTCAGCATTGATGCCTGCTATGGCATGCGGCAAATCAGAGGTCTTACAGTGACAGTAAATTTGTAAGTCGTCCGCAAAAATATGGTAGCTACAATTCTTTAAATTAGAGAAAATGTCGTTTATATACAAAATAAAGAGCAATGGGCCTAAAACACTACCCTGCGGCGTGCCTTCCTTCCTGGTTCGCCAGTGAGAGGTTTGATCAAGGGTTATAATTCGTTGCGCGCGATTTTTGAGGTACGATGAAAAGAAATTAATAGTTCGTTGATCGAAGTAGTAAGATTGCATCTTGTTTAATAGAGTCTGGATGTCTATAGTGTCAAATGCGCTACTGAAATCGAGGAGAGTAAGTATTGTCACTAGTCTTTGGTCCATTGCGTGCCGTATGTCATCAGTCACTTTGAGCAGGGCAGTTGCTGTGCTGTGTCCCTTCTTGAAGCCAGATTGCAATGGGTCTAGGAGAGAATGGTTATTTAAGTATTCCAACACCTGCTCGTGAACCAGACGCTCGAGTGCTTTGGAAATCGCTGGTAAGATAGAAATTAGTCTGTAGTCGGATGGTAGGGAGGGGTCAGGTTTCTTAGGCACAGGGATAACATTAGCTAGTTTCCATAGTGAAGGAAAGGTTCCGTTTTTAAGGCAGTAGTTGAAAATGTGGGTAATAATTGGTAAAACAGCACCAATAATGTTGTGTAAGAAAGTTATAGGGATATCATCCACTCCTCTGGCTTTTGATTTGATAGAATATAATACTTTTTTAACTTTATTAGCAGTAACAGGGTGGAATGTGAAATGTTGTTTGTCAGGTAAAGGGTTCATAACGGGGTTGGGTACTGAGTTTGGGGAATTTAGTACATTAGGTGGTGTTCTTTCTTCAGTAAAAACTCATTTAACTTATCGAGTGGTATGTCTGGCACATGGGGTTGTTGTCGAGGTTTCCCTATGCCTAAGGAACGAAGCGCGTTCCAAGCACTGCCAGAATTCATGTTTGCAGTCATGTTTTTCAAATATGTAAATTTACGGTTTCTAACGAACTGTTTAACTCTATTTCTAAGGACCCGATAATTTTCGAAGTCACTTTGGTCACGAGTTCGTTTAAAGCGTCGGTAAAGTGCATCGCGGTGGGCCATCATGTTTTTTACTTCACTATTTAGCCAGGGACAAGATGGGCGTGTAACTTTTATCTGTCGCTTAGGGGCGTGTTTATCGTACAGAGTGATTACAAGGGAGTTGAACTTGTCTACTTTCGCGTCTATATCGTCCAATAGGAGTATGTCATTCCAGGGTAGATTGTAAGCGTCATGTCTTAACTCGTCCATATCCATGTCTTTTGTGTTTCTGGAAATAACATACTTAGGTTTATATTTTGGCATTCGGAGGGAGTAGGATAGGTAGATAAGGTCATGAGTGGAGATGGCTGGGACTGGAATCTGGCCGTGAGTTATGACTTTGTTTGGGTTATTTGTCACAATGTGGTCAATAAGCGTGTGTGTTTCGTAGTTTTCTGTGTAAGTATGATTAGTGGGCTCTAAACGGAGGATGGTCATATCACAGGAAGAAAACATGTCAATAAATTGTTTAGTTTCGTGCGTTTTAGTAAGCAGGTTAATGTTGAAGTCACCTACGGCAATAATATGCTCGTAGCTAGGCAGTAGGTCAAGTAAGCGAAATTCGAATTCAGTCATATTTGTTATTTTGGGCGGCTTGTATACAACAACTATAAGGAGTTTCTGTTGGTTAATAATGACTTCAACAAACATGAATTCTGGCCCTAGCTGTGCATTGTTAGATGATACACATATCACCCGGCTTTTTAAATCGTTTCTGCAGTACAAGGCCACCCCACCACCTCTTCTGCCATCGGATCTATCATGACGTAAGAGAGAATACCGGTCAAGTTGTACCATACCAGAGGGTATGCTCGGAGTAAGCCAGCTTTCGCTAATAGCAAAAATATGGATATTATTTTCCCTCATTATGGCTTGAATTTCGTCGAAGTGCGCTACCAAGGAGAGTGCGTTGACATGGCAACACTGTAAACAGTTGGTGGAGGGTGATAATGCCTGTTTGAGGAGCAAGCCGGTGGTGAGAGGTGACGGGGTGAGAGGGGGAATGTTGCCAAGGTCAGTGTCAGGTACAGAGCTCTGGATCAGCTGAATAACGGAATGTTAACGAAATAGTAGAACAGAAATAGCATGCAACTTACCTCGACATCCCGATAAATGTTTACACTGACTACCACTAACACACACACAGACACACACATAATACACTTACAAAAACACTTATGAATAACAAGCAGATGCACTATCGAGCTGTGCTGTTCCATTTTAATTGTCACAGTTATCTCGCAGATTTTTTATGTTATCCAGTTCCGCGACAGTGGTGATGGATCTTTTCGTCCCATTGTGTCAGCCAAGGAATAACCATAACCACATTTTAAAATCAGACTAAGCGGTTTATTCACGGATATAATATTCCTGACAGTATTGACAGTGCAAGAGGAATTGTGATGAAGTGCAGTAAAACTGCGGTGCTCAGTTGCAGCTGTGAAAAAATACTTGCACGTGCCTTTCCTGGAACGAACTAGTGAGTCAGTGACGACCTCACTCAATAGACTGCGGTTTTACGAAGACAAGAAGAGTTTCTTTTCCCACGTTTCCCTGTACACTACATGTGAAGCGTCCCTTCATTTTATAGAATTGTTCGTTATGTACATAATTACGCTTACTTTTCAAATTACGGCGAAAATTGCTATTTTCAACGTGTTTCATGCTCTGCAGCCGAAAGTTGTAACTGTAATTTCATTTATTTTGTAATATTTTGACATATTTACCCGTTTTAGGTCAACTGAAGGTCGTACCAGTGGTTCTTAGATTACGTGTCTATTTGTTTGTTCGTTTGTTTGTTTGTTCCACCTTCACGGGTAAACGGCTGAATAGATCTCGACCGAACTTCATATTTACAGTCTCCTCAGGCAGTAGCAGGTTTCGATATGCGTATCCTTTAAAAATAACCAAACAGACGGGTGTTTATAGGAAAACCCAAGAAAGTTCATTTCAGTTTTCTCTTACCCTGTTGATTATATATGTATAATCTGTACTCAATCATAATGTGAAACGTCCGATGATTTTAAATCCTTTTTGCTATGTACGTAATTACGCTTACTCTTCAAATTACGCGCAAAATTACGATTTTCAACAGGTTTCATCTCTACAACCAGTGATAAACACCCTCGCAAACCTACAATCAATCTACCGCTTACCATACCAGCAGGGAAGTAACGTAATGCCAATTATGTTATCATTCTGTGAAATAATCGTTTTTCTTTGGGCAGAAGGTGAGTGATGCGCCGAACTGACTTTCTGGAGTATGTTTGAGGAATACCGCTGGAGGTTACAGTCGTCTTAAATGTTGCTAAGCATAGCAGTTGATATTTGAACAGAACGGCGGAGAGGTCTTTTTTAAAAATTGCTTTAAGTCGCACCGACACAGATAGGTCATATGACGGCGATGGGATAGGAAAGGGCTAAGAGTGGGAAGGAAGCACGCGTAGCCTTATTAAAGGTACAAACCCAGTATCTGCGAGGCGTAAAAATGGGAAATCACGGAAAACAATCTTCAGCGCTGTCTGCAGTGGAGCTCGAACCCACCATCTCCCGAATACTGGCGGCATTTAAGTGATTGTAGCTACCGAGCTAGATACCATGATTTAACACTGCAAGGTGTTTTCTGACATTGTATTTCTCTTCTAGTTTCGTGTTCCGTTTACATTTCTTGCCTATCCCTTGCCTATTTGGGCTTAACACCATAAGTCTTCGTCTTCTCTCAGTACTTAACATTCTCTGCTCCCATATATCTCCACTGTTACCGCTTTAAAAATTCAGAATTTAGAATTTAGTGAGGCATATTCCAGTATATCCGCATTGTATTTACAACTTTGTTCTATGCACCTGTCCTCAGACATTATCCTCTACTTAGTTATTTTCAACTTTCACGACAGCCTTTTTTCTGCCTTTATTTCTCCTTATATGGGAGTTCTGATCCCAAAACCTGGGTATTCCTTATTTAGAGTGATAGTGTGCACTATTTCATTCGTGCATCTTTTTTCGTTCGCAGTCAGTGATTTCGTCGATTAAATCACATAACGCACCGTTAACTGGAACTTGTTTAGATTTGTCACGGCCGACTGGATCCCTAGCTACCTAGAGCGACGCATCAAGATCTAATAGACAGCCTTGTAGTAAACCCAAGTACTTGAACAATTCCAAATTACTCACCTGCTCAAACTCGGAATCGACAAACTTGACCATATCGGTCCTTAATTGGTCCGTATTGACTCGTAATAACAATAAAGTACAACTGGTGATTGTTTGGTCCGCCCTGTCAATATATTATTATTATTTGAAAATTAATACGTACATGTTTCGGGAGCCTTAACTCCCTTCTTCAGCGTATTTACATCAAAATCTACCTCACCCAAGTCTCAAGATACAACATCTTATCATATTAACATAAAGCATTGCCCTGTGTAACCTCAACTTTAGAACAGTAGGTATATGTACACTTTGCGTTTTTGTATAACAATACCTGTTGCGACTCAACACGTAGGAGATGGAACATATTTAAGAACACTCTTGAATCGTCCACTCATTCCTCCTATCCTTTACACTAATACAATGTGTATCATCACCCTGGATGGGTCCATTAGCTGAGTCAGCCACTGATAAAATATCACTAGTCACTGCTTGTATTGTTGCTGCCACTATGAAGCTACCATCTTATCGTCCAATTTGACATCCTTTGAAGTTAATACCCTTATATGTTGCATTGATATGTTCATCGTTGTATACATATTAAAAATTTTAGCCATGCATGTGCCGTCAGGGCAGATGACGTTTGCTCGATTGTTGCAGGACCCTTATATTAATAATATATAGACAGGGCGGACCACACAATCACCCGTTGTACATTTTTGCTCCAAACTCGGAATCTAATTCCTCACCTTGCTCATTTCCAACAACAAGATACTATGGTGAGGGGGGTGGGGGAAGAAAAGTATCACCAACTCCGTTATTTCGTGTTGTGTGTTGGTTTCATACCCGAAGAGTGTGCTTTCGATTCCCGGACCGTCCAGGAATTTTACAGTAGTACTGAAACGGAGTTCTCACAGCTCCGTGAGTCGAGCTGAAGAACTGTCTGATACGAAACGTAGAGGGCCCAGTCAAGGTAATGGTGACGGCACGGCCAAGTACAGCTTGCAGCTGCCCTCTATTAACACTAATTAATCAGAATGATAAAACGGAAGAGGTCGAACTATTCAAATACTGAAGGTATCGGTAAAAGGTAAGGAAGGATTAAAGCACTTTAAAATTTCTAAGATCTCTTTAAACTTCATGCTGTCAGGCTCGGCTGGTGGCCGAATAATAATAATAATAATAATAATAATAATAATAATAATAATAATAATAATAATAATAATAATAATAATAATAATAATAATAATAATAATAATAATAATTGTACCGGAGGTACACCTACGCCGTACATTTAAACTGAGCGCCTTTTAGAAGGCCATCTCTAATGTGACCGTTGAACTGTGTATCAGAAGAAGTTCCGAAATTTACTGTCGACTTACGTGCCACTCCCCCCACCCCCTAGTGGGACGATAGACAATTAATTTTCAAGATAATATTTGTATTTAGTTTTCTAAACTGAAGCGTTTGTTGATTGCATTTGTGTGTGTGTGTTTTCTAAGGTTACTAGATCTTGTATCTCTTCCTTCTTCACGAAATTAGCCAATCAGAAATTTTGGATATTTTTTAAATTAGCCAATCAAAATTGAGGGTGTGTAGAGGCCTTCGGTCTAGAGAGTCCTAGAACCTTCCCCTGTGCTATAAAAGCTGGGAGCATTTGGGGCATGTTGTCTTTTCCATCGCTCCAGTCGAGAGGTTTAGAGTGCGTACGTAGTGGAGGCAGGGGGAAGCCCACCAGTTCATGGTAATGCCATACATTTTTAAATATGTGTTAGTTTCTGATAGCTGACTTGTGGGGAAGGTTCCAAAATTCATTCTTAATATAAAATATAAATATAAATATAAATATAAATATAAATATAAATATAAATATAAATATAAATATAAATATAAATATAAATATAAATATAAATATAAATATAAATATAAATATAATATAAGTTTAACATCATCTTCTATGAAAAGTTTTAAACAAATCTGAGTACTTTATTCTAATTCAGGGAATCCTCTGTGATTTTGTAAGAATTTAAGCTTTATCTGTTCTTTTGGAACTTAATATTTTTCTCCAGCTAAACACCCTGTATGGTATAGGCTTAGCCTCTGTGACCTTGGGCCATCAGCCCACGTAGGATATTAACTGTTTTAAGACATATTTCAAAAGGAGTGCAAGTGTTTCGTCTCCTAGCATTTTGTTTATGGCTGATATCTTAAACCTTTTCTGTTAACCACGAAAGCCATTTAGTAGGGGTACTTATTGGTTAACTTCTAACTATTCATTGTAAGATGTAAATCAGAATGCCGAGCGGGTGAGACAGTAAAAACTGTTTTGTACTGATCTAATTTGGATTACAAAATTTTGCCTTGGAGAGGCTACATTGTAATAAGTTTCGGAGCGCAGTCTCTTTTCAATAATGTAACTGTGGAGCTACAATCTCATCCTCAGCCTGCCTGAAATTTGATCATTCCGGTCTTTGGAGCCGACGAGCTCCTGTAATGTTGTTTTTGTTTATCACAGTTTAAAAGTCAGGAAAAAAGGGAAAGAAATAAAATGTCAAAGTTTAGTGTGTTTAAATTACGCTTCGATGTTTACTCTGTCCATCCATTCACCGCGGCACCTTCTTACTCCTCCGCAAACTACCAGAAACACGGTAATAATAATAATAATAATAATAATAATAATAATAATAATAATAATAATAATAATAATAATAATAATAATCTATGAAACCAGGCAGTTGACTAAGCGATTCGGGTCATATAACTATGAGTTTGTGTTCGGGATATGGTGGGTTCGACGTCCACTGTCGGCCATTGTGAATATGGTTTGAACTAATTTCTTTTTTCACTCGGAGCCCTGAAGGGGTACGCTGGGCCTCTTAGAGGGTCAGACCCTCTCTCAGACCGGGATATTTGGAGCGGGAAACGTGGTGATTAGTGTATGGGGTTGGAACTGTCCTAGCATTCGCCTTAGTGCAGGAGAATGGAAAACCACGGAGAACCATTCTCAGGACAGCTGACGGTGGGGACCAGCCCTTCTCCGTCTCCCAAATACAGGCGTGTAGAGAAGGAGTAGAGCTCGGTTGGCCGGTCGGAGTGCAGAGCCAGTTGTCGACCAAGACCCACTCCGCATCGTACGTAATGATTTTCCGTGGTTTTCGTCTTTCACACGGTCGCTTCCTTGTCCTATCCCATTTTCACCATAAGACCTATCTGTGACGGACTGACCTTACCTGAGTTACTGAGTTGGATGACTTGAAAAGTAGAACCATTTGAATGGCCACCTACAAATTCCCGAGAGTCTAACAACGATATGTGAATTTTCCACGACAATTCCTATTGCTAGGTTAATATTGTCCCGAGGTATCTGTGGAACAGCAGAGGTGAAAGAAGGTGATGGGTGGAATAGGTCTCAACTTACGAAATTAAAGTTAATTTAAAACTTTAAGAAAGGTTATATTTTATTTTCAAGATAAATAAATAACAGAATATAACAGGTACCAAGTAGCAGATCAAAAAATTAAGAAAGTACAATTACATTTGGTTACTGGATTTGGGCCTCGAGCCCCAGACTCACAATTCTTGAGCTATAAGCCCAACTTTACCTATATACAAGGTACAACAAAGGGGCAGAAAACCCCAATCATGCCAAGGAGCACTTGCTCCCAATTACCCAGTAAAGCCTCCTCGAGGCACACAGAAAATCCACTTTTAAGAAAGAGCAAATCCGCTCTCAAAGATCAAGCCTATTCAAAGGCCACACCAAAGTCCACCTTCAATCTGCCCTCCAGGCACACAAGAACAGGGGTAATGATACCCAATCTACTAAGGTCTATTAAGTAAAGAAACAGGTCAATTACATGGTCCAAAATTCAGAGTTGAATGGAGGCGTAACTTGCACTCCTAATACATATTTAAAACCTATTTGGCACTAGGCCGCTTATGCAAGGACTAATCCCATACTACGGAGGTGACACGATAAGAAAACTTATTTACATTACGAAGGGAGAAAAAAAGGAAATGAAAACGTTGTCACCTCAGAACAATATGAGTGGGAGTTCGAGAGGGTTAGGCACTCTCTATCCCAATTTATAGTTAAAAACCAAAATTTTACCAAATGTCTATTACATTTTAAGGATAGGTTACATGAGAAAAGTTTCGAACCTGCCCCGAGGGTTAAACTGCTGAGCTAGCAAGATATAAAGTTATTAAACGGCCATTACCTTGTGGATGAACTGCTGCCCGAAGAAAGGGTCGCTTCCCGGCCCCTGCTACATAATCACACTAGGAGAGATGTTACTGAAATGGCCAGGAGACCAGAAAATCAGCAGTTTATATACCCTCGTGGAAAATTCGAGACGTTTCATGAATGATTACAACCCGCCCACAAAATTTTATTGGATGACAGCAAAAACTAATACACCAGACGAAGAAGAAACACCTTATTGGTGGAAAATTAATTACAGAAAATCCTTATTGGTCAAATTCAAAACTGGCGGAAAGAGAAGGGTTATACTGCCAACCCAAACAATGACTGAAAGAAATTTAACAAAGAACAAACTTATGCATAGCAAATTTCTTAAAAAAAGTTCCTTCACTTCGCACTAGGGTGCACAATTGTAGTTCTTAAGTAGTGCCATCTAAAAGAGAATGTTCACACTACTTACTACAGAGAAAACAAAGACAAATCGAAACCGACATAGTTCAGAACACTTCAAAATTTACAGTAAAGACATCTTCTGAGAAACCTTAGAATTAATGTGGTTGTTAAAGTTCCGGCTTTCTCCAGTAGAGGAGTTTCAACTGGCGCAATGTTTGAATTAGCGGCGTGGAGGTGTACCGCCCGATCAGACCTCCCCCCCCCCAAAAAAAAGTCCTTCCAAGGGGTGACACAGAAGAACACCAAATTTTGTTTTAAAACAAGGTCAAGTTTTTCTGTTATTTTAGAAATTACTTGCAGAAGGATTCACAAAAGGGACATACATTTTTCCGTATCCTAAGTTTTCTTAAATTGGTTTGATCCAGTTTAAAAATTTTTTTGTAGTAGTTTTTGATGAAATGTCTTTATGCTTGTAGTAGTTGAATTCAGAAGGAAAAACTTTTAATTCTTGAAAGCAGCTGCTTGTGTCCAGAGGAGGCCGCTCGGACCCCTCAAGTACCCTGAGATACCGCTCTCCCGCACTATGAGAGGGGTAGTGGTGGTGAAGCACGCCGCACACGCGACGATTGTTTACAGACCGCAGGCAGTTTGCAGGTGGTGCGCCGCACATCAGCCTTGGCCGGGAGGAGGGCTCCGGCTCGGCGTACACTGGTTGACCTCACTGGAGTACATCGGCCCCGTGCTCCACTACAGTAGCGGTACGGCACCGAAAGGCTGCGGGGGCACTGAAACATTAAGATCTCGGCGGCAGAATTTTGTTGGACTATAACGATAGTAGGGTACAGTCTTTGTGGTGAGGTTGAGGGGCCAGCGGCGTGGAGGTTTTTATTTCATTTTAATTAGCCACTGGTGTGTTTGAGCACGAGACGGGAGCATGGTACTGGCCATGGCGAGGATAGGGTAGCAGTATAATTGGTCGGGGTAGGTTGTACAATGAATATTTAAATACAAAGAACATGATTCAAAGGGCAGAAGGCCTCAAAATGAAACCAAAAATATAACCTTCTGATTTCTTTCAGAATTATACGGAGCAAGTTAGCACTGAAATTACACAGGTTTCACCTGCGACAGGTGAACCCTAAATATCCTATCGGTGGCTGGATTGCTTAGTAATAAGGTAACGGGTGTAAGGAAATCGAGAATAATACATGGCCCATGAAATCTGGGGGCAAGCTTGCCCACGGGAACAAAATTCTTGACTATAACGTGGTCGCCTACCTTCAAATGTGTGGGTCTACGTCCACGGTCATATCCTTCCCTAACCCCTTCATGAGACACTTAAAGATTGGCCTAAGCCTTCTTCCAAAGATCTTTAATGTTATCAGGATCTATTGTCTCAGGTAGAATGTCACTCAGAGTCCAAAGGTTAGAGAGCGGCGTGTTTGGAACAAACGTGAACATCAAAGAAACTGGAGTAAATTTATGGGATTCATGAACCGCCGAATAACAAGCAAAAGCTAACCTATGCGGGGATGTGTCCCACCTAGAATGATCGTCGTGATGATAGGCAATAAGGGCCGATCTCAGATCACGATTGACCCGTTCCGCTAGAGATGGTTGAGGATAATAAGCAGAAGTAGTCACATGAGATATGGACAGATCAAAACAGAATTTACGAAAGAGATTGGATGTGAAAGCTTTAGCATTATCAGACACAATATATTGACACGGACCGAAAGAAGCAAAAATGGAATTTAAACAAGTAATGGTGGACTGAGCGGTAGCCAGCTTAGTTGGAAATAACCAGAAAATCTTGTAAAACCATCTACATATACAAGGATGAACTTGTTGGCATTCCCCTTTTACTGGGGGAAGGGTCCTACGTAATCGATGTAGAGACGTTCCATGGGGCGACAAAGAGAAGACAAAAGCCCTTGCTTAGTGGACATGGTGGCTTTACTAAGCCAACATGATTTAAAAGCTTTTACCAATTCACGGATTTCTCCGTCCATACCCTTCCAGATGAACATTTCACGAATCTTTTCCCGGGTTTTGAAGATGCCTAAATGCCCCCCTAATGGGGTCTCATGATAGTACTTGAAGATCATTGATACAAGAACAGCTGGAACTACAACTTTCATTTTCTGATCATGCCTCGAAAGGCAACATAAAACACCATTCCTCAACACATAAGGGACAACATATTCCCCAGAAGAATGGGTTTCCATGATAGGGGCCAGCGTTGGATCTTCACGTTGATATTTATCAAGATCCCCAAACAACATGGGAGCATCAGTTAAAATGGCATTAACTTCGGGTCGGATGGACTCGGGAGGTGAAGAACTGTCGACCAGTTCGTGGGTCTCTACATCATTGGAAAACATACGGCTTAGTCCGTCTGCCACAACATTTTCAGTACCTCTGATATGCCTAACGTCAAATTGGAAGGCAGAAATTCGGATGGCCCACCGGACTATACGACCAGTACTACCCGGCCTAGCTAAGACCCAACTTAAGGATTGGTTATCGGTCTCCAAGTCGAATTTGACATGTTCCATATAGAGCCGGAACTTTTCTAAAGCAAATAAGACTGCCAAACCTTCGAGCTCATAGATGGAATATTTGGCTTCTTGAGCCGATAGAGTCCTAGATGCATAGGCGATGGGTCGCCTAACTAGTTCGGTCTCTTGAAGAAGGACCGCAGCCACTGCCGTCGAGGACGCGTTTGGACGATGAATTTCTTAGAGAAATCGGGCATAGCGAGGACAGGGGCATTACAGAGAGCTAATTTGAGGTTTTCGAAAGCGGCTTGTTGAGAAGGACCCACTCATATTCGGCGCCTTTCCTACGAAGAATGTTCAAGTGCGCTGCTCTATTGGCGAAATTTGGAATAAATTTCCTGAAGAAATACACCATACCAATGAACCTAGCAATACCTTTGATGTCCTTGGGAGGCTTGAAATCACGGATGGCCTGTGTTCTAGAGTGATCGACTGCAACACAATCGGGCGACACAATATGCCCTAGGAATGACAAGGAAGGCTTAGCGAAGGCGACCTTCGACAAC
Source organism: Anabrus simplex (assembly GCF_040414725.1). Classification (NCBI taxonomy): domain Eukaryota; kingdom Metazoa; phylum Arthropoda; class Insecta; order Orthoptera; family Tettigoniidae; genus Anabrus; species Anabrus simplex. Next base: position 161,348,029 of record NC_090269.1, on the reverse strand, counting down.
TTCACAGTTAACCCAGCCTTACGAAGGCGATTGAGAACTTCTCTCAGATGATCTAGGTGTTCTCCGAAGGTCTCCGAAAATACGACGACATCATCAAGATAGTGGTACAAGTACTCAAACTTGATGTCGGAGAAGACCCTGTCTAGCAGTCTAGTGAGTACAGCTGCTCCCGTGGGGAGCCCAAAAGGCACGCGGTTGTATTCATACAAATTCCAATCCGTGGCAAACCCTGTCAGGTGTTTGGATTCCTCTGCTAACGGTATCTGGTTATAAGCCTGGTTAAGGTCTAATATGGTGAAGAACTTAGCTTTACGAAACCATGAAATACAAGAATGAAGGTCGGGAAGGGGCACAGATTGTAACACCACCTTCCAATTGAGAGCACTATAATCAATCACAGGCCTGAAGCCACCTTGGGGTTTCGGGACTAGAAAAATAAGCGAAGAATACGCCGACTTAGAGGGCCGAATTATACCATCCTTAAGCACCTGATCGATGATTTCCTTCAAGGCTTTCATTTTAGGAGGAGACAGCCTATAAGGTGGCAAACGGACCGGAATCGAATCAGTAACCTCAATCTTGTATTCAATAAGGGCAGTAACACCAAGAGTATCCGAGAACTCCTCTGGAAACGACTGACACAACTTACGAATACTGTCAGCCTGCTCCTCAGGTAGATGTCTAAGGTCTAACAACATCTCATCCTGGGTAGGCGAAATAGATGAACATGATACAGAACTACACTTTAACAAAGGGATTTTACAATTAGAAGCAAATTTGAATGTGCACGACCTGCTCTGGATGTCGAGCACTAGACCAGTAGAAGACATGAAATCCGCTCCCAATATAATGGGGCAGGACAAGTGCTTAGCCACAAACAGTTTAACTTTCCAAGTAAATTTAGAAATCCGAATTTTGGCATATAAAAAACCTAAAATTTCTAATGGAGAAGAATTAGCCGAAACATATTGAACTGAAAATGGGCAATAGTCAGGAAGTTTACAAACAGTTTTCAATTTGGAGTAACATTCAGCCGAAATAATAGAACACACACTGCCCGAATCTAGTAAAGCTGTTACAGGTTCATTATTCACTTCAATTTTGAGAAAAGGAACAGGTGCGGGGGTATCCGCCGCAATCCTGAGACATTCCTTAGGGCCTTCAAAAGCTAAATTCGAAAACTGAGTTTTCCTTGGGAATTCGGCAGTTTTACTTGGGGCTGAGCCTCGGAATCAAGAGTTGGTCGACTCAGCCGAAGCCACTAGTCATTTTTGATTGTTGTTGGAAGTTGCACCAGAAGTTGAGCAGGAGGGGGTGCTGTTCGAATTTGGGAAATTCTTGGCGGTATGGGAAAACGCGCCGTATTTAAAACAACCTTGAGATGACCGCGCTCCATTCCTTGTCCCACTAGACTTAACCAATGGACATGTATTGCGAAGATGGTCAGGCGACCCGCAAGCGTAACATTGACGGGATATGACGGGTCGGCTATGTGGAGGCTGAAAACTACTAGAGGATGGAAGGGGTTCTCGCGCGACACGCAAGGTATCGGCGTATCTAACTCCTTCTGCTGAGACAGCCATAGCCTCTAACTCGGCAAAAGTTTGCGGACGCGACGCGAAACACAAGTATGATCGGTATGATGGAGAGATACCTTCCACTATGGCCTGAACAATTTGATCTTCGGGAAAATGAAGGGCAAATACCCTAGTATAGAATTTGATGTCTTGTATGAAGTCTACAGGTTTTCATCAAGTCGCTGCACTCTATAATAATACTTCTGAATTAGAGATGACCTAGCTCGAGCTGGAATCAAATTAGCTAACAGATGGGCGTGGAAGTCTTCTATGGATGACTGTTCGGCAATTGCCCTAACTAGTTTGTCCGATAGAACACCAATAGAATACGGGTAAATAATCTGAAAGATTTGACACGGAGAAAGAGAAAAAACGAGGGCATGATCTTGGAACTCAACTAAAAACCTTAAGAAGGCAATGACATCGGTTGTGGAGTTAACAGAAAACTTTGAAATCCCTCTGAGTAACATAGCTAATGAATGGGATAAACTGCTGAAACTAGGTGACATAGTAGAAAGGGGTCTAAGTGGTGGAGAAGCGATTCCGAAGGTGCCCTATTTAACACAAAGGGTGGAATGGACGTGCGACGATCGCACTCAGTTTCTAATGGGGCAGATGTTCGTTGGGTAGTCGCCTCAGTACAACTTCCTTCCTCTTTACAGGAATCCCCCACATTTACGATATTTACGACCATAGGCTGGTCGACTTTAGAATAGCAGATCCAGATAAGAAATGGCTAACTTTGCTAGATATTTTAGACAAGTTTTCGGCAAGGATGCTAGCTTCCTTACCTTGAAAGTCATTTAACTTCAGAGACAATAGATCACACACCCTATTATAAAAGTGGTACAACCTGGCCTGTACTCTTTTGAGTTGATTAGGAGATGGATCGCTTACTTCAAAAAACTAACTACAGATGCTAGCTCAGTAGTATTATCACTGATCGTGGAGAGAGCATCGTCAATCTCTTTTTCTCCCAAAGTCGGGATGGTAATAGGCAAATCAAGGGAATCTTTTAGCTTATTAGTGTCTATCGCAACCGTGCCTCCAGATTGAACATTTCAAATGGTTAATTCATAGATTAATTCCTCCTTGCGCAAATAGCCGGGGTGGAGGACTTCGCGAGAGCCGTACATGATGACAAAAAATTAACAGTTTTGAAAAGTGAGAAAGAAAGGTCCAGCGACAGAGAAAATTCTTAGAGTTCGAAAGCAAAGCAATGTTTAGCCGTCAAAAGGGGCTAAATTGAGACCCATTCAACCACGCTCTGCTACCACTTGTTCCGAGGTATCTGTGGAACAGCAGAGGTGAAAGAATGTGCTGGGTGGAATAGGTCTCAACTTACGAAATTAAAGTTAATTTAAAACTTTAAGAAAGGTTATGTTTTATTTTCAAGATAAATAAATAACAGAATATAACAGGTACCAAGTAGCAGATCAAAAACTTAAGAAAGTACAATTACATTTTGTTATTGGAATTGGGCTTCGAGGCCCAGACTCACAATCCTTGAGCTATAAGCCCAACTTTACCTATATACAAGGTACAACAAAGGGGCAGAAAACCCCAATCATGCCAAGGAGCACTTGCTCCCAATTACCCAGTAAAGCCTCCTCGAGGCACACAGAAAATCCACTTTTAAGAAAGAGCAAACCCGCTCTCAAAGATCAAGCCTATTCAAAGGCCACACCAAAGTCCACCTTCAATCTGCCCTCCAGGCACACAAGAACAGGGGTAATGATACCCAATCTACTAAGGTCTATTAAGTAAAGAAACAGGTCAATTACATGGTCCAAAATTCAGAGTTGAATGGAGGCGTAACTTGCACTCCTAATACATATTTAAAACCTATTTGGCACTAGGCCGCTTATGCAAGGACTAATCCCATACTACGGAGGTGACACGATAAGAAAACGTATTTACATTACGAAGGGAGAAAAAAAGGAAATGAAAACGTTGTCACCTCAGAACAATATGAGTGGGAGCTCGAGAGGGTTAGGCACTCTCTATCCCAATTTATAGTTAAAAACCAAAATTTTACCAAATGTCTATTACATTTTAAGGATAGGTTACATGAGAAAAGTTTCGAACCTGCCCCGAGGGTTAAACTGCTGAGCTAGCAAGATATAAAGTTATTAAACGGCCATTACCTTGTGGATGAACTGCTGCCTGAAGAAAGGGGCGCTTCCCGCCCCCTGCTACATAATCACACTAGGAGAGATGTTACTGAAGTGGCCAGGAGACCAGAAAATCAGCAGTTTATATACCCTCGTGGAAAATTCGAGACGTTTCATGAATGATTACAACCCGCCCACAAAATTTTATTGGATGACAGCAAAAACTAATACACCAGACGAAGAAGAAACACCTTATTGGTGGAAAATTAATTACAGAAAATCCTCATTGGTCAAATTCAAAACTGGCGGAAAGAGAAGGGTTATACTGCCAACCCAAACAATGACTGAAAGAAATTTAACAAAGAACAAACTTATGAATAGCAAATTTCTTAAAAAAAAAGTTCCTTCACTTCGCACTAGGGTGCACAATTGTAGTTCTTAAGTAGTGCCATCTAGAAGAGAATGTTCACACTTCTTACTACAGAGAAAACAAAAACAAATCGAAACCGGCATAGTTCAGAACACTTCAAAATTTACAGTAAAGACATCTTCTGAGAAACCTTAGAATTAATGTGGTTGTTAAAGTTCCGGCTTTCTCCAGTAGAGGAGTTTCAACTGGCGCAATGTTTGAATTAACTGCGTGGAGGTGTACCGCCCGGTACAAATATCATTTTTTCAGGTAGCTCTGAGTTCTCTCCGCAGACCTTCAACTTGCCAAGGACAATGCTATGGAGTGTCTCGTATTTGCCCACTGCTGAAAAATCAGGTACCTCTGTCGGAATCGAACCATCGAACCACTGATTCAGCGAGATGGTTCATATCTGGAAATTATTGTTATTGGACCTTCCGTATCACTGGATGTCATTGCATTCTTTGCAAAGGACTTTATAACGGTACTATCGTCATTACAAATCATTCACGCTTGTTACTGGTAGTAAGGACGTATGCGTGGAACTCGTGCGTGAAGTGGGCTACTTCTTTGCGTGAGCGGAAACCGATTGTTTAAATTACGCCAGTGCAAAATATTCTCGCATGTTTCATTCAAATTTCGGTCCCTTACCATAATAAAAAATCAATTATTTGGAGAGAAACATGTAAAGGATTAAGGCTATATTATTATGTTTGCTTCGCTTACGTGGTAAATTAGTCCTGATTGGTTTTATGTATTATATTTGAGTATATATTGAAACACATGGTGAAAGCAAGGCCATGAATTGTCTACTAAAACAGAAATTATGATGTATTACAAAGATATGCTCATTTATCTTCAATACATAAGCCACTTTAAAATAACCTATTGTGTAAAGCTACGTTCGACAGTCAAAATTAGGAACTGGAACATGTTAATATGTCTTAGAAATAAAGGTTATATGTCCCATATTACTTACATGTCAATTGTATAGAATCATATCAGATATTATGAAATTTCCTTATGAACCATACTGAGTGTAGTTAAAGATGGAATTCGTACTTCGACGTGTGTGGATCTGCAAACACTTGGGGAAGTTACATACAGTTTTCCATGAGTTAACACCGGATTGGAGAGGTTAATCCCATATCTATGTAACGTTTGTCCCTGTGGCTTATTACCTGTGACAGAGTAGGCTAAATTTAGAGGAACTGACTCCATTTAAGAAGGTATGGTATGTCAGAATTTCCAGAAATATTATTGGAATAAAACATGTTCTTCGTGAATGTGAGTCTATAAAAATTTCTGTATGAAAAATATTTATATCTAGAGTTAACACAGAAGAAACCGTTCCTTTCCAGAAACCATCTTTAGTATTTAGATTAAGAAGAATATTAAGCTTCATCTCTTTTTTTGTCTATTTTGTGAGGTGGTATTCTTGAAGGTTGAAAGGAGTTAAGGAAACGAAATATACTGCTTCACAAACATCATCAATTCTACAGAGTCAGTACTAATGTACATTATTTTATCATCTTTCAGAATGTTCAGAACCTGCAGGTGGATGATATTAAGTTGCCCTGTTACTTTCGAAAAATAAACTCAATTCCAATTATTGTACAATTTGAAATTTGGTTATGGGAAATCTCAATGTTATCTTGACCTAATTATCTATTAGTGAGTTTTAGAAGACATTAAATATAGTTCTTATCTACAGAATTTGCATTCATTTTTTTTTTTTTTGGTATTCGGGTCGAAGCCCACCCAGCCAGTGAATTATGAATGGAAGGAATTTTTATAGGAACTTATGTTTTAATTTATTTATTGCTCGGAGACAGGAGAGATGGATTCGTCTTCTCATCATAAGGCCTATGAGGACATCCAGTGGTACGCGTGGCCGTGGATCAGAAGAAGGTAGGAGTGTTGTAGTACTATAGGGTAAGTTCGGTGCTAGGTGAAGGACTTAGATTCGCAGTCCAATGTCAGAAAGAAATGCATATAACTCAAAGTAAGCAGATTGATCACTTTTGTGGAGAATTGACTAAAGAATAGGGGGTAATTGGTATCCCAATGGCAATAAATTTTGAAGTAGGCAAGTAATGCGTACAAAATGGTGTGGACATCCAAAGAATATATGATTAAGATCGGCAACTGTATCAGCTGAACATGAACAGAAGGGAGATCGTAGTACTTGGATTTTGTGCTGATGCTGAGGGAAACAACCATGATGAAACTTCATTCTTGCGATTGCTCTGATGAATTGACGCGAATAGGGACGCTGATGGTGCCAAAGAACGTTTGGAATATCTGGATAGATAGTGGCATAGTGTTTTCGGCGTTGTTGGGAGGTATCATGCCACTCGTTGTTCCACGCCGTCAATTGTCGTCGACGAAGCAAGGAGGTGTAATCCGATGCTGGAACTGTCGTGTAGGTCTGTTGGCCTTCAGTGGCAGCAGATCGTGCTGCTTTGTCTGCTAGCTCATTGCCCGGGATTCCTACATGGGCTTTTACCCTTACAAATGAAACTTTCTTCCCCTGTGTCTCAAGTCGATGTACCTGTGCAATAATCTCGTGTACGAGAATCAAGGATGATGTCCGTGAGTTAATGGTTTGTAGACTCTGCAGTGCTGATCTAGAATCATACAACACCACAATCAACCGTTCAGGCAGATTTGCAGCGTATTCGAGGGCCCCCAAAATGGCTGTAAGCTCAGCCGTAAATATAGATGCTGTCGGAGGTAGCTTGAATTTACCACAACTGGCGGATTGAATATCGATATAGGCGCTACCCACTGTATGTGTATATGTTAAAAAGCAACGGAGACAAGATAGAGCCTTGTGGAAGACCTTGGGATGTCATTCGAGGACCAATTGTCGTGCCATTGTGAAACATGATGAGATGTCTATCTTGTAGAAGGCAACTGAGGTTCCCAATAAAGTCCTCTGGGAGATGTAGGAAGCGTAATTTGTCTTCTAAGACAGGAATAAGCACGCTGTCATTCGCAGAAGACAGATCAGTGTACAATGCCACAACGTAATTGTTATTGCTCAGACCAAGTTGGATGTCTGTAATTAGATGTACAAATGTATCTATTGTACCTTCCGCACGTCGAAAACCCATTTGTTGAGGTGGTAGCAGTTTATGATGTTCTACCCACCATTCTAATCGATGCTTAATCATCCTTTCCATAGTCTTGTACAAGCAGGATATCAAGGACAGTGAGCGATAGGATGAAGACAGTCATGGATTTTTCCCATTCTTCAATAATGGTACCAGACGAATAAGTTCAAATGACGGAGGATGCTCTCTTTGAAACCACATCCTGTTCATCAGCTTAAGTAGTTTCTTATGTCCATCACTAGACATGTTGAGTAACATTGGGTAATGGATGTTATCTGAGCCTGGGGAAGTATTATTACTCGTTTTCAAGGCTTTAATAAGTTCTTGAAATTCAAATGGACGAAGTAGTGGATGGAAATTATCTTCATGGCCATTGCGTGGTAAATAACCTATATGAGCTGAAGGAGGGTCCATTTTTCTTTTTTTTTTATTGGTATCGTACATGTAGATGTAAACTGAGGGCAGTTCTGTGAGTTTCGGAAATGACGAATATTCCGCCACATCGTAGCAGGAGAGATAGATGAGTTGAGAGAAGTACAATATTGGCGCCAACCCTGACGCTTTTTAAGCTTGAATAAGCGTTTTGCTTTCGCTTGAGTTTGTTGTACGGTGAGGAAGTTAGCTTCAGAAGCATCCTGTTTATAATGATGGAGTGCCACACGCCTGTCATGCTGCGCAGCTTGACATTCGTTATCCCACCAGGGAGTTGGAGGTCGTTTGCTGTATGCATATGGTCTGTTTTGTGGAATTGTAAGGCAGGCTGCTCGATTAATGGAATCGCAGAATATTACGTAGTCTCTGGCAATGTCATTCGTTTCGTGGTATTCTTCCAGGATGAGATCTATCGCCTCCTTGTAACTTGCCCAGTCAGCTTGTCGAATTTTCCAACGATATGTTGGGTAGATGATATGAGGAATGGTTGATGTATTAGTCGATGTTAATAATATTGGAAAGTGGTCAGATCCTAGAGTGTCCTGTAGAACCTGCCAGGAGAAGTCGAGTGCTATTGAAGGAGATGCAAAAGTAACATCTACTGCCGAGGGAGCTTGATTAGGTCGGGAAATTCGGGTAGGGGACCCATCATTCAGTAGCACTAAGTTTTCTTCTTCAGCTACAACCATGAGTTGTATTCCATGTGAATCAGTAGAAGAACTTCCCCAATTCAAGTGGTGTGAGTTGAAGTCTCCGAAGATAAGTACAGGATGTGAAAGTTGGGAAAAGAGTCGACGCAGTTCGTGTACAGATACCAGTTGGTTAGGTGATCGGTATACGGAAACAATAGTTAACGGTGAACCCCTGTAGTTAACCTTGATGGCACATGTTTCCAATTTAGACCCTCGAAGATTAAGAGTTACTTGATCATAAATGATGTTCTTCTGGATGAGAATTCCAACCCGTCCATAACCATCACCACGATCACTTCTTCTAAAATTGTAGCCTGGAAGCTGAAGGGGGGTAGTATCCTTCAGCCAGGTCTCACTAACTACACACATTGAAACGGAGTAATCTCGCAGTAGAGTCTGAAGGCTAAGTTTATGCGCTCGTATTGAGTGACAGTTCCACTGTATTATTTTATTCAGTTGATGTGCGGTATCCATGGTTATTCTGATTCAAAAGTGATGAAATAACGTCACGTATATGAGAGGGGTCAATTTCTGAGGAGGCCGTGTTTTTAAGCGTCAAAATAAACTGGACAATGTTTTCAAGCAGTGGAGTTGTAGGTAGAGCCTGTGGTGTTGTTTGAGGCTGTTGACTTGGTTGAACTTGTTGTGTAGGCTATATAGGTCCAGTGGAGTTGGCAGGAGAACGCTGTCCATTGTAGTATGTTTTCCACTGGTTGTGAACTGGAACACTAGACTTTGGAAATGAAGGACGTTTGGGTGTAAAACGAGAGGACACCTTAGAGGTACTAGGGAAAGAAGAGATGGAATGGTTATTGGTGGGAAGTGGCCCACGTGCAGGGAAAGGAAGGGATGGAAATTCCTTGTGATAAGATGTACTTGCTGGAGGAGTGTTATTTTGCATCACAGTATTAGCATAGGTGCTTGTAGATTCCATTTCGAGTGCTTGCTCAATGGTAATATTTAAATAGGCCATATTATATTTAATCCTACGCTGTCGTTCGTATTCTGGACAGGATCGATCATCTGCACGATGAGGGCCAGAGCAGTAAATACATTTAGGCTGATCTGGAGTAAGGCAATCTGCAGTGATGTGACTGTCGCCGCAGCATGCACAGCGTGCTTTGCTACGACACTGTTTATTTACGTGGCCGTATTTAAGACATTGGTAGCAAAGGGTTACATTCTGGACGTAAGGTTCTACACCACACCGAGTGTTAAATATATACACGTAAGGAGGTAAAGTGCGACCTTCAAATACAACACGCAACAGTTGCCGAGGCACTAGTACAGTCTGTCCATCTCCCACAACTTTACGGTGAAAGCGATGTACTTCTAATATTTTCTTATCTGACTGAATTTCTGAAAGTAATTCTTCCTCCGAGAAGGACGTATCTACTGCACGAATAAGTCCTGTCTTCACCGTTAGATTTGGTATGTAAAGACAGAGTGAGGGGGATTGTTACTGAGCAAACCTGTTTGCACAGGTAGCGGAAGAAAGTTCTATTTGAACCCTATTACGTCCCTTTGTAGTAATGTTCATTATAGAAGTACGCATGTCTGGAATTAAGGCCCTAATACACTTTCCCACGGACATTGGATGTAACCGGCCGATATGTTTAGTTGCCGCACCTGCCTCATCGGGTTTATGTTCAGCATACACTATAAACGGACCTTCATCATCTAACTTATAGAGGTATGACTCATGCTGAGCGCTGCTTCGTACCTGTTGACTTGGAGCAAGCTGGCTAGCTGTATGCTGGGACGTATTCAACTGCACAGGCTGCACAGATGGGGCTGGCGGAATTGGGCAGCTAGTTCGATGTTCATGAGAATTTTCACTGGCACTTACTGATACTGATAGCTTCTTCACACTTAGGCCCTCTTCATTCCAGTAATCAGGACGCTCGTCCGGGAGACCACGTTTACGTAGTGTAGATATTTGAGAAGGTATTTGGTCTACATCACTTAACGGTCCGTCTGAATAGCACAAGTTTAATGCGGTACCTATAGCTGAGCTAAGTGAATTATGGTTAGATAGAGTACCTAGGCCACCGTCTGATGATTCCTCCATCCTCACTAAGTCCCGGGGACCCTCGTCCCCACTCACAGGTAACACTAATCCCTTATGTGCACGTGTCTATATAATACTATTATTCAATACAGTCACACAGTTCTGTAAACACGGGCACGAGGTGATAGCGAGCTCTAGAAAGCAAAGCGACACAGCGAGCACAGCACAACCGTGTCTAGATGTTAAGGATGTTGGAAAGTTATTTTCACAAGATTAGTTTGCGTAATTACTTAGTTTTGGTATTTATTTGAGGAGCTTGTTTTTCTTCCTACTATATTCAATACGGCAGCCAACAATGCACGCATTTTTGGTTTAAAAATAATTTTGGGCCATAGAGAAGAATATTTTATAATCGACTGCAGAGGGGCCGGAAGAAATGGAGATATAAAATCATGGTGGCACTGACATTTGAAGTCGTTTGGAGTGATTGGAAATGTTACTGTAACTGTCATTTACAGTTTCCTGTCATTTACTGTATATGTAGATTTCTGATTTCTTTGCTAATTGTATACGTTCCTTTGTGTTGAAAGTCCTTTCAACACGTCAGTCAACTCAAATAATAATACACAATTCCTGATCAATAACAGACAGGTACGTTGTGTCGTGTCCGTTAGTCTTTAATACTCGTTGAACATTAGCGACATGTTCTGTCATAATTGTCTAGCAGAGATGATTTTGAAAATATGGGGACAGATATAAATTTCAGCCTCAGAGTGCGAATGGGTTGCAATATGTGTCGCCATTTCTAGGTTATTCTGTGCTCGTCGGCAGCAACTTACAGCGAAACTTCAGACACGTAATTTTATTTAGTAAGTAGGCCACCAAATTCGAGATTGTGAGAATGTAAATGTATATTTGTTGTAAACGGAAGAAAAGAACCTATATCTGATACAAATTTCAGCCCTCTTTTTCACGATATCATCGTGAAAGGTAAACGGAAGAGGGAGATAAATAGTTAAAATATATTTGCTTGGGGGTCACTGCTTTACAGAAGTTAGCATGGTGGAAGTGTAACCCTAGCAACCGTGCAGGCTGGATGGATGTCCAGACGATGTTATCCAACAAACTGTCCTATGGCTCATGGTCATCAACATCATCGTCCGGCTCCATGGCTAAATGGTTAGCGTGCTGGCCTTTGGTCACAGGGGTGCCGGGTTCGATTCCCGGCAGAGTTGGGAATTTTAACCTTGATTGGTTAATTTCTCTGGCACGGGGGCTGGGTGCGTGTGTAGTATTCATCATCATTTCATCCTCATCACGGCGCGCAGGTCGCCTACGGGAGTCAAATCAAAAGACCTGCACCTGGCGAGCCGAACATGTCCTCGGGCACTCCCGGCATTAAAAGTCATACGCCATTTCATTTTTCATCAACATCATCGTTCAAGAACACCGTTCTATATTATTATATGAACGTTTCAATTCATTCCCCTCATACTTCAGTCCGAACTCCCCGTATTCAACAAAAGTACGAACTTCTTATTTTTACACCTTGCATATTCTTCTTACCATGCTTCATTACTATCAGTGTTTCAATCACTGAATATTCATCAGCTTTCTTCAATACCACATGGCCAATTCTGTTCATATTTATGCTGACGAATCCAAGACCACAAGACGCGTGGGTTGTGCATTCATCTGTATTGTATCGCAGGTGTTAAGAAAGTACACGTTACCTCAAGAGACGTCTATCGTCACTGTAGAAATTGTAGCTATCCTCTCTGTCATTAGCCGTGGAATTCATCGCGCCCATAAGATTCTAATACTTTCTGACTTACTACGTGCCCTTCAAAAGGTAAAAAATTCACGTTGGGGCCCGTCTACACATCAGAACTTAACATATAGCACCCAAAAAACAGCTCTCCTATGGATTAAAGGCCACGCCGGGTATAACGATGAACGAGGTAGTAAACCAGTCATGTGGACACAAACAGTTACCATATTCGGATTTCGTACTCAAAATGAAACAACAGGCTACAGAGAGTGGTCTGAGTACTGGAAAACGTCACAATTTACAAGGGGAAAGCACCATGGTAAAATTCAGCCCACCATCCCAACGCAAATCTGGTTCAAGAAATTGTAGCAAACACGCAGACACCTTTCATCTTTAATAAGAATTCGTCTTGGTCATGGATGCTATCCGAGTTATATACACAGGGTAAAGGTCTTATACACCAGGATCTGCCCAGAAGACCCTGGAGAAATGGCCGACGTGAACGACATCCTACTGTCATGTAAGAAGTACCCACTCTTGTCTAGTGAAGTTAGATATCCCACTACCAACCTCAGTCGTCATCCTCTTATCAAACCTAACTCCACCGTTGTGTGCTGTAATTTGTCAATATTTATCAGAATGTAGTAGTAATTTATAAGTTATGAATCTGTTGCAACCATGAAGATCTATAAACGAAAGCTCTCTCACTCTGTAAATGTTGGACGCATGGCGTCAGGGGCCGAGCGCCATCAGTAGTATTTTTAAAAAATGGACGGAAGAAATTATCAGGCGTTGTTGGTATGACGTATTTTACTAAATTTGGATGTGTTTGGCAGAAAGTGTCACAAGGAACATGATTCCGTCTCCGTGAACGGTCTGCGGGTTATAACGTTAGCCTGTATTTTACTAATAGTACGGTTGTATGCCGTCAACGCTGATCTCCTCTGCGCGCCTGCCTGTACGGCGGGGCCTCCTAGCGGCGTATTTGGAAACTTATATCGTTGTTTGGCAACACTTGTGCAGTCCGGCAATTACTTGACTTGCAGTTGTATTTTGTTAGTCGTTAAAAGGGAAGCTACTCCCTTGCTGTGCTGGTGAACTCAAAAATTGAATTTATATGAAACAAGAAGAAATGGTGATGCAAGTTGATCCTGGTTAAACTGATCACCGGACGATGATATGCCAAACATAGTTTGAATTATATTGTTATTTAATATATTTCCAGAAAAATCGTAAGTACATAACCAGTTCTTCCTAGTCTCAAGCTGAAATGATGTGATGAATTCTAACTGAAATCGAGCTGTGGACGAGTTCTTCAGAATATGGGCGTCTGAATTATGTTTCGGTGATGCTGAATTACTTCAGTGGTAACGAAATTACGTTTGGACAGTAATGATCACCATAATCTCGTAGATTCGTCCCAAGTTAATTCTGTTTTTTTGATGTAATTGTTTGACAAATAATTTTGGTCGTATGAACATTTCGAAATTGGTTAAACATAACGTGTTATTTGTTAAAAATTACGTATTGTACCGGGACGTGAAGACCGGTATAAATCGTTACTGTAATATCAAGAAAGTCTATCCTGTTATTAAGTCAGGAGTGTTTAACCCGGTGTTTCTTGAATTATTGTTTAATCTACAAAAACACCGAGCTCGTGTGTAAACGAATGACCTGATTTCTTTTGAGTAACTCGGCTTGTTTTGAGCAGCCATGTTCCTTTTTCGGTCTCACGTGATTTGGTTACCACGGCTGCTCGTCATAAACTGTTAGTGGGCGTGTACGCTGTTAATTTTGACATTTGACGTGCGACTCCTCTGTTATGAGTTTAACATTTGACGTTCGACTATTGAGAAAAGTGAGATGCTTCGTAAAATGGATGCTTTGTACTGATTTATGTTGAACGAGTCTTTGTAGAGCCGTGCTCTACGCAGTTGATGTTAAAAGATAATTTTTTCTGGAGTGTTAACTTATTGGTGGTCTCTTGATTACCTTCTGATTTGCATTTGTGATTCTTGATCTTGTGGAACTTATTCCTGGAGCGACATCGTTATTCGGTTTGCTTTTAAGTTTCGCTAGAGATAGCCATTAAGAGACTGTTGTCGGCTCTAATATTCGAAACAAAGAATTTTCTAAGGTCATAAGATTATTACTAGCTTTAATTTGGTTTCCTAATTGATTAATTGGTTGTATACCCAAAGTGTGATATGTTTTTAATCATCATCGGGTTTGATGATTAGCTTATGGGAAGGAAAATGGTTGATATGTGAATTCATTTTAACTACCCTTCAAGGTTTAAATTTGATTTAGTTTGAAGGGATGGTTAATTAATTTATCGTCTTTTCGGAGTTAATGATTGTTGGAACTGCATAAGCTAATTTCACTTCAATTAAAGTTATTTGCTTTCTTGTAGCTGGTATCCTTATTTTAATCAGTACATCAGAATTTATTTATTTTTGAGTCAACCTGATCTCTTGCGCCCAGTTCGTGTCCACGTATTAGCGCGACTTATTTATGCTGACAGTAAAAGGCCGGTATTCATAATCGCAATAAGTAAGACTTACGTTCAAGTCGAACTTAAATCTCGACTTTATTCCAGATTCTGGCACAAATAAGTCCTACTTAATAGTGATATACTTCATAAAGTCTAACTTCATGAAGCTGGACTTATTGGAATTCATAGTCATTTAAGTGTTACTTATGTGATGAAATAAGTTGAACTTCGTCAAGTCAAGCAGACCCTTGACTTATTTCGCATCTTAACCTATAAAATGGATGAAGATCTTGAGGAAGTGTTAGAAGAAATCCGTGCTCCAAAGCGATACTTGCAAAATGTTGAATTTTACAGTGAAGTGGAATTCAAAAAGAGGTTCCTGTGATAGCATTTCCTATTCGCCCATACCTCCGCAATTGTCAGCATCTCGCTATAATAAATTATAACCAAATTAGTGCTAGGTATAATAATACTTGAATTGAATTCTTCAGCAATACTTAACCAAGCATCTTCCTTTTGCTTAGTAGATACCGCGTTCGTCTTCTTTTTCTCTACTAGTAAATGTACCCGTGCTTCGCTACGGTATTTTACATTGTATAACGATTTTTACGTGAATTACTGTACACGCGGTGAGTGAGATTTTATTAAATAACATGTCTCTTAGCGTTATCGAAGAAAGGCCACGGGAGGACCCCGTACGAGTTGTGGAGTTGTGATGATAACGGCAGGCTCACTTGCCTACTGCCATTCACAAACGAGTTGGAAAGTTTCACTATAAAGGCAGGCCCCCTTGTCTACTGCCGGTTACAATCGATTTGGGGAGTTTTCGTTACAATGGCAGGCCCCTTTTCCTACTTCCGGACACATTACAAATGAGGAGCTTTCATTACACTAGCAGGCACCTTCCCTACTGCCAATCAATATTGAGTTATGCTGTTATCATTATAATGACAGGCCCCACTTTCTAATGCCAATCAGCTTACTGTCAGTCACACTGGAGTTGGTGAGTTTCAATTACAATACCAGGCCACTTTGCCTAATGCCAGTCACATTTTAATGGGTAAAATTGTTTATAATGGCGGGCACCCTTGTCTACTGCCAGACACAATCGGGTAGGGGGGATTTGAACAAAATTGCATGTTCCCTTGCCATCTGCTAGTCAAACTGAGAAGCGAATTATTCATTAAAATGGTAGGCCCTTCTTACTAATGCCAGTTATACAAGAGTTGGAGAAGGACCCCATTTTTTTTTTTTTTTTTTTTTTTTTACAAATTGCTTTACGTCGCACCGACACAGATAGGTCTTACGGCGACGATGGGATAGGAAAGGGCTAGGAGTGGGAAGGAAGCGACCGTGGCCTTAATTGAGGTACAACCCCAGCATTCGTCTGGTGTGAAAATGGGAAACCACGGAAAACCATCTTCAGGGCTGCCGAGAGTGGGGTTCGAGCCCACTATCTCCCGAATACTGGATACTGGCCGCACTTAAGAGACTGAAGCTGTCGAGCTCGGTGGATCCCATTCTTACTGTCAGTCAAAGTAGATGTGGGGAGAATTTATAACAACAGGAGACGCCCTCCTGCTGACAGTCACTATCAATTTGTAAAGTATTAATAATAATGACACACACTTTCTAGATCGCTCCAAACCGACTTGCTTTTATATATAAATGACAGATAAACATGGGCACGTTTGTAAGTGCAGACCTTCATTTCTAGATATACTGCTCCTAAACGGTTCATCATATCGACAGACGGTTTAAGCCGTCAGACGCCACTTTTATCGTTCTACATGTTTGATCCTCAAACATTTTCTCGTATCTCCCATATTTATGGGTTCAATTGAGTTAGAAACTTTGAACGGGGTGAAATTTGGATACGTTTTAACACTTTATATTATTTTTCGCATACACGTGGAAGCTAGAATCATGAAATTTGACTCGTATTGGCCAGCATTGGCCGTGTCAGTTTGCGTGCCAAATTCGATTACTCTCTCTTTCCGATAAGTGTGTCAAACTATGAAATATACCTATAAAAATCACAAAATGTACGTACAATCGAGAAATACAGCCACATCTAACATATAAGGGAGAGAGATACGACAAAAAATCGGGAGTAAAAAGTGAAAAATTAAAAATTCTTGGAATTTTTCCGTCGCTTACAGGCTAAAACCTATAACTTCGCCAAATTTCAATTTTCTAGCTCGTCTGGCAGATTGTGCCGCCAGCTTGATTTGGGGGGAAGGGGGATAAAAATGAGGAATTTTCTGAAAGTTTTTTAAGCCCACTAAACCTATACGTTATTGCTTTGGGTAAGCATATATGAGTGCGTTTTTATGCTGAGCCCAAAATTTGAAGCCCTCAGGGAATTTTGAGAATTTTCGATTTTTCTAGTAAGTTGTAAGTTTCTGAGATGCCTGGAACTGTCTGTTTAATTCACGTCTATTTTCATTTTTGTATCTTTATATATAGGCTATATTTATAGACCGACTTGCTTATATTAGATTGATACATGATTTGAGAATGTTTCAATAAAATATCCTTGAAAGCCTCCTTTTCAACGGAAGTAAAATGGTTGCGACTGCTTTTCATATCCATTTAAGAAAAAGTAACTACAATTTTAGTCGCAGAGGAACAGGTAAAAGACAAATAAATAAACAAATAAACTCGGAATAAGGAGCGCAGCGTGGATCTAATTGGCCGTGTATGAAGGATGACTCGCATATTCAATTGTTGTGATGATGGCTGTACTATTTCTCATACTATAAAGTTCAACTTAATTGTGCAGAGCGTCTGCATAATAAGTAACGCTTTATCAAGTCCAGCTTAATAAAGTAGAACTTGACCAAGGACTATGAATACGAGAAACGTTTAAGTCGACTTCACGAATAAGTACAGCTTTGTTAAGTCGTTCTTATTAGAGAAATAAGTAGCTGACTATGAATACCGGCCTAAGTGTTCTTAATAATTGCTGTTATGTATTTATTTATGTATTGTCCTTGGTCGTGCAACAACGACTATCGTAGTGAATGTGTGGAAATGACGCGATAGTTGGATGGCCTTGACCGAGAGATATGTTCATGATCATTTGATATTCGCAAACGGAAAAGTGATTGCTTTTTATGTTAGAGCATTAACATATTTGTCACGTTGTAATTTGTTATCATCTTTTCGTATTTGAACAGGAAATAATCACTAACTTTGTGGTATAGATGATCTGTGATGGTAGTCAAATAATATCGTAGGCCACGAAGTGTGCGGTAAAATAACTTTATTTCACTGTGCCCAGAAGTACCCATTTTAAAACCCAACAAAGTTAAGAAAGTGCCTTCAATTTTTGTGGTTTTTATACAAAAACTCGCTTTCGCGATATGCGTACCCTTCAAAGAAAAATTATTGAGGTTAGGCTTGTCCTGTGGTTGTAGATAACAGTCGCGGTAGTGCTAACATTATTGTCTCAATTCTGCAGGAGAGATGAACTTGGATTGTTTGCTGTCTCTTCTCTCTTGTGGCAGAAGTGAATCTCGCTACAACATTACAGGAAGGTATTGCTCAATATCTTGACCAGCAGTCTCTCTGTACTTTCATCGGACTCATTCCTTTCTTTGACGGTGTAATGAAGTTTTGTGGCTGAATCCTCTTTGTCTGAATCTCCAGGGGATGACGAGCAAGGATGTGCACTTCTCGTCTCTTCCCCGGCCGTAAACCAGACGGACTGCGGACATGTGTAGAACCTTCTCTCCTCACTTACAGACAACGAGTGAACTCATGTAGAACATTAATTAAATTGCAGTGCTGGGCAAGAGTTTATATCTTCCATATCAAATTAGATAAATTCGGTTTACGGAATAATTGATATATTAATTTTCTAGCAGTTAATAGCTATGTATAAATAAGTAGCAGGCGATCTTGTAAAGAAATTGCAAGTGTTCAATATCGGTATCCGACAGTAAAGCTAGGCTTCAGCCTGCATGTGGTGGCGACTCCAAGTAGTTGGGAAAAGGCAAGAATACTGCAGAAAGTGGGTGCCCATTTTCAATAACAACCTGTGAATGGTTCTAGAAAGAAATATACATGTGCTATAAAGTTTTAAAACATTATGAAGACCGAAAACAATGAGGGGAGAACAAAAGAAGAGCAGAGGATCATTAAGAAGAGCAAGTTATGGGACATATTCAAACTTCCCTCCCCAAAAGGAAATTCACAGGCAAACTGACCTCGTTCCTCTCGGCAACAAGAAATATACTTTCCTGATCCGTATAATTTGATGTTATTCCATACTATGACGAACCTGATTTCACTGCGCACTCAAAAGTGTACGGAAAATGGTACTATACGCTTCAGTAGATGTTATTCATACACTTTTATATAAAAAGCGTCTCTCATTGTGGTTCTCTTACCATCAGTTTCTCTGATTTGTACACATTTGTATCGAGCATTGATTTCCTGAACTTCCTTCATGTTGATCTTTTGGCCGTTCCACTGTTCGAGTACTGCTGTGTCGATTGTGCTGGTTACGACCGTCTGGCTCCAAGTTAAAAAGAAAACATTCTATTTAAATTAAGAAAACTCGCCATGGTATGGAATAATAGTCAATTACGCAACGGAAGTAATCTTCTACCTTACGACTCAGAATGTTACACGGATTGACGTTAGTGGTTGTAGTAAAACACTTCACTTCGTACTATGGTGACATTATTTCGTATAATTGAAATTAGTTTAACTATAAAGAATTTTGATCCGTCATGTCGCAAATCGTCCATGTTTGAAGGCTACATTGTCGTTTTGTTGTTTTGTTGTTCGTGTTTTGCTATAAAAGATGTTAGCTGTGCACACCACTATAAAACTACCACCATCCTGTATGGTGACTCGTTGGATCCAGTCCACGCCACGTGAACACATCCCACACCATTATAAAGCTACCGCCAGCCTGTATGGTGACTTGTTGGATACAGTCCACGCCACGTGAACACACACCACACCATTATAAAGCTACCGTCATCCTGTACGATGACTTGTTGGAAACAGTCCACGCCACGTCAACACACCCCACACCATTATAAAGCTACCACCAGCCTGCATGGTGACTTGTTGGATACAGTCCACGCCACGTGAACACACCCCACACCATTATAAAGCTACCACCAGCCTGTATGGTGACTTATTGGATACAGCCCACGCCACGGGAACACACCTCACAACATTATAAAGCTACCACCAGCCTGCATGGTGACTTGTTGGATACAGTCCACGCCACGTGAACACACCCCACACCATTATAAAGCTACCACCAGCCTGTATGGTGACTTGTTGGATACAGTCCACGCCACATGAGGACACCCCACAACATCATAAAGCTACCACCAGCCTGTATGGTGACTTGTTGGGTACAGTCCACGCCACGTGAACACACCCCACACCATTATAAAGCTACCACCAGCCTGTATGGTGACTTGTTGGATACAGTCCACGCCACGTGAACACACCCCACACCATTATAAAGCTACCACCAGCCTGTAAGGTGACTTATTGGATACAGTCCACGCCACGTGAACACACCCCACAACATTATAAAGCAACCACCAGCCTGTATGGTGACTTGTTGGATACAGTCCACGCCACGTGAACACATCCCACACCATTATAAAGCTACCGCCAGCCTGTATGGTGACTTGTTGGATACAGTCCACGCCACGTGAACACACACCCCACACCATTATAAAGCTACCGTCATCCTGTACGATGACTTGTTGGAAACAGTCCACGCCACGTGAACACACCCCACACCATTATAAAGCTACCACCAGCCTGCATGGTGACTTGTTGGATACAGTCCACGCCACGTGAACACACCCCACACCATTATAAAGCTACAACCAGCCTGTATGGTGACTTATTGGATACAGTCCACGCCACGTGAACACACCCCACAACATTATAAAGCTACCACCAGCCTGTATGGTGACTTGTTGGATACAGTTCACGCCACGTGAGGACACCTCACACCATTATAAAGCTACCACCAGCCTGTATGGTGACTTGTTGGATACAGTCCACGCCACATGAGGACACCCCACAACATCATAAAGCTACCATCATCCTGTATGGTGACTTGTTGGATACAGCTC
Organism: Anabrus simplex; assembly: GCF_040414725.1. Classification (NCBI taxonomy): domain Eukaryota; kingdom Metazoa; phylum Arthropoda; class Insecta; order Orthoptera; family Tettigoniidae; genus Anabrus; species Anabrus simplex. The sequence goes on along the minus strand of NC_090269.1, from coordinate 161,327,285 downwards.
ACGCCACGTGAACACACCCCACACCATTATAAAGCTACCACCAGCCTGTATGGTGACTTGTTGGATACAGTCCACGCCACGTGAACACACCCCACACCATTATAAAGGTACCATCATCCTGTATGGTGACTTGTTGGATACAGTTCACGCCACGTGAACACATCCCACACCTTTATAAAGCTACCATCATCCTGTACGGTGACTTCTTGGATACAGTTCACGCCACGTGAACACACCTCATACCATTATAAAGCTGCCATCATCCTGTATGGTGACTTCTTGGATACAGTCCACGCCACGTGAACACACCCCACTCCATTATAAAGCTACCACCAGCCTCCATGGTGACTTGTTGGATACAGTTCACGCCACGTGAACACACCCCACACCATTATAAAGCTACCATCATCCTGTACGGTGACTTGTTGGATACAGTCCACGCCATGTGAGGACACCTCACACCGTTATAAAGCTACCATCATCCTGTGTGGTGACTTCTTGGATACAGTCCACGCCACGTGAACACACCCCACACCATTATAAAGCTACCGTCATCCCGTACGATGACTTGTTGGAAACAGTCCACGCCACGTGAACACACCCCACACCATTATAAAGCTACCACCAGCCTGCATGGTGACTTGTTGGATACAGTCCACGCCACGTGAACACACCCCACACCATTATAAAGCTACCACCAGCCTGTATGGTGACTTATTGGATACAGTCCACGCCACGTGAACACACCCCACAACATTATAAAGCTACCACCAGCCTGCATGGTGACTTGTTGGATAGAGTCCACGCCACGTGAACACACCTCACACCATTATAAAGCTACCACCAGCCTGTATGGTGACTTGTTGGATACAGTCCACACCACATGAGGACACCCCACAACATCATAAAGCTACCATCATCCTGTATGGTGACTTGTTGGATACAGTTCACGCCACGTGAACACACCCCACACCATTATAAAGCTACCATCAGCCTGTATGGTGACTTGTTGGATACAGTCCACGCCACGTGAACACACCCCACACCATTATAAAGCTACCATCATCCTGTATGGTGACTTGTTGGATACAGTTCACGCCACGTGAACACAGCCCACACCATTATAAAGCTACCATCATCCTGTATGGTGACTTCTTGGATACAGTTCACGCCACGTGAACACACCTCACACCATTATAAATCTACCATCATCTTGTATGGTGACTTGTTGGATACAGTTCACGCCACGTGAACACATCCCACACCATTTTAAAGCTACCATCATCCTGTACGGTGACTTCTTGGGTACAGTTCACGCCACGTGCACACACCTCTCACCATTATAAAGTTACCATCATCTTGTATGGCGACTTCTTGGATACAGTTCACGCCACGTGAACACATCTCACAACATTATAAAGCTACCACCAGCCTGCATGGTGACTTGTTGGATACAGTCCACTCCACGTGAACACACCCCACACCATTATAAAACTACCATCATCCTGTATGGTGACTTGTTGGATACAGTTCACGCCACGTGAGGACACCTCACACCATTATAAAGCTACCATCATCCTGTATGGTGACCTGTTGGATACAGTCCACGCCACGTGAACACACCCCACACCATTATAAAGCTACCATCATCCTGTATGGTGACTTCTTGGATACAGTTCACGCCACGTGAACACACCTCATACCATTATAAAGCTACCATCATCCTGTATGGTGACTTCTTGGATACAGTCCACGCCACGTGAACACACCCCACTCCATTATAAAGCTACCACCAGCCTCCATGGTGACTTGTTGTATACAGTTAACGCCACGTGAACACACCCCACACCATTATAAAGCTACCATCATCCTGTACGGTGACTTGTTGGATACAGTCCACGCCATGTGAGGACACCTCACACCGTTATAAAGCTACCATCATCCTGTGTGGTGACTTCTTGGATACAGTCCACGCCACGTGAACACACCCCACACCATTATAAAGCTACCACCAGCCTGTACGGTGACTTGTTTAATACAGTTCACGCGACGTGAACACACCCCACACCATTATAAAGCTATCACCAGTCTGCCTCGTGACTTGTTGGATACAGTTCAAGACACCCCACACCATTATAAAGCTACTACCAGCCTGTATTGTGACTTGTTGGATCCAGTTCAGGACACCCCACTGCATTATGAAGCTACCGTCATCCTGTACGGTGACTTGTTGGATCCAGTTCAGGACACCCCACTGCATTATAAAGCTACCGTCATCCTGTACGGTGACTAGTTGGATCCAGTTCAGGACACCCCACACTATTATAAAACTACCACCAGCCTGAATGGTGGCTTGTTGAATCAAGTTCAGGACACCCCACACCATTATAAAACTACCACCAGCCTGTATGGTGTCTTGTTGGATAGGTGGTGGTGATTATTGTTTTAAGATGAAGTACAATTGGGCAATCATCCTCTATATAACACCAATCAGAGAGAAAAAGGGAAGTGGTCCGACACTTCGACAAAATGAAGGCATCGGCCAAAGGAAGACAAGGGCCACGAAGGGCATGGGAATGAAAGACTCCCTGGGCCTCCATACATAACACCGTTGGGGTCGGAAAAGAAGAAGAGGTGACCAAGGGAGGTCGGATAGGAAAGACGAATGTGAGGAGCCTGGCACAAGTAAGTGGAAGCAATGCCAGGACTCAGATTAGGGCCCCGTGGTCGCCAACCCACGGTCCAAAATTCAGAGACCCTGAGGCCCCTTTTGGTCGCCTCTTACGACAGGCAGGGGATACCGTGGGTGTTATTCTGCCACCCCCAACCACAGGGGGAACTTGTTGGATACAGTCCACGCCAAGTGAACACACCCCACACCATTGTAAAGCTACCAGCCTTTATGGTGACTTGTCGGATCCAGTTCACGCCATGGTGTCTTGTTGACAATTGCGCCATATTCGAACACTGCCATTAGCTGGAAACAACTTCAAAAGTGACTCATCGGACCAATCTTGACATCACCAGTCCTCCAGCGTCCAGTTAGCAACGTCACGGGTCCAAGTGAAACTCTGTGCCCGGTGTTGTACTGGTAACAAGTGCACTCTGGCAAGTATTCTGCTCCTTTTTCCCGCTGATGTTAAAGAACGATCCACCGATATGCTGGAAGTGTATCCGGTACCTCCTGCATTGAATGTGGATGTGATTTGAGACAGGGCGCCTTGTCTGTTACCATGGACCATTCGCGGACAGCCACTGCACTCTTCTCTGTGGGTGGTAACGCCTTCCATGATGTATTCCTGACGCAGACGCGACTCGGTCCTCCCAGCTTCGACAATGGGATGTTAAACTCACTATCACGCGCTGTTGGAAGTACACGCTTTACTACGACCAGCACTCACTGTCAAGATATCAAATCCCACCTGATGCAGGTCTGGGCATTTCCAGCATGTCACGGTACAATGGTGCCACTGACTTTAAAGTGGTATTCTGGAATTTTTCACTTTTCGCTTCCAGGGCCACTTGCTAAAGCATAAGTGGTGTATAATATTTGTGAACTGTGACACATGACATAAAAGTCTTCCACTGCCGGGCTGAGTGGCTCAGACGGTTGAGGCACTGGCCTTCTGACCCCAACTTGGCAGGTTCCATCCTGGCTCAGTCCGGTGGTATTTGAGGGTGCTCTAATACGTCAGCCTCTTGTCGGTAGATTTACTGGCACGTAAAATAACTCCTGCGGGACAAAAATTTCGGTACTTCGGTGTCTCCGAAAACCGAAATAGTAGTTACTGGGACGTAAAGCCAATAACATTAATATCATTAAAACTTCCACTTTGCAGAAATTTTGTTAAATATCAGGAATATCTTTAAATGTTTTGAGTTTCCATTGGCTGAGACCACAGCAGCCAGACACTGTCTTAAATATGAGTGTATTTCACCGTAATGAGCAGCGCACAGATAACAGAGAAGTAACGGTGACCTAATTAACAACACTCGCAGTATCTTGTCAGTTTGTAGTCTCCATGTCTTCTATTTTAGGGTATCCATTAACTATTTTCGCGGGCATGTGAATAGGGAATTCGAATGGAATGATAAAGATACAGATAATTTTGCAGGTTCACTGATTTGCTGCTCCCCAAGCAAAACGAAACCTCTACAGTCCCGAAGGATTTTGATGAATGGATCTAGTGCACCTACCCCCACCCCCACCCCAATGTGTAATGGAGAATCCCTTTATACTTGAAGAATGAATTTTCATTTTCTTATGCTTCTTCAATTTATTGATTCGTATGCCCAATTAAGGAGCGCGTTGTTACTAAAATATTTCTTATTTTCTACAGAGTATCTCCTCTTTCCTTCAATGAATTCTGAGACAATAATTCGTTGGACATATATACTTGTGTGTGGGGACGTTATCTACATTATCGGCCATTGTTGGAACTGTTGCCTAACTGTGGAACTTACCAGGCAAATTTAATTCAAATAACTTTTCCCGGTTGTTACGTATTTGGTGGATCAACTTGATTCGCGGGATTATCGTTTGAGTGGTGCGCGCATCACGGCGCGCACGCTTGGAATCATGGGAAATAGCTTCTTCCTGCTTGCTTAGTGTGAGCTCGAAGAGTGTGTTCGCTGGGACGGTCCAAGATGGCTGTGTTGTGTGAAGCTCCCAGGAGGACATCTTGGCGCATAGAGAGAGAATTACTGATGGAGTCAGACTCCGGCGGATAAGAGTGTGAAGGCTGGGGCAATTTTAAAATTTAAAAAGTTTATTAGTGTGCTCCAACCTGTTGTTTTTTCTTTAGTGTGAAAGTAAGCTTGTGTCTTCTTACCGTTTCCGGTATGGAGTTTTAAAAGTGTTGTAAGTTGAATACCCTAACTCCAAGTAAGTACTGGAAATTACAATTAATTGAATTGATTTCGTAGGAGCAGACATTTAAAAGTAAGTAATTTCATCGTGGATTTGACCAACATCATAAACGCACCCTTTCGGCATCGTATAACTTTCGTAACCAACATCTTGTGTATCATCTTTGGAATGAATCAGTATGAAATACAAAACAAATGTAATTTAGGGAGTTCGGGATCGCTAGTTATGCGTCTATGAGGTGGTATTTTGTGTAAGTCGTTTAACCTTATTCTTTTTGTACCATTCTGTTAATTATGAGAATGGATATTTAACGCTGATATAATAATGCGCAGCAGGACGCTAACTGCAAAGGCGTGATGCTATACTAAGCGCGGGAACTGAAGGGGATTCCCGAGGCAAGGCGTGGTCATGTGTGACGAAGAAAGAATATGTGAGGAAGAAAGAAAGAAAGATGAAATTTTGTCTGGGAGAGAGATCTGCCATCTTAAGAGATTTTCAGCGGGAACAGACAGGCTCACTACTTTACGGAAATTGAGTAGTAATTCCTATATTTGAAGGTTTCCCAGGAAAGTAAAAGGATGGAAATCATTGCCCGAATTTTACGAAGCCATAGGTATATCAAAGTCTATTTATATATAATCGAATAAATAATTACGTGGGAGGCCGACTACCGTGAGAAAATATTTCGAGGCCACATGCCAATCTCAAGTTGTTTCCCGGGACTTCCCAGAGCGTCACGTGGGTTCCTGCATTCTATAAGAGCTGAGAATGGTGGGAGGAGGTATTCAGTCCATGATAAGATCGCTGTCCGTGCGCGTCGCGTCTCTGCTGATATTCGCGCCAGAAACCTTTGTCTAAGACAAAGATTGTGACTAATAAGTGTTGTGGCGATAACTTGATTCGGTAGCTTCGAGATTTGTAAAATTCCCGGTAGCAATTTAAGTGAATGACAATATGTAGACGTTTGCAGTGAGACCGCGAGTGTTTAAGTATTTGACGCAAAGAGTGCTACCTGTGTAGACTTTCATTATGAGGCGATGAGAGAGGAGTGGCGACGGGCGAAAGGAGTACCAATAACAATAAGCTAGGATAGTTGGTATTATTCCGGTCAGACGTAGAAGACTAGATTAGTGGAGCAGGAATAGTAAAGTCAGTTTCGAGATTCCAGATATCCAGTACTGATTCCCATGTCAAATGGAATAAATAGATCTGGGAGGAGGTGTGCTGTAAATAAACTAAGTATTTCATTTTAGTGAAGAGCGGTGAGGTGTGCAGGAGACGGGTGTTACGAACTGCCGTCCACGACCCCAAGAAGACGACCAACGGGCCACCCAGACGGAAGAAGACATCATGAACTTGATACACTGGAAGACTGGACCTAAGGGATCGATCCGGGACAACGCTGCCGCCATGACTGCTTAAGCATTCGCAGTCAACCCGGACGGTGAGGAAGAGGTCTCCAAGATGATAGATAAGTGAACTATAATTAATATATATGAGTAGGGTCGGGGGGTTGTTATGCAGAAATACGGTGATTAATTTATAAATATAGTAGGGAATATGATTACGGCCCATTAGGCCATTTATTGAGGTATTTTCTTTATATATTTTAGGGTAAGGCATATACATTTTATTCTATTTCATAGAAAGCAAGGATCAAGGTAGCTTATGTGATAGTGTTGCTGTGTACATAGTCGTAGGGAAGCTTAATTACGAGCTTAGGTCAATGTTTCTTTGTGCCTGGCATCAGACGATATCTGTTTGTAATTATGGGTTATTAATGATAGTGGACCATTTCTTTATATTGGGAAGGGAATCTGTCTGCATAATGTAGAGCACGCATGCGGCCTGGATTTAATTGTTTACTTCGTGTTTGTATTGAGTTTGATTAACTGTGAGTGTAATGAAACTACACCGTAGGCTATGTCACGAATATTTGCGACCCCTCATACTCTGCCAAGTAAGGGACTGAACCCTAGACTTGAGGGTAGCTGGAACTCGTCGCATGGGTTGACGTCGAGGTTGATGTGAATAACGGAATGTTATACTTCATATGTTATAATCGAGACACAGGGCGGTCTGTCACGGGTGTTGGACAGTTAGAAAAATGTAGGTGATCCCTCACTCATTTATATGGCTATTTTCGACATGTGTAGAAGAGAGTAGGAGCAGTGGCAAAGGTCTCTGCATGCTTGGAAACTAGGCTATGTTTTTATCTTCTTTTTGTTGTGAGGGTGTTTCACGGTCTAGTCTTGGAGGTCATTCCCCCAGCTTGCACGGCAGGGAGGTTCGACGCCATTTTTAAAGAGACAGTAATGTGAGAATTTCTTTCTTGCGGGCGAGACAAGCTGCCACGGCAGTTTCATACATTCATTCATTCATTCATTCATTCATTCATTCATTCATTCATTCATTCATTCTTTCTTTCTTTATTTTTCTTTCTTTTTGTTAATTGAGATGTCTTAGGTAGGAACTGGGCACTAAGGAATCTAGCTTAATCAGTACATTTTGTAAATATAACGTTTGTTTAATGGACCTTGGTTCACATCCATTAAAATATATATGTCATGCGAGATTGAATAGATATGCCTGTAGTTGTAGATTCAAACTTACTATTTTGTTGTGTGTATTTCCCAAATAATGTATGGGGACCTTTTTGTGGCTTTATTTCTGCAGGACAATTTCTCACCCTGGCATCATATACTTTATTTGTAGGTACAGCGATGCTGTTCCGTGTAAGGACACATTTGTTTCTTTGTTTCACTTATCGTCTCTCGCACGACAACTACCAGCTATTGTATATTTTTTCGATGTAAATCTTTGGATTTATAAATGTGAGCCTTTGGGGCATCCATTTTAGCACTATTAGTGCAATCAATTGTAAAATAAAAAAAGAAAATATTGATTTAAGAATACACAACTTAGGCTCAAAAATGCTAGTAAATGCGTTTGTGTTCCTCATTTCGTAAGCATACGTATAGAACAATTTTCTTTATTATCTCCCTACTCTCGTTCACAAGAACCCAGTAAACGACCTATCCAGCCGACTGCAGTTGAGCTGGCGCATTCATCAGATAACAGGTAAGAAGGTAAGATCGATTATGCATTGTTGTTTATGCCCTATAGGGTACATTTTGTAGTCGTGCATTATTGCCTACTGCTCTTCATGATGAGGATTATTATCATTATTATTATTATTGTACCAGGTGGTACACCTCCACGCCGCTAATTCAAACTTTGCGCCAGTTGAAACTCCTCTACTGGAGGAAGCCTGAACGTTATCTACAGTGTTAATTCTCAAGTTTCTCAGAAGATGTCCCTACTTGTAAATTTTAAAGTTTCTGAACTGGGTCGTTTTCGATGTATTTTTGTTTTGCAGGTAGTAAGAAGTGTGGACATTCTCTTTTGGATGGCACTACTGAAGGACTACAATTATGCACCCTAATGCGAAGTGAAAGAACTGTGTTTTTGGAGACATTTTGGGTTCATAAGTTTGTTCTTTGTAAAATTTCTTTCAGTCATTGTGTAAGTTGGCAATATTAACCCTTTCCTTCCGCCAGTTTTGAATTTGACCAATAAGGAATTTCTGTAATTAATTTTCCACCAATAAGGTGTTTCTTCTTCGTCTAGTGTAGTAGTTTTTGCCATTATCCAATAAAATGCTGTGGGCGGGTGTTATCATTCACGAAACGCCTCGAACTTTCCACGAGGGTATATAAACCGCTGATTTTCGGGTCTCCGGGCCACTTCAGTAACATCTATCATTGTGTAAATTATGTAGCAGGGGGCGGGAAGCGCCTCTTTCTTCGGGCAGCAGTTCAACCACCAGGTAATGGCCTTTTAATAACTTCTTTTCTTGCTAGCTCAGCAGTTTAACTCTCGGGGCAGGTCCGAAGCCTTTTACCATGTAACTTTCCTCTAAAATGTAAAGACACTTGGTATATATTCTATCTTTTTAAACTAGAAATTGGGATAGAGAGTGCTTAACCCTCTCGAGCTACCACTCATATTGCTTTGAGGTGAACTTATTTTCACAACCGTTCCTTCCCTTCTTATGTAACGTAAATCGTTTTCTCATATAAGTCACCTCTTTAGGATGGGATTAGCCCTTGCAGTAACGGCCTAGTGCCAAGTAGGTTTTAAATAAAGTGTATTAGGAGTGCAAGAACGCCTCCGCTCAAGTTGGTATTTTAGAGGCCATGTAATTGATCTGTTCCTTTACTTAATAGGCGTCAGTAGGTTGGGTATTTTTTACCCCTGTTTTCATGTACTTGGAGGACAGCTTGAAAGTAGAATTTGGTGTGGCCTTTGATAGGCTTGAACTTAAGAGCGGGTTGCTCTTTCTTAAAATTTGTTTCTGTGTGCCTCGAGGAGGCTTTACTGTATAATTGGGAGCAAGAGCTTCTGGGCATGATTGGGGTCTTCTGCCCCTTTGTTGAATCTTGTATATCGTAAATTTGGGCTTATAGCTCAAGAAGTGGGTGTCTGGCTCTCGGAGCCCAAATCCTGTAATCACAGTAATTGTACATTTTCGAATTGTTACTAGGCTTCTAAGTACCTGTGATACTGTATTTGTTTTGTCTTGATCTTAGAAAGAAAATATAACCTTGTTAAATTAACTTTAATTTCGTATTTTGAGACCAGTTCACCCCAGCACCTTCTTTCACGTCTCCACATCCACAATACTCCTTAACAAGTGGTAGCAGAGCGTGGTTGAATGGGTCTCAATTTAGCTCTTTATGACGGCTAAACATTGCTTTGCTTTCGAACTCTAACAATTTTCTCAGTTGCTGGAATTTTTTGATTTTTCCTTTTTCAAAATTTTTCTGTCATCATGTCCGGCCCTCTCGAGGTTCTTCATCTTTTCTATTTGCGTAAAGAGGAATTAATCTATGAACTACCTCTTAGAAACGTTCAATCTGGAGGCACGGTTGCAGTCGAATCCAATAAACTAAAAGATTCCCTTGATTTGCCTATTACAATCCCGACTTTGGGAGAGAGAGAAATTGACGACGCTCTCTCCACGATCAATGATAATACTACTGAGCTAGCATCTGTAGTTAGATTTTTTGAAGAAAATGATCCTTCTCCTAATCAAATTAAACGTGTGCAAGCAAGGTTATTTCATTTTTATAATAGAGTTAACGATCTATTGTCTCTGAAGTTGAATGACATTCAAAGGAAGGAAGCTAGAGTTATTCTTGAAAATCTTTCCGAATTGTCTAGTAAGGTGACCCAATTGTTAACTGGGGAAGTTCCTCCCAAAACTGATCAACCCTCTACGGCGAATGTAGGTAGCGAGGAAGAGTCTCCTAAGGGAGAAGTCCATAGGAAAACTGTTGGAGCTCAACAAATCTCTGCCCCATTAGACAACGAATCTGAGCGTCGTACCTCGTTGAACAATGCACGTTCTGAATTAGCTTCTTCACCACTTAAACCTCTACCTACTATGTCATCAGGATTCAGTAGTTTGCCGCATCCATTAGCAATGTTGCTTAGAGGTATCTCTAAGATTTCGGTTAACTCTACCAGTGACGTAATTGCATTTTTACGGTTTTAGTTGAGTTTCAGGATCATGTCCTTGTCTTTTCTCTTTCTCCGTGTCAAATTTTGCAGATAATTTATCCCTATGCAATTGGTGTTCTCTCGGACAAAATTGTTAGAGCAATAGCTGAACAGTCATCTATTGAAGATTTTCATGCACACCTTCTTGCAAATTACATTCCTGCTCGTGCGAGGTCATCTTTGATTCAGAAGAACTATTATCGAGTACAGAGACTGGATGAAAATCTTGCTGATTTCATACAAGACATTAAATTCTATACCAGGGTGTTTGCTCTTCATTTTCCTGAAGATCAAATTGTTCAGGCAATTGTAGAAGGCATTTCTCCACCTTACCGATCATACTTGTGTTTTGCGTCGCGTCCGCAAACTTTCGCTGAGCTAGAAGCTATGGCTGTATCGGCCGAAGGAGTTAGATACGCCGATTCCTTGCGTGTCGCGAAAGAACCCCCTCCTTCTTTTAGTAATCCTCGGCCTCCACCTCGCCGACCAGTCACACCCCGTAAATGTTATGCTTGCGGGTCGCCTGACCATCTTCGCAATAAATGTCCATTGATCAAATAGAGTAGGACAAATAGTGGAGCAGGTTCATCACAAGGCTGTTTTAAATGCGGCGCGTTCTCCCATATTGCCAAGAACTGCCCTAATATCAACAGCACCCGCTCTTGCTCTACTTCGGGTGCAACGTCCAACAACAATCAAAAGTGACTAGTGGCTTCGGCTGAGTCGACTAATCCATCTTTCCGAGGCTCAGCTCCTGGTAAACAGGTCGACAATTCAGGGAAAACTCAGTCTTCAAATTTATCTTTTGAATGCCCCAGAGAATGTCTTAGGATTGCGGCGGATCCCCCCGCACCTGTGCCCTTCCTCAAAATTGAATTAAATAATGAGCCTGTAACAGCTCTATTAGACTCTGGCAGTGTTTGTTCTATCATTTCGGCTGAATGGTATTCGAAATTGAAATCTATTTTTAAACTTCCTGACTATTGCTCATCATCTGTTCAATATGTTTCGGCTAATTCTTCTCCATTAGAAATTTTAGGTTCCTGATATGGTAAAATTCGTATTTTAAAATTTACTTGGAAATTTAAATTGTTTGTGGCCAAGCACTTGTCTTGCCCCATCATATTGATAGCTGACTTCATTTCTCACACTGGTCTTGTGCTCGATCTTCAAAGTAAGTCGTGCACATTCAAATTTGCGTCTAATTGTAAAATTGTAAAATCCCCTTATTGAAATGTAATTCTGCATCATGTTCTATTTCGCCTACCCAGGATGAGATGTTGTTAGACCTTAGACATCTACCTGAGGAGCAGGCTGATAGTATTCGTAAGCTGTGTCAGTCGTTTCCAGAGGTGTTCTCTGATATTCTTGGTGTTACTGATCTGATCGAATACAAAATTGAGGTCACGGATTCGATTCCTGTCCGTTTTCCACCTTATAGGCTATCTCCACCTAAAATGAAGGCTCTGAAAGAAATCATTGATCAAATGTTAAAGGATGTTATTAATCGGCCCTCTAAGTCGGCGTATTCTTCACCTATTTTTGTAGTCCCGAAACCCCAAGGTGGCTTCAGGCCTGTCATTGATTATAGGGCTCTCAATCGGAAGGTGGTGTTACAATCTGTTCCCCTTCCTAACCTTCATTCTTGTTTTTCATGGTTTCGCAAAGCTAAGTTCTTCACCATCTTGGACCTGAATCAGGCCTATAATCAAATTCCCCTAGCTGAAGAGTCTAAACAACTTACAGCGTTTGCCACGGATTGGAATCTGTATGAATACAACCGCGTGCCTTTCGGGATCCCCACCGGAGAAGCTGTGCTTACGAGGCTACTAGATGGGGTCTTCTCCGACATCAAATTTGAGTACTTGTACCACTATCTTGCTGATGTCGTCGTATTTTCGGAGACATTCGAAGAACATCTAGATCATCTGCGAGAAGTTCTCAATCGCCTTCGTAAGGCTGGGTTAACCGTGAAGTTGTCCAACGTTGCCTTCGCTAAGCCCTCCATGTCAATCCTACGGATTATTGAGTCGCCTGATGGTGTTGCAGTCGATCACTCTAGAACACAGGCCATCCGTGATTTTAAACCTCCCAAGGACATCAAAGGTATCGCCAGGTTGATTGGTATGGTGAATTTCTTCAGGAAGTTTATTCCTAACTTCGCTAATAGAGCGGCGCCCTTGAACCTTCTTCGTAGGAAAGGCATAAATTTTGAGTGGGGACCTTCTCAACAAGCCGCTTTTGAAGATCTTAAATTAGCTCTGTGTAATGCCCCTGTTCTGGCTATGCCCGATTTCTCCAAAAAATTCATCGTTCAAACCGACGCGGTGTCGTCGGCGGTAGCTGCAGTCCTTCTTCAAGAGACCAAACTAGGGAGGCGACCCATCGCCTATGCCTCTAGGACTTTATCGGCTCAAGAAGCCAAGTATTCCGTCTATGAGCTTGAAGGTTTGGCAGTCTTATTTGCCTTAGAAAAGTTCCGTCTCTATCTGGAACATGTCAAATTCGACCTGGAGACCGATAATCAAGCCTTAAGCTGGGTCTTAGGTAGGCCGCGTCGTACTGGTCGTATAGCCCGGTGGGCCATCCGATTTTCTGCCTTCCAGTTTGACGTTAGACATATCAGAGTTACCGTACTGAAAATGTTGTCGCAGCCGTATGTTTTCCAACGACGTCGAGACCCATGAACCGGTCGATAGTTCATCACCTCCCGAGTCCGTACTATCTGAGGTTAATGCCATCTTAACAGATGCTCACCATGCTCTTTAGGGACCTTGAGAATTATCAACGTGAAGATCCAACGCTGGCTCCGATAATGGAAACCCTTTCTTCTGGGGAACATGTTGTCCCTTATGTACTGAGGAATGGTGTTTTTGTTGCCCTTCCAGGCATGATAAGATGATGAAAGTTGTCGTCCCAGCTGTTCTTGTACCTATGATCTTCAAGTACTATCATGAGACCCCACTGGGGGGGCATTTAGGCATCTTTAAAATCCGTGAAAAGATTCGTGAAATGTTTATTTGGAGAGGTATGGACGGTGAAATCCGTGAACTAGTAAAGGCTTGTAAATCTTGTTTGCTTGGTAAACCAACTATGTCCACCAAGGTAGGACTTTTGTCTTCTCATCAAGCGTCGCTCCCAATGGAACGCCTGTATATTGATTATGTAGGACCCTTCCCACAGTCATAGGGAAATGCCAACAAATTCATCTTTGTATGTGTAGATGGTTTTACGAGATTTTTCTGATTATTTCCGACTAAGCTGGCTACCGCTCAGTCCACCATTACTTGTTTAAATTCAATCTTTGCTTCATTTGGTCCGTGTCAATATATTGTGTCTGACAATGCCAAGGCTTTCACATCTAATCAATTTCGTAAATTCTGTTTTGATCTGTCCATAGCTCATGTGTCTACTTCTGCTTATTATCTCCAACCATCTCTTGCCGAAAGAGTCAATCGTAATCTCAGGTCGGCCCTTATTGCCTATCATCACGACAATCATTCTAGGTGGGATACGTTCTTGCACTGGTTAGCTTTTGCTTTGAATTCGGCGGTTCATGAATCCCATAAATATACTCCAGCTTCTTTGATGTTCAAGATTGTTCCCAACTCGCCCCTCTCTAACCTCTGGTCTCTGAGTGATATTCTGCCTGAGACAATAGATCCAGATAACATTAAAGATCTTTGGAAGAAGGCTAAAGCCAATCTTAAAGTGTCTCATGAAAAAGTTAGGGAAAGATATGATCGTGGACGGAGAACCACCAATTTGAAGGTAGGTGACCAGGTGATGGTCAAAAATTTTGTTCCCGCGGGCAAGCTTGCCCCCAGATTTCATGGGCCGTGTATTATTCTCGATTTCCTTACACCCGTTACCTTATTGCAAAGCAATCCAGCCACCGAGAGGATATTTAGGGTTCACCTGACTCAGGTGAAACCGGTGTAATTTCTGTGCTAACTTGCTTCATATAATTTTGAAAGAAATATGAAGGTTATATTTTTTTGAGGGGTTTCACTTTTAAGGCCTTCTTCCTTTGGAATCTGTTTCCTTGTATGTAAGTTTTTTGTAAAACCTTCTCCGAACCGTTAAACTGCCATCCTGTCCTTGCCATGGCCATTACCATGCTCCCGTCTCCTGCTAACGTAAAACTGTGGCTTATGGGATTGAAATATATATCTCCACGCCGCTGGCCCCTCAACCTCGCCTCAAAGACTGTACCCTAAAATCATTATGGTCCAACAAAATTCTGCCGCCGAGCTTTAATATTTCAGTGCCCCCGCAGCAGCGCGGCGCCGTACCGCCACTGAGTTGGGGTATGGGCCCGCCCCTCTCCAGTGAGGCCAACCAGGGTACGGCGAGCCGGAGTCCTCCTCCCGTCCAAGGCTGATGTGCGGCGCACAACCTGCAACTTGCCCGCGACCTGTATGTTCGCCGCGGGCGCGGCGTGCTTCAACTCCACTACTCCTCTCATAGTGCGGGCGAGCGGTATCTCAGGGTACTTGAGGGGTCGGAGCGGCCTCCTCTGGACTCAAGCGGCGTTGGCTAGTCTGGCCGTCAATGTCATCGGCAACTGATATACTTAATCAACTACATGGACATTTCACATCTACAATTACTACATTTTTTGGATTTTTCTGCAATATTTTGTGGACTTAGAAAATTTTTCTTTCCTTTCAAGAATTAAAAGTTTCCATCTGAATTCAACCTCTACTAGAATAAAGACTTTACATCTAAAGTAACTACAAAGTATTTTGAAACTGGATCCAATCATTTAAGAAAATTTGGTTGTAAAGACTTCTGCAATTAACTTCTATATCAACGTCATAACTTGGACCTTATTTTAAAACAAAAGTTTATGTTCCTCTGTGTTACCCCTTGGAGGGAATTTTGGGGGGGTAGGAGGTCTGTACCAGTTGGTACGCCTCCGCGCCGCTAATTCAAACTTTGCGCCAGTTGAAACTCCTCTACTGGAGGAAGCCTGAAATTTACCTACAGTGTTAATTCTCAAGTTTCTCAGAAGATGTCCCTACTTGTAAATTTTGAAGTTTCTGAACTGAGTTTTTTCGATGTATTTTTGTTTTGCCTGTAGTAAGACGTGTGGACATTCTCTTCTGGATGGCACTACTGAAGGACTACAATTATGCACCCTAGTGCGAAGTGAAAGAACTGTGTTTTTGGAGACATTTTTGGTTCATAAGTTTGTTCTTTGTTAAATTTCTTTCAGTCATAGTTTAAGTTGGCAATATTAACCCTTTCCTTCCGCCAGTTTTGAATTTGACCAATAAGGAATTTCTGTAATTAACTTTCCACCAATAAGGTGTTTCTTCTTCGTCTAGTGTAGTAGTTTTTGCCATTATCCAATAAAATGCTTGTGGGCGGGTGTTATCATTCACGAAACGCCTCGAACTTTCCACTTTGGTATATAAACTGCTGATTTTCGGGTCTCCGGGCCATTTCAGTAACATCTATCATTGTGTAAATTATGTAACAGGGGTCGGGAAGCGCCTCTTTCTTCGGGCAGCAGTTCAACCACCAGGTAATGGCCTTTTAATAACTTCTTTTCTTGCTAGCTCAGCAGTTTAACTCTCGGGGCAGGTCAGAAGCCTTTTACCATGTAACTTTCCTCTAAAATGTAAAGGCACTTGGTATATATTCTATCCTTTTAAACTACAAATTGGGATAGAGAGTGCTTAACCCTCTCGAGCTACCACTCATATTGCTTTGAGGTGAACTTATTTTCACAACCGTTCCTTCCCTTCTTATGTAACGTAAATCGTTTTCTCATATAAGTCACCTCTTTAGGATGGGATTAGCCCTTGCAGTAACGGCCTAGTGCCAAGTAGGTTTTAAATAAAGTGTAGTAGGAGTGCAAGAACGCCTCCTCTCAAGTTGGTATTTTAGAGGCCATGTAATTGACCTGTTTCTTTACTTAATAGGCCTCAGTAGGTTGGGTAATTTTTACCCCTATTTTCATGTACTTGAAGGACAGCTTGAAAGTAGAATTTGGTGTGGCCTTTGATAGGCTTGAACGTAAGAGCGGGTTGCTCTTTCTTAAAATTTGTTTCTGCGTGCCTCGAGGAGGCTTTACTGTGTAATTGGGAGCAAGAGCTCCTGGGCATGATTGGGGTCTTCTGCCTCTTTGTTGAATCATGTATATCGTAAAGTTGGGCTTATAGCTCAAGAAGTGGGTGTCTGGCTCTCGGAGCCCAAATCCTGTAACACTGTAATTGTACATTTTCGAGTTGTTACTGGGCTACTAAGTACCTGTTATATTTGTTTTTTTCTTGATATTAGAAAGAAAACTAACGTTGTTAAATTAACTTTAATTTCGTATTTTGAGACCTGTTCACCCCAGCACCTTCTTTCACCTCTGCACATCCACAATACTCCGTAACAATTATTATTGTTACCGTGTTTTTGCTGTAGGTAGAGGTGAAAGAAGGTGCGGGCTAGAACGGGTCTCAAACTACTGAATCAAAGTTAATGTAAAATTTAACAAGGTTATATTTTCTTTTCAAAATTAAGAAATAAAACAAGTACGGCAGGTACAGAGTAGCAAGGCAACAAAAGGAGCAATTACAGTAGTTACAGTATTTGGGCTTCGAGCCCTGAATTCACACTTCTAGGGCAATTAGCCCGATTTTACTCCAAAAATAAGTTTTAACAGAGGGGCAGAAAACCCCAATCATGTTCAGGAGCACTTGCTCCAAATTACACAGAAAAGCCTCCTCTAGGCATACAACACTCAATTTTCAAGAAAGAGCCACACGCCCTCAAATTTTAGGCCTCTCAAAGGCCACACCAAACTCCACCTTCAAGTTGTCCTCTCAGGACATAGACACAGGGGTAACCTACCCAACCTACTGAGGTCTATTAAATGAAAAAGGTTAATTACATGACCTCTAAAATAATAATTTGAGAGGAGGCGATCTGCACTCCTAATTTATTTGTTTCAAACCCTAATTTGGCTCTAGGCCACTAATGCAAGGGCTAATCCCATACTACTGAGGTGACTTTAGAAAAAGAACAATTTGCTTTATGTTAACGAAGAATAGGTTGAGAAAAATAAGTTCACCTCCAAACAATATGATTGGGAGCTCGAGAGGGTTAAGCACTCTCTATCCCGATATGCAGTTTTAAAAGATAAAAGATGCTAAGAGTAGTTACATTTTAGGAAAAGGTTACATGATAGAAACGCTTCGGACCCGCCCCGAGAGTTAAACTGCTGAGCTAGCAAGAAAATAAATTATTAATTGGCCATTACCTTGTTGTTGACCGCTGCCGAAGAAAAGAGCCGCTTCCCGCCCACTGCTATGTACTTTACACACTGAAAGATGGAACAGAAGTGGCACCGAGACAATAAAATCAGCAGTTTATATACTCTCGCGGAATGTTCGAGGCGTTTCAGGGAAGAAAACACCCGCCCACAATCACTTTATTGGTTAGGGATAAGCAGCATATTCAAGTTGGGGGAAGATACATCAGATTGGTCAGAAATTAATTAAAGAAATTCGGGATTGGCTAACTGCAAAACAAGGGGAAAGAGAGGGGTATACAGCCAACTTAAACAATAACTGAAAGAAATTTAGCAAAGAACAAACTTTTGAAATTAAATTTTCTCCAAAAAACAGTTCTTTCACTCCGCACTAGGGTGCGCTATTGTTGATCTTCAGTAGTGTCCTCTAGAAGAGAAAGTTCACACTTCTTACTACAAGCAAAACAAAAATACGTCAAAAATGACACAGTTCAAAAACTCCAAAATTTCGAGGTAGTGACCTCTTCTGAGAAAGTAGAAAATTAATTCCGTCGATAAAGTTCAGACTTCCTCCAGCAGAGGAGTTTCAACTGGCGCAAATTTTAAATTAGCGGCGTGGAGGTGTACCGCCCGGTACAATTATTATTATTATTATTGTTACCGTGTTTTAGCGGTAGGTAGAGGTGAAAGAAGGTGCGGGTGTGAATAGGTCTCCAACTACGGAATTAAAGTTAAATGTAAAAATTTAACAAGGTTATATTTTCTTTTCAAAATAAGGAGATAACAAGCATGGCAGGTACAAAGTAGCAAGTCAAAAGGGTAGTTACAATATTTACAGGATTTGGGCTTCGCGCCCTGACTTCACAATGCTTGGGCAATCAGCTCAGTTTTACCCCAAACACAAGTTTCAACAGAGGGGCAGAAAACCCCATTCATGCCTAGGAGCCCTTGCTCCAAATTACACTGAAAAGCCTCCACGAGGCATACAACACTCAATTTTCAAAAAGAGCCACTCGCTCTCAACTTCAAGCCTCTCAAAGGCCACACCAAACTCCACCTTCAAGTTGTCCTCACTGTACATAGACACAGGGGTAAAATACCCAACCTACTGAGTTCTGTTGAATGAAAAGGGGTAATTACATGACCTCCAAAATAACAATTTGAGAGGAGGCGATCTGCACTCCTAATACACTTTGTTTTTAAAACCTAATTTGGCTCTAGGCCACTGATGCAAGGGCTAATCACATACTACGGAGGTGACTTTAGAAAAGAAACAAATTTACATAATGTTAAGGAAGAATAGGTTGAGAAAATAAGTTCACCTCAAAATAATATGAGTGGGAACTCGAGAGGGTTAAGCACCCTCTATCCCAATACGTAGTTTAAAGATAGAATAGATACGAGTTTCTTTACATTTTTAAGGAAGGTTATATAATGGAAAAACATCGGACCCGCCCCGAGAGTTAAACTGCTGAGCAAGCAAGAAAATAAGTAATTAATCGGCCATTACCTGGTTGTTGACCGCCGCCGAAGAAAGAGGCGCTTCCCGCCCCCTGCTATGTACTTTACACACTGAAAGATGGAACAGAAGTGGCACAGAGACCCTAAAATCAGCAGTTTATATACTCTCGCGGAAGGTTCTAGGCGTTAGGGGAATGCGAACACCCGCCCACAATCACTTTATTGAATAAAGAGAAACCCCTACACAAGATGAAGAAGAAACACATTATTGGTGGAAAATTAAGTTAAGAAATTCGGGATTGGCTAGATTTAAAACAAGGGGAAAGAAAGGGTTAATATTGCCAACTTAAACAATGACTGAAAGAGATTTAGCAAGGAACAAACTTTTGAAATTAAATTTTCTCCAAAGAACAGTTCTTTTTCTTCGCACTAGGGTGCACTATTGTAGTTCTTCAGTAGTGTGCTCTAGAAGAGAAAGTTCACACTTCTTACTTCAAGCAAAACAAAAACACATCAAAAATGACACAGTTCTAAAACTCCGAAATTTACAGGTAGTGACATCTTCTGAGAAAGTAGAAAATTAATACCGTCAATAAAGTTCAGGTTTCCTCCAGCAGAGGAGTTTCAACTGGCGCACCTTTTGAATTAGCGGCGTGGAGGTGTACCGCCCGGTACAGACCTCCCCCCCCCCCCAAATGTTCCTCCAGGGGTGACACATGAAATTTGTTTGAAAACTAGGTCCAAGTTTTGATGTAGATGTGGAGATTAATTGCCGAAAAATTTATAAGATTTTCTTAATGTGGTTTGATTCAGTTTCAAAATTTTTGTTGTAACTGGAGAAGTAAAGTTTTTATGTTTGTAGAAGTTGAATTGAGAAGGAAACTTTAGTTTTAAAATCGAGGAAAAATTTTCTAAGTCCACCAGATTTTGTTGTTGAATTCCCAAGTGTAGTCATCTCTTATAGTAACTGTCCATGTAGTTGATGTTGATTAAGTTGGATGGCCAGACCGGCCGTTGCAGCTTGCGTCCAGGGGAGGCCGCTCGGACCCCTCAAGTACCCTGAGATACCGCTCGCCCGCACCATGAGGGGAGCAGTGGTGTTGTAACACGCCGCGCCCGCGGTGAAGATATACAGGCTGCGGGCAAGTAGCAGGTCGTGCGCCGCACATCAGCCTTGGCCGGGAGGAGAGCTCCGGCTCGCCGTGCACATGTCGTCCTCGCTGGGGTCGAGGGGCCCTTCCTCAAGCCCAGTCGCGGCACGGCGCCACGCGGCTGCGGGGGCACTGAAACATTAAAACTAGGCGGCAGAATTGTTGGACCATCATCTTTTTGAGGGCACAGACTTTGTGAAGAGGTTGAGGGGCCAGCGGCGTGCAGATATCCATGGCATTTAATATAAGCAAGCCACAGTGTGTATAGCAGGAGACGGGAGCGTGGTAATGGCCGTGGTAAGGACAGAATGGCAGTTTAACCGCGCGGGGAAGGTTTACAAAAACTTACATATGAAACAAAACATTATAGAATGGGCAGAATGCCTTAAAAGTGAAAACTCAAAAGAAATATAACCTTCATATTCCTTTCAAATTATATGAAGCAAGTTAACACAAAATTTACACTGGTTTCACCTGTGACAGGTGAACCTTAAATATCCTCTCGGTGGCTGGATTACTTAATAACAACGTAACCGGCGTAAGAAAATCGAGAATGATACAAGGCCCATGAAATGTGGGGGCAAGCTTGCCCGCGGGGACAAAGTTTTTGACCATAACTTGGTCACCTACCTTCAAAGGGGTGGGTCTCCGTCCACGATCATACCTTTCCCTAACCTTTTCATGAGACACTTTAAGATTGGCTTTAGCCTTCTTCCAAAGATCTTTAATGATGTCCAGATCTATAGTCTCGGGTAGAATGTCACTCAGAGACCAGAGGTTAGAGAGCGGCGTGTTGGGAACAAACTTGAACATCAAAGAGGCTGGAGTAAATTTATGTGATTCATGAACCGCCGAATTCAAAGCAAAAGCTAACCAATGCAGGGACGTATCCCACCTGGAATGATCTTCATGATGATAGGCAATAAGCGCGGACCTGAGATTACGGTTAACCCGTTCAGCCAGAGATGGTTGAGGGTAATAATCAGAAGTAGTTACATGAGAGATGGACAAGTCGAAACAGAATTTACGAAAAAGATTAGATGTGAACGCCTTAGCATTATCAGACACTATATATTGGCACGGACCAAAAGAGGCAAAAATAGAATTTAAGCAAGTAATGGTAGACTGAGCGGTAGCCAGCTTAGTCGGAAATAACCAGGAAAATCTCGTAAAGCCGTCTACGCATACAAAGATAAACTTGTTAGCATTTCCCTTAGATTCGGGGAAGGGTCCTACATAATCAATATACAGGCGTTCCATGGGGCGCGACGCTTGATGAGAAGACAAAAGGCCTACCTTTGTGGACATGGTTGGTTTACTGAGCAAACAGGGTTTGCAAGCCTTCACTAGTTCACGGATTTCACCGTCCATACCTTTCCAGATGAACATTTCACGAATCTTCTCACGAGTTTTAAAGATTCCCAGATGCCCTCCTAATGGGGTCTCATGATAATACTTGAGATCATAGGTACAAGAACAGCTGGAACGACAACTTTCATCATCTTATCATGCCTCGAGGGGCAACATAGAACACCATTCCTCAGAACATAAGGGACGACATGTTCCCCAGAAGAAAGGGTTTCCATTATCGGAGACAGCGTCGGATCTTCACGTTGGTATTTCTCGATATCCCTAAAGAGCATGGGAGCATCAGTTAAGATGGCATTAACATCAGATAGTATGGACTCGGAATGTGATGAACTGTCGACCGGTTCATGGGTCTCGACGTCGTTGGAAAACATACGGCTGAGTCCATCAGCAAGAACATTTTCGGTACCTCGGATATGCCTGACATCGAATTGGAAGGCAGAAATACGGATGGCCCAACGGGCTAGACGACCAGTACGACGCGGCCTACCTAAGACCCAACTTAAGGCTTGATTATCTGTCTCCAGGTCGAATTTGACATGTTCCAGATAGAGACGGAACTTCTCTAAGGCAAATAAGACTGCCAACCCTTCGAGCTCATAGATAGAATACTTGGATTCTTGAGCCGATAGAGTCCTAGATGCATAGGCGATTGGTCGCCTCCCTAGTTCAGTCTCTTGAAGAAGGACTGCAGCTACTGCTGACGACGACGCGTCGGTTTGGACGATGAATTTCTTCGAGAAATCAGGCATAGCAAGTACTGGGGCATTACATAGAGCTAATTTAAGATCTTCAAAAGCGGCTTGTTGAGAAAGTCCCCACTCGAATTTGATGCCTTTCCTACGAAGAAGGTTTAAGGGCGCCGCTCTATTAGCGAAATTAGGAATAAACTTCCTGAAGAAATTCACCATACCAATGAACCTGGCGATACCTTTAATGTCCTTGGGAGGTTTAAAATCACGGATGGCCTGTGTTCTAGAATGATCGACTGCTACACCATCAGGTGACACAATATGCTCTAGGAATGACATAGAGGGCTTAGCAAAGGCAACCTTGGACAACTTGACAGTTAACCCAGCCTTACGAAGGCGATCGAGGACTTCTCGCAGATGATCTAGATGTTCTTCAAAAGTCTCTGAAAATACGACGACATCATCCAAGTAGTGATATAAGTACTCAAATTTGATGTCGGAGAAGACCCTATCTAGTAGCCTAGTGAGTACAGCTGCTCCCGTGGGGAGCCCGAAAGGCACGCGGTTGTATTCGTATAAGTTCCAGTCCGTGGCAAACGCTGTAAGGTGTTTAGACTCTTCGGCGAGGGGAATTTGATTATAGGCCTGATTCAAGTCCAAGATGGTAAAGAACTTGGCCTTACGGAACCATGAAAAACAAGAATGAATGTCGGGAAGGGGCACAGATTGTAACACCACCTTCCGATTGAGAGCCCTATAATCAATGACGGGCCTGAAGCCTCCTTGGGGTTTCGGGACTAGAAAAATAGGCGACGAATACGCCGACTTAGATGGCCTAATAATACCATCCTTCAACATCTGATCGATAATTTCTTTCAGAGCCTTCATTTTAGGTGGAGATAGCATATAAGGTGGAAAACGGACAGGAATCGTATCCGTGACCTCAATTTTGTATTCAATAAGGTCAGTAACACCAAGAGTTTCAGAGAACACCTCTGGAAATGACTGACATAATTTACGAATACTATCAGCCTGCTCCTCAGGTAGATGTCTAAGGTCTAACAACATCTCATCCTGGGTAGGCGAAATAGATGAACATGACTCAGAATTACACTTTAACAAGGGAATTTTACATTTGGACGCAAATTTGAATGTGCACGACTTACTCTGAAGATCGAGCACAAGACCAGTGTGAAAAATGAAGTCCGCTCCCAGTATGATGGGGCAAGACAAGTGCTTAGCCACGAACAGTTTGGTTTTCCATGTAAATTAAAAAATACGAATTTTGACCTGTACGGAACCTAGAATTTCTAATGGAGATGAATTAGCCGAAACATATTGAACAGGAGATGAGACATAGTCAGGTAGTTTAAAAACAGATTTCAATTTGAGTACCATTCAGCCGAAATAATCGAACAAACACTGCCTGAATCTAAGAAAGCTGTTACAGGTTCATTATTTAACTCAATCTTATGAAAAGGAACCGGTGCGGGGGTATCTGCCGCAATCCTAAGACACTCCTTGGGGCATTCAAGGGATGGATTTGAAGATTGAAATTTCCCTGATTTTTCGATCTGTTTACCCGGGGCTGAGTCTCGGGAAGATGGATTAATCGACTCAGCCGAAGACACTAGTCACTTTATATTGTTGTTGGAAGTTGCACCAGAAGTTGAACAGGAGGGGGTGCTATTCGAATTGGGACAATTCCTGGCAAAATGTGAGAAAGCCCCACATTTAAAACAGCCTTGTGATGAACCAGCTCCATTCCTTGTCACACTAGATTTGAGCAATGCGCACTTGTTCCGAAGGTGGTCGGGCGACCCGCAAGCATAGCATTTACGGGGTGTGACTGGTCGGCGAGGTGGAGGCCGAGTATTACTAAAAGAAGGTGGGGGTTCTTTCGCGACACGCAAGGAATCGGCGTATCTCACTCCTTCCGCTGAGACGGCCAATGCTTCAAGTTCAGAGAAAGTTTGCGGGCACGCCGCGAAACACAAATATGACCTATAGGGAGGTGAAATTCCCTCTACAATAGCCTGTACAATCTGATCTTCAGGAAAATGAAGGGCAAACACCCTAGTATAAAACTTAATATCCTGTATGAAATCAGCCAAGTTTTCATCCAAGCGCTGTACACGATAATAGTATTTCTGAATCAGAGATGACCTCGCGCGAGCAGGAATAAAATTTGCCTGCAAGTGTGCATGAAAATCTTCAATAGATGACTGTTCAGCTATGGCTCTTACTATTTTGTCAGAGAGAATACCAATTGCATAAGGATAGATGATTTGCAAAATTTGACATGGAGAAAGAGAAAACACAAGGGCATGATCCTGAAATTCAACTAGAAATCTTAAAAATGAAATTACTTCACTGGTGGTATAAACGGAAAACTTAGAGATACCTCTGAGCAACATTGCCAATGGATGAGGCAAGCTGCTAAACCCGGGTGACATAGTCGGTAAAGGTTTAAGTGGCAAAGAAGTTAATTCAGAACGTACATTAGTCAATGAGTTACGACGTTCAGACTCGTTGTCTAATGGGGCATAGATAGTTTGAGCAGCAACGGTTATCCTATTGACTTCTCCCTTAGGAGGCTCTTACTCGCTCCCAGCATTCATCGTGGCGGGTTGATCAGTTTTGGGAGGAACTTCCCCAGTTAACAATTGAGTGACCTTGCTACATAATTCAGACATATTTTCAAGCAACGTACTAGCTTCCTTCTTCTGAACGTCATTCAACTTTAGAGACAACAGATCGTTAACTCTATTTGAAAAATGAAACAGCCTAGCTTGCACACGCTTAATTTGATTAGGAGACGGATCATTTTCATCAAAAATCTAACTACAGAAGCTAGCCCAGTAATATTCTCCGTGATCGTGGAAAGAGAGTCGTCAATTTCTTTCTCTCCCAAATTGGGGATGGAAATGGGCAAATCTAGGGATTCTCTAAGCTTGTTTGTGTCTACTGCAACCGTGCCTCCAGATTGTACATTTCTAATAGTTAATTCATAGATTAACTCCTCTTTGCGCAAATAGTTAAGATGGAGAACATCGCGAGGTCCGGGCATGATGACAGAACAATTTGGAAAAATAAAAAAAAAATCCAGCAACTGAGAAAATTGTTAGAGTTCGGAACAAAACAATGTTTAGCCGTCAAAAGGGGCTAAATTGAGACCCATTCAACCACGCTCTGCTACCACTTGTTACCGTGTTTTAGCGGTAGGTAGAGGTGGAAGAAGGTGCGGGTGTGAATAGGTCTCCAACTACGGAATTAAAGTTAAATGTAAAAATTTAACAAGGTTATATTTTCTTTTCAAAGTAAGGAGATAACAAACATGGCAGGTACAAAGTAGCAAGTCAAAAGGGTAGCTACAATATTTACAGGATTTGGGCTTCGCGCCCTGACTTCACAATGCTTGGGCAATCAGCTCAGTTTTACCCCAAACACAAGTTTCAACAGAGGGGCAGAAAACCCCATTCATGCCTAGGAGCCCTTGCTCCAAATTACACTGAAAAGCCTCCACGAGGCATACAACACTCAATTTTCAAAAAGAGCCACTCGCTCTCAACTTTAAGCCTCTCAAAGGCCACACCAAACTCCACCTTCAAGTTGTCCTCACTGGACATATACACAGGGGTAAAATACCCAACCTACTGAGTTCTATTAAATGAAAAGGGGTAATTACATGACCTCCAAAATAACAATTTGAGAGGAGGCGATCTGCACTCCTAATACACTTTGTTTTTAAAACCTAATTTGGCTCTAGGCCACTGATGCAAGGGCTAATCCCATACTACGGAGGTGACTTTAGAAAAGAAACAAATTTACACAATGTTAAGGAAGAATAGGTTGAGAAAATAAGTTCACCTCAAAATAATATGAGTGGGAGCTCGAGAGGGTTAAGCACCCTCTATCCCAATACGTAGTTTAAAGATAGAATAGATACCAGTTTCTTTACATTTTTAAGGAAGGTTACATAATGGAAAAACTTCGGGCCCGCCCCGAGAGTTAAACTGCTGAGCAAGCAAGAAAATAAGTAATTAATCGGCCATTACCTGGTTGTTGACCGCCGCCGAAGAAAGAGGCGCTTCCCGCCCCCTGCTATGTACTTTACACACTGAAAGATGGAACAGAAGTGGCGCAGAGACCTTAAAATCAGCAGTTTATATACTCTCGCGGAAGGTTCTAGGCGTTAGGGGAATGAGAACACCCGCCCACAATCACTTTATTGGAGAATAAAGAGAAACCCCTACACAAGATGAAGAAGAAACACATTATTGGTGGAAAATTAAGTTAAGAAATTCGGGATTGGCTAGATTTAAAACAAGGGGAAAGAAAGGGTTAATATTGCCAACTTAAACAATGACTGAAAGAAATTTAGCAAGGAACAAACTTTTGAAATTAAATTTTCTCCAAAGAACAGTTCTTTTTCTTCGCACTAGGGTGCACTATTGTAGTTCTTCAGTAGTGTCCTCTAGAAGAGAAAGTTCACACTTCTTACTTCAAGCAAAACAAAAACACATCAAAAATGACACAGTTCTAAAACTCCGAAATTTACAGGTAGTGACATCTTCTGAGAAAGTAGAAAATTAATACCGTCAATAAAGTTCAGGTTTCCTCCAGCAGAGGAGTTTCAACTGGCGCACCTTTTGAATTAGCGGCGTGGAGGTGTACCGCCCGGTACAATTATTATTATTATTATTATTATTATTATTATTATTATTATTATTATTATTATTATTATATTATTATTGTTATTATTATCATTATTATTATTATTATTATTATCATTATTATCATTATTATTTTGATACTTATGTTGAGGTGTTTTTCTCCCTAATGTTTCTTCGCTGCTTGCTTTGGTGTCTGATTGTGTTCCTATTGCCTTCGTGGCTGATTATTTGTATGTGACCGTGATTTGCATCGTTCGGGGCGTTAATTAATGACACCTCATGTACGCATTACAGCGCAATCCAAGGCCCAGTCAGTTCTAAATTATGTAAGCCGTAGGCAAACTGATTAACTAAAGCTAACATAAATTGGTACTATCACCTCTTGGATAAATTATTATTAAAATTTTTTATTCCGTCAAATCTTAAAATTGAAATTTGTCGATATTTTACTCAAATATGCCGATCTCTTTACGTTTTGCTGTCACCTTATGCTCATTGTTCTGGGGTCCCTGACTTTTTTGTTTATTACGTAATTATCCCTTCTTATCTAATCTGATTGACCTGTTGTAAATTTTGGTGGCTTTGATGACTATGACGGGATTAGGCCTATGGCTTGGCGTCGGTACTGGTAGCTCTTAGGGTGTGCTTCCGTGTTCTATTATTTTTTGTGAGGAACGTTCATTGTAATTTTCCTTTGATATACTGTACTTCATTTAGTTGAGACTGCTGTCGACTTCAATTTCATTGTGTTTTCATCTTGTTCGGTTATTTTATGTACACTGACTGACAGACAGAGCAAATGCAATACCAAGAAGGAGTGGTCAGAACTTTATGCCAATTGCAGGGTAGACTGACGTCTCTGAGGTATGCTCATGGTGTGAAATGCGCCGCTGTGCTGCGCACGTAGCGAACGATAAATGGGACACGGCGTTGGCGAATGGCCCACTTCGTACCGTGATTTCTCAGCCGACAGTCGTTGTAGAACGTGTTGTCGTGTGCCACAGGACACGTGTATAGCTAAGAATGCCAGGCCGCCGTCAACGGAGGCATTTCCAGCAGACAGACGACTTGAGGGGTATGGTGATCGGGCTGAGAAGGTCAGGTTGGTCGCTTCGTCAAATCGCATCCGATACCCATAGGGATGTGTCCACGGTGCAGCACCTGTGGCGAAGATGGTTGGCGCAGGGACATGTGGCACGTGCGAGGGGTCCAGGCGCAGCCCGAGTGACGTCAGCACGCGAGGATCGGCGCATCCGCCGCGAAGCGGTGGCAGCCCCGCACGCCACGTCAACCGCCATTCTTCAGCATGTGCAAGACACCCTTGCTGTTCCAATATCGACCAGAACAATTTCCCGTCGATTGGTTGAAGGAGGCCTGCACTCCCGGCGTCCGCTCAGAAGACTACCATTGACTCCACAGCATAGACGTGCACGCCTGGCATGGTGCCGGGCTAGAGCGACTTGGATGAGCGAATGGCGGAACGTCGTGTTCTCCGATGAGTCACGCTTCTGTTCTGTCAGTGATAGTCACCGTAGACGAGTGTGGCGTCGGCGTGGAGAAAGGTCAAATCCGGCAGTAACTGTGGAGCGCCCCACCTCTAGACAACGCGGCATCATGGTTTGGGGCGCTATTGCGTATGATTCCACGTCACCTCTAGTGCGTATTCAAGGCACGTTAAATGCCCACCGCTACGTGCAGCATGTGCTGCGGCCGGTGGCACTCCCGTACCTTCAGGGGCTGCCCAATGCTCCTTTTCAGCAGGATAATGCCCGCCCACACACTGCTCGCATCTCCCAACAGGCTCTACGAGGTGTACAGATGCTTCCGTGGCCAGCGTACTCTCTGGATCTCTCACCAATCGAACACGTGTGGGATCTCATTGGACGCTGTTTGCAAACTCTGCCCCAGCCTCGAACGGACGACCAACTGTGGCAAATGGTTGACAGAGAATGGAGAACCATCCCTCAGGACACCATCCGCACTCTTATTGACTCTGTACCTTGACATGTTTCTGCGTGCATCGCCGCTCGCGGTGGTCCTACATCCTACTGAGTCGATGCCGTGCGCATTGTGTAACCTGCATATCGGTTTGAAATAAACATCAATTATTTGTCCGTGCCGTCTCTGTTTTTTTCCCCAACCTTCATCCCTTTCGAACCACTCCTTCTTGGTGTTGCATTTGCTCTGTCAGTCAGTGTAATTTTTATTCTTAGTTGGAGCCACTATTTTTCTCTTTTCGTGTGTCCTTGTGTGTGACTTGTAATTAACTATTTTGTAGTGTAGCAAATTTCAATTTTAAGATATATTTGTAATTGCGGGCCCGTATACTGATGATCATCACTCTAAAAATAACGATGAATTTCTCTATACTCATTTCCTAGTGTTTATCTTAAATTTACCGGGCGAGTTGCCCATGCGCGTAGAGGTGTGCGGCTGTGAGCTAGCGTCCGGGAGATAGTAGGTTCGAATCCCACTATCGGCAGCCCTGAAGATGGTTTTCCGTGGTTTACCATTTTCACACCAGGAAAATGCTGGGGCTGTACCTTAATTAAGGCCACGGCCGCTTCCTTCCAACTCCTAGGCCTTTCCTATCCCATCGTCGCCGTAAGACCTATCTGTGTCGGTGCGACGTAAAGCCCCTAGCAAAAAAAATATTTTAATTTATTTGAAAAGGTTGCAACCTATTTTAATATTTTCTTCCCATATTTTAAGTAAATCTTATTGAGAATTTTATTCAGTGATGTCTGTTTTGAGTAATTCAGTATTTATTTGAGAAACTCTATCTTGCCAGCAGATTCATTTTACCTTAATATAAAATTCATTATAAAATGGTGTTTCACCTTTGCGTTTTAATTGCGTTATGACTTTTTTAAAGAGAAGAATATATGTAAATTTAATTGTTTCCAACCTATTTTAAATTTTCATTTTTATTTATTTATTTATTTATTAAAATTTCTTCATTTTCAATTTAATTTGGTCTCTCATTTGGTAGTTAGCAATATTAACCTGGCAACCTGTCAACCGTTAATGATAAGATCCAGCCCTTTCATTCATGCTATGCCCTCCACGCTTCATATTTTGTGCTACTGCCCTTACGGTAAGTATTGTGTTTGTTTTTTTCTTGTTGTTTGTGCTGTTTTCATTTTGATGTTTAGTGTTCTTTTGGTAAGGTTGCAAATTCCATTCTTCGGTGTACGTCTTCCCTGTCTTCATTTTAGATTTTGTTTTAAACTCTATATACCTTCAAGTTTCTTCTTTAAAGAATCACGTTGCAAGGTGTCAACGCGTAAGATCCCCAATTCTTGTACATCTCTTCCCAGTTCGGTTTTATTTTGCTGATTCAGAAAGTAGGCAAACATTTTAGTGGACAATGTTTCTGGTCTCATTCATGTTATGTGACAACAGACATAAATCCTTCTTTTCCTAATAATGTCTGTTATTATCTCCATACGCAGATACAGTTCATGATTGTGCCGTCTCCTATATTCTCCATTTTCCTTTACTGGGCCGAAGATCATCCTTAGAATCTTTCTTTGGCATCTAGTTGTTCTGCGAGAGCTTTCTTATTAAATGAGAGTCATTACTATTCTTCTTCTTCTTATATTATCTTAGTTCCCGACTACCACACATTCTCAACTCAATTATGAATACTTTTATCTTGCCAACTTGTAGAGTGTCAATGAAAGGCTAGAGGTACGAGCTCTGAGTTAATTGGTAGAAAGGTGTCGATATCTACAGGTCACCTTGGTTATTGACTGTGTGGTTTAAAGACTTGTTGAATGCGACCAGGAACTGTTTAATTTGACTTAACGTAGCAATTGAGGCTGATTCACAACTTCGACTCTTGTAAGCTGGAGAAAGTGATTATATCCATCAAACTAATCCCATAAGAACATTTTATGCAAAGCCATATACATGGCAGAACGCTTACGTATCGCTGTCATTCAGTTTGAGAAGCGAATAAATCGCAATTACACAGACTGTCCTGTTAATGGATCGCCCAGGAAAGATGCAGGATTAGGAAGTTCTAACGCTGTTCACTAGAAAGTCGATCGTTATGCAAGTAAGTACTGAGAAAGCGGTGTCCTTCACTTACTCGGGTGGCGTAACAAGATTTAGAAAACACCAAAAGCAAACATTTTTTGATAAATAACTGTAGGCCGATAATTTTGTGGTGGAAATCCAGAGGTTGATGTGTCAAAAACTGAAACATTTCAGGAAATGAAATTCAAACTTTACATGGCAGTGTGAGACACATGCAGACCAACATAAAACACATACCGATACGTGGAAGAGTGTATCGACACATCAAGTTCTAGAACATGAATGCATGCTGTATATTTGACGTATCAAGTTACGTTACTATGATATATTCTTAACAAATCTACGTACACTTTGATATAAATATAATAATCTTTACCGAAATTGTATTTTCTTCTCTACTGATATACATTTAAACCCCCAATGTTTACATTATCATCACTGAAAACATTGTAACCTTTGTTCTTCAGTTTCATTTAGTTTTGAAATTGTTTGGGGGAAAATTGTGGATAGCAATATTGTTGAAGCCACCGTCATGACTGGCCATGCCGTGGGCATTAAACCATCTGTTCAGGCATACCGTATCAATTTAGACGTCTGCAGTTCCTCGTTCGCTTGAGTTTCTCTATGCGTATCAAAAAGGCACAAGGCAATAGCTTGAAGCTGTTGGACTCGATCTTCGGAAACGGTGCTTCTACCACGTAGGTGGGTTGTTCAAGAGCTGGAAAGATAAGCGTACTATACATCTTAGCTCCGAATGAAAGGACACTTACTATAGTTTATCCGGAAGGTCTATAAAGAAAAATTGCTTTGTTTTTATACAGTATAGTATTGTCTCATTAATATTTGTACCATCCACTGACGCGGTATGTTAAGCTTTGAATGTAACAATACAATAAAATAATACAATCTAATTCATGCAATTTATGTAAAAGCGATGTGTCTTAATAAATATAATGTTAATTTTCTTTTAAGTGTAACATACACATTTAAAAAGGTATAAGCGCGGGAGGAGCAGCGGGTATATGCTAGTCATAGGTAAGGTCCTACCACATTTCATGAAAATCCCAAAAACCATTTTCCCGTGGTGCTGTAACGTACGAAAATTAAACTAAACCGGGATAGGTTATTATTTGTTCTGTCTGCTGTAAGAAAAATGTGCTGTTGTTTGAATCATCGGTCCACAGATTGGTTTGATGCAGCCTCCATGCCACCCTGTCCTATGCTAATGTTTTCATTTCTACATAAGTACTACATTCCACATCTACACTAATATGCTTGTCATATTCATACCTTGGTCTTCCTCTGCCGTTCTTTCCGCCTACAGTTTCCTCAAACACCGACTGAACATGTCCTACGTGTCTTAAAATGTATCCTATCATTCTATGTCTCCTTCTCGTCAAATTTAGCCAAATGTATCTCATCTCACCAATTCATTCGTGATACGTTCTACACTGTGTGCCGTCTCCTTAATCCTTCATTCTTCACAGCCATTTTACCTTACTTCATATATCAAAAACATCTCATCATATCACAGTCTTAACACTAGATCTACTAATTACACCTACCCATAGAAATACCGCCTACGATAATTCATTCACAGTAATTGCCTAACGTGAGTAGAACCTCCTGCCCCAAAGTATCAGAGGGGTAAGCGCTATTCGCACTTTCAAGGAAGCACTTTGGGGACATTATATGCACCAGTACACATGATGCTGCTACTCACAACCATTCTATTGTCACGGATGTCCTGGCGGAAGAGTACTTTAAAAATTCTCAACCGTTTTATTTTTCATATGTTATTAAATGTTATCTACTACTTCTTTTTTACATGTAGGGTATTAAAGCAAAGCAAAGCGAAGTCACCTCCGTACAGGCCATGAATGCCCTTGGAGGAGTGGAAGGTAAAGCCTTCCACCATTGTTTACCTCGGCACGTGATGTGGTAGCTCTACGCCCGGCCTCCTTTTCCCCCAGGAATTAACTTGGTACTCACTTTTGGTGTAGGCTGAGTGAACCTCAGGGCCATATGCACCTCCGGAAGCGCAAATCTCGTTTCATAGATTTTACGACTTCCTGGCGGGGATTCGAACCCACGTCCTTCCGGGCGAACCGAGCACGCCTTTACCGCCTCGGCCAGGCAGCCTGTATGTAGGGTATTAGTTTTAAGAATTCTATCTAATTTATTTCATCTTAGTTTAATCTCATCAGTCATTTAATTCATATAATTTGTATTTAATCTAATTAGTGTAAAATAATACAATGTAATGTATGTGTACCGGGCGGTACACCTCCACGCCGCTTATTTAAACTTTGCGCCAGTTGAAACTCCCCTACTGGGAGAAGTCTGAACTTTGTCTTATGTATTAATTTTCAAGTTAACCTGAAGATGCCACTACTTGGAAATTTTGAAGTTTCTGAACTGTGTTGTTTTCGATGTATTTTTGTTTTGCTTGTAGTAAGAAGTGTGAACATTCTCTTCTAGAGGACACTACTGAAGAACTACAACGGTGCACCCTAGTGCGAAGTGAAAGAACTGTTTTTGTTGAGAAAATTTAATTTCAAAAGTTTGTTCTTTGCTAAATTTCTTTTAGTCATTGTTTAAGTTGGCAATTTTAACCCTTTCTTTCCCCTTGTTTTGAATTTAGCCAATCCCAAATTTCTCGAATTAATTTTCAACCAATAATATGTTTCTTCTTCGTATTGTGTAGGGGGTTTCTTGATGAACCAATAAAATCCTTGTGGGAGGGTGTTCTCATTCCAAAAACGCCTCGAACTTTCCGCGAGAGTATATAAACTGCTGATTTTCGGGTCTCGGTGCCACTTCAGTACCATCTTTCAGTGTGTAAAGTACATAGCAGGGGGCGGGAAGCGCCTCTTTCTTCGGGGAGCAGTTCAACACCAAGGTAATGGCCTTTTAATAACTTCTTTTCTTGCTAGCTCAGCAGTTTAACTCTCGGGGCGGGTCCGAAGCGTTTCTACCATGTAACATTCCCTAAAATGTAAAGACTCTTAGCCTCTATTATCTTTCAAAACTACATATTGGGATAGAGAGTGCTTAACCCTCTCGATCTCCCACTCATATTGCATTGAGGTGAACTTATTTTCACAACCGTTTCTTCCCTTCTAATGTAACGTAAATTGTTTCCTTCTAAAAGTCACCTCTTTAGTATGGGAGTAGCCCTTGCATTAACGGCCTAGTGCCAAGTAGGTTTTAAACAGTGTATTAGGAGTGCAGTTTGCCTCCTCTCAATTGTTATTTTAGAGGTCAAGTAATTAACCTTTTTCTCACTTAATAGACCTCAGTAGGTTGGGTACGTTACCCCTGTGTATATGTCCTTAGAGGACAACTTGAAGGTGGAGTTTGGTGTGGCCTTTGACAGGCTTAAGGTTGAGAGCGAGTGGCTCCTTTTGAAAATTGAGTGTTGTATGCCTCGAGGAGGCTTTTCTGGGTAATTTGGAGCAAGTGCTCCTGAGCATGAATGGGGTTTTCTGCCCCTCTGATCAAACTTATTTTGGAGTAAGGTCGGGCTGATTGCCCAAGAATTGTGAGGGGCTCGAAGCCCAAATCTTGTGAATACTGTATTTGTAATTTGTTACCTTGCTACTCTGTACCTGCCATTCGTGTTATTTCTTAATTTTGAAAAGAAAATGTAACCTGGTTAAATTTTAAATTCACTTTAATTTCGTAGCCTGAGACCTGTTCACCCCCCGCACCTTCTTTCACCTCTACCTACCACAAAAACACGGTAACTAGTGGTAGCAGAGCGTGGTTGAATGGGTCTCAATTTAGCCCCTTTGACGGCTAAACATTGTTTTGATTCCAACTCTAACAATTTTCTCAGTTGCTGGAATTTTTAAATTTTCCTTTTTCAAAATTTTTCTGTCATCATGCCCGGCCCTCGCGACGTCCTCCATCTTAACTATTTGCGCAAGGAGGAGTTGATCTATGAATTGACTATTAGAAATGTGCAATCTGGAGGCACGGTTGCAGTAGACACAAACAAGCTTTGAGAGTCCCTTGATTTGCCCATTTCCATCCCCACTTAGGGAGACAAAGAAATTGACGACTCTCTTTCCACGATCATCGAGAATATTACTGGGCTAGCATCTGTAGTTAGCTTTTTGATGAAAATGATCCTTCTCCTAATCAAATTAAGCGTGTGCAAGCCAGGCTATTTCATTTTTCAAATAGAGTTAACGATCTGTTGTCTCTAAAGTTGAATGACGTTCAGAGGAAGGAGGCTAATACGGTGCTTGAAAATATTTCTGAATTATCTAATAAGGTAACACAATTGTTAACTGGGGAAGTTCCCCCCAAAATCGATCAACCCACCACGGTGAATGTAGGTAGTGAGGAAGAGCCTCATAAAGGAGAAGTCAATAGGATAACCGTTGCTGCTCAAACTATCTCTGCCCCATTGGACAACGAGTCTGAACGCCGTAACTCATTGAATAATGTACGTTCTGAATTAGCTTCTTTGCCACTTAAACCTTTACCGACGATGTCACCTGGTTCAGCAGTTTGCCTCATCCATTGGCAATATTGCTCAGAGGTATCTCGAAGTTTTCTGTCAACACCACCAGTGAAGTTATTTCTTTCTTAAGGTTTTTAGTTGAATTTCAGGATCATGCCCTTGTTTTTTCTCTTTCTCCATGTCAAATTTTGCAAATCATCTATCCTTATGCAATTGGTATTCTCTCTGACAAAATAGTAAGAGCCATAGCCGAACAGTCATCTATTAAAGATTTGCATGCACACTTGCTTGCAAATTTTATTCCTGCCCGCGCGAGGTCATCTGTGATTCAGAAGTACTATTATCGCGTACAGAGATTGGACGAAAATCTGGCGGATTTCATACAAGACATTAAGTTTTATACTAGGGTTTTTGCTCTTCATTTTCCTGAAGATCAGATCGTACAGGCTATTGTAGAAGGAATTTCACCATCCTATAGGTCATATTTATGTTTCGCGGCGTGCCCGCAAACTTTCTCTGAACTTGAAGCATTGGCCGTCTCAGCGGAAGGAGTTAGATACGCCGATTCCTTGCGTGTCGCGAAAGAACCCCCTCCTTCGTTTAGTAATCCTCGACCTCCACCTCGCCGACCAGTCACACCCCGTAAATGTTATGCTTGCGGGTCGCCTGACCATCTTCGCAACAAGTGTCCATTGATCAAATCTAGTAGGGCAAATAATGGGGCTGGCTCATCACAAGGCTGTTTTAAATGTGGAGCTTTCTCACATATCGCCATGAATTGCCCAAATTCAAATAGCACCCCCTTCTGCTCAACTTCTGGTGCAACTTCCACCAATGTCACTAATAATAAGTGACTAGCGGCTTCGGCTGAGTCGACTAATCCATCCTTCCGAGGCTCAGCCCCTGGTAAACAGATCAAAACTTCAGGGAACGTTCCATTTGCAAATCCATCTTTTGAATGCCCCAAAGAGTGTCTTAGGATTGCGGCAGATACCCCCGCACCTGTTCCTTTTCTTAAAATTGAGTTAAATAATGAGCCTATAACAGCCCTATTAGATTCAGGCAGTGTTTGTTCTATTATTTCGGACCAATGGTATTTGTTACCGGGTTTTAGCGGTAGGTAGAGGTGAAAGAAGGTGCGGGCTTGAACGGGTCTCAAACTACGGAATCAAAGTTAATGTAAAATTTAACAAGGTTATATTTTCTTTTCAAAATTAAGAAATAAAACAAGTACGGCAGGTACAGAGTAGCAAGGCAACAAAAGGAGCAATTACAGTATTTACAGTATTTGGGCCTCGAGCCCTGAATTCACACTTCTAGGGCAATTAGCCCAATTTTACTCCAAAAATAAGTTTTACCAGAGGGGCAGAAAACCCCATTCATGTTCAGGAGCACTTGCTCCAAATTACACAGAAAAGCCTCCTCGAGGCATACAACACTCAATTTTCAAGAAAGAGCAACACGCTCTGAACCTTTAGGCCTCTCAAAGGCCACACCAAACTCCACCTTCAAGTTTCCTCTCAGGACATAGACACAGGGGTAACCTACCCAACCTACTGAGGTCTATTAAATGAAAAAGGATAATTACATGACCTCTAAAAATAACAATTTGAAAGGAGGCGATCTGCACTCCTAATGTATTTGTTTCAAAACCTAATTTGGCTCTAGGCCTCTAATGCAAGGGCTAATCCCATACTACCGAGGTGACTTTAGAAAAGGACAATTTACATTACAATTAAGGAAGAATCGGTTGTGAGAAATAAGTTCACCTCAAAACTAAATGAGTGGGAGCTCGAGAGGGTTAAGCACTCTCTATCCCAATATGTAGCTTTAAAAGATAACAGATGCTACGAGTAGTTACATTTTAGGAAAAGGTTACATGATAGAAACGCTTCGGACCCGCCCCGAGAGTTAAACTGCTGAGCTAGCAAGAAAAGAAG
The DNA here is from genome assembly GCF_040414725.1 of Anabrus simplex. NCBI lineage: Eukaryota > Metazoa > Arthropoda > Insecta > Orthoptera > Tettigoniidae > Anabrus > Anabrus simplex. The sequence goes on along the minus strand of NC_090269.1, from coordinate 161,289,792 downwards.
TTATTAAAAGGCCATTACCTTGGTGTAGAACTGCTCCCCGAAGAAAGAGGCGCTTCCCGCCCCCTGCTATGTACTTTACACACTAAAAGATGGAACAGAAGTGGCACCGAGACCCTAAAATCAGCAGTTTATATACTCTCGCGGAAAGTTCGAGGCGTTTCAGGGTAGAAAACACCCGCCCACAATCACTTTATTGGTTAGGGATAAGCAGCATATTCAAGTTGGGGGAAGATACATCAGATTGGTCAGAAATTAATTAAAGAAATTCGGGATTGGCTAAATACAAAACAAGGGGAAAGAGAGGGGTATACAGCCAACTTAAACAATAACAGAAAGAAATTTAACAACAAACAAACTTTTGAAATACAAATTTCTCCAAAAAGCAGTTCCTTCACATCGCACTAGGGTGCACCATAGTAATTTTTCAGTAGTGTCCTCTAGAAGAGAAAGTTCACACTTCTTACCACCGGTAAAACAAAAATACAACAAAAGTGGCACAGTTCAAAAACTCCAAACTTTCCAAGTAGTGACATCTTCTGAGAAACTTGAAAATTAATACCGTCGATAAAGTTCAGACTTCCTCCAGCAGAGGAGTTTCAACTGGCGCACATTTTAAATTAGCGGCGTGGAGGTGTACCGCCCGGTACAGACCTCCCCCCCCAAAAGTTCCTCCAGGGGTGACACATGAAATTTGTTTGAAAACCAGGTCCAAGTTTTGATGTTGACATGGAGATTAATTGCAGAAGTATTTATAAAATTTTCTTAAATGGGTTTGATTCAGTTTCAAAATTTTGTAGTTGCTGGTGAAGTCAAGTCTTTATGTTTGTAGAAGTTGAATTCAGAAGGAAAACTTTAATTTTTAAAGTTGAGGAAAATTTTCTAAGTCCACCAAATATTGCAGTAGAATACCCAAGAAAAGGTAGTAAAGTAGAACTGGAGTGTGTACTTCAACGTTGATGATTTTAACGGCCAGACCAGCCGCCACTGCTTGCGTTCAGAGGAGGCCGCCCGGGCCCCTCAAGTACTCTGAGATACCGCTCGCCCGCACTATGAGGGGAGCAGAGGTGTTGAAGCACGCCGCGCCCGCGCTGAACATATACAGGCTGCGGGCCAGAAGCAGGTCGTGCGCCGCACATCAGCCTTGGCCGGGAGGAGAGCTCCGGCTCGCCGTGCACATGTCGTCCTCGCTGGGGTCGAGGGGGCCCTTCCTCTATCCCAGACGCGGCGCAGTGCCGCGCGGCTGCGGGGGCGCTGAAACATTAAAGTTAGGCGGCAGAATTTTGTTGGACCATCATCTTTTTTGAGGGCACAGGCTTTGTGGAGAGGTTGAGGGGCCAGCGGCGTGCAGATATCCATGGCATTTTATATAAGCATGCCACAGTGTGTGGAGCAGGAGACGGGAGCGTGGTAATGGCCGTGGTAAGGACAGAATGGCAGTTTAACGGTTCGGGACAGGTTTTACAAAAATGCTTACATATAAAACAAAATATTATAGAAGGGGCAGAATGCCTCAAAAGTTAAAACTCAAAAAAAATATATAACCTTCATATTCCTTTCAAAATAATATGAAGCAAGTTAACACAGAAATTACACCGGTTTCACCTGGGACAGGTGAACCCTAAATATCCTCTCAATGGCTGGATTGCTTAATAACAACGTAACCGGTGTAAGGAAATCAAGAATGACACACGGCCCATGAAATCTGGGAGCAAGCTTGCCCGCGGGAACAAAATTCTTGACCATCACTTGGTCGCCTACCTTCAAATTGGTGGGTCTCCGTCCACGATCGTATTTTTCCCTAACCTTTTCATGAGAGACTTTAAGATTGGCTTTAGCCTTCTTCCAAAAATCTTTAATATTATCTGGATCTATTGTCTCAGGTAGAATATCACTCAGAGACCAGAGGTTAGAGAGCGGCGTGTTGGGAACGAACTTGAACATCAAAGCAGCTGGAGTTAACTTGTGAGATTCATGAACCGCCGAATTCAAAGCAAAAGCTAACCAATGCAGGGACGTGTCCCACTTAGAATGATCTTCATGATGATAGGCAATAAGCGCGGACCTGAGATTACGATTAACCCGTTCAGCCAGAGATGGTTGAGGGTAATAAGCAGAAGTAGTTACATGAGAGATGGACAAGTCAAAACAGAATTTACGAAAAAGATTTGATGTGAACGCCTTAGCATTGTCAGACACAATATATTGGCACGGACCAAAAGAAGCAAAAATAGAATTTAGGCAAGTAATGGTGGACTGAGCGGTAGCCAGCTTAGTCGGAAATAACCGGGAAAATCTTGTAAAACCATCTACGCATACAAAGATGAATTTGTTAGCATTTCCCTTCGACTGGGGGAAGGGTCCTACATAATCAATATACAGGCGTTCCATGGGACGCGACGCTTGATGAGAAGACAAAAGGCCTACCTTGGTGGACATGATTGGTTTACTAAGCAAACAGGATTTACAACCCTTCACTAGTTCACGGATTTCACCGTCCATACCTTTCCAGATGAACATTTCACGAATCTTCTCACGAGTTTTAAAGATGCCTAGGTGCCCTCCTAATGGGGTTTCATGATAATACTTGAAGATCATAGGTACAAGAACCGCTGGAACGACAACCTTCATCATCTTATCATGCCTTGATGGGCAACATAAAACACCATTCCTCAGAACATATGGGACGACATGATCCCCAGAAGAAAGGGTTTCCATTATCGGAGCCAGCGTCGGATCTTCACGTTGGTATTTCTCGATATCCCTAAAGAGCATGGGAGCATCTGTTAAGATGGCATTAACATCAGATAGTATGGACTCGGGAGGTGATGAACTGTCGACCAGTTCATGGGTCTCGATGTCGTTGGAAAACATACGGCTGAGTCCATCAGCGACAACATTATCGGTACCACGGATATGCCTGACATCGAATTGGAAGGCAGAAATTCGGATGGCCCAACGGGCTATACGACCAGTACGACGCGGCCTACCTAAGACCCAGCTTAAGGCTTGATTATCTGTCTCCAAGTCGAATTTGACATGTTCCAGATAGAGACGGAACTTTTCTACGGCAAATAAGACTGCCAAACCTTCGAGCTCGTAGATGGAGTATTTGGCTTCTTGAGCCGACAAGGTCCTAGACGCATAGGCGATGGGTCGCCTCCATAGTTCAGTCTCTTGAAGAAGGACTGCAGCTACTGCTGACGACGATGCGTCGGTTTGGACGATGAATTTCTTTGGGAAATCAGGCATAGCAAGTACAGGGGCATTACAGAGAGCTAATTTAAGATCTTCAAAATCGGCTTGTTGAGAAGGTCCCCACACGAATTTGATGCCTTTCCTACGAAGAAGGTTCAAGGGCGCTGCTCTATTAGCGAAGTTAGGAATAAACTTCCTGAAGAAATTCACCATACCAATGAACCTGGCGATACCTTTAATGTCCTTGGGAGGTTTAAAATCACGGATGGCCTGTGTTCTAGAATGATCGACGGCAACACCATCAGGTGACACAATATGCCCGAGGAATGACATAGAGGGCTTAGCAAAGGCAACCTTGGACAACTTGGCAGTTAACCCAGCTTTACGAATGCGATCGAGAACTTCTCGCAGATGATCTAGATGTTCTTCAAAGGTCTCCGAAAATACGACGACATCATCCAAGTAGTGATACAAGTACTCAAATTTGATGTCGGAGAAGACCCTATCTAGCAGCCTAGTGAGTACAGCTGCTCCCGTGGGGAGCCCGAAAGGCACGCGGTTGTATTCGTATAAATTCCAGTCCGTGGCAAACGCTGTAAGATGTTTAGACTCTTCCGCTAGGGGAATTTGATTATAGGCCTGATTCAAGTCCAAGATAGTAAAGAACTTGGCCTTACGAAACCATGAAAAACAAGAATGAAGGTCAGGAAGGGGCACAGATTGTAACACCACCTTCCGATTGAGAGCCCTATAATCAATGACAGGCCTGAAGCCTCCTTGGGGTTTCGGGACTAGAAAAATAGGCGAAGAATACGCCGACTTAGAGGGTCTAATTATACCATCCTTCAACATCTGATCGATGATTCCTTTCAGAGCCTTCATTTTTGGTGGAGATACCCTATAAGGTGGAAAACGGACAGGAATCGAATCCGTGACCTCAATTTTGTATTCAATAAGGTCAGTAACACCAAGAGTATCAGAAAACACCTCTGGAAATGACTGACACAACTTACGAATACTATCAGCCTGCTCCTCAGGTAGATGTCTAAGGTCTAACAACATCTCATCCTGGGTAGGCGAAATAGATGAACATGATACAGAATTACACTTTAACGAGGGAATTTTACAATTGGACGCAAATTTGAATGTGCACGACTTACTCTGAAGATCGAGCACAAGAACAGTGTGAGAAATGAAGTCCGCTCCCAGTATGATGGGGCAAGACAAGTGCTTAGCCACAAACAGTTTGGTTTTCCATGTAAATTTAAAAATACGAATTTGAACCTGTACAGAACCTAGAATTTCTACTGGAGATGAATTATCTGAAACATACTGAACAGTAGATAAGATATAGTCAGGTAATTTACAAACAGACTTCAATTTTGAATACCATTGGTCCGAAATAATTGAACAAACACTGCCTGAATCTAATAGAGCGGTTATAGGCTCGTTATTTAACTCAATCTTAAGAAAAGGAACAGGTGCGGGGGTATCCGCCGCAATCCTAAGACACTCTTTGGGGCATTCAAAAGGTGGATTTGCAAATTGAACGTTCCCTTAATTTACGACCTTTTTGCCGGGGGCTGAGCCTTGGGAAGCAGAATTAGTCGACTCAGCCGAAGCCACTAGTCATACTTTATTATTGGCATTGGTGGAATTTGCACCAGAAGTTGAGCAGGAGGGGGTGCTATTCGAGTTTGGGCAATTCTTGGTGATATGTGAGAAAGCCCCACATTTAAAACAGCCTAGTGTTGAACCAACTCCATTATTTGCCCTACTAGACTTGATCAGTGGACACTTATTGCGAAGATGGTCAGGCGATCCGAAAGCATAACATTTACGAGGTGTGACTGATCGGCGAGGTTGAGGCCGAGTATTACTAAAAGACACGCAAGGAATCGGCGTATCTCACTCCTTCCGCTGAGACGGCCAACGCTTCAAGTTCAGAGAAAGTTTGCGTGCACGCCGCGAAACACAAATATGACCTATAGGATGGTGAAATTCCTTCTACAATAGCCTGTACAATCTGATCTTCGGGAAAATGAAGAGCGAACACCCTAGTATAAAACTTAATGTCTTGTATGAAATCAGCCAGATTTTCATCCAATCTCTGTACTCGATAATAGTACTTCTGAATCAGAGATGACCTCGCACGGGCGGGAATAAAATTTGCAAGTAAGTGTGCATGAAAATCTTCAATAGATGACTGTTCGGCTATGGCTCTTACTATTTTATCAGAGAGAATACCAATTGCATAAGGATAGATGATTTGCAAAATTTGACACGGAGAAAGAGAAAAAACAAGGGCATGATCCTGAAATTCAACTAAAAACCTTAAGAAGGAAATAACTTCACTGGTGGTGTTGACAGAAAACTTCGAGATACCTCTGAGCAACATTGCCAATGGATGAGGCAAACTGCTGAACTCAGGTGACATAGTCGGTAAAGGTTTAAGTGGCAAAGAAGTTAATTCAGAACGTACATTATTCAATGAGTTACGGCGTTCAGACTCGTTGTCCAATGGGGCAGAGATAGTTTGAGCAGCAACGGTTATCCTATTGACTTCTCCCTTAGGAGGCTCTTCCTCGCTACCTGCATTCATCGGGGTTGGTTGATCGATTTTGGGAGGAACTTCCCCAGTCAATAATTGAGTGACCTTGCTAGATAATTCAGAAATACTTTCAAGCAACGTACTAGCTTCCTTCCTCTGAACGTCATTCAATTTCAGAGACAACAGATCGTTAACTCTATTTGAAAAATGAAATAGCCTGGCTTGCACACGCTTAATTTGATTAGGAGACGGGTCATTTCCATCAAGAAAGCTAACTACCGATGCTAGCCCAGTAGTATTCTCGGTGATCGTGGAAAGAGAGTCGTCAATTTCTTTCTCTCCCAACGTGGGGATGGAAATGGGCAAATCAAGGGACTCTCTAAGCTTGTTGGTGTCTACCGCAACCGTGCCTCCAGATTGCACATTTCTGATAGTTAATTCATAGATCAACTCCTCCTTGCGCAAATAGTTAAGATCGAGGACATCGCGAGGGCCGGGCATGATGGCAGAACAATTTTGAAAAAATCAGAAAATTCCAGCAACTGAGAAAATTGTTAGAGTTCGGAACACAACAATGTTTAGCAGTCAAAAGGGGCTAAATTGAGACCCATTCAACCACGCTCTGCTACCACTTGTTACCGGGTTTTAGCGGTAGGTAGAGGCGAAAGAAGTTGCGGTCTTGAACGGGTCTCAAACTACGGAATCCAAGTTAATGTAAAATTTAACAAGGTTATATTTTCTTTTCAAAATTAAGAAATAAAACAAGTACGGCAGGTACAGAGTAGCAAGGCAACAAAAGGAGCAATTGCAGTATTTACAGTATTTGGGCTTCGAGCCCTGAATTCACACTTCTAGGGCAATTAGCCCAATTTTACTTCAAAAATAAGTTTTACCAGAGGGGCAGAAAACCCCATTCATGTTCAGGAGCACTTGCTCCAAATTACACAGAAAAGCCTCCTCGAGGCATACAACACTCAATTTTCAAGAAAGAGCCACACGCTCTCAACCTTTAGGCCTCTCAAAGGCCACACCAAACTCCACCTTCAAGTTGTCCTATCAGGACATAGACACAGGGGTAACATACCCAACCTACTGAGGTCTATTAAATGAAAAAGGATAATTACATGACCTCTAAAAATAACAATTTGAAAGGAGGCGATCTGCACTCCTAATGTATTTGTTTCAAAACCTAATTTGGCTCTAGGCCTCTAATGCAAGGGCTAATCCCATACTACCGAGGTGACTTTAGAAAAGGACAATTTACATTACAATTAAGGAAGAATCGGTTGTGAGAAATAAGTTCACCTCAAAACTAAATGAGTGGGAGCTCGAGAGGGTTAAGCACTATCTATCCCAATATGTAGCTTTAAAAGATAACAGATGCTAAGAGTAGTTACATTTTAGGAAAAGGTTACATGATAGAAACGCTTCGGACCCGCCCCGAGAGTTAAACTGCTGAGCTAGCAAGAAAAGAAGTTATTAAAAGGCCATTACCTTGGTGTAGAACTGCTCCCCGAAGAAAGAGGCGCTTCCCGCCCCCTGCTACGTACTTTACACACTAAAAGATGGAACAGAAGTGGCACCGAGACCCTAAAATCAGCAGTTTATATACTCTCGCGGAAAGTTCGAGGCGTTTCAAGGAAGAAAACACCCGCCCACAATCACTTTATTGGTTAGGGATAAGCAGCATATTCAAGTTGGGGGAAGATACATCAGATTGGTCAGAAATTAATTAAAGAAATTCGGGATTGGCTAAATACAAAACAAGGGGAAAGAGAGCGGTATACAGCCAACTTAAACAATAACAGAAAGAAATTTAACAAGAAACAAACTTTTGAAATCCAAATTTCTCCAAAAAGCAGTTCTTTCACATCGCACTAGGGTGCACCATAGTAATTTTTCAGTAGTGTCCTCTAGAAGAGAAAGTTCACACTTCTTACTACCGGTAAAACAAAAATACATCAAAAGTGGCACAGTTCAAAACTCCAAACTTTCCAAGTAGTGACATCTTCTGAGAAACTTGAAAATTAATACCGTCGATAAAGTTCAGACTTCCTCCAGCAGAGGAGTTTCAACTGGCGCACATTTTAAATTAGCGGCGTGGAGGTGTACCGCCCGGTACAGTATTCAAAATTGAAATCTGTTTGTAAACTACCTGACTATGGCTCATCTACTGTTCAATATGTTTCGGCTAATTCATCTCCATTAAAAATTCTAGGTTCTTTACAGGTCAAAATTCGTATTTTTAAATTTACATGGTAAATCAAATTGTTTGTGGCTAAGCACTGTCTTGTTCCATAATATTGGGAGCTGACTTTATTTGTCACACTGGTCTTGTGCTCGATCTTCAGAGTAAGTCGTGCACATTCAAATTTGCCTCCAATTGTAAAATCCCCTTGTTAAAGTGTAATTCTGTATCATGTTCATCTATTTCGCCTACCCAGGATGAGATGTTGTTAGACCTTAGACATCTACCTGAAGAGCAGGCTGATAGTATTCGTAAATTATGTCAGTCATTTCCAGAGGTGTTCTCTGATACTCTTGGTGTTACTGACCTTATTGAATACAAAATTGAGGTCACGGATTCAATTCCTGTCCGTTTTCCACCTTATAGGCTATCTCCACCTAAAATGAAGGCTCTGAAAGAAATCATCGATCAGATGTTGAAGGATGGTATTATTAGGCCCTCTAAGTCGGCGTATTCGTTACCTATTTTTCTAGTCCCGAAACCCCAAGGCGGCTTCAGGCCTGTCATTGATTATAGGGCTCTCAATCGGAAGGTGGTGTTACAATATGTGCCCCTTCCCGACATTCATTCTTGTTTTTCATGGTTCCGTAAGGCCAAATTCTTCACCATCTTGGATTTGAATCAGGCCTACAATCAAATTCCCCTAGCGGAAGAGTCTAAACACCTTGCAGCGTTTGCCACGGACTGGAATTTATACGAATACAACCGCGTGCCTTTCGGGCTCCCCACGGGAGCAGCTGTACTCACTAGGCTGCTAGATAGGGTCTTCTCCGACATCAAATTTGAGTACTTGTATCACTACTTGGATGATGTCGTCGTATTTTCGGAGACCTTTGAAGAACATCTAGATCATCTGCGAGAAGTTATCAGTCGCCTTCGTAAGGCTGGGTTAACTGTCAGGTTGTCCAAGGTTGCCTTTCCTAAGCCCTCTATGTCATTCCTAGGGCATATTGTGTCACCTGATGGTGTTGCCGTCGATCATTCTAGAACACAATCCATCCGTGATTTTAAACCTCCCAAGGACATTAAAGGTATCGCCAGGTTCATTGGTATGGTGAATTTCTTCAGGAAGTTTATTCCTAACTTCGCTAATAGAGCGGCGCCCTTGAACCTTCTTCGTAGGAAAGGCATCAAATTCGAGTGGGGACCTTCTCAACAAGCCGCTTTTTAAGATCTTAAATTAGCTCTCTGTAATGCCCCTGTCCTTGCTATGCCCGATTTCTCAAAGAAATTCATCGTTCAAACTGACGCGTCGTCGTCAGCAGTAGCGGCAGTCCTTCTTCAAGAGACTGAACTAGGGAGGCGACCCATCGCCTATGCATCTAGGACCTTGTCGGCTCAAGAAGCCAAGTATTCCATCTATGAGCTCGAAGGTTTGGCAGTCTTATTCGCCTTAGAAAAGTTCCGTCTCTATCTGGAACACGTCAAATTCGACCTGGAGACAGATAATCAAGCCTTAAGCTGGGTCTTAGGTAGGCCGCGTCGTACTGGTCGTATAGCCCGTTGGGCCATCCGTATTTCTGCCTTCCAATTCGATGTCAGGCATATCAGAGGTACCGAAAATGTTGTTGCTGATGGACTCAGTCGTATGTTTTCTAACGACGTCGAGACCCATGAACCGGTCGACAGTTCATCACCTCCCGAGTCCATACAATCTGGTGTTAATGCCATCTTAACAGATGCTCCCATGCTTTTTAGGGATATTGAGAAATACCAACGTGATGATCCGACGCTGGCTCCGATAATGGAAACCCTTTCTTCTGGGGAACATGTCGTCCCTTACGTTCTGAGGAATGGTGTTTTATGTTGCCCTTCAAGGCATGATAAGGTGATGAAAGTTGTCGTTCCAGCTGTTCTTGTACCTATGATCTTCAACTATTATCATGAGACCCCATTAGGAGGGCACCTAGGCATCTTTAAAACTCGTGAGAAGATTCGTGAAATGTTCATCTGGAAGGGTATGGACGGTGAAATCCGTGAACTAGTAAAGGCTTGTAAATCCTGTTTGCTTAGCAAACCTACCATGTCCACCAAGGTAGGCCTTTTGTCTTCGCATCAAGCGTCGCGCCCCATGGAACGCCTGTATATTGATTATGTAGGACCCTTCCCCCAGTCGAAGGGAAATGCTAACAAGTTCATCTTTGTATGCGTAGATGGTTTTACAAGATTTTCCTGGTTATTTCCGACTAAGCTGGCTACCGCTCAGTCCACCATTACTTGCCTAAATTCTATTTTTGCTTGTTTTGGTCCGTGCCAATATATTGTGTCTGACAATGCTAAGGCGTTCACATCAAATCTTTTTCGTAAATTCTGTTTTGACTTGTCCGTCTCTCATGTAATTACTTCTGCTTATTATCCTCAACCATCTCTGGCTGAACGGGTTAACCGTAATCTCAGGTCCGCGCTTATTGCCTATCATCATGAAGATCATTCCAGGTGGGACACGTCCCTGCATTGGTTAGCTTTTGCTTTGAATTCGGCGGTTCATGAATCACATAAATTTACTCCAGCCTCTTTGATGTTCAAGTTTGTTCCCAACACGCCGCTCTCTAACCTCTGGTCTCTGAGTGACATTCTACCTGAGACAATAGATCCGGATAATATCAAAGATCTTTGAAAGAAAGCTAGAGCTAATCTTAAGGTGTCTCATGAAAAGGTTAGGGAAAGATATGATCGTGGACGGAGACCCACCAATTTGAAGGTAGGCGACCAAGTGATGGTCAAGAATTTTGTTCCCGCGGGCAAGCTTGCTCCCAGATTTCATGGGCCGTGTGTCATTCTTGATTTCCTTACGCCGGTTACGTTGTTATTAAGCAATCCAGCCACCGAGAGGATATTTAGGGTTCACCTGTCCCAGGTGAAACCGGTGTAATTTCTGTGTTAACTTGCTTCATATTATTTTGAAAGGAATATGAAGGTTTTTTTTTTGAGTTTTCACTTTTAAGGCATTCTGCCCCTTCTATAATATTTTGTTTTACATGTAAGCATTTTTGTACAACCTGTCCCGAACGGTTAAACTGCCATTCTGTCCTTACCACGGCCATTACCACGCTCCCGTCTTCTGCTCCACAGACTGTGGCTTGCTTATATAAAATGCCATGGATATCTGCACGCCGCTGGCCCCTCAACCTCTCCACAAAGCCTGTCCCCTCAAAAAAATGATGATGGTCCAACAAAATTCTGCCCCCTAGCTTTAATGTTTCAGTGCCCCCGCAGCCGCGCGGCGCCGTACCGCTGCTGGAATAGAGGAAGGGCCCCCTCTCCTCCAGCGAGGTCGACCAGTGTACGGCGAGCCGGAGCCCTCCTCCCGGCCAAGGCTGATGTGCGGCGCACGACCTGCTACTTGCCCGCAGCCTGTATATGTTCACCGCGGGCGCGGCGTGCTTCAACACCACTGCTCCCCTCATAGTGCGGGCGAGCGGTATCTCAGGTTACTTGAGGGGTCCGAGCGGCCGCCTTTGGACGTAAGCTGCAACGGCCGGTGTGGTCATCCAACTTAATCAACATCGAAATATTTAATCAACTACATGGACATTTACTATCAGCAATTACTACACTTGGGAATTCAACAGCAATATTTGGTGGACTTTGAAAATTTTTCTTCACTTGCAAGTATTAAAAGTTTTTCTTCTGAATTCAACTTCTACAAACATTACTTCAGTAGTTACTACGAGAATTTTTGAAACTGGATCAAATCAAATTTTCACTATTTTGATAAATGCTTCTGCAATTAATCTCCATAGCAACATCATAACTTGGACCTTGTTTTCAAACAAAAGTGTATGTTCTTCCGTGTTACCCCCTTGGAGGATCTTTTGGGGGGGGGGGGAGCCTTGTACCGGGCGGTACACCTCCACGCCGCTTATTTAAACTTTGCGCCAGTTGAAACTCCCCTACTGGGAGAAGTCTGAACTTTGTCTTATGTATTAAATTTCAAGTTACCCTGAAGATGCCACTACTTGGAAATTTTGAATTTTCTGAACTGTGTTGTTTTCGATGTATTTTTGTTTTGCTTGTAGTAAGAAGTGTGAACATTCTCTTCTAGAGGACACTACTGAAGAACTACAACGGTGCACCCTAGTGCGAAGTGAAAGAACTGTTTTTGTTGAGAAAATTTAATTTCAAAAGTTTGTTCTTTGCTAAATTTCTTTTAGTCATTGTTTAAGTTGGCAATTTTAACCCTTTCTTTCCCCTTGTTTTGAATTTAGCCAATCCCAAATTTCTCGAATTAATTTTCAACCAATAATATGGTTCTTCTTCGTATTGTGTAGGGGGTTTCTTGATGAACCAATAAAATCCTTGTGGGAGGGTGTTCTCATTCCAAAAACGCCTCGAACTTTCCGCGAGAGTATATAAACTGCTGATTTTCGGGTCTCGGTGCCACTTCAGTACCATCTTTCAGTGTGTAAAGTACATAGCAGGGGGCGGGAAGCGCCTCTTTCTTCGGGGAGCAGTTCAACACCAAGGTCATGGCCTTTTAATAACTTCTTTTCTTGCTAGCTCAGCAGTTTAACTCTCGGGGCGGGTCCGAAGCGTTTCTACCATGTAACATTCCCTAAAATGTAAAGACTCTTAGCCTCTATTCTCTTTCAAAACTACATATTGGGATAGAGAGTGCTTAACCCTCTCGATCTCCCACTCATATTGCATTGAGCTGAACTTATTTTCACAACCGTTTCTTCCCTTCTAATGTAACGTAAATTGTTTCCTTCTAAAAGTCACCTCTTTAGTATGGGATTAGCCCTTGCATTAACGGCCTAGTGCCAAGTAGGTTTTAAACACTGTATTAGGAGTGCAGTTTGCCTCCTCTCAATTGTTATTTTAGAGGTCAAGTAATTAACCTTTTTCTCACTTAATAGACCTCAGTAGGTTGGGTACGTTACCCCTGTGTATATGTCCTTAGAGGACAACTTGAAGGTGGAGTTTGGTGTGGCCTTTGACAGGCTTAAGGTTGAGAGCGAGTGGCTCCTTTTGAAAATTGAGTGTTGTATGCCTCGAGGAGGCTTTTCTGGGTAATTTGGAGCAAGTGCTCCTGAGCATGAATGGGGTTTTCTGCCCCTCTGTTAAAACTTATTTTGGAGTAAGGTCGGGCTGATTGCCCAAGAATTGTGAGTTAGGGGCTCGAAGCCCAAATCTTGTGAATACTGTATTTGTAATTTGTTACCTTGCTACTCTGTACCTGCCATTCGTGTTATTTCTTAATTTTGAAAAGAAAATGTAACCTGGTTAAATTTTAAATTCACTTTAATTTCGTAGCCTGAGACCTGTTCACCCCCCGCACCTTCTTTCACCTCTACCTACCACAAAAACACGGTAACAGTATGTATATTTCAGTGCCTGGTTAGATGGAAGAGAAGGCGTGAAGGCCTTAATCTTGCCAGGTAAAACAAATCATTACTAATCTAAACTATCCGTCTCACCTTCAGCATTCTGCTGTAACATCACATTTCAAAAACTTCAATTCTCTTTATTTCTGAGGTAGTTATCGTCCATATTTCCCTTCCATACAATGTCATGCTCCAGACGCAAGTTTTCAGAAACAGCTTTCTAATTACTCTATCAATGTTCGAAGTGAGAACATTTGTTTTCTTAAGAAAGATCTTCCTTACTTGCGCCAGTCTACATTTTATGTCCTGCTTCTCCCATCGTAATGCCCAAGTAATAATACTTATGGAAGAACAAAGTATTAGACTAATATTCAAGAAGTTCTGACATACAGACCCTGTATGTATGTAGGCATTTATTACTCATCAAATTTCAGGCCTAATTTTTACTATTTATAACTAGTAAATGTACCCGTGCTTTGCTACGGTATTCTACATTGTATCCGGATATCGTTGTAAATTACTGCACACGCAGTGAATACATTTTTTAAAATTCCACGTCTCTTAGCTTTATCTAAGAAACTGCACGGGTGGATCCTCATATGTTGTTTTGAATGTAAAGTGTGAGTTGCAGAGTTGTGATGATAACGGCAGGCTCACTTGTTTACTGCCCTTCACAATCGAGTTGGAAAGTTTACACTATAATGGCAGGTCCCATTGCCTACTGCGCGGTCGCAATCGATTTGGGAAGTTTTCGTTACTTCCAGACAGATTGCAATTGAGGAGCTTTATTATAATAGCAGACACCTTCCCTACTGTCAGTCAAAATTGAGTTGTGCTTTTATCACTATAATGACAGGCCCCTTTTACTACTGCCAGCCAGCTTACTGCCAGTCACACCGAGTTGGTGGGTTTCCATTAAAATAACCAGCACCCCCCCCCCCCCACAGCGTGCCCGCTTTAGTGAATTTTGAGAATTTTTGATTTGTCTAAGAATCCTCGGGTCATCAGCTTTTCCGGTACCAAGTACCAAATTTCTAATATTTCTGGAAGTGCCTCATTAATTCACGTCTATTTTCATTTTTATACTTTTATATACCGTATAGGTCGCTCCAGGTCGGTTTTTTATAGCTGGACTACTCCCTTTTAGTTCAAGCATACTGATTAGCAAGGGCATGAATATAATATCGTAGAAAATTCGACATTGTTTCGGTCTGTGTGCAAACAAAGAATCATCGTGTGATTAAACGCTGGAAGAAAGCACTAACAAGACTTCTCCATCGCTCAGAACTTGATCAGTAAAAAGGAAATGATATTTCGGAGAAAATATTCCTTAAACTAATAATATTTGGTTTATTTCCTGGTACTGATTGGGCACCTACTTGTAGGGTGTGCCACCCCCTCATCAGTGGCAAGTGGCCGCATATCCTAATTGAGTTTGCTTGTTTGCACATACACTCAAGATCAACAATATTATTGTATGACCTGGTAAACAATGGCAGCCTGAGTGTTATTGCCAGGCGATCAATTGAGGGCCATTGGTAAGAATGCAGAAACGATCTACTTTCAGGTAGGCATCTGATAACATTCATGAGTACTTGATACAACATACATCTTCATTATAGAACAGTATGCCTTTCAGTGTTCAGTCAGCAAGCATCTGTGAATCTAATAAACGCCTCCACAATCCTCTGTTTGAAACTAACTCCGAGGTATCGTTTAAATCCATCCCTCATATTGTTAAATCAATAGAAATCGAGCCTAATTATGGTCGTCTTGGTCACCCTCTTTATCTCTTACCCACAATGACAGAGCCCATTATCCTACTAGTTAGCTTATCCTCCTCCATTCGCCTCACATGAGCCCACCACCGGTTTATGCGTACATCTTCGTCAGTAGAGTTCATTCCAACCAACCACCGAATCTGTGCTTCAGGCGAACAGACGGTAGCATAGCAACAAATGATAAAGTTAACTGCCAGCTCTTGGCTAACTACTTCCAAACGCTGCTCAGCTGTGAAGAACCGCATGAAAGATTGCCTGCCTTGAAAGTATCCAATGAGAATCCAAATTCCAAACTACCAAGTCTAGATAAGATAGAATGTATAATCAGAGAGCTTAAAAACAACAAAGCACCAGGTGAAGATGGGATTGTGGCAGAAATGTGGAAGGTCGGAGAAGAAGTGACTGCAGAAAGAATACATCACCTGATAAAAGAGACTGGGAAAACTAAAAGGATTCCGAACGATTGGAAATGTGCGCCTATCCACCCACTCCACAAGAAAGGTAGCCGAATGGATATTAATAACTACAGAGTTATCTCTTTACTTTCAGTCGCATACAAAATATTCTCCAAAGTGCTACTGAGCAGAGTCTAAGAACAAATAGACTCCCTCACTAGAGAATACCAAGCTGGTTTCAGGAAAGGGAGGTCGTGTACAGAACAGATATTCAACCTCAAGGGTATTCTAAGGACTAGACCATTGAGAGGCAAGAACACAGTGGTAATCTTCGTCGATTTCCAAAAAGCATAAGACTCAATTGATAGATATACATTATTTAATGTCCTAGAAGAGTTTGGAATCGACAAGAAAAGGAGAGAAATAAAACAAACACTGACAGACACCATCTCAAAAATTAAATTCGCTGGAGAAATCTCTGATCCATTCCAAATAAAGACAGGAGTCAGACAAGGAGATGGATTATCACCCATCCTGTTTAACATTGTATTGGAGAAAGTCATAAGAACTTGAGAAAACTCCCTGAAAGTATAAAGCATACGGGGAATTCATCTTGGGCGCAAGGGACAAAACTTGGAAATTAAATGTCTGGCTTTTGCTGATGATCTTGCTCTCTTAGCTCAAAACAGAGAGGATGCCCAAATGATGCTGGAGCTTCTACATGACATTGCGAAGAATACAGGTACAGACAGACAAAGTACATGGAGTACCGACATCAGGGAGAGAAAAGCATGAAATTAAAGTACGGAAAAATTAGAAGAGTAGAAAAGTTTAAGTATTTGAGAGAACTGATCCAACCCAATTGACTAGACAAGGAGGCAAAGCAGGAAAGAGCTAGAAAATTGGAACTGGCCTAGAGACTGACACAGAACAGGTACAATAAACGGGCAATATCCTACAAAGCCAAAATTAAACCCTACAACGTTGTTGTAAAACCAGAGGGGCTGTACGGTTCAGAATGCCTCATCCTAAATAAAAAAGGGAACTGAAAGAAATCGAGAAGGAAAGGAAAATTCTGAGGAAAATTCTTGGACCTCAGAAAACGACGGACGGGACATGGAGGAAAAGGAGAAATGAGGATCTCTACAATTATTCCGAAAAGATCAATGACACAATGCGAAAATGGAGACTGAAACGTTATGGGCACCTCGTCAGAATGGATGACAACCGCCTGACTAAAAGAATATTTAAATATATAATGGGATTGAGGAGGACAACGAAATGGGTGGAGGAGGTTAAGAAGGACTCAGAAGAAATTAATATAACACCAGAATAGATCCTCGACAGAAAGAAGTACAGGACTTGAGTAGATGACCACAAATTCTATAAGAGCAGCGGAAGAACAGGCCCAAATTTGTAATATCTGAGGAGCAGAGGAAAATAAGGAGTGAACGAATGAGGAAGTTCTGGGAAGAGAAAAGAAGAAGAATGGCCAGAAAGTATTAAGTTTCACGCCGTCCACAGTTGGCCAAATTCGGAAGCAAGATGAAGAGTTCATTCCTTACTTAACCTTTATCACCTCATTTCGAGTACCCTTCTGCCAATTATTGTTGTTTTATCTGAGTCGGCAGAAGATCTGGAGAGACACACGAACTTCTTGCAGATCGCACACGTTTGCTAACTTTTGACCCCATTTCTGGAGAAAAGTGCACATTTCTTTCGTTTCTTGGTACCACCTTCTGTTTCAGGATTTTCAGGGATTTAGTAGTCTTCTTTCAGGAAGTAGACGTATTTCTGATATTAGCTTACGACTAAGATTTTCAGGCTGTAAACGACGCCTCGGTTATTTGGCAAGTTGTTTCAGGAACTGCCTCCTTTTGATATCTTGGTTTTGTTATCCCAAGCGTAGACAACTAATGCATTTATACCTGTCAAATGCCTGCGACGAAAGCTGTTAAAGCCCATCTGTTGGATTTTCTTCCCACAGAATACGTTTTTATAAATACAGGGTTTTTATTTATGCTTAGCAAGGCCTTTCTCGCTCGACCTTGGCCGAAGATGACAGGCCGCTACCGGCCGCTGTCGTGCGCGGTTTCCGGCACTTCCTGCAGTTGCTGAGAGCTGAGCTCCGAGATAGTAGGGTGCGTACTCTATGTCGTATTGTATAGTGTTTTATTGTGTATAGTGCTGTAATGTATGTAAAATAATCGTTACGTGAACGTGTATGTCTGCACAATACTTACATTAAGTGTAGAAAATCATGCGCTAGGACAAGACGAAAATTTCGAGCAAAATTTCCAGGGAGACCCACTCCTATTAATCGGACAATAAAACAACTGGCCAAGAGATTCAAACGTAAAGGTTCAGTAAACAATAAGAATAAACGTAAAGGTCGTTATCTCCTTACTGAAGCTAAATTAGATGGCATTGGCGAAAGATTGGAACAAACACCACAAATCACTTAAGCGTTTGGCGCAGGAAACTGAAGTACCTCATGCTTCTGCCTGGAAGGCAACAAAATTATTAAAACTGAAACCATACAAGATTAGCACAGTGCAACAATTACATCTGCTAGATCCCGTTAAGAGAGTGAATTTTTGCAATAGGTTTATAGGGAAGGTAGACTCAGGTGAATTTGACCCCAAGTTAATTTTTTTTTCCTCAGATGAGGCTAATTTTCATTTGCATGGCCTTGTAAGCTCATAAAATAACAGATACTGCAGTGCAACAAAACCAGAAATAGTGTTTGAGCAACCGCTTTATGACGAGAAAATCGGGGTCTGGCGCTCTGAACGGGCACAGAATTATTGGCCCGATATTTTTTGAGGGCACAATAAACAATGTGTGTTATAAAGATGAAACCCTTGACCAATTCTTTGATGAACTGACATACGCAGAACATTTTTCGGCATATTTTCAGCAGGATTCTCCCACAGCTCATACAGCTGAGGCATCAATTGCTGAATTACTCCGCGTGTTTGGTACGAGGATCATAAGTAAAAATCTGTGGCCTCTCGTAGCCCAGATTTAACGACATGTGATTTTTATTTGTGGGAAATGTTAAAAAATGTAGTTTATGGGAACAACCCTTACACTTTAGGTAAACTTAAAGACAATATAAGAACTGCAATTGCATTCATTAGTGCTGAAGAACTTGGTAGAGTAACCGAAAACTTCATTAGGAGACGCCGATTACGTTTGGCAGCGCATGGGGAACATTTTCAGCATAAACTGTAAACATGGTGAGTAAAATGTATGATAATGATTTTGAGCACCGTATTCTGCCGTATATACGCACGCGCGGTAGCCGGCAACTGAACCGTCACTGGCGGCCAAGGTCTAGCGAGAAAGTTCTTGCCAAGCATAAATAAAGACCCTGTATAAACTGAGGAAAATTTCGTATAGGGAAATCATTGCGGTGGGTCGTGATGACTCACAAACTGGACAGTTCATAGGTTGGAAATAATTGGTGACTACTGCATTGTGTAGATAATGAGAGAGGGGGCTGCAGTGATGGAGCGTGCGGTTCATAGTGACATCACTACCCGCAGAGGTAGAGGCTTTTACTGTGTATTGCCGGACTGAGTGGCTCAGACGGTTGAGGCACTGGCCTTCTCATCTCAACTTACCTGGTTCGATCCTGGTATTTGGAGGTGCTCAAATACGTCAGCCTCATGTCGATAGATTTAATGGTACGTAAAGGAACTCCTCCGGGACGAAATTCAGGCACGTATGCGTCTCCGAAAACCGTAAAAGTAGTTAGTGGGGCGTAAAGCAAATAACATAATGTATAAAACTATTATTTAGAGTTGTTTACAAATACACTCGACTCTGAGTACGTTACTCGAAACAGTATACTTTTACTCAAACAGTCTCCAAAATACTCTCCACCGCTGTCTCTCACAATGCAGTTTTCTTTTTCAAAACAGTTCACTTCACAATTAACAACGTCTTCATCCGATGCAAAATCATTACTGTCAATGTATTATTTGAGTTCCTCAAAGATATGTAACTCACAATGAGAGAGTTCTGGACTTGAGGCAGATTGTGAAGAGTTTCCCACCCAGATCTCTGAAGCATATTCCTCAAAGAGATGGCAGTGTAGGGGTGGGCATCGTCATGAAGAAGGATAATGTTGTTAGGGCGGTTTGACTTACAGGCACACCTCAGTTTCTGCAACGTGTCTTCATAGTGCTGTCCATTCTCGTGCTGAAGAAAGACCTTCGTGAATATCGTTTTGCCTCGAACATCGAAATATGTGTCTAGGTACAGATGTGGTTCAGTCCACAGGCTATCGATATGTTCAAGAATGGCATTGACCGTCTTATCACCCAATGAGATAAATGTCTTAACAGTTCTGGTATGAAATGTTCTGCCATACTGTAACGTGCCGGGGGAGGTAAATAAACACAACTGGTAGCGTAAAGGTTCTAGGGCTAAGACTTATTAATTACTACTAATTGCTTACACACTACAATTAAACCGTTGGACCTTTCTATGCTCTCAGTAACTCAACCACAGTTATTATTCACTGTACCACTTAAACAATCATATTCCAATCACATCAATACTCCACAATTAACCGAGCGAGCTGGTCATGCGTTTAGGGGCGCGCAGCTCTCAGCTTGCATCCGGGAGATAGTGGATTCGAACCCCACTGTCTGAAGCCCTGAAGATGTTTTCTCGTAGTTTCCCATTTTCACAGAAGGCAAATACCGGGGTTGTAGCTTAATTAAGGCCACGGCCACTTCCTTCGACGGCCACACCTAGGCCTTTCCTATCCCATCGTTGCCATAAGACGGTGCGACGAAAAGCAAATTGTAAATAAAACTCCACACAGCTCATGCGTACTATTCTGTATATCGTACACGCTGCTCCAGAAACACGACGTTCACTCACATCAGCTGGACACGACGCAGACAGGGCAGTGCGGTAGTCTCACTCTCACTGCACTCGTTGCCCTGACGCCTCAACTCTAACTGAACCCCTTGAGCTTGTCCCGCCCGGCTTAAATAGAGAGCCCTTCTCCATACTTGACGAAGGGAGAAGTCTCTGGAATCCTCTAAGTTCCGAATGATCTGCGTTCATCTTCCAGTTCTTTCTACCACCGTCGGGCGGTCCAAGCGAGATAACGTAGTTGTGGCAGAGAGGACTGGCCTTGCGCGGCTGGTTTGTTCCTGAATTGCTCGCTGCGCGCCAATCGGTTGGGCCGTAGGACGGTGACGTCATTCTCGACCGGAGGCAGACTAACTTACACCTACCGAGGCCTTACAATAAATAGCGGACTCTGTCACTATTTTAAATTGTCTGGTATCATTCATTTAATTGGAAGAGGTACGACTACTCAGTTCTGCTTGGACCAGCGTGCGTGCAAGTCAGGGCAGCTAGTGAGCTCTCGAACTGAGTGTACGGTCTAACGAGTCTGTTTTTACTTGTGTATAAGTGACTATCTGATAAACTCTTGACAGTGGTGACAGATAGGGTTGTTCAAGATATCCATGTGTTCATAGTTAAAAGATCATCATGATAGTGGAAAGGAAGAATACGATTGTGATCAACTTCACCGACAGAGACACGCCCCGACCAGTCCCATACGAAGTGCATGACTGGATTTTTGACACCTTGCACCTAGAAGAAAGTGACATCGAGATGATCCAGCTTAAAGGTATATCGCGGCAAGTGTACATAAAATGCAAGAAGCAGGAAACAACTGAAAATCTGCTACAGGATTATGCAGGTGAGCACTCCTTCTTACACAGTAATGGGTTCCGTAGCAAAGTGACTATTGATTCTGCGGGTCTTGGTACAAAGTTGGTGAGAATCTTTAATCTTCCGATGGAGGTACCTCATAGAATAATTGTGGAACAAGTTAGTAAATATGGGACAATTTTTTCGATTCAGGATGAAACGTGGAGCTCAGGTTTCCGGTACAAGGTTCATAATGGTGTACGAGCAATTCGACTAATGTTAAAGCAACATATACCGTCTTACTTAGATATTGGTGGGCATAAAGCCCTGATCAGTTACGAAAATCAGCCTACTACGTGCTCGTCTTGTAATGCAGTGGGACACTTACGGGGTCAATGTCCACGACGTAAACAACCTGTCCAGCTAAGCGAACAGCCTGCTAGTCCCACCTGGGCGACCTTGGCCAGTGGGAAACTGCCGACACAGCGCAGTCCGCTGCAAGCTACGCAGTTGACTCCTGAAGACAACTTACACAGTTCATCACCTAGTGACTTACATGAAGCTACACAGGAAACACAACATGATCACCAGAACACTATGCCGGCCACTTCTGTGACGCACAGGGAGACAGAGTTATTAGGTCAACAGGTGGGGGATCAGATAACTGAGAACGACAATTCTGATAATAGTCATCAAATACCGCAACCGGAAAGGCTAACTACACTCGAGTCAGATGCCGTCCGGCCAGCACAGCTACCCCAAGAAATAAATCATAACCAGTTACCCCCTCCAATAACTCCGGATATGGAAACAGAGGGCGGAGATGTATTGACACCGCCAACATCCGTCAAAGACAGTAATATGCAAAGTAGGGAAGAGCATAGTATATCACCGACCTTTGAACATGAGGGACCCCCGTCGGTGAAAGAAATGGAAATTACGGAAACAAAACTACCTCCAGTTAGCCAACGGGATCCTAGGTTAAAGCGGCCGGTAGATGACACTGGCAAAAAGAAAGTCACTAAAATTATCAAACATGTTCCGAATAAATAACTTAAGCACTCGTCCCCATCTTCAAACACATCATTATGATTGGCGCTGTGTTCTTTTCCTTTAGCATTCTACTTCTTCATACCGTAGCATCACTTAATGTAAATTGCCTGAGAAGTCGCAGCAAACAGGTCCTCTTACAAGAATTTATTAGAGATTATGACATCGATATCCTCTTCCTACAAGAAGTTAACGTCTTTACTTTGCATTACCTGGGGAATAATTACCAGTATATTGCCAATCCTGGGGAAGACTCGAGAGGTACTGCAATTATATACCGATCTGGATTACACATTAAACTTTGTGAAACACACCCTAGTGGGAGGATCACGTCGATATTAACAGAAGATAACACACTGTACATAAATATCTACCTGCACTCTGGAACACATCGTCGTCACGAGCGAGAGGATTTTCTGACCACACACTTACCATTCTATTTACGACATAACTACAAAGACTTAATTTTCGGTTGGGATTTTAATTGTGTTTTACACGCCAAAGACCAGAGAGGAGAACTCAACCCTTCTCCTGCACTTGAAAGGATGTGTCAGGCCTTAGAGCTTCGTGATGGATGGGAAAGTAAACATGGCAATTTCGTACAATTTACATTTTTCCGAGGAACAGCGGCTTCTAGAATTGATAGATTTTACGTTAACAGAGACCTAGCACCGCATGTACATGACATCAGTGTTAAAATATTACCCTTCAGTGATCATCACGCTGTCCTACTGAAGATTCGTACCACTAGGAGAATACCTGTTATCGGGAAGGGATATTGGAAACTAAATATATACATACATACATTTATTGAACATAACAGGCGACTTCGCCCCATACATGTTCACATGCAAAGTAAAATAAATAATAAAGAATGATGATAATAATAATAATAATAATAATAATAATAATAATAATAATAATAATAATAATAATAAGGATAATAATAATAAGAATAATATCTAGCAGTCATTAGCTGTAGCAGTCCCTCACTCAATGTTCAAACATATTCATCCAGTGACCTTATTGTGCTCTGTACTTGCGTCACATTATTGTTCCTGACCTCAAACAACAACACTCAGCATTTCAGCACTTGCATTCCAGCTAACTTTAAAACAAACAGACCATGCAATCCTGTATCATTTCCCAACTCCACATAACTAAGTACTCTATCCCTATATTCCCTAATCCATTAGAATTTTATCATACTATCCCCTTCCCTTATATGCATAACTATTCCACCCCCCTATTCCCCTGCCTACCCTCTAACTCACTCTCCTTCATTTTACTCTCGCATGCCTTTTTTGTCGCACATAAATACCTGTTCAATTCACCCCCTTTCTCCCATTGTGTAATAATCCAACTCAGGATTGCGTTCTTATCCCCTCTCCCCAATATTTCCCGATGCTCGGCACTCAATAAACCATGTCTTAAACCCCTCGTTACCTCACAGTCTCTTAGCAAGTGAAAATCATCATTCACATCTCCGCAAAGTACACATCTTGTCTTATCCCTCCCCTGTAACCACCCTGTATTCCTTTGCAAACCTAAAAGCCACCACATCATCCCATACCGTTTTGACCTATCGACGTATCTAATATTCAACCCTGCTATCTCCTCTATTTTCGTCAAAACCGTCAGCGAATTTCTTAGTCTGCTTTCCCCCAATAATTTCTGCCTATGGATATCTCTAATTCTCCTTTCCAGTATATTCATCCCTCTCACTTCTGTCTTCGACCAAACCTCCCCCCACAGGTGTCCTAATCCTATCCTCTCCAAATATCCCTTTATTTTTTCCAACCATCCACCCTTATACATGCTCTTAAATTGCTGTGCATATGCCGCCTGTAATACTCTCCCACCTTCCTGTCTTTTTAAATTCATCCAGTATCTAACTATTCTTTTCACACCCTCTGCTTCCAAATCCTCCCCACACATTAATTCCGCCCCTACATTTGCTGTACACCTCGGTAAGCCCATTACTAACTTAGCAAAACTACTAACAATCCTTCTTAGTTCCTCTCTTTTCTCATCCAGCCCCCAAACTTCTGAGCCGTATAATACCCTCCCAACGATTACCGACGTGAACACAAGACTCAGTGTTTTATAACTGATCCCCGGGTACTTGACTAGCAAATTTCTGACTGAGGCTAAGGCTGCCAATCCTCTATATTTCACCCTTTTGATCTGGTCACTCCAAGTTCCTTTATCATTAAAAATAACTCCTAGATATTCCAACTTCCTTACCTGTTCCAATCTTTCTCCCTGAATTACCCAATTACCTTCTATCTTTCTTCTTTTGTCCACCTGTACTACTAATATTTTAGACTTATTTCCATTAATTTTCAATCCCCATTTCCTCGCAAATAGCGTCACTGACTCTAAGGCCCTATTCATCGCCCCTGAGGTTAGCGTCATCAGTAACACATCATCCGCAAGTATCAGTCCTGGTACTTCAAAACCATTAATTACTGGTACCGCCCAATTTTCTGCCCCAAACCCCTCTAAAATATCGTTGATAAATAAAATAAACAGTATTGGCGATAACTTGCATCCTTGTTTTAAACCCACCTTGGACTCTAATGGTCCACTCAGTCTCCCTTCTCCCAATTTTACACAAAACCTGACAACCCTATATATTCCTTCCACTGCCCTCAACATCTTCTCCGAAATCCCTAGCCTGCCTAATTTCTCTAATAGGGCCTCTCTATTCACCTTGTCAAAAGCTTTCTCAAAATCTATTGCTGCTACATAAACCGTACTTCTAGCCATATTCTTATACTTTTCTAAAATAGTCTTTACTATCATTATATTATCCACTGTTCTTTTCTTTTTCCTAAATCCCCCTTGGTAATCTGTCAAAATTTCATTTTCTTCCGCCCACCCGCTTATTCTGTTCGCTAACACCCCAGTATATATTTTACTCAAAGAATCCAACAGAGATATACCTCTATAACTGTTCACATTGTTCCTACTACCCTTCCCCTTGTATATAGGGCATATAATTCCTGTTTCCCATTCCTTAGGGTAATTACCTCCCTCAAATATCCTATTGAATAGTTTAACCATGCCCTCTATCATTATCTCATTTTTACTAATTTCCTTCCAAAACTTGTTATTTATACCATTACACCCCCCGGCCGACTTCGCTCTGGCTCTGCTTATCACTCTCAGGATTTCCTCTCTTGTGATTTCTTTATCCAGGTCATAAATTGCCACTCTCCTATTCCTCCAAATTACTTCTTCTCCCGAACCTCTCCATCTATCATCCCCCTTTTTTCCTAGTAATTCATCAAAGTGCCTGACCCATTGCACTTCTTCAATACTCGTTCTCTCTATATTCCTTCCACCCTTAATAATTTTATTAATCTTATCCCAAACTCTTTCAAAATTATTTGTCTTGCAGTCATTATTTATGGCTTCCATTTGTTCCTCTAACCACGTCTTTTTTGTCTCAGAGATTTTCTTTTTATACTCCTTCCTCAATCTACAGAAAAACTCCCTTTCTTGGCTCCCACCTTTCCTTCAATTTTCTCCTAACGCGTCCATCACCTTCCTCCGCATTCCTTCACACTCCCTATTAAACCATTCTTCCACCTCTTTCTTATTTCCCTTTCTAGCTTTCGCCTTCTGCGCTATCATCTTTATTGGATGTAGCAACAATTCCAAGGCTTTATCAGTATTATTCTCTTCTAACGCCCCTTCCCACCCATATTTCAGAAGATGTAACTCCTCTTTTACTACCCTATTCCAATCCCGGCCCACCTTCTCTGTCCATTTATACTTATTATAACCACACCCTCGTTTATCATTTGTCTCATCTTCCTTCATTGTACACTTCTCTTCCTCCCTTTTCAGCATAACCCTCACCGGGAAATGATGTGATTCAATCCAGTCTCTTATTTCCATTCTTACAACTTCCTCAATCAACCCTTCCGAACTTAAAACCATATCTATCACACTACCACCCTTCTCAGTAACATATGTCAATTTCCCCGTTCTGTCACCCTCTATCCACCCATTCAGAATATACAAATTTCCCACAGCACACATCTCTAGGAGCTTCTCTCCATAGCTATTTGTAATTTTGTCCTCACTCCTTCTACTTTCCAACAAACACATTCCATCCTCCCTACTATAAACTGGGCTCTGTTCCCCTATTCTCACGTTCCAATCCCCAAATAACAACATATCCTCCTCACCTGGATACATTCCCCTTATCCTACCAATATCCACCAATAACTCTTCAAAACAATATTTATTTGCATATGCTGAATTACTAGGGTGGCAATAAACAAAAGCTAGATTTATTTTCTTCCTCCTTCCCTCACTCCCTCCCAAATTCAATCTCAGCCATATGGTTTCCATCATATCAGTCTCTATATCCTCTACTCTTTCACTAATTTCTTCCCTAATTAGAACTATCATCCCTCCTGGTGCTCGTCCCTTATTCCTCTCTTTTCTTCTATATTTATATTTTATCTCAAACCCCTTCCATGAAATCTCCCTCCCTGTTTCCAACCACGTCTTCAAGAGTGCCACAACATCAAAACTTTCAATTACTTCCCGAACTTTCTTGTTTCCTAATTTGTTCCTTAGTCCCTCAATATTCACACATCCTATTTTCCAATATAGTTATAACTTTCCCTTCCTCCCTTCTAGGTCTCCCCCTCTATTCTTACTTCTAGTAGTTATCGACCTCTCGTCTTCTGTATCCTCCATCCCTTTACGTACTTTTCCCCATATGTCTTTTAAGCTCTTACTTCTGACTTTACTCATAATTTTTTTACCTTCCTGTCGATCTGTCTCCTCTTGACCTTTCTTGTTCACTACACCACTGCACCCTGCTCTCACCGCTTCTTGCTGCTCACCCCCACTCACCCCCTCACTATTTTGGACTTCTGAATCCACCTTCCCTTGTCCTTTCTTGCTCACTGCACCACTACACTCTACTCTCCCAGTTTCTTGCTGCTCACTCTCACCGTCCACTTCACTATCTTGATCTTCTGTCTCCCGGCTGCACTGCCCATTCTCTTCTGAGATGCTCTCCTCTCCTGCCACGTCCCTCCTCCTCTTCTTTTCTTCTTTCTTCTTCCCATCTTGCCTTGTCCTCTCACCACCCTCAACCCTCTCGTTTTCGTCCACTTCCTTTAGCTTCGTCACTGAATGTACTCTAACCCATCGCCCGTTTGTCACCTCCAACCTCAGACCTCTTATTCGGGCCTTTAGCCCCTGGTTCCTCGCTCTCCATAGGTGCCTATTCAAGATCTTCATATTTTCACTTCCTTCTCTTCCCATGTCTCCTTTCACCCCTATTTTCAGTCCTTGTAAATTCTTGCTGTTACCTAACACAATTTCTGCCATTAAGGTTGAGCACAATTTAACCCTAATTGGCCTCCGACCTTTGGTTTTACCAACTCTCTCTACATCATCTATGTCTATCTCACTAAAGTTTATCTTCATTATATCACGTATAACTTCCACCACCTTAGAT
This sequence comes from Anabrus simplex, assembly GCF_040414725.1. Classification (NCBI taxonomy): domain Eukaryota; kingdom Metazoa; phylum Arthropoda; class Insecta; order Orthoptera; family Tettigoniidae; genus Anabrus; species Anabrus simplex. The sequence continues at coordinate 161,262,063 of NC_090269.1, read as the reverse complement.
ATCATCTCAATCTTGCTCTCTTTCGCCCCTTCCTCAACTCCAGATATATAAATATGGCTTTTTTCAATCTCTCCTGCCTGTACCCCTCCGCTTCCTTCTTCATCTTCATCACCTCCTCTTTCAGATGTTTCACTTCCCCTCTCAATAACTCGATTGGAAACTAAATAATGCGTTGCTTGATGACGAGCAAGTGAAAGAGAGCTTTCAACAGATGTGGTCAAATATGCTCAGTCGTCTCACCCAACAGGGACCTTTAACTGTACACAAGTGGTTGCATAAGGTTAAACCGGCGATTCAATCCTTCTTTAAGAAACATGGAGCAGAAAAAGCACGTAACAGACGGAAAACTCTGCACTCTTACTACACTATACTAACTGACCTTCTGGCGCGTCAACAGGCAGGTTACAACGTAATTAGTCACATAGCCGCAGTTAAACGAAGAATAACAGCTATTCAGGAGAACATCCTACAGGGTTCCTTAGTTCGTTCGTGTTCTAATTCACCCTTAGCAGAAGAAAAAGCTCAGCTTTATCATGTAGCCCATGAAAAAAGGAACGGGAAGAGCAAAGTAATATCTACTCTTCATACAGATAACAACAGACGACTCTTATCTACTAAAGACTGTCTAAATGAAACTGAGAAATACTTCCGCGAAACGTTCCGGGACTGTGAGAATTCCCTGCTAGATCAAACGAACATTCTATCTTTCGTCGATCAACAACTAAATGATAATGATAGGCAACAGCTCCTCCGTCCAATTGAAGAAAGTGAACTATTCGAGGCCCTACGATCGGCCAGTAAGAGATCAGCTCCCGGCCCTGATGGTCTGACTTACCTTTTCTACAAAAAGTACTGGAACATCCTGAAAACAACCCTTTTAACACTAATGCAACTTTTGTTCGCCAATCTACAAGATTGCACAGGCGTTAATGAAGGCATTATAATCCTTATACCCAAAGTCGCCGCACCACGAACTGTATCGGATTTCCGCCCGATAACACTTCTCAACACCGATTACAAAATCTTCATGAAAATACTGGCGAAAAGAATACGTCCCTACCTTAATAACATCATCAAAGAAGGGCAAACATGTGCTATACCCGAAAGGAAAATTAACCACATCCTACAGGCAGTAAGGAATGCAGTGTTACACTTTGAAGCAGAACCAACTGAAATGGGCGCGATTCTAAACCTGGACTTCCGAAAAGCTTTCGACAGAGTGCATCATGGGTACTTGTTAGCAGTGCTGCAACGCTTGGGTCTCCCAACCGCAATATGCAATCTTATTCGAACCCTGTATAGTTCGGCGCATTCTCGAATCCTTCTTAATGGACTCTTTTCCAGACCAATTCCAATTAAGACATCGGTACGACAAGGATGTCCCCTCTCAATGACTCTTTTTGCTTTAAGTATTGAGCCCTTTATTCGGGCAGTCCACTTTGTACTGTGCACGATTCCCAACCCCCAGAGCCTGTTCACGGTTGCAGCCTATGCTGACGACGTCACCATATTACTGCAGACACCAACCGTTGCCCCACAGTTGAAGAGTATAATAACAACTTACGAGAAAGCCTCTAATGCCCAAGTCAGTTATCAAAAATCCGAGATACTACCGCTTGGTAGCTGGTCACAAGAGATGACAATTGCGTCCATACCAATTAAAGATAGAATTAAGATTTTGGGATTAGTGTTTACCCCTAATATGTCCCAAAATATTGACATAAACTGGTCAACCATAGTTTCAAGGGTACGCGCCACATTGTCAATCAGTTTGAGTCGAAACCTGAACATCATCCAAAAGGTGTGGCATATAAACTTGTATGCCTTGTCTAAATTGTGGTATGTGGCACAAATTATACCCATGCCGGTTAAAATAAGCCAGCGAGTTGAATTCTGTATTAGTTATTATTTGTGGCGCGGATATATGTTTCGTGTAGCAAGGTCACAAGTGAGAAAATCCGTAGCGCAAGGAGGACTGGGTCTCATAGCAGTCGGCGAAAAATGCCAAGCGCTTTTAATGCGAGAGATAATGATTGCGAAGACGGGAGTAGGAGCTGCTCATAATACTTACTTTTGGAATACACATCAGCAAAACCCGAAGTATTTAGTGCCGACTCGATGTTTTAGAAGAGCGCTGCAAGCGACAGATACGTACGAGTGACAGGAAACAACGTTCCTCCTACACGAGTAATATACAATCATCTATTACAGAAGAACGAAACACAACTCCAGATCACGGAGAAGTACCCAAATCGGAAATGGAATGAAATCTGGAGAAATTTCAAAGATCCTCTTATACCAACTGACTGGAAAGTAGCCGCATATAAAGCTATAAACGAAATTATTCCCACAGAAGATAAAAAATTCCGTCACACCATCACCCAATCCCCACTCTGTAAAAAATGTCTGGAGGTGGACACACAGAGGCATAAACTTACTACCTGTGGAAATGTCAAAGTTATCTGGAAATGGTTTTGTTCTGTGCTAAGACAGATGACAGGATCGACGAATCCTAATGCAGCTTATAGAGCAGCCTTAGAGCTCGATTTCGGTACGCAGCACTTGAAATTTGCGCAAACCTGGCTTGTCATGGGGTATCTTTATTTTGTCCAGACAAACGAACAGTGCTCCCTTAACACGTTCATTCGTCTTCTAAAAGATGCCAAACGAACATTACTGAAACGTGTGCCATCGAGAGAGAAACATCAAGTTAAGGAACTCGCGAGTGTTTCATTATAACAGTCGAATGGTCGTGCAGTGGATAGTGCAGTGTTTTTCACGCAATGTGTTTTGTGCCAATGTTTTTTTTTTCCTATCAGTTGAAATGACTATTCTCTAGAACAATCAGGACAGAAGGACTTGTGACTAGTGCACATTATACTGTAATAAGAGATTCAGTGCTTTGCTTGTTATGTTACTTTTGTATGTTGATACTGTATCTTGTTATTTGTGAGAAATAAATGATTATTTAAAAAAAACTACTCGAAGAATGACAGCGATAGCAAAATAAAAAGGAATAGAGAGAAAATTAGTACTCGCAAAATTAATATTGCCGAGGTACAAAGAGAATAAAACTTACGATAAGGCACGTTAAAATAACGATCCTCGTACAAGAAACTGAAAAAAATATAGGCTTAGCTATGTATCCTGTGGTATCGAACCGAAGCTGCAAAGCTCCGCCTTAGGCCTCTCGTCCTTTGGATGCGTAATCATGCGACAAGTAGCGATGAAGTGTCGTCTGTATACGCACGACAACGCAGGACTGTTCCAAACAGATGGAGAGGGGTGGGAAGCGGGTTGGTAGTACGTACACGTGCGACGCCGCATGTCATCCAGTCCAGTTTGGATTTTCTGTGCGACAACACACGACAGCAATGGATTGTGAGAAACTCATTAATTTAATTCAAGAAAGGAAATGTCTGTGGGACCAGAAGGAGCCTCAGTATCACATGAGGAATGTGCAATTGAAGTTGTGGAAGGAAGTTGCACTTGAAATGGAAGAATCAGGTACATTATATTATGTAATTACCATGTTATTAATTTCATATTTATATTTATTTACATTATTATGTTTGTATATAACAACTCTGATTCAAGTAGGCTTACACTTTCGATCATATATTTACGACCTCAGATTAACAGTTTTTGTTAACATTCATGATCATTATGGGTTATTAGCAAAATAGGTCTTTAATTTTTCCCTCACATCAGTAGCTGCAAGACTGCTCCTATTCTCACCCCTGCTAGCAAACCTAGAGTGGTTGTTAGTCGATTCTGTTGAAGGATGTATTTCTGGTGAGCCTTCTCTGTCTATTATCACATTGTGTAATAAACAAATACATTTCACAATGTTTTCTGCTCTCTCGGGGGTAACTTCTATTGCTTTCATTAATATGCGCCATTTATTGCTTATTATACCGAAGGCACACTCGACCACTTGCCTTGCATGCGATAAACGTTTATTATACATGTCTTGTTCGGGTGTTAAATGTCTCATAGGATAAGGGCGCATCAAATAGGGCTTCAGGGGATATCCTCCGTCCCCTATCAGAAAATGTGGTACAGTTACATCACTACCAGGAAGTTCTTTCAAGCATTTCACCTTTAACGCACCATGATCCAGCTGTTTATTCAAGTTTGAGTACCCGAAAATCCCACTATCACTCTGTTTCCCATAGGCCCCTATATCATTACAAATGAATTTGTAGTCTGCTCCTACCACTGCTTGCAGTACGATAGAGAAACATGTTTTGTAGTTGTAATACATACTTCCAGATTGCTTCGGACACTTAATTCTTATGTGTTTACCGTCTATACACCCAACACAATTACATTTCCATTTTCTCCAAAACTGTAATTCAATCTCATCAATTTGCTCGCCAGAAGGGAATGGGATATGGTCACTGTGTAATGTTTCCCATAACACAGAACACGTTTCGTGAATAATTCTTCCGACTGTAGCATCTGATATCCGATAAGAATAACCCAGTGCTTTGAAAGATGAACCAGTTGCTAAGTACCTGCAAAAATACAAAGCACGTGGTTATGTTGTAATAAAATGCATCCACAGTGAGCTAGTTACAACATAATTTAATTAAAAACTTAACGGCTATTATTTAAAAATTAGTATGTTCAATGTTTTCATTAGTTTTTTGTGATTCAATGAAATTAATTTATTTGATTTTATTTCTGTCGATGATTAGCATAGAAGTTTGAATTGTAATAAAGTAAATTTCAGGACCTCAAAGGATCTGTTACAACAGTTCCTTATCTTTTCACTTGACTGTTGTATAATTTCGCTGCGTTTTCCTTTCTATTGCAGTTGACGAACTTGAGAAAAAATGGAGGAATCTCAGGGATTCGTTTAGGAGAGAATTGAAAAAAATGAACGAAACAAAATCTGGCAGTGGTAGAGAATCGTCAAATACATGGGCTTTCTTCAACCAAATGAGTTTTCTTACTGATACTATGCAACCAAAAAGCATGCAAAGCAGCGTTCCTGATATTACAAACAACACAATAGATGAAATGTTCGACGGTCTTAGTACCTCCAATACAGCCCATACAGACTCAAATCAGGAGGATAATGCACAACCGGATGCCAATTATCGCGAAGGGGAATGTTCACAATCGAGTAAAGAAACAACCAAAATTACAGGAAATAGAACATTTCAAAGAAGAAGAATAAAAAAAATTAATTACGACGAAAAACTTCTTGAGATTGAAAACAAGAAACTGTCTTTCTTTCAGACAAGAGCACAAAATGATGGAGACAGTGACTACCAGTTTTTGGTTAGTCTTCTCCCACATTTACGTGAAGTACCGGTACCACCGGAAAACAAGTTACGTATACGGATGGAATTAATGACTGTTCTCTTGGTAGAACAGACAGAAAGACAGAGACGTAATCAAACTTCAACAGGTTCATCATCTCAATCTTCATATTGTCAAATTAATGATTTCACTTTCACTGATTCTAGCACTGCTTCGTACTATGAGAATTTTGATCCACGGCAATAGGGCATAGGTTGTTTCAACTGTATATTTTTCAGTGACATGCTTTCTTAATTAATGTATTAGTTATCGCATTAATTGCATCTTGTAATATTTTATTGTATGATTCCGATTTGTAATACAGGTACTTACTTCTCTCCTGTCTTGTATAAATACTTTTAAATTATCCCTACCTTAATGTTAGTGCTAGACGTTCTGCGGGTGCAATGGTGTCCCTGAAATTACTGTACTTCTGCAGACGACCCTCCACCTTGGATATTATGTACTGAAAAGTTTCTTTTCTCATCCGAAAATAACCATAATGTTGAGCTTCATTAACTTGAAGATCGTCATATAAGTGGGAAAATTCGCCAAATCGACTCCTTTTGCTTAAAATTTCATTTACCCACTCCTTTTTCCTCTTTCGGGCTCTTCGCCTCGCAAGCAAAGGCATCTCCAAAGCATACAGTAAAAATGCATGATCATGGAAGGCTATGATCACATCACAGAGCTATGACTGACTCCGCTGCTATCAGGCGAAAAACTCGTGCAAAAGACGATGCACTGTCGTACGACACTGGACTGCTTCACGTCGCGCGTACAAGCTCAACGTCGCAGTCGCAGATATACGCATCCAGTGGACGAGAAGCCTTAGGCGGTTACTCTTTCAGTCACGTCATACGACAGTACCGGGGTTTTACTCTACTAGCATGGTTTGAATCCAGTACGTCACACTAATATATTCCCTACAATAAAAACACTATAAAGTTCTTCTGCCTTTTGAAGAAATATTAAACATCGTATACACTTGACTCGCTAATATTCCTCAGACGTTCACATATAGGACTTGATGATAGCATTTTAAACCGCAGAGAATATCTTAATTAATAAAATGATTTACCACCCATTGACAGCAAATCATCAAGGTTCTTCACTAATCTTTGACATTAATCCTGCGGCTATATATCGTGGAGCAAACCCTCGTGACGTTACGTGCATGATGGATGGCGAGATATAAAGCTACTATGATAATATACAGCTGTTTGTAATTATGACAAATTGGTCTCAGCGTGGTTCTAAATTACAATGCGTACTAGACTGTCGCCTGTGACGTGAATACTAAACCACTCGTTTAATAAAACGAGCTTAATGTTCTCATGTTATCAAGTTAGATCGGCTGAGAAACACCAGTTTATCATTAAAAGAAAGATCAGTATTCCCTATTTCATACCATGACGTCTTCCCGCCCTCAAAAGAGCACGGAGAATGATACTTTACCGTACTGTTTCATTACTGGTTGAACTCCCCTTCACAGCAACGTAAACACGCAGAGGGAGAGAGAGGAACACCAGGCGAGTTGTCGCTGCGGTTAGGGGCGCGTAGGTGTGAGCTTGCATCCGGGAGACAGTGGGTTCGAACCCCACTGTCGGCAGCCCTGAAGTTCGTTTTCCGCGGTTTCCCTTTTTCTCAGCAGGTAAATGCTGGGGCTGTACCACAATTGAGGCCACGGCTGCTCTTTTCCCACTCCTAGCACTTTCCTCTCCCGTGTCGCCGTAAGACCTGTCTGTGTCGGTGCGACGTACAGAAAAGCAAACATAACATTGTTGAATTGTTTCCCCGCCTGATTGCAGCACCTCATTTCCGTCCTCTCCGCAAACATCACAACACTGACTAATGTATTTCTGACAGAAAAAAAATATCTCACATATGAATGCATGGATCAAACACAGACGATTTGCGTCGCGACGAATCAAGTCTGAAGAATGTACTTCAGTTTGTGTTAATATTATTTCCATCGAATACAAATACAGAGAGAGATAAAAATTAAATGTTAAGTGGATTAAAGTCACTTTTATATATTTATTTAACAAAGTCAAGCTTTCCGCCAAATTGCATTGGCCTTCATCAGGGCATTGGAAGGATTGCTTCCGACAGTGAGCAAAGAAATTCTTCGAAAGAACGTGGAAGTCACGACCCTCACCAACTGGACTCAGTGATCCTCGCACTGTGCCATCGTGGTGTTATGCATGTGTTTGTGGAGTACAGGTCTCCGTGTATTTGATAACTTGAAGCTGTCTTCAGTGTTGATGTTATTTTGGCGCAGCTTTCCTTACAAGTCGAGGATAGAAGTCCTCTAGGGGCGCGGTGACCTTCGCCTGGTCAAAGAGGATTTCATGGCCTGTGCTGCAATGGCAGACTGGCTTACAGCATTCTCCGAGGAGGATGAAAGAGCGACAGTCTTGACCGACCTGATGTGTTCTTTTACCCTGGTGCTAACAAACCTTTTCGTCATGCCAATATATGGGCAACGACAAGCATATGGAACTTCATACACGCCCGGTGTTTCCAGATGTGGTTTTTGTCTGACTGGTCGAAACAGGGACTTGAGCTTCCGGTCTATAGTGAAAACGGGAATTATATCGTACTTACTAAGAGTGTGCCCTATTCTGTCAGTTACATCTGCCAAGTAAGGAAGGAATACCTTTTATTTTTCATGTAGTCCTGGTTTTTACTGTCTCTGTTAGGCTCATTGATCCACACAGCGGGCCGATGACCTTAGATATTAGGCCTCTCTAAACAACAAGCATCATTATCATCATCATCATCATCATTATCATCGATCTACATAGCTCGTGCTCTGTCCCCTGACGTATAACCGTTTTTCTTCATGGATGTTGTCAGTTCTCTTAATGCACTCGAACGGTTACCAGCGTCTGCTACGGTATTCACCGTGGTGAAGGAGAGCTGCTTTTTGGCAGGGGTGGTGGTGTGAGGACTAGTGAAGGTATCTTTCAGAATGTGCATTGCATGGCCTAGTGTGCCATCATTCTTCTTGTACACTAACACATCAAGGAAAGGTCTTACCTTCATTTCCTGATTCCATTGTGAACTTGATCTTACTACTAATGGAATTTAGGTGCTCCAAAAATTCACATAATATCTCCCTTCCATGTGGCCAGACCGAAAATATGTCATCTACGAAACGATAGAAGCACTCAGGTTTCAATGGTGCTGTACTTAATGCAGCAGACTCAATGTGTTCGATAAAAATTTTAGCACCGCTGGTGACAGAGGTAACGCGGATAGCACTGTCGTGACTCCACGTTCCTTCGAAAAATTTCTTTGCTCACCGTCGGAGGCAATCCTTGAAATGCCCTCATGAAAGCCATTGGAATTTGGCGGAAAGCTTGGCTTCGTTAAATAAATATATATAAGTAGCTTTAATCCAGTTAACTCATTTGTTTCTGTACTTTAACACAATAAGTCACGAAACCCTACGTTCATCGAATAGAAAGATGCCAGAAACATAAGCTCTGTAGATTTAATAAAAGATGAACTGTTTGTGTACTTTAGCTATGAATTGTAAGGAATTTCACAAGAAAGTTTTCTTGACAAAGGAATTGTCACAAATTATAGCTTCAAACGACAAGTACTTATGAAATGTGCGCTTCAATCTAAGTACTAACGTATTATTAGTTTGTAGTATTTCACGTTGTATTAGTCAGACACTCGTCTCTACATTAAAAGGTTATGGTGTTTTATTTTAGCGCTATTTGGCAAAGAAATTGAAGTGTTCCTTATTTGCCGTCTGAAAAACTGGCAACAATACTTAAAGTGGGGAAGGGAATAGAAGAAGGAGAAGAAGAGAATGTTGACTCATAGAGTGAAATATACTTTATTTTCGTCTGCCTGCAATTGCTGTTGATAGAACCTACAATGTTAGCTTCAAGTTCCAAATCTGAGTGAGAGCTGAATGTAGATATGGCGATGAAGAATACTAAAAGAGTTGGTCGTCACATCTGAGATCACAGAGACCTCCTTCTGTCAGTATCTTGTAGACGAACGCCAGCTCCACTTGTTTAATAGGGCGTTAACGGTTCGTATATCTCACGGTCACAGTGGCGGCTGCTTGTTTTGGAAATGTAGTGTTGCACAACGGTTATGAAGGGAAAAGGGGGTTCGAATATACTCCAGATTTCAAAACTTTGTACTTTAAGACTTCCACTGACCTCAAGGAAATACGATTTGCTAAATAAAATGGCTTGTATACCTATCTATACACGAATTTCTTCCATTTATCAAATGAGGACGCCTTTGCACTCCTTCAATTTCTACACTACACGGATAAGGATAGAATGATGGAGAGTTTTGGAGCTTAGAAGACGGGATACAGATTCTTTGGGTGTTCCCTCTTATGACATGCACAGATACAGATAAGACACCCTTTGACTCTACCAACAGGGAAGATATACAGTTCCGAAAAATCGAAACAAATTACCCTGAAGAGAAAGGTAAGGGTCATAAATTACGAGAAAAGGAAATACATTCTACATCTTGTATAGAGGACCCATGCTGGTCCGCAGCGTTTCTTATAAACAGGTCAGATAACTCGTCTGTCGTACTCATATTGCTTTGCCTGCAGTAGTTTGATGAACATTTACGGCGCCAGTAATGCAGTTTACAAGAATTACAATATTCTATGTGCTTCGACCAGTCGACCGTATCTGGATCTTGCCCGAGATAGTGCAACCTGCAATTGGCCGTGACCGAATACCGGTTCGGTTAAGTGGATACCCAACTTTTCAAGAATTGTCCCTGCGCTTTATTAATGGTCACACAGAAGGCTAGTGGACTTGACACCTTCCTGTCTGTACGTATGTCGACTGTTTTCTCTTAGCACCATGTAAGATATTTGGAATGTCCTGCTATCTGTTGAGTATATTTAGAAGCTGGAGAAGGTCACAGAATCAAAGAGTATCTAGCAGGGAATAGTGTTCTTCCTTCATTAGAGGAAGTGTAGACTCTCTGTATTCACAGGTACTGATCAAACATGGCTGCATGCAATGACATTACTAAGGATGAAAATCATATACATCACAATATTAATAGAAGTGTTAGTCGCTTAGCAACTGCTGAGTACAAAATGTATTGCGGGTTAGAGTAAGCCTTCGCCTGCAATTATTGTTGTGTTCATTTAATGACTACTCAAAGTTGGCTGAGGTTTGAGACTGTCTCATGATTCACCGGTAGTTAATTCCGGAGAGAATAAAACAAAAGTTAAGTAAATCGATCCAGTAGAACGGACTGATAGATTTGCCAATGCCGTTTTTCGTAAACTCTTTTAATATATAGATGATTTTTGTTATTATTGTTATTATAATTGTTACAGTGTTTTAGCGGTAGGTAGAGGTGAAAGAAGGTGCGGGCTTGAACGGGTCTCAAACTACGGAATCAAAGTTAATGTAAAATTTAACAAGGTTATATTTTCTTTTCAAATTTAAGAAATAAAACAAGTACGGCAGGTACAGAGTAGCAAGGCAACAAAAGGAGCAATTACAGTATTTACAGTATTTGGGCTTCGAGCACTGAATTCACACTTCTAGGGCAATTAGCCCAATTTTACTCTAAAAATAAGTTTTACCAGAGGGGCAGAAAACCCCATTCATGTTCGGGAGCACTTGCTCCAAATTACACAGAAAAGCCTCCTCGAGGCATACAACACTCAATTTTCAAGAAAGAGCCACACGCTCTCAACCTTTAGGCCTCTCAAAGGCCACACCAAACTCCACCTTCAAGTTGTCCTCTCAGGACATAGACACAGGGGTAACCTACCCAACCTACTGAGGTCTATTAAATGAAAAAGGTTAATTACATGACCTCTAAAATAACAATTTGAGAGGAGGCGATCTGCGCTCCTAATGTATTTGTTTCAAAACCTAATTTGGCTCTAGGCCACTAATGCAAGGGCTAATCCCATACTACAGAGGTGACTTTAGAAAAGAACAATTTGCTTTACGTTAACGAAGAATAGGTTGAGAAAAATAAGTTCACCTCAAAACAATATGATTGGGAGCTCGAGAGGGTTAAGCACTCTCTATCCCGATATGCAGTTTAAAGATAGAATAGATACATTTTAAGGAAGGTTACATTATGGAAAAACTTCGGACCCGCCCCGAGAGTTAAACTGCTGAGCTAGCAAAGAAAGAAGTTATTAATTGGCCATTACCTTGTTGTTGACCGCTGCCGAAGAAAGAGGCGCTTCCCGCCCCCTGCTATGTACTTTACACACTGAAAGATGGAACAGAAGTGGCGCAGATACCCTCAAATCAGCAGTTTATATACTCTCGCGGAATGTTCGAGGCGTTTCAGGAAGGAAAACACCCCCCCACAATCTTTTTATTGGTGGATAACGAAAACCCCTACACAAGATGAAGAAGAAACACATTATTGGTGGAAAATTAATTTAAGAAATTCGGGATTGGCTAAATTCAAAACAAGGGGAAAGAAAGGGTTAATATTGCCAACTTAAACATTGACTGAAAGAAATTTAGCAAAGAACAAACATTTGAAATTAAATATTCTCCAAAAAAACAGTTCTTTCACTCCGCACTAGGGTGCACTATTGTTGATCTTCAGTAGTGTCCTCTAGAAGAGAAAGTTCACACTTCTTACTACAAGCAAAACAAAAATACGTCGAAAATGACACAGTTCAAAAACTCCAAAATTTCCAGGTAGTGACATCTTCTGAGAAAGTAGAAAATTAATTCCGTCGATAAAGTTCAGACTTCCTCCAACAGAGGAATTTCAACTGGCGCACATTTTGAATTAGCGGCGTGGAGGTGTACCGCCCGGTACAGACCTCCCCCCCAAAAAGTTCCTCCAGGGGTGACACATGCAATTTGTTTGGAAACAAGGTCCAAGTTTTGATGTTGATATGGAGATTAATTGCTGAAGTATTTATAAGATTTTCTTAATGTGGTTTGATTCAGTTTCAAAATTTTTGTTGTGACTGGTGAAGTAAAGTCTTTATGTTTGTAGAAGTTGAATTCAGAAGATAAACTTTTAATACTTGAAAGTGAAGAAAAATTTTGCAAGGTCCACCAAATATTGCTGTTGAATTCCCAAGTGTAGAAATTGCTGATAGTAACTGTCCATGTAGTTGATGTTGATTAAGTTGGATGGCCAGACCGGCCGTTGCAGCTTGCGTCCAAAGGCGGCCGCTCGGACCCCACAAGTACCCTGAGATACCGCTCGCCCGCACTATGAGGGGAGCAGTGGTGTTGAAGCACGCCGCGCCCGCGGTGAACATATACAGGCTGCGGGAAAGTAGCAGGTCGTGCGCCGCACATCAGCCTTGGCCGGGAGGAGAGCTCCGGCGCGCCGTGCACATGTCGTCCTCGCTGGGGTCGAGGGGGCCCTTCCTCTAGTCCAGTCGCGGCACGGCGCCGCGCGGCTGCGGGGGCACTGAAACTTTAAAACTAGGCGGCAGAATTTGTTGGACCATCATCTTTTTTGGGGGGCACAGGCTTGTGGAGAGGTTGAGGGGCCAGCGGCGTGCAGATATCCGTGGCATTAATTAAGCCACTGTGTAGAGTGGAGCAGGAGACGGGAGCGTGGTAATGGCCGTGGCAAGTACAGGATGGCAGTTTAATGGTTCGGGGCAGGTTTCACAAAAATGCTTACATATAAAACAAAATCTTATAGAAGGGACAAAATGCCTTAAAAGTAAAAACTCAAAAAAAATATAACTTTCATATTCCTTTCAAAATAATATGAAGCAAGTTAACACAGAAATTACACCGGTTTCACCTGGGACAGGTGAACCATAAATATCCTCTCGGTGGCTGGATTGCTTAATAACAACGTAACCGGCGTAAGGAAATCGAGAATGACACACGGCCCATGGAATCTGGGGGCAAGCTTGCCCGCGGGAACAAAATTCTTGACCATTACTTGGTCACCTACCTTCAAAGGGGTGGGTCTCCGTCCACGATCATACCTTTCCCTAACCTTTTCATGAGACACTTTAAGATTGGCTTTAGCCTTCTTCCAAAGATCTTTAATGTTGTCCGGATCTATTGTCTCAGGTAGAATGTCACTCAGAGACATGAGGTTAGAGAGCGGCGTGTTGGGAACAAACTTGAACATCAAAGAGGCTGGAGTAAATTTATGTGATGCATGAACCGCCGAATTCAAAGCAAAAGCTAACCAATGCAGGGACGTGTCCCACCTGGAATGATCTTCATGATGATAGGCAATAAGCGTGGACCTAAGATTACGGTTAACCCGTTCAGCCAGAGATGTTTGAGGGTAATAAGCAGAAGTAGTTACATGAGAGATGGACAAGTCAAAACAGAATTTACAAAAAAGATTTGATGTGAACGCCTTAGCATTATCAGACACAATATATTGGCACGGACCAAAAGAGGCAAAAAATAGAATTTAAGCAAGTAATGGTGGACTGAGCGGTAGCCAGCTTAGTCGGAAATAACCAGGAAAATCTTGTGAAACCATCTACGCATACAAAGATGAACTTGTTGGCATTTCCCTTTGACTGGGGGAAGGGTCCTACATAATCAATATACAGGCGTTCCATGGGGCGCGACGCTTGATGCGAAGACAGAAGGCCTACCTTGGTGGACATGGTTGGTTTACTGAGCAAACAAGATTTACAAGCTTTTACAAGTTCACGGATTTCACCATCCATACCCTTCCAGTTGAACCTTTCACGAATCTTTTCACTCGTTTTAAAGATTCCAAGATGCCCCCCTAATGGGGTCTCATGATAGTATTTGAAGATCATAGGCACAAGAACAGCTGGAACGACAACCTTCATCATCTTATCATGCCTCGAAGGGCAACATAGAACACCATTCCTCAGAACATAAGGGACAACATGTTCCCCAGAAGAAAGGGTTTCCATTATCGGAGCCAGCGTCGGATCTTCACGTTGGTATTTCTCGATATCCCTAAAGAGCATGGGAGCATCTGTTAAGATGGCATTAACATCAGATAGCATGGACTCGGGAGGAGATGTACTATCGACCGGTTCATGGTTCTCAACGTCGTTGGAAAGGATACGGCTGAGTCCATCAGCAACAACATTTTCGGTACCTCTGATATGCCGGACATCGAATAGGAAGGCAGAAATACGGATGGCCCAACGGGCTATACGACCAGTACGACGCGGCCTACCTAAGACCCAGCTTAAGGCTTGATTATCTGTCTCCAGGTCGAATTTGACATGTTCCAGATAGAGACGGAACTTCTCTAAGGCAAATAAGACTGCCAACCCTTCGAGCTCATAGATAGAATACTTGGCTTCTTGAGCCGATAGAGCCCTAGATGCATAGGCGATGGGTCGCCTCCCTAGTTCAGTCTCTTGAAGAAGGACTGCCGCTACTGTTGACGACGACGCGTCAGTTTGGACGATGAATTTCTTTGAGAAATCAGGCATAGCAAGTGCAGGGGCATTACAGAGAGCTAATTTAAGATCTTCAAAGGCGGCTTGTTGAGAAGGTCCCCACTCGAATTTGATGCCTTTCCTACGAAGAAGGTTTAAGGGCGCCGCTCTATTAGCGAAGTTAGGAATAAACTTCCTGAAGAAATTCACCACACCAATGAACCTGGCGATACCTTTGATGTCCGTGGGAGGTTTAAAATCACGGATGGCCTGTGTTCTAGAATGATCGAAGGCAACACCATCAGGTGACACAATATGCCCTAGGAATGACATAGAGGGCTTAGCAAAGGCAACCTTGGACAACTTGACAGTTAACCCAGCCTTACGAAGGCGATTGAGAACTTCTCGCAGATGATCTAGATGTTCTTCAAAGGTCTCCGAAAATACGACGACATCATCCAAGTAGTGATACAAATACTCAAATTTGATGTCGGAGAAGACCCTATCTAGCAGCCTAGTGAGTACAGCTGCTCCCGTGGGGAGCCCGAAAGGCACGCGGTTGTATTCGTATAAGTTCCAGTCCGTGGCAAACGCTGTAAGATGTTTAGACTCTTCGGCAAGGGGAATTTGATTATAGGCCTGATTCAAGTCCAAGATAGTAAAGAACTTGGCCTTACGAAACCATGAAAAACAAGAATGAAGGTCAGGAAGGGGCACAGATTGCAACACCACCTTCCGATTTAGAGCCCTATAATCAATGACAGGCCTGAAGCCTCCTTGGGGTTTCGGGACTTAGAGGGCCTAATAATACCATCCTTCAACATTTGATCGATGATTTCTTTCAATGCCTTCATTTTAGGTGGAGATAGCCTATATGGTGGAAAACGGACAGGAATCGAATCCGTGACCTCAATTTTGTATTCAATAAGGTCAGTAACACCAAGAGTATCAGAGAACACCTCTGGAAATGACTGTCATAATTTACGAATACTATCAGCCTGCTCCTCAGGTAGATGCCTAAAGTCTAACAACATCTCATCCTGGGTAGGCGAAATAGATTAACATGATACAGAATTACACTTTAACAAGGGAATTTTACAATTGGACGCAAATTTGAATGTGCACGATCTACTCTGGAGATCGAGCACAAGACCAGTGTAAGAAATGAAGTCAGCTCCCAATATAATGGGGCAAGACAAGTGCTTAGCCACAAACAGTTTGGTTTTCCATGTAAATTTAAAAATACCAATTTTAACCTGCACAGAACTTAGAATTTCTAATGGAGATGAATTAGCCGAAACATATTGAACAGTAGATGAGCCATAGTCAGGTAGTTTCAATTTTGAATACCATTGGTCCGAAATAATTGAACAAACACTGCCTGAATCTAATAGAGCGGTTATAGGCTCGTTATTTATCTCAATCTTAAGAAAAGGAACAGGTGCGGGGGTATCCGCCGCAATCCTAAGACACTCTTTGGGGCATTCAAAAGGTGGATTTGCAAATTGAACGTTCCCTGAATTTACGACCTGTTTACCAGGGGCTGAGCCTCGGGAAGAGGGATTAGTCGACTGAGCCGAAGCTACTAGTCGTTTTTTATTATTGGCATTGGTGGAGTTTGCACCAGAAGTTGAGCAGGAGGCGGTGCTATTTGAATTTGGGCAGTTTTTGGCGATATGTGAGAAAGCCCCACATTTAAAACAGCCTTGTGATGAACCAGCCCCATTCCTTGTCCCACTCGACTTGATCAGTGGACACTTATTGCGCAGATGGTCGGGCGACCCGCAAGCATAACATTTACGGGGTGTGACTGGTCGGCGAGGTGGAGGCCGAAGATTACTAAAAGAGGGAGTGGGTTCTTTCGCGACACGCAAAGAGTCGGCGTATCTAACTCCTTCCGCTGAGACGGCCAATGCTTCAAGTTCAGAGAAGGTTTGCGGGCAAGCCGCGAAACACAAATATGACCTATAGGATGGTGAAATTCCTTCTACAATAGCCTGTACAATCTGGTATTCAGGAAAATGAAGAGCAAACACCCTAGTATAGAATTTAATATCTTGGATAAAGTCTGCCAAGTTTTCATCCAAACGCTGTACACGATAATAGTACTTCCGAATAAGGGAGGACCTTGCCCTGGCCGGGATGAAGTTAGCTAGCAAGTGGGCGTGGAAGCCTTCAATTGATGATTGCTCGGCAATGGCTCTAACTATTTTGTCTGAGAGAATACCTATTGCATAGGGATAGATGATTTGCAAAATCTGACATGGGGAAAGAGAAAAAACAAGGGCATGATCCTGAAATTCAACGAAAAATCTTAAAAATGAAATTACGTCACTGGTGGTATTAACGGAAAACTTAGAGATACCTCTGAGCAACATTGCCAATGGATGAGGCAAGCTGCTAAACCCTGGTGACATAGTAGGTAAAGGTTTCAATGGCAAGGAAGTTAATTCAGAACGTATATTATTCAACGATGCACGGCGTTCAGATTCGTTGTCCAATGGGGCAGAGATAGTTTGAGCAGCAACGGTTATCCTATTGACTTCTCCCTTAGGAGGCTCTTCCTCGCTACCTGCATTCATCGGGGTGGATTGATCAAGTTTGGGAGGAACTTCCCCAGTTAACAATTGAGTGACCTTGCTAGATAATTCAGAAATACTTTCAAGCAACGTACTAGCTTCCTTCCTCTGAACGCCATTCAATTTCAGAGACAACAGATCGTTAACTCTATTTGAAAAATGATATAGCCTGGCTTGCACACGCTTAATTTGATTAGGAGAAGGATCATTTTCGTCAAAAAAACTAACTACCGATGCTAGCCCAGTAGTATTCTCGGTGATCGTGGAAAGAGAGTCGTCAATTTCATTCTCTCCCAAATTGGGGATGGAAATGGGCAAATCAAGGGACTCTCTAAGCTTGTTGGTGTCTATCGCAACCGTGCCTCCAGATTGCACATTTCTGATAGTTAACTCATAGATCAACTCCTCCTTGCGCAAATAGTTAAGATGGAGAACATCGCGAGGACCGGGCATGATGACAGAACAATTTTGAAAAAAATTGAAAATTCCAGCAACTGAGAAAATTGTTAAAGTTTGAATCAAAGCTAGGTTTAGCAGTCAAAAGGGGCTAAATTGAGACCCATTCAACCACGTTCTGCTACCACTTGTTACCGTGTTTTTGCGGTAGGTAGAGGTGAATGAAGGTGCGGGCTTGAACGGGTCTCAAACTACGGAATCAAAGTTAATGTAAAATTTAACAAGGTTATATTTTCTTTTCAAAATTAAGAAATAAAACAAGTACGGCAGGTACAGAGTAGCAAGGCAACAAAAGGAGCAATTACAGTAGTTACAGTATTTGGGCTTCGAGCCCTGAATTCACACTTCTAGGGCAATTAGCCCGATTTTACTCCAAAAATAAGTTTTACCAGAGGGGCAGAAAACCCCATTCATGTTCAGGAGCACTTGCTCCAAATTACACAGAAAAGCCTCCTCTAGGCATACAACACTCAATTTTCAAGAAAGAGCCACACGCTCTCAACTTTTAAGCCTCTCAAAGGCCACACCAAACTCCACCTTCAAGTTGTCCTCTCAGGACATAGACACAGGGGTAACCTACCCAACCTACTGAGGTCTATTAAATGAAAAAGGTTAATTACATGACCTCTAAAATAATAATTTGAGAGGAGGCGATCTGCACTCCTAGTTTATTTGTTTCAAACCCTAATTTGGCTCTAGGCCACTAATGCAAGGGCTAATCCCATACTACTGAGGTGACTTTAGAAAAAGAACAATTTGCTTTATGTTAACGAAGAATAGGTTGAGAAAAATAAGTTCACCTCCAAACAATATGATTGGGAGCTCGAGAGGGTTAAGCACTCTCTATCCCGATATGCAGTTTTAAAAGATAAAAGATGCTAAGAGTAGTTACATTTTAGGAAAAGGTTACATGATAGAAACACTTCGGACCCGCCCCGAGAGTTAAACTGCTGAGCTAGCAAGAAAATAAATTATTAATTGACCATTACCTTGTTGTTGACCGCTGCCGAAGAAAAGAGGCGCTTCCCGCCCACTGCTATGTACTTTACACACTGAAAGATGGAACAGAAGTGGCACCGAGACCCTAAAATCAGCAGTTTATATACTCTCGCGGAAAGTTCGAGGCGTTTCAGGGATGAAAACAGCCGCCCACAATCACTTTATTGGTTAGGGATAAGCAGCATATTCAAGTTGGGGGAAGATACATCAGATTGGTCAGAAAATAATTAAAGAAATTCGGGATTGGCTAAATACAAAACAAGGGGAAAGAGAGGGGTATACAGCCAACTTAAACGATAACAGAAAGAAATTTAGCAAAGAACAAACTTTTGAAATTAAATATTCTCCAAAAAAACAGTTCTTTCACTCCGCACTAGGGTAAAACTTCAGTAGTGTCGTCTAGAAGGGAAAGTTCACACTTCTTACTACAAGCAGAACAAAAATACGTCGAAAATGACACAGTTCAAAAACTCCAAAATTTCCAGGTAGTGACATCTTCTGAGAAAGTAGGAAATTAATTCCGTCGATAAAGTTCAGACTTCCTCCAACAGAGGAGTTTCAACTGGCGCACATTTTGAATTAGCGGCGTGGAGGTGTACCGCCCGGTACAATAATAATTAGGCAGCATATGTAGTAGTTGTTGCGTGCCTTTGTCTTATTCCAACACCTAGGTTCGTTTTCCTGTCAGTTGAAGGATTGACGACTAGAACAGGGTTCGCTTGATAGGGATCTTGGTTACAGGAAGAAAGCCCGCAGTGAGACGACGACGCTACAGACCTAGTGTACATAGACTAACACTGGCTGCCTTGGTTACAACGATGACGCTAATATTCCAATTAGACTCTCAGCACAGAACCACATTCATATTAAAAAGCAACTCGACGATGCAGAAGTTGGCCGACATAGATTTATTTAGTCTTTTACATTCTGCAAACGAGAAGATATTCGTAAACAGTGAGTCATGAATTGCGAGAAAATGAAGATCATTCTAGATATTGTAAAACTGCATGGAGAAATCGTCCTCATAACCCTTAATTTTTCCTCTATAAGCGCTCTTAAACCTTCGAATCCAACCATCTGCACAATCTTTCAAAAAAACGATTTTGAAAGAAAGTCGTCCTCTGGGACAGCCAGTTTTTGAGTGGTCTGTGTGAATGGAGCCCTACCTGTGATGAATTCTAATGCTGAAGGCCGCAAATGCACTCAGCCTCCTAAATTAACCTACGATGGTTAAAATCCATGGACCAGCCCGGAATTGAACCCGGGACCGCCTGAACGACGCTGACCATTTAGCCGGTCTGTGAGAATTGCCTCGTCCAGACAGACAAGATACTTCTTAATTAATGTGTTCGTTTGGCCCCGAGTACTTCCTCGAGTACTTTTTCCACCTGAATCCCGGAACGTGAAGAATTTTACGAGTGAGTAAACACTAGCTACGAAATTTCTTGCTCTGCAACGTTGCATGAATTTTCTTTAAATTGCGTGTGATTTATCTGTGACGTAGAAATTAATTACGACTTGTACAATAAAATTGTGTAAACTGGCTTTCCAAGATCTTCTGGGCCTTTTCCAATCAGCTGGTGGGATTCACCTGTCTGGGCAATTTTCGGTCCATTCTTGATTCTCCGGATGAAAGTAAACGGTACACCAATTCGTTCGGCCAGTCACTTTATCCTGGATTAGAGTTTCAATTTTGGTGGACATTAAAAACCTCTTCACGGTCGGAGTATGAAGAAATTTATCCTATAAATCTTCAGCTTCGAATGAGTTCGTACAGAGTAATACCACATCCGCTAGTGGCGATGGACTGCGCAGCGAATGCATCCTTGTAATACAGGCAAACCGGGCGGTTCTTTTTACAGTGTTCCATTCTGTTTGCATGAGTTGTAGCCAAATTAAACGAATTAAGTTTAAGACGAAGATAACTACATTTTCATTATACTTTGACTGATTCCTCTGTCGCCATCAAAAACTCCTTGCGTTTGCCAGGAAAGGTTCATAGAGGACAGATCTGGAAGATATGTTGAGAATCTTAAAAATATTAGCCTACTTTGGAAAAGTTGTAAAATAAATAACATTTAAATTAAATACGTACTTTTCAGAGGTATCAAGTACCCTTTGTTAGTCGGGATTTATGAGCAAGTCGTTATTGACTGAATAAATGAACTACAGCCCACAGCAGTTCTCAAATACGGATGAGCACGCTTAGCACAATGGCGCGCTTGTTCTTCAGCTGGCGTAACACGACTTTACACGAATCATGACCGCTACTTCAGATAGCAATTGTAACCACTGCCAAGAACGAACGAAACGCGAGTTGATTGGAAAAACCACTGGGCAGGAAGAAAATGCATATGACTTTTCTGGTAGAAGATTAAAATTCACAGTCACATGATGTAATTAATTTATTGATAGAGCCAACCATTTACCCGTCATTTTGGCTGATGTAGGGCAAACATTCGTCAAATTCGGAACATACCCTTGTAAAATACCCCACCACTTCGAAACGGTGAAATATATCAAAATCCAAAGTGGCTCAAGATTTGAAGCTGCTGTATATCCTCATCAAATTTCACCTCAGTCGGTCCAGTAGTTATCGAGCCTATCCGGAACAAACAAACAAACAAACAAACAAACAAAGAAACAAACACCATCGCACCATCGCATTCCATGTTTCGCTCCTTACTAACAATTGACTTTTTCAATTACATTTTTGATCACGCACCCAAAGTAATTTTTTAAAATTTCATGTCGTGTTGACGGAAAGGACTACTTAAACTTTTCAAGTGGTGTGAGATGCGAGTCATCACTCACACAGAGAACTTACGCACCAATAACACAAAATCCCATCGTAGACCATAAAATGTTAACGATACTATTTGTGCGCTACAGATCAGGAAATGCAATAAAGGGAGACTAATGGCGGCTTTGGGCTCAGCAATGTTGAAACATTGAGGTCGTAAATGTAAGGTTAAATGGACGTTAAGAGCTTTAGATTGTAGCAGCATGGATCATTCGCCTGGTAGCATTCCGGGCACCAAATTTCTCGCCTACCATTATTTATACTTCTTAACGCATGTGGACATAATTCCTATCTCGTGATTGTTTACTCTAAGGACAAGTACGAAGCATTTAAATGATTCGGACCAGAGGGACAAGAGCTCCATTCTCGACAGACAGTGGATTTTACCCACGAATGTTTGATTCCCCTCGTTCGGGGACTCGGTTTTTAAGTTCGTTTTAATTCACCTATCCTCATCTACGGTAACAATCTCCTAGAAAAACAAATACAGCGCCGAATATAGGACTGGCGTCAGGAACGGCATCCGCACGTAATACTAAGGCACTGGGTGGGGGCGGTAGAAAACCTTCACGGTATTCCCCGGTGATCGTAAGAAGGAGACCATCGAGCGAGTTGCATTCGGGAGATAGTGGGCTCGAATCCCACCGTCGAAAGATCTGGCGATGGTTTTCTGTGCTCTCCCATTTTCACACCTGGCTGCGGGTGTACCTTAATTAAGGGCACGCTGTGTTAATTGCTAACCCTGGACCTTTGCTGTCTTTCCGCCACCAGAAACCTCCAGTAACAAGAAAGGAGGAAGGGAGAGCACGTTCTCTCAACTCGGGGCGCCGGTTGGCGAACGCGATGCCAACTTTCTCTTGGAGTGTTCCGAGTGACAAGTAGTCTTTACGCTACTCATTTCCTTACTTCCTGTCTGAGCTCTCTTGTTCCAACTGACAAGTACTCTATCACGCTACTTATGTTCCTGTCTGAGCTCTCTTGTTCCAACTGACAAGTACTGTATCACGCTACTCATGTTCATATTCCTGTCTGACCTCTCTTGTTCCAACTGACAAGTACTCTATCACGCTACTCATATTCCTGTCTGAGCTCTCTTGTTCCAACTGACAAGTACTCTACCACGCTACTCATGTTCATATTCCTGTCTGACCTCTCTTGTTCCAACTGACAAGTACTCTATCACGCTACTTATGTTCCTGTCTGAGCTCTCTTGTTCCAACTGACAAGTACTCTATCACGCTACTCATGTTCATATTCCTGTCTGACCTCTCTTGTTCCAACTGACAAGTACTCTATCACGCTACTTATGTTCCTGTCTGAGCTCTCTTGTTCCAACTGACATGTACTCTATCACGCTACTCATGTTCATATTCCTGTCTGACCTCTCTTGTTCCAACTGACAAGTACTCTATCACGCTACTTATGTTCCTGTCTGAGCTCTCTTGTTCCAACTGACAAGTACTCTATCACGCTACTCATGTTCATATTCCTGTCTGACCTCTCTTGTTCCAACTGACAAGTACTCTATCACGCTACTTATGTTCCTGTCTGAGCTCTCTTGTTCCAACTGACATGTACTCTATCACGCTACTCATGTTCATATTCCTGTCTGACCTCTCTTGTTCCAACTGACAAGTACTCTATCACGCTACTTATGTTCCTGTCTGAGCTCTCTTGTTCCAACTGACAAGTACTCTATCACGCTACTCATGTTCATATTCCTGTCTGACCTCTCTTGTTCCAACTGACAAGTACTCTATCACGCTACTTATGTTCCTGTCTGAGCTCTCTTGTTCCAACTGACAAGTACTCTATCACGCTACTCATGTTCATATTCCTGTCTGACCTCTCTTGTTCCAACTGACAAGTACTCTATCACGCTACTTATGTTCCTGTCTGAGCTCTCTTGTTCCAACTGACATGTACTCTATCACGCTACTCATGTTCATATTCCTGTCTGACCTCTCTTGTTCCAACTGACAAGTACTCTATCACGCTACTCATATTCCTATCTGAGCTCTCTTGTTCCAACTGACAAGTACTCTACCACGCTACTCATTGCCATACTTCCTGTCTGACCTCTCTTGTTCCAACTGACAAGTACTCTATCACGCTACTCATGTTCATATCCTGTCTGACCTCTCTTGTTCCAATTGACAAGTACTCTATCACGCTACTCATATTCCTGTCTGAGCTCTCTTGTTCCAACTGACAAGTACTCTACCACGCTACTCATGTTCATATTCCTGTCTGACCTCTCTTGTTCCAACTGACAAGTACTCTATCACGCTACTCATATTCCTGTCTGAGCTCTCTTGTTCCAACTGACAAGTACTCTACCACGCTACTCATGTTCATATTCCTGTCTGACCTCTCTTGTTCCAACTGACAAGTACTCTATCACGCTACTTATGTTCCTGTCTGAGCTCTCTTGTTCCAACTGACAAGTACTCTATCACGCTACTCATGTTCATATTCCTGTCTGACCTCTCTTGTTCCAACTGACAAGTACTCTATCACGCTACTTATGTTCCTGTCTGAGCTCTCTTGTTCCAACTGACATGTACTCTATCACGCTACTCATGTTCATATTCCTGTCTGACCTCTCTTGTTCCAACTGACAAGTACTCTATCACGCTACTCATATTCCTATCTGAGCTCTCTTGTTCCAACTGACAAGTACTCTACCACGCTACTCATTGCCATACTTCCTGTCTGACCTCTCTTGTTCCAACTGACAAGTACTCTATCACGCTACTCATGTTCATATCCTGTCTGACCTCTCTTGTTCCAATTGACAAGTACTCTATCACGCTACTCATGTTTATATTCCTGTCTGACCTCCCTTGTTCCAACTGACAAGTACTCTATCACGCTACTCATGTTCCTGTCTGAGCTCTCTTGTTCCAACTGACAAGTACTCTATCACGCTACTCATTGCCATACTTCCTGTCTGACCTCTCTTGTTCCAACTGACAAGTACTCTATCACGCTACTCATGTTCATATCCTGTCTGACCTCTCTTGTTCCAACTGACAAGTACTCTATCACGCTACTCATATTCCTGTCTGAGCTCTCTTGTTCCAACTGACAAGTAGTCTTCACGCTGCTCATGTTCATACTTCCTGTCTGAGCTCTCTTGTTCCAACTGACAAGTAGTCTTCACGCTGCTCATGTTCATACTTCCTGTCTGACCTCTCTTGTTCCAACTGACAAGTACTCTATCACGCTACTCATTGCCATACTTCCTGTCTGACCTCTCTTGTTGTCTTACAACTCGACGTTATTAGAATTACGAGGCTTACGGAGTTTTGATGTCGATAACATTTCGTAGGAGACGAATTAGCGGTCGCCTTACTACGAAAGACGCAAAATTAAGCAATTTCCTCAGTTGTCTCGAACGTTGAAGGGCTAAACGGCCCGCTAAGGTTTCAAACTGTCAGTCTAGGATAGCGCTATCGAACTAAAAACTATTTCGGAAGTTACTTCCGTCCTAAATGCAGTTGCTAAAAAAAGCCTAAAAGCGCTTGTACTTTTACTCGTACGTTTTTATTCAAGTCCTGGCCAAATTAACGTATTTAAATAAGCTACTTCTTTCTGCAATGTTCTCCTTGGTGCAGTACCCTCGGGCGTTTTTGATTTTTTGAATAAATTCCACGCGGAATGTAGTTATAAGGGCTTAAGTGAAACTCTGCATTGACTCACATTAGCGCCCGAACTGGTAGAAAACGGCTAACCGCTAATCTAATCGACCGGATAGGGACGATTAGCCAAAGGATTGTAATTTTTAGGAAGAAATTACAAAAATAGGTTACTATACTTTATTATATTTTATTCACTTAAAATCCATAGGTCATATCCCTAGGATGTTTTCAAAAATGTTTTGCTTGCCTGAAGGGCTCATACCCTTTGTAGCCCTTCCCTTTCGTTTTAAGGGTACCTTTCGACGAAATCATCCTCTTCCTTTCTTCGCTCTGATTAATGTTTATAGGTTATGATTGCAAAACTGTACCTCCTGTTAAAAATAATCACCACCGCTAACACAAATTTCATTGTCGGAAATATCACAGAGAAGAAGAATTGCTTTGCTAGGCAGCGGCCATGGCCTTTACTAAGGTACAGCCCCAGCATTTGCCTAGTTGGAAACGGAAAACTACCAACAACCACTAAATGGGCTGTGAACCACTATCTCCGTAATGTAAGCTCACAACAACGTGATCTTAACCAGAGAGGCAACTTGATCCCTGAAGATTAAGTTAAGTGAATATAAACATATCCACAAGTATGCGTGCGCTGGTCAGACGACCTACTCCTCCATAACACTAACCGAAGAAAGACGTAGCACACTTCCATGAATGAAGGTATCGGCAAAATTAATCGAAGTGGCACGAAGGGATTAAAGATGTAATGCTCGTTAGGCCACGTATAGCTAATAAGAATAAGAGTCGATCAAAGGACTTAAAATAGGAAAATGAACGTTAGGAATCTAGCGCAAATATGTGTAAGCAATGTTGTACTAAGAAAGGGAGAAAGTGATGAAGATAGGGCATATTAATATTCATATGGCAAGACATGTATCTATAATTTAAATACTGTAGTATTGGTAATTAAGAAAATGATGCTTTAGTGATTAACGTGTGGTAACAGGAAAGTAGAACAATTATATAAAGTTGGAACGTCAGAAAATGAGAGATACGAATCAACATGATACCAAGAAGCAAGACAAGGGGAGGAAATGTGGAAGGGAGGGAGGGTAAGTTATAACAAAATTGGAAAATAGGGTTTGTTAACATTGAGGGGGTGTTAAGCAAATTAAGTAATAAAAAGGTTAAAGAAGTACTGGAAGGTTTCGATATTGCGGCAGTGTTGGAGACAGTGCTTGAAATAGAGAACGAGATAACATGGGAAGAGTTTGCGTTTCAGTATAAATACAAAAGGCTGAATAAAATGGAAAAAACTGGGAGAGAATAAACAGAATTAACAAAGGTGTAAGGAGATTTGAAGAACCAAGTATTGGAGGCGAGGAGAAATGGTATAGAGAGAAGGGGAAGCAGTTATTTGGAGAGATAGGGGGTGTTGATGTGTTAACTGGACAAAGACATTACAAAAGAAAACATGGAGAATAAATTAGGGGTAGGTCTGCGGGAGGATGCAATGGTATTATCAATAGGTTTTGGAAAGTATTAAGCAAAGTGCATAATGTGATACGGGTGTGAAATGAGGTAAAAGAGGCGGTGAGGACTTATTGGGTAGTCATGAATGTATAAGACTTGAAAGTGGATGTGAAATTAAGTTAAAAGGGTTAAAGGTGTAAAATGAAAATGAATTAGTGGAGTGTGAAAGAGTGATAAATCAAATTAGAAGTAAGGATTTGTAAATAAGTAGGTTTCTTAAGGACTGTTAAGTAAGATAGGCTATGGTTAGAAATATGTGTGAAGTGTGAGGGAAGGATTGCTAAGATAAGGATAACAAGTTTAGAAGATTTGAGTATATCTGATTGTACAGCGTGGAGATACATTGTAAATGTGGAAGGTTTGTGAAATTGGAAAGATATTGTAAATTTGGAAGGTTTAAGTGATGAAGATAGGGCATATTAATATTCATATGGCAAGACATGTATCTATAATTTAAATACTGTAGTATTGGTAATTAAGAAAATGATGCTTTAGTGATTAACGTGTGGTAACAGGAAAGTAGAACAATTATATAAAGTTGGAACGTCAGAAAATGAGAGATACGAATCAACTGGCGGCTCATAAGTGAAATAGAATTTAAATGGAGGTAGGTCAGTGTAATATTATGAACTGTAAAGTCAGTAGGTGGTAAAGGCGATAGGCAAGAAGAATGCTATTTTTTTTGCTAGGGGCTTTACGTCGCACCGACACGGATAGGTCTTATGGCGACGATGGGATAGGAAAGGCCTAGGAGTTGGAAGGAAGTGGCCGTGGCCTTAATTAATGTACAGCCCCAGCATTTGCCTGGTGTGAAAATGGGAAACCACGGAAAACCATCTTCAGGGCTGCCGATAGTGGAATTCGAACCTACTATCTCCCGGATGCAAGCTCACAGCCGCACGCCTCTACGCGCACGGCCAACTCGCCCGGTGCAAGAAGAATGAATCCACACGCTCTGCGGATGATGAAATGTTAAGTCAGCGAATCAGTTCTTGAGTGAATAAATGCAAGCTAGGGGTATGAAGGTATCGCTCTGCTGATGACGAAATGTTGATTCAAATAGGCTCGAGTAGAGTAGGGCAGGTCTTGAGTGAATAAGTGTGTGTAAGAGTTAGGGTAGTTAGGGTAGACGAATAACAGAGAGATAAATGGGTAAGTGGTTGAAGGGGAAAGAGGAAGGGGGGAAGGAACGACGTAAGAGGGAGGGATAGGGCGGTCCTATCCCAAATGTTGTTGGTAAGTGTTGGTAGGTAGAGGTAGTGAAAGGAGAGAGGGAGGCAGGGTGCATGTCGAGCTGGACTTCAACACACATGTAGTGTGACCTATCGGCACAAGTAATATTTATATCAAGTGATTTGGTAAGGAAGCAGGCAGCAAGCTTTCTTTGTGTGGATGTTGGGAGTAGCATCAGGTTGTGCAATAGGACGCTCGCCAGAGAGGCGCCTCACACGCCCACTGGGTGGCTTAAAGAATCCCCAAACTAGGCACACGTCATAGAAGAAGCAGCAGAAGAACATTATTTAGCGACTCCATATTGAAAAACAAATGCCAGCGTACAGCGATGCCAGAGCGATCGGGCCAAATTTAATGTGTTTTCGGCGTAAATAAGGCTTGATTAACAAAACTGCATCCCTCAGAGCAGTGTGCAGAATTTTGGTTGAATTGTGAAGTCAGGAGTTCTGATAGAAAATACTCTCCAAGCGAAGGGCGTTGGTAAACAACTTATATAACTGCGTTAGCGTACGGACGCGATGGCTGAAACCAGATGTCTTTGGGGATTCACCACTTCCCCTCCGATGTTATAAATTAATTACGGCAGATCCGCCGAACATAATCAACTCCGCATGGCATAGCGCACTTGTGCGTAACATAGTCACACAATCTAGCGTATTGCTGATGTCAACATGCTGGTTTATCCAGGAGAGATAAAAATCAGAGTGGGGACAGGGCACGCTTGCCACCCCTATTCCCAGCTTTGCTATAAGTTGTTGCGGTTTCTCGGGGGAGTGAGTAGTCGAGAACGAGCTTCAGAAGGTGAAACTACGGGCGGTCCGCGAGCAAGGTCTACCTCTTCTTTGTCTGAATAACTGACACAAAGACACGGGAGTGAAGTTTTAAAAGTGTTTTCCAGTGTGCAGTAATAGTAGGAAATGTAACTATATGACAAAGGTATTTGTGCGACATCCGATCGCGAAGTAAACTCTGAATATTTGTCATTATGTCTTAGGTAGTGACTGTAAAAGGTTGATGTCTGTAGCAGTAAGGGAGCTCAGCTTTCCAGGAGTCTAACTTTGGGATTTGGTAAACATTGTTTCAAAAGAAAATCAGATCGTGTGAAGAAATACTATCAGTTTAAATCCATGTAACATTGAGAGCAGGATTTCCGGAACAGATTATCACACTAAGTAACGGGGAATGATAAGTACAGGATCTGAATGAGCTAGACAAGAAATTAGGAGAAGGACGGCTGATAAGTCACGGAAGTAGGAGGCGATAGACTTGGGAAGGAAGAGATCATGAATTTTCAACTCGCCTAATTTACACGAAATAGACTAGCTGAGATATCCATAATAATTAGCATCACGTAACTTGCATCGGTCTAGGACGATAGAGGGGAAGTTGTATGGTGTCGAGTGATCAACAAGTGTGCAAGATTGTGCAAATATAATTGTAGTGATTTGTTGACCAGGAAGATGGATTACTCCAGCAAAGTCATCAGACTCCTAGAACCCGGGACTGCACGAGCCAGCCACATGGAGTGAGCACCAATGGCAGGCCCCTGAAACTTCGGGCGGGGGCCAGAAAAACATCATAAACTGTTGAGTATTGAGCTATTTTCTTCCAATGTTAGTATTTCCCCTTGTAAATAGAGTTACTGTAAAGATAGAGTTAATGATGATGTAATTGATAGGTTAATTACCTGGAGTGGTCGGATGACCCTTGTTTAATTTGATTTTGTGTAAGTAGATATGGGAAGGAAGTGAACCAGGAAGGATGTATAAAGTTTGGGACCCCTTTTAGAAGCTGCATGCGCATGCTATATTATATATTTTTGTTATGGGTGCTGAGAAAGATTTAAGGGGGGAAAGTAAATAGAAAATTGAACAGGTTAATGCCGTAAATTTCATCTGCGTGACTGCATAATACGAGCAAGGATTAGTAGGTGTCAGGATCATTAACATGTGCTTATACAGAAGTTAATGTGGGATAGTGACAGCACTAAATCCATAAAAGTAGAGGCCGTAGATTGTTTTGCATGCTGGTGTATAAGTTTGGCTGAACTGAAGATGTTCGAGAAGATATGTGCGGAGGTTCAAACCTGGCCCCCCTACACATTAGCTAGGCTAATAAAGTAGAGATATTCTAGTTGAGTTTGATCATGTCTGAATATTATTAATATTATTATTAGTATTATTATTATTATTATTATTGTTACGGAGTTTTCCGTGGTAGGTAGAGGAGAAAGAAGGTGCGGGTGTGAATAGGTCTCCAGCTACGAAAGCAAAATTAATTTAAAATTTAACAAGGTTATATTTTCTTTTCAAAAACAAAGAAGTAACAAGCATGGCAGGTACAAAGTAGCAAATCAAAAAGGGTAGTTACAATATTTACAGGAATTGGGCTTCGCGCCCTGATTTTACACTGCTTGGGCAATCAGCTCAGTTTTACCCCAAACACGAGTTTTCACAGAGGGGCAGAAAACCCCATTCATACCTAGGAGCCCTTGCCCCAAATTCCACAGAAAAGCCTCCACGAGGCATACAACACTCAATTTTCAAAGAGCCACTCGCTCTCAATATTTAAGCCTCTCCCAGGCCACACCAAACTCCACCTTCAAGTTGTCCTCAACGGACATAAACACAGGGGTAAAATACCCAACCTACTGAGGTCTATTAAATAAAAATGGGCAATTACATGACCTCTAAAATAACAATTTGAGAGAAGGCGATCTTGCACTCCTAATACACTTGTTTTTAAAAACCTAATCTGGCTCTAGGCCACTAATGCAAGGGCTAATCCCATACTACCGAGGTGACATTAGAAAAGAGCAATTTGTTTTACATTAACGAAGAATAGGTTGAGAAAATAAGTTCACCTCAAGACAATGTGAGTGGGAGCTCGAGAGGGTTAGCACTCTCTATCCCAATATGCAGCTTAAAAGAGAATAGAAGAAAAGATCGTTACATTTTAGGAAAAGGTTACATGGAGGAACGCTTCGCACCCGCCCCGAGAGTTAAACTGCTGAGCTAGCAAAGAAAGAATTTATTAATCGGCCATTACCTTATTGATGACCGCTGCCGAGGAAAGAGGCGCTTCCCGCCTCCTGCTATGTACTTTATACACTGAAAGATGGAACAGAAGTGGCCCGGAGACCCTAAAATCAGCAGTTTATATCCTCTCGCGGAAGGTTCTAGGCGTTAGGGGAATGAAAACACCCTCCCACAAACTTTTTATTGGCTCGGGTACAGAAACATATCCAAGTTGGGGGAAGATACATCGGATTGGTCGGAAATAACTCAAAGAAATTCAGGATTGGTTAAATGCAAAACAAGGGGAAAGAGAGGGGTATACAGCCAACTTAAACAATAACTGAAAATTTTTTTTAGCAGAGACAAACATTTGAAATAAAAATTTCTCCAACAAAATAGTTCTTTGACTCCGCACTAGGTTGCACTATTGTTGATCTTCAGTAGTGTCCTCTAGAAGAGAAAGTTCACACTTCTTACTTCAAGTGAAACAAAACCACATCAAAAATGACACAGTTCAAAAACTCAAAATTTTCCACGTGGTGACATCTTCAGAGAAAGTAGAGAATTAATAGCGTAGATAAAGATCAGACTTCCTCCAGCAGAGGAGTTTCAACTGGCGCACATTTTAAATTAGCGGAGTGGAGGTGTACCGCCCGGTACAGACCTCCCCGCCCCCCCAAAAGTTCCTCCCGGGGTGACACATGAAATTGTTTGAAAACAAGGTCCAAGTTTTGATGTAGATATGGAGATTAATTGCCAAAAAAAATTTATAAGATCTTCTTAATTTGGTTTGATTTAGTTTCAAAATTTGTTGTTGCAGATGAAGAATAGTTTTTAAGTTTGTAGAAGTAGAATTCTGAGGATAAACTTTTAATACTTAAAAGTGATGAAAAATTTTGCAATGTCCACCAAATATTGCTGTTGAATTCCCGAGTGTAGTCATTGCTTATCGTAACTGTCCATGTAGTTGAGGTTGATGAAGTTGGATGGCCAGATCGGCCGTTGCAGCATGCGTCCAAAGGAGGCCGCTCGGACCCCTCAAGTACCCTGAGATACCGCTCGCCCGCACTATGAGGGGAGCAGAGGTGTTGAAACACGCCGCGCCCGCGGAGAACATATACAGGCTGCGGGAAAGTAGCAGGTCGTGCGCCGCACATCAGCCTTGGCCGGGAGGAGAGCTCCGGCTCGCCGAGCACATGTCGTCCTCGCTGGGGCCGAGGGGGCCCGTCCTCGAACCCAGCCGCGGCACAGCGCCGCGCGGCTGCGGGGGCACTGAAACATTAAAGCTAGGCGGCAGAATTGTGTTGGACCATCATGTTTCTTTTGAGGGCACAGGCATGTAGAGAGATTGAGGGGCCAGCGGCGTGCAGATATCCATGGCATTTCATCTAAGCCAGCCACTGCGTGTAGTGGAGCAGGAGACGGGAGCGTGGTAATGGCCGTGGCAAGGACAGGATGGCAGTTTAACAAATCGGGGGAGGTTTACAAGAAATGCTTAAATATAGAGAAATATAATAGAAGGAGCAGAAAGCCTTAAGAGTGGAACTCACAAAAAAATATAACCTTCATATTCCTATCCAATTATATGAAGCAAGTTGAAACAAAATTTACACCGGTTTCACCTGGGACAGGTGAACCCTAAATATCCTCTCGGTGGCTGGATTGCTTACTAACAATGTAACCGGAGTAAGAAAATCGAGAATGATGCATGGCCCATGAAATCTGGGGGCAAGCTTGCCCGCGGGAACAAAATTCTTGACCATCACCTGGTCACCTACCTTCAAAGTGGTGGGTCTCCGTTCACGATCATACTTTTCCCTAACCTTTTCATGAGATACCTTAAGATTGGCTTTAGCCTTCTTCCAAAGATCTTTAATATTATCCGGATCTATTGTCTCGGGTAGAATGTCCCTCAGAGACCAAAGGTTAGAGAGCGGCGTGTTGGGAACAAACTTGAACATCAAGGAAGCTGGAGTGAACTTATGGGATTCATGAACCGCCGAATTCAAGGCAAAAGCTAACCAATGCAGGGACGTGTCCCACCTGGAATGATCTTCATGATGATAGGCAATAAGTGCGGACCTGAGATTACGATTAACCCGTTCAGCCAGAGATGGTTGAGGGTAATAAGCAGAAGTAGTTACATGAGAGATGGATAAGTCAAAACAGAATTTACGATATAAGTTAGATGTAAAAGCCTTAGCATTATCAGATACAATATATTGGCAAGGACCAAAAGAAGCAAAAATAGAATTTAAGCAAGTAATGGTAGACTGAGCGGTAGCCAGCTTAGTCGGAAATAACCAAGAAAATCTGGTAAAACCATCTACACACACAAGGATGAACTTGTTGGCATTACACTTTGACTGGGGGAATGGTCCTACATAATCAATATACAGGCGTTCCATGGGGCGCGACGCTTGCTGAGAAGACAAGAGGCCTACCTTGGTGGACATGGTCGGTTTACTAAGCAAACAGGATTTACAAGCCTTTACAAGTTCACGGATTTCAACGTCCATACCTTTCCAGATGAACCTTTCACGAATCCTTTCACGAGTTTTAAAGATACCAAGATGCCCTCCTAATGGGGTCTCATGATAATACTTGAAGATCATAGGTACAAGAACCGCTGGAACAACAACTTTCATCATCTTATCATGCCTCGAAGGGCAACATAGAACACCATTCCTCAGAACATAAGGGACAAAATGTTCCCCAGAAGAAAGGGTTTCCATTATCGGAGCCAGCGTCGGATCTTCACGTTGGTATTTCTCGATATCCCTAAAGAGCATGGGGGCATCCGTTAAGATGGCATTAACATCAGATAGTATTGACCCGGGAGGTGATGAACTGTCGACCGGTTCTTGGGTCTCGACGTCGTTTGAAAACATACGGCTGAGTCCATCAGCGACAATATTTTCGGTACCTCTGATATGCCTAACATCAAACTGGAAGGCAGAAATACGGATGGCCCAGCGGGCTATACGACCAGTACGACGCGGCCTACCTATCACCCAGCTTAGGGCTTGATTATCTGTCTCCAGCTCGAATTTGACATGTTCCAGATAGAGACGGAACTTCTCTAAGGCGAATAAGACTGCCAAACCTTCGAGCTCATAGATGGAATACTTGGCTTCTTGAGCCGACAATGTCCTAGACGCATAGGCGATGGGGCGCCTCCCTAGTTCAGTCGCTTGAAGAAGGACTGCAGCTACCGCTGACAACGATGCGTCGGTTTGGACAATGAATTTCTTCGACAAATCAGGCATAGCAAGTACAGGGGCATTACAAAGAGCTAATTTAAGGTCTTCAAAAGCGGCTTGTTGAGAAGGTCCCCACTCGAATTTGATGCCTTTCCTACGAAGAAGGTTTAAGGGCGCCCCTCTATTAGCGAAGTTAGGAATAAACTTCCTGAAGAAATTCACCATACCAATGAACCTGGCGATACCTTTAATGTCCTTGGGAGGTTTAAAATCACGGATGGCCTGTGTTCTAGAATGATCGACTGCTACACCATCCGGTGACACAATATGCCCTAGGAAAGACATAGAGGGCTTAGCGAAGGCAACCTTGGACAACTTAACAGTTAACCCAGCCTTACGAAGGCGATCGAGAACTTCTCGCAGATGATCTAGATGTTCTTCAAAAGTCTCTGAAAATACGACGACATCGTCCAAGTAGTGATATAAGTACTCAAATTTGCTGTCGGAGAAGACCCTATCTAGTAGCCTAGTGAGTACAGCTGCTCCCGTGGGGAGCCCGAAAGGCACGCGGTTGTATTCATATAAATTCCAGTCCGTGGCAAACGCTGTAAGGTGTTTAGACTCTTCGGCAAGGGGAATTTGATTATAGGCCTGATTCAAGTCCAAGATAGTAAAGAACTTGGCCTTACGAAACCATGAAAAACAAGGACGAAGGTCGGGAAGGGGCACAGATTGTAACACCACCTTTCGATTGAGAGCCCTGTATTCAATGACAGGCCTGAAGCCTCCTTGGGGTTTCGGGACTAAAAAAATAGGCGAAGAATACGCTGACTTAGAGGGCCTAATAATACCGTCCTTCAACATCTGATCGATGATTGCTTTTAGAGCCTTCATTTTAGGTGGAGATAGCCTATACGGTGGAAAACGGACAGGAATCGAATCCGTGACCTCAATTTTGTATTCAATAAGGTCAGTAACACCAAGAGTATCAGAGAACACCTCGGGAAACGACTGACACAATTTGCGAATACTATCAGCCTGCTCCTCAGGTAGATGTCTAAGGTCTAACAACATTTCATCCTGGGTAGGCGAAATAGAAGAACATGATGCAGAATTACACTTTAATAGAGGAATATTACAATTAGAGGCAAATTTGAAAGAGCAAGACCTACTCTGAAGATCGAGCACAAGACCAGTGTGAGAAATAAAGTCCGCTCCCAATATAATGGGGCAAGACAAATGCTTGGCCACAAACAATTTAACTTTCCATGTGAATTGAAAAATACGAATTTTGACATATAAGGAACCGAGAATTTCTAATGGAGAGGAATTAGCCGAAACGTATTGGATCGCCGACAAACAATAGTTAGGAAGCTTACAAACAGATTTCAATTTTGAATACCAATCAGCCGAAATAATAGAACAAACACTACCTGAATCTAAGAGAGCTGTTATAGGCTCGTTATTTAACTCAATTTTGAGAAAGGGGACCGGTGCGGGGGAATCCGCCGCAATCCTAAGACACTCTTTGGGACCTTCAAAAGATGAATTTGAAAATTGCTCGTTCCCTGAATTTACAACCTGTTTACCCGGGGCTGAGTCTCGGGAAGATGGATTAGTCGACTCAGCCGAAGCCACTAGTCACTTTTTATTATTGGCATAGGTGGAATTTGCACCAGAAGTTGAGCAGGAGGGGGTGCTATTCGAATTGGGACAATTCTTGGCGATATGTGAGAAAGCCCCACAATTAAAAAACAGCCTAGTGATGACCCGGCTCCATTCCTTGTCCCACTTGACTTGATCAGTGGACACTTGTTGCGCAGATGGTCAGGCGACCCGCAAGCATAACATTTACGGGGACTGACTGGTCGGCGAGGTGGAGGCCGAGTATTACTAAAGGAAGGCGGGGTTTCTTTCGCGACACGCAAAGAATCGGCGTATCTAACTCCTTCCGCTGAGACGGCCAATGCTTCAAGTTCAGAGAAAGTTTGCGGGCACGCCGCGAAACACAAATATGACCTGTAGGGTGGTGAAATCCCTTCCACAATAGCTTTTACAATCTGATCCTCAGGGAAATGAAGAGCAAACACCCTA
This sequence comes from Anabrus simplex, assembly GCF_040414725.1. NCBI lineage: Eukaryota > Metazoa > Arthropoda > Insecta > Orthoptera > Tettigoniidae > Anabrus > Anabrus simplex. The sequence continues at coordinate 161,225,828 of NC_090269.1, read as the reverse complement.
GTATAAAACTTAATGTCCTGTATGAAATCAGCCAAGTTTTCATCCAGGCGTTGTACACGGTAATAGTACTTCTGAATAAGGGAGGACCTGGCCCTAGCCGGGATGAAGTTAGCTAGCAAATGGGCATGGAAATCCTCAATAGATGATTGCTCGGCAATGGCTCTTACGATTTTATCTGAGAGAATACCAATAGCATACGGATAGATAATTTGCAAAATTTGACATGGAGAAAGAGAAAACACAAGGGCATGATCCTGAAATTCAACTAGAAATCTTAAAAAAGAAATTACATCACTGGTGGTATTAACGGAAAACTTAGAGATACCTCTGAGCAACATTGCCAATGGATGAGGCAAGCTTTTAAACCCGGGTGACATAGTAGGTAAAGGTTTCAATGGCAAGGAAGTTAATTCAGAACGGATGTTACTCAATGATGCACGACGTTCAGATTCGTTGTCCAATGGGGCAGGGATAGTTTGAGCAGCAACGGTTATCCTATTAACTTCTCCCTTGGGAGGCGCTTCCTCACTACCTGCATTCACTGTGGTGGGTAGATCGCTTTTGGGAGGAACCTCCCCTGTTAGCAATTGAGTGACCTTGCTAGATAATTCAGACATATTTTCAAGCAGCGTACTAGCTTCCTTCTTCTGAACGTCATTCAACTTTAGAGACAACAGATCGTTAACCCTATTCGAAAAATGATATAGCCTAGCTTGCACACGCTTAATTTGATTAGGAGAAGGATCATTTTCGTCAAAAAAACTAACTACAGAAGCTAGCCCAGTAATATTCTCCGTGATCGTGGAAAGAGATTCGTCAATTTCTTTCTCTCCCAAATTGGGGATGGAAATGGGCAAATCTAGGGACTCTCTAAGCTTGTTTGTGTCTACTGCAACCGTGCCTCCAGATTGTACATTTCTAATAGTCAATTCATAGATCAACTCCTCCTTGCGCAAATAGTTAAGATGGAGAACATAGCGAGGGCCGGGCATGGTGACAGAACAATTTTGAAAAAATTCCAGCAACTGGGAAAATAGTTAGAGTTCGGAACAAACAATGTTTAGCCGTCAAAAGGGGCTAAATTGAGACCCATTCAACCACGCTCTGCTACCACTTGTTACGGAGTTTTCCGTGATAGGTAGAGGTGAAAGAAGGTGCGGGTGTGAATAGGTCTCCAGCTACGAAAGCAAAATTAATTTAAAATTTAACAAGGTTATATTTTCTTTTCAAAAACAAAGAAGTAACAAGCATGGCAGGTACAAAGTAGCAAATCAAAAAGGGAAGTTACAATATTTACAGGAATTGGGCTTCGCGCCCTGATTTTACACTGCTTGGGCAATCAGCTCAGTTTTACCCCAAACACGAGTTTTCACAGAGGGGCAGAAAACCCCATTCATACCTAGGAGCCCTTGCTCCAAATTCCACAGAAAAGCCTCCACGAGGCATACAACACTCAATTTTCAAAGAGCCACTCGCTCTCAATATTTAAGCCTCTCCCAGGCCACACCAAACTCCACCTTCAAGTTGTCCTCAACGGACATAAACACAGGGGTAAAATACCCAACCTACTGAGGTCTATTAAATAAAAATGGGCAATTACATGACCTCTAAAATAACAATTTGAGAGGAGGCGATCTTGCACTCCTAATACACTTGTTTTTAAAAACCTAATCTGGCTCTAGGTCACTAATGCAAGGGCTAATCCCATACTACCGAGGTGACTTTAGAAAAAAGCAATTTGTTTTACATTAACGAAGAATAGGTTGAGAAAAAAAGTTCACCTCAAGACAATGTGAGTGGGAGCTCGAGAGGGTTAGCACTCTCTATCCCAATATACAGCTTAAAAGAGAATAGAAGAAAAGATCGTTACATTTTAGGAAAAGGTTACATGGAGGAACGCTTCGCACCCGCCCCGAGAGTTAAACTGCTGAGCTAGCAAAGAAAGAATTTATTAATCGGCCATTACCTTATTGATGACCGCTGCCGAGGAAAGATGCGCTTCCCGCCTCCTGCTATGTACTTTATACACTGAAAGATGGAACAGAAGTGGCCCGGAGACCCTAAAATCAGCAGTTTATATCCTCTCGCGGAAGGTTCTAGGCGTTAGGGGAATGAAAACACCCTCCCACAAACTTTTTATTGGCTCGGGTACAGAAACATATCCAAGTTGGGGGAAGATACATCGGATTGGTCGGAGATAACTCAAAGAAATTCAGGATTGGTTAAATGCAAAACAAGGGGAAAGAGAGGGGTATACAGCCAACTTAAACAATAACTGAAAAAAAAATTAGCAAAGACAAACATTTGAAATAAAAATTTCTCCAACAAAATAGTTCTTTGACTCCGCACTAGGTTGCACTATTGTTGATCTTCAGTAGTGTCCTCTAGAAGAGAAAGTTCACATTTCTTACTTCAAGTGAAACAAAACCACATCAAAAATGACACAGTTCAAAAACTCAAAATTTTCCACGTGGTGACATCTTATTAGAAAGTAGAGAATTAATAGCGTAGATAAAGATCAGACTTCCTCCAGCAGAGGAGTTTCAACTGGCGCACATTTTAAATTAGCGGAGTGGAGGTATACCGCCCGGTACAATTATCATTATGATTATTATTATTATTATTACTATTATTATTATTATTATTATTATTATTATTATTATTTTCTTAATGTAATTTGATCGGTGTTTTTATACCGATACATCTCAAGCAACAGGTTAGAGGATTATTATTATTGTTACCGTGTTTTTGTGGTAGTTATGCGTGAAAGAAGGTGCGGGGTGGTGAACAGGTCTCAAGCTACGAAAGTAAAATTAATTTAAAATTTAACAAGGTTATATATTCTTTTCAAAATAACGAAATAACAAGCATGGCAGGTACAGAGTAGCAAGTCAAAAAGGTAGTTAGAATATTTACAGGATTTGGGCTTCGCGCCCTGACTTTACAATGCTTGGGCAATCAGCCCAACCTTACTTCAAAATAAGTATTAACAGAGGGGCAGAAAACCCCATTCATGCCTAGGAGCACTTGCTCCAAAATACACAGTAAGGCCTCCTTGAGGCGCGCAGAAAACAAAATTTTCAGAAAAAGAGCAACCTGCTCTCAAAATTCAGGCCTGTCAAAGGCCCCACCTAATTCCACTTTCAAGCTGGCCTTTCAGGACATATACACAGGGGTAAAATACCCAACCTACTGAGGTCTGTTAAATGACAAGAAGGTTAATTACATGACCTCTAAAATAACAATTTGAGAGGAGGCGATCTGCACTCCTAATACACTTGTTTTTAAAACATAATCTGGCTCTAGGCCACTAATGCAAGGGCTAATCCCATACTACAGAGGTGACTTTAGAAAAGAACAATTTGCTTTATGTTAACGAAGAATAGGTTGAGAAAAATAAGTTCACCTGAAAACAATATGATAGGGAGCTCGAGAGGGTTAAGCACTCTCTATCCCGATATGCAGTTTAAAAGATGGAATAGATACAAGTTTCTTTACATTTTAAGGAAGGTTACATAATGGAAAAACTTCGGACCCGCCCCGAGAGTTAAACTGCTGAGCAAGCAAGAAAAGAAGTAATTAATCGGCCATTACCTGGTTGTTGACTGCCGCCGAAGAAAGAGGCGCTTCCCGCCCCCTGCTATGTACTTTACACACGAAAAGATGGAACTGAAGTGGCCCGGAGACCCTAAAATCAGCAGTTTATATACTCTCGCGGAAAGTTCGAGGCGTTAGGGGAATGAGAACACCCTCCCACAAACTCTTTATTGGGTAGGATACAGCAACATATTCAAGTTGGGGGAAGATACATCCGATTGGTCAGAAATTAATAAAAGAAATTCGGGATTGGCTAATTTTAAAACAAGGGGAAAGAAAGGGTTAATATTGCCAACTTAAACAATGACAGAAGGAAATTTAACAAAGAACAAACTTTTGAAATAACATTTTCTCCAAAAGAACAGTTCTTTTTCTTCGCACTAGGGTGCACTATTGTAGTTCTTCAGTAGTATCCTCTAGAAGAGAAAGTTCACACTTCTTACTACCGGTAAAACAAAAATACATCAAAAGTGGCACAGTTCAAAAACTCCAAACTTTCCAAGTAGTGACATCTTCCGAGAAACTTGAAAATTAATACCGTCAATAAAGTTCAGACTTCCTCCAGCAGAGGAGTTTCAATTGGCGCACATTTTAAATTAGCGGCGTGGAGGTGTACCGCCCGGTACAGACATCCCCCCCCCAAAAGTTCCTCCAGGGGTGACACATGAAATTTGTTTGAAACCAAGGTCCAAGATTTGATGTTGATATGGAGATTAATTGCCGAAGTATTTATCGAAATGGCTGAAATTTAGTTTGATTCAGTTTCAAAATTTCTTTTAGTAACAGCGGAAGTACTGTCTTAATGTTTGTAGAAGGTTGAATTGAGAAGGAAAACTTTAGTTTTAAAGTTGAGGAAAATTTTCTAAGTCCACCAAATATTGCAGTAGAATACCCAAGAAAAGGTAGTAAGGTTGATCTGGAATGTCCCTATAGTTGATGTTGATTAAGTTGGATGGCCGGACCGGCCGTTGCAGCTTGCGTCCAAAGGCGGCCGCTCGGACCCCACAAGTACCCTGAGATACCGCTCGCCCGCACTATGAGGGGAGCAGAGGTGTTGAAGCACGCCGCGCGGGCGGTGAACATATACAGGCTGCGGGCAAGTAGCAGGTCGTGCGCCGCACATCAGCCTTGGCCGGGAGGAGAGCTCCGGCTCGCCGTGCACATGTGGTCCTCGCTGGGGAAGAGGGGGCCCATCCTCTAACCCAGTCGCAGCACGGCGACGCGCGGCTGCGGGGCCACTGAAACATTAAAACTAGGCGGCAGAATTTGTTGGACCATCATCTTTTTTTGAGGGCACAGGCTTTGTGGAGAGGTTGAGGGGCCAGCGGCGTGCAGAAATTCATTGCATTAAGTAAGCCAATGTGTAGAGTGGAGCTGGAGACGGGAGCGTGGTAATGGCCGTGGCAAGGACAGGATGGCAGTTTAATGGTTCGGGGCAGGTTTCACAAAATGCTTACATATAAAACAAAATACTATAGAAGGGGCAGAAAGCCTTAAAAGTGAAAACTCAAAAAAAATATAACCTTCATATTGCTTTCACGATTATATGAAGCAAGTTAACACAGAAATTACACCGGTTTCACTTGTGACAGGTGAACCCTAAATATCCTCTCGGTGGCTGGATTACTTAATAACAACGTAACCGGCGTAAGGAAATCTAGAATAGTACACGGCCCATGAAATCTGGGGGGAAGCTTGCCCGCGGGAACAAAATTCTTGACCATCACTTGGTCACCTACCTTCAAAGGGGTGGGTCTCCGTCCACGATCATATCTTTCCCTAACCTTTTCATGAGAGACTTTAAGATTGGCTTTAGCCTTCTTCCAAAGATCTTTAATGTTGTCCGGATCTATTGTCTCGGGTAGAATGTCACTCAGAGACCAGAGGTTAGAGAGCGGCGTGTTGGGAACGAACTTGAACATCAAAGAAGCTGGAGTAAACTTGTGAGATTCATGAACCGCCGAATTCAAAGCAAAAGCTAACCAATGCAAGGACGTGTCCCACCTGGAATGATCTTCATGATGATAGGCAATAAGCGCGGACCTGAGATTACGATTAACACCGTTCAGCCAGAGATGGTTGAGGGTAATAAGCAGAAGTTGTCACATGAGAGATGGACAGGTCAAAGCAGAATTTACGAAATAAATTAGATGTAAAAGCCTTAGCATTATCAGATACAATATATTGGCACGTACCAAAAGAAGCAAAAATAAAATTTAGGCAAGTAATGGTGGACTGAGCGGTAGCCAGCTTAGTCGGAAATAACCAGGAAAATCTTGTAAAACCATCTACGCATACAAGGATGAACTTGTTGGCATTTCCCTTTGACTGGGGGAAGGGTCCTACATAATCAATATACAGGCGTTCCATGGGGCGCGACGCTTGATGCGAAGACAAAAGGCCTACCTTGGTGGACATGGTTGGTTTACTAAGCAAACAAGATTTACAAGCTTTTACTAGTTCACGGATTTCACCGTCCATACCCTTCCAGATGAACCTTTCACGAATCTTTTCACGAGTTTTAAAGATTCCAAGATGCCCCCCTAATGGGGTCTCATGATAGTACTTGAAGATCATAGGTACAAGAACAGCTGGAACGACAACCTTCATCATCTTATCATGCCTCGAAGGGCAACATAGAACACCATTCCTCAGAACATAAGGGACAACATGTTCCCCAGAAGAAAGGGTTTCCATTATCGGAGCCAGCGTCGGATCTTCACGTTGGTATTTCTCAATATCCCTAAAGAGCATGGGAGCATCTGTTAAGATGGCATTAACATCAGAGAGTATGGACTCGGGAGGTGATGAACTGTCGACCGGATAATGGGACTCGACCTCGTTGGAAAATGTTACCGTGTTTTGGTGGTAGTTATGCGTGAAAGAAGGTGCGGGGTGGTGAACGGGTCTCAAGCTACTAAAGTAAAGTTAATTTAAAAGTTAACGAGGTTATATTTTCTTTTCAAAACAAAGAAATAACAAGCATGGCAGGTACAAAGTAGCAAGTCCAAAGGGTATTTACAATATTTACAGGTTTTGGGCTTCGCGCCCTGATTTCACAATGCTAGGGCAATCAGCTCAGTTTTACCCCCAAACACAAGTCTCAACAGTGGGGCAGAAAACCCCATTCATGCCTAGGAGCCCTTGCTCCAAATTACACTGAAAAGCCTCCACGAGGCGTACAACACTCAATTTTTCAAAAGAGCCACTCGCTCTCAAATTTAAGCCTCTCCCAGGCCACACCAAACTCCACCTTCAAGTTGTCCTCAACGGACGTAAACACAGGGGTAAAATACCCAATCTACTGAGGTCTATTAAATGAAAAGAAGGTTAATTAAATGACCTCTAAAATAACAATTTGAGAGGAGGCGAACTTGCACTCCTAATACACTTTGATTAAGACCTACTTGGCACTAGGCCGTTAATACAAGGGCTGATCCCATACTAAAGAGGTGACTTAAGAAGAGAACAATTTGTTTTACGTTAAATAGGTTGAGAAAAATATGTTCACCTCAAAACAATATGAGTGGGAACTCGAGAGGGTTAGCACTCTCTATCCCAGTATGTAGCTTTAAAAGAGAATATATGAAAAGAGTAGTTACATTTAGGAAAAGGTTACATGGTGGAACGCGTCGAACCCGCCCCGAGAGTTAAACTGCTGAGCTAGCAAAGAAAGAAGTTATTAATCGGCCATTACCTTGTTGTTGACCGCTGCCGAGGAAAGAGGCGCTTCCCACCTCCTGCTATGTACTTTATACACTGAAAGATGGAACAGAAGTGGCCCGGAACCCTAAAATCAGCAGTTTAAATACTCTCGCGGAAGGTTCTAGGCGTTAGGGGAATGAGAACACCCTCCCACGAGGATTTTATTGGTTCATCAATAAACCCCCTACACAATACTAAGAAGAAACACATAATTGGTGGAAAATTAATTTAAGAAATTCGGGATAGGCTAGATTAAAAACAAGGGGAAAGAAGGGATTAATATTGCCAACTTAACCAATGACTGAAAAAATTTAGCTAAGAACAAACATTTGAAATAAAAATTTCTCCAACAAAATAGTTCTTTGACTTCGCACTAGGGGGCACTATTGTTGATCTTCAGTAGTGTCCTCTAGAAGAGAAAGTTCACACTTCTTACTTCAAGCGAAACAAAAACACATCAAAAATGACACAGTTCAAAAACTCAAAATTTTCCACGTGGTGACATCTTCTGAGAAAGTAGAGAATTAATAGCGTAGATAAAGTTCAGACTTCCTCCAGCAGAGGAGTTTCAACTGGCGCAAATTTTAAATTAGCGGCGTGGAGGTGTACCGCCCGATACAGACCTCCCCCCCCAAAAGTACCTCCAGGGGTGACACATGAAATCTGTTTGAAACAAGGTCCAAGTTATGCTGTGGATATGAAGATTGATTGCAGAAGCATTTATAAGATTTTCTTAATTTGGTTTGATTCAGTTTCAAAATTTTGTTGTTGCCGGTGAAGTTAAGTCTTTATATTTGTAGAAGTTGAATTTCTGAAGATAACTTTTAATACATAGAGGTGAAGAAAAATTTTGTAATTGCCGCCAAATATTGCTGTTGTATTCCCAAGTGTAGTCATTGCTTATCGTAACTGTCCATGTAGTTGATGTTGATTAAGTTGAATGGCCAGACCGGCCGTTGCAGCTTGCGTCCAAAAGGAGGCCGCTCGGACCCCTCAAGTACCCTGAGTTACCGCTCGCCCGCACTATGAGGGGAGCAGAGGTGTTGAAACACGCCAGGCCGCGGTGAACATATACAGGCTGCGGGCAAGTAGCAGGTCGTGCGCCGCGCATCAGGCTTGGCCGGGAGGAGAGCTCCGGCTCGCCGTGCACCTGACGTACTCGCTGGAGGAGAGGGGGCCCGTCCTCTGCCCCAGTTGCTGAACGGCTCCGCGCAGCTGCGGGGGCACTGAAACATTTAAAGCTAGGCGGCAGAATTGTGTTGGACCATCATCTTTTTGAGGGCACAGGCTTGGTGAAGAGGTTGAGGGGTCAGTGGCGTGCAGATGTCCATGGCATTTAATATAATCCAGCCACAGTGTGTATTGGAGCAGGAGACGGGAGCGTGGTAATGGCCGAGGCAAGGACAGGATGGCAATTTAACAAATCGGGGGAGGTTTCACACAAATGCTTACATATAAAAGAAAATATGATAGAAGGGGCAGAATGCCTAGAAATTGAAAACTCAAAAATATATAACCTTCATATCCCCTTTCACAATAATATGAAGCAAGTTAACACAGAAATTACACCGGTTTCACCTGTGACAGGTGAACCCTAAATATCCTCTCGGTGGCTGGATTGCTTACTAACAACGTAACTGGCGTAAGAAAATCGAGAATGATACAAGGCCCATGAAATCTGGGGGCAAGCTTGCCCGCGGGAACAAAGTTCTTGACCATCACCTGGTCACCTACATTCAAAGTGGTGGGTCTCCGTCCACGATCATACCTTTCCCTAACCTTTTTTTGAGATACCTTAAGATTGGCTTTAGCCTTCTTCCAAGGATCTTTAATATTATCCGGATCTATTGTCTCGGGTATAATGTCACTCATAGACCAGAGGTTAGAGAGCGGCGTGTTAGGAACAAATTTGAACATCAAAGAAGCTGGAGTAAATTTATGTGATTCATGAACCGCCGAATTCAAAGCAAAAGCTAACCAATGCAGGGACGTGTCCCACCTGGAATGATCTTCATGATGATAGGCAATAAGTGCGGACCTGAGATTACGATTAACCCGTTCAGCCAGAGATGGTTGAGGGTAATAAGCAGAAGTAGTTACATGAGAGATGGATAAGTCAAAACAGAAATTACGAAAAAGATTTGATGTAAACGCCTTAGCATTTTCGGACACAATATATTGGCACGGACCAAAAGAAGCGAAAATAGAATTTAGGCAAGTAATTGTGGACTGAGCGGTAGCCAGCTTAGTCGGGAATAACCAAGAAAATCTGGTAAAACCATCTACGCATACAAAGAAAACTTGTTAGCATTACCCTTTGACTGGGGGAAGGGTCCTACATAATCAATGTACAGGCGTTCCATGGGGCGCGACGCTTGATGGGAAGACAAAAGGCCTACCTTGGTGGACATGGTTGGTTTACTAATCAAACAGGATTTACAAGCCTTTACTAGTTCACGGATTTCACCGTCCATACCTTTCCAGATGAACATTTCACGAATCTTTTCACGGGTTTTAAAGATTCCAAGATGCCCTCCTAATGTTGTCTCATGATAATATTTGACGATCACAGGCACGAGAACAGCTGGAACGACAACCTTCATCATCTTGTCATGCCTCGATGGGCAACATAAAAAACCATTCCTCAGAACATAAGGGACAACATGTTCCCCAGAAGAAAGGGTTTCCATTATCGGAGCCAGCGTCGGATCTTCATGTTGGTATTTCTCGATATCTCTAAAGAGCATGGGGGCATCAGTTAAGATGGCATTAACATCAAATAGTGTGGACTCGGGAGGTGATGAACGGTCGACCGGTTCATGGTTCTCAACGTCGTTTGAAAACATACGACTGAGTCCATCAGCGACAATATTTCGGTACCTCTGATATGTCTAACATCAAACTGGAAGGCAGAAATACGGATGGCCCAGCGGACTATACGACCAGTACGACGCGGCCTACCTAAGACCCAGCTTAAGGCTTGATTATCTGTCTCCAGGTCGAATTTAACATGTTCCAGATAGAGACGGAACTTCTCTAAGGCGAATAAGACTGCCAAACCTTCGAGCTCATAGATGGAATACTTGGCTTCTTGAGCCGACAAAGTCCTGGATGCATAGGCGATAGGTCGCCTCCCTAGTTCAGTCTCTTGAAGAAGGACTGCCGCTACTGCTGACGACGACGCGTCGGTTTGGACGATGAATTTCTTCGAGAAATCAGGCATAGCAAGTACAGGGGCATTACAAAGAGCTAATTTAAGGTCTTCGAAAGCGGCTTGTTGAGAAGGTCCCCACTCAAATTTGATGCCTTTCCTACGAAGAAGGTTTAAGGGCGCCGCTCTATTAGCGAAGTTAGGAATAAACTTCCTGAAGAAATTCACCATACCAATGAACCTGGCGATACCTTTAATGTCCTTGGGAGGTTTAAAATCACGGATGGCCTGTGTTCTAGAATGATCGACGGCTACACCATCAGGTGACACAATATGCCCTAGGAATGACATAGAGGGCTTAGCAAAGGCAACCTTGGACAACTTGACAGTTAACCCAGCCTTACGAAGGCGAACGAGAACTTCTCGCAGATGATCTAGATGCTCTTCAAAAGTCTCTGAAAATACGACATCATCCAAGTAGTGGTACAAGTATTCAAATTTGATGTCGGAGAAGACCCTATATAGCAGCCTGGTGACTACAGCGGCTCCCGTGGGGAGCCCGAAAGGCACGCGGTTGTATTCATATAAATTCCAGTCCGTGGCAAACGCTGTAAGGTGTTTAGACTCTTCGGCAAGGGGAATTTGATTGTAGGCCTGATTCAAGTCCAAGATAGTAAAGAACTTGGCCTTACGAAACCATGAAAAACAAGAATGATGTTCGGGAAGGGGCACAGATTGTAACACCACCTTCCGATTGAGAGCCCTATAATCAATGACAGGCCTGAAGCCTCCTTGGGGTTTCGGATCTAGAAAAATAGGCGAAGAATACGCCGACTTAGAGGGCCTAATAATACCATCCTTCAACATCTGATCGATAATTTCTTTCAGAGCCTTCATTTTAGGTGGAGATAGCCTATACGGTGGAAAACGGACAGGAATCGAATCCGTGACCTCAATTTTGTATTCGATCAGGTCAGTAACACCAAGAGTATCAGAAAACACCTCTGGAAACGACTGACACAGCTTACGAATACTATCAGCCTGCTCCTCAGGTAGATGTCTAAGGTCTAACAACATCTCATCCTGGGTAGGCGAAATAGAAGATCATGATGCAGAATTACACTTTAATAGAGGGATATTACAATTAGAGGCAAATTTGAAAGTGCAAGACCTACTCTGAAGATCGAGCACAAGACCAGTGTGAGAAATAAAGTCCGCTCCCAATATAATGGGGCAAGACAAGAGCTTGGCCACAAACAATTTAACTTTCCATGGGAATTTAAAAATACGAATTTTGACCAATAAGGAACCTAGAATTTCTAATGGGGATGAATTAGCCGAAACATATTGAACAGGAGATGAGACATAGTCAGGTAGTTTACAAACAGATTTCAATTTAGAATACCATTCAGCCGAAATAATCGAACAAACACTGCCTGAATCTAAGAGAGCTGTTATAGGCTGGTTATTTAACTCAATCTTAAGAAAAGGAACAGGTGCGGGGAAATCCGCCGCAATCCTAAGACACTCTTTGGGACCTTCAAAAGATAAATTTGAAAATTGCTCGTTCCCTGAATTTACAACCTGTTTACCAGGGGCTGAGTCTCGGGAAGATGGATTAGTCGACTCAGCCGAAGCCACTAGTCACTTTTTATTATTGGCATAGGTAGAATTTGCACCAGAAGTTGAGCAGGAGGGGGTGCTATTCGAGTTTGGGCAATTCTTGGCGATATGTGAGAAAGCCCCACATTTAAAACAGCCTTGTGCTGAACCAGCTCCATTATTTGCCCTACTAGTTTTGACCAATGGACATTTATTGCGAAGATGGTCAGGCGACCCGCAAGCATAACATTTACGGGGTGTGACTGGTCGGCGAGGTGGAGGCCGAGTATTACTAAACGAAGGAGGGGGTTCTTTTGCCACACGCAAAGAATCGGCATACCTAACTCCTTCCGCTGAGACGGCCAACGCTTCAAGTTCAGAGAAAGTTTGCGGGCACGCCGCGAAACACCAATATGACCTATAAGATGGTGAAATGCCTTCTACAATAGCCTGTACAATCTGATCTTCAGGAAAATGAAGGGCAAACACCCTAGTATAAAACTTAATGTCTTGTATGAAATCAGCCAAGTTCTCATCCAAGCGCTGTACACGATAATAGTACTTCTGAATCAGAGATGACCTCGCGCGGGCGGGAATAAAATTTGCAAGCAAGTGTGCATGAAAATCTTCAATAGATGACTGTTCGGCTATGGCTCTTACTATTTTGTCAGAAAGAATACCAATTGCATAAGGATAGATGATTTGAAAAATTTGACATGGAGAAAGAGAAAACACAAGAGCATGATCCTGAAATTCAACCAGAAATCTTAAAAATGAAATTACTTCACTGCTGGTATTAACCGAAAACTTAGAGATACTTCTGAGCAACATTGCCAATGGATGTGGCAAGCTGCTAAACCCGGGTGACATAGTAGGTAAAGGTTTCAATGGCAAGGAAGTTAATTCCGAACGGATGTAACTCAACGATGCACGGCGTTCAGATTCGTTGTCCAATGGGGCAGAGATAGTTTGAGCAGCAACGGTTATCCTATTGACTTCTCCCTTATGAGGCTCTTCCTCGCTACCTACATTCACTGTGGTGGGTAGATCGCTTTTGGGAGGAACCTCCCCTGTTAACAATTGAGTGACCTTGCTAGATAATTCAGACATATTTTCAAGCAGCGTACTAGCTTCCTTCTTCTGAACGTCATTCAACTTTAGAGACAACAGATCGTTAACTCTATTTGAAAAATGAAACAGCCTAGCTTGCACACGCTTAATTTGATTAGGAGAAGGATCATTTTCATCAAAGAAACTAACTACAGAAGCTAGCCCAGTAATATTCTCCGTGATCGTGGAAAGAGAGTCGTCAATTTCTTTCTCTCCCAAATTGGGGATGGAAATGGGCAAATCTAGGTACTCTCTAAGCTTGTTTGTGTCTACTGCAACCGTGCCTCCAGATTGTACATTTCTAATAGTCAATTCATAGATCAACTCCTCCTTGCGCAAATAGTTAAGATGGAGAACATCGCGGGGGCCGGGCATGGTGACAGAACAATTTTGAAAAACTCAAAAATTTTCCAGCAACTGGGAAAATAGTTAGAATTCGGAACAAAACAATATTTAGCCGTCAAAAGGGCTAAATTGAGACCCATTCAACCACGCTCTGCTACCACTTGTTACCGAGTTTTGGTGGTAGTTATGCGTGAAAGAAGGTGCGGGGTGGTGAACGGGTCTCAAGCTACTAAAGTAAAGTTAATTTAAAATTTAACAAGGTTATATTTTCTTTTCAAAACAAAGAAATAACAAGCATGGCAGGTACAAAGTAGCAAGTCCAAAGGGTAGTTACAATATTTACAGGTTTTGGGCTTCGCGCCCTGATTTCACAATGCTAGGGCAATCAGCTCAGTTTTACCCCCAAACACAAGTTTCAACAGAGGGGCAGAAAACCCCATTCATGCCTAGGAGCCCTTGCTCCAAATTACACTGAAAAGCCTCCACGAGGCGTACAACACTCAATTTTTCAAAAGAGCCACTCGCTCTCAAATTTAAGCCTCTCCCAGGCCACACCAAACTCCACCTTCAAGTTGTCCTCAACGGACGTATACACAGGGGTAAAATACCCAATCTACTGAGGTCTATTAAATGAAAAGAAGGTTAATTAAATGACCTCTAAAATAACAATTTGAGAGGAGGCGAACTTGCACTCCTAATACACTTTGATTAAGACCTACTTGGCACTAGGCCGTTAATACAGGGGCTAATCCCATACTAAAGAGGTGACTTAAAAAGAGAACAATTTGTTTTACGTTAAATAGGTTGAGAAAAATAAGTTCACCTCAAAACAATATGAGTGGGAACTCGAGAGGGTTAGCACTCTCTATCCCAGTATGTAGCTTTAAAAGAGAATATATGAAAAGAGTAGTTACATTTAGGAAAAGGTTACATGGTGGAACGCGTCGAACCCGCCCCGGGAGTTAAACTGCTGAGCTAGCAAAGAAAGAAGTTATTAATCGGCCATTACCTTGTTGTTGAACGCTGCCGAGGAAAGAGGCGCTTCCCGCCTCCTGCTATGTACTTTATACACTGAAAGATGGAACAGAAGTGGCCCGGAGACCCTAAAATCAGCAGTTTAAATACTCTCGCGGAAGGTTCTAGGCGTTAGGGGAATGAGAACACCCTCCCACGAGGATTTTATTGGTTCATCAATAAACCCCCTACACAATACTAAGAAGAAACACATAATTGGTGGAAAATTAATTTAAGAAATTCGGGATAGGCTAGATTAAAAACAAGGGGAAAGAAGGGATTAATATTGCCAACTTAACCAATGACTGAAAAAAATTTAGCAAAGAACAAACATTTGAGATAAAAATTTCTACAACAAAATAGTTCTTTGACTTCGCACTAGGTTGCACTATTTTTGATCTTCAGTAGTGTCCTCTAGAAGAGAAAGTTCACACTTCTTACTTCAAGGGAAACAAAAACACATCAAAAATGACACAGTTCAAAAACTCAAAATTTTCCACGTGGTGACATCTTCTGAGAAAGTAGAGAATTAATAGCGTAGATAAAGTTCAGACTTCCTCCAGCAGAGGAGTTTCAACTGGCGCAAATTTTAATTTAGCGGCGTGGAGGTGTACCGCCCGGTACAGAAAACATACGGCTGAGTCCGTCAGCAACAACATTTTCGGTACCTCGGATATGCCTGACATCGAATTCGAAGGCAGAAATACGGATGGCCCAACGGGCTATACGACCAGTACGACGCGGCCTACCTAAGACCCAGCTTAAGGCTTGATTATCTGTCTCCAGGTCGAATTTGACATGTTCCAGATAGAGACGGAACTTTTCTAAGGCAAATAAGACTGCCAAACCTTCGAGCTCATAGATGGAATACTTTGCTTCTTGAGCCGACAAGGTCCTAGATGCATAGGCGATGGGTCGCCTCCCTAGTTCAGTCTCTTGAAGAAGGACTGCCGCTACTGCTGACGATGACGCGTCGGTTTGGACGATGAATTTCTTTGAGAAATCTGGCATAGCAAGTACAGGGGCATTACAGAGAGCTAATTTAAGATCTTCAAAAGCGGCTTGTTGAGAAGGTCCCCACTCGAACTTGATGCCTTTCCTACGAAGAAGGTTTAAGGGCGCCGCTCTATTAGCGAAGTTAGGAATAAACTTCCTGAAGAAATTCACCATACCAATGAACCTGGCGATACCTTTGATGTCCTTGGGAGGTTTAAAATCACGGATGGCCTGTGTTCTAGAATGATCGACTGCGACACCATCAGGTGACACAATATGCCCTAGGAATGGCATAGAGGGCTTAGCAAAGGCAACCTTGGACAACTTGACAGTTAACCCAGCCTTACGAAGGCGATTGAGAACTTCTCGCAGATGATCTAGATGTTCTTCAAAGGTCTCCGAAAATACGACGACATCATCCAAATAGTGATACAAATACTCAAATTTGATGTCAGAGAAGACCCTATCTAGCAGCCTAGTGAGTACAGCTGCTCCCGTGGGGACCCCGAAAGGCACGCGGTTGTATTCGTATAAATTCCAGTCCGTGGCAAACGCTGTAAGATGTTTAGACTCTTCCGCCAGGGGAATTTGATTGTAGGCTTGATTCAAGTCCAAGATAGTAAAGAACTTGGCCTTACGAAACCATGAAAAACAAGAATGAAGGTCGGGAAGGGGCACAGATTGCAACACCACCTTCCGATTGAGAGCCCTATAATCAATGACAGGCCTGAAGCCTCCTTGGGGTTTCGGGACTAGAAAAATAGGCGAAGAATACGCCGACTTAGAGGGCCTAATAATACTGTCCTTCAACATCTGATCGATGATTTCTTTCAGAGCCTTCATTTTAGGTGGAGATAGCCTATAAGGTGGAAAACGGACAGGAATCGAATCCGTGACCTCAATTTTGTATTCAATATGGTCAGTAACACCAAGAGTATCAGAGAACACCTCTGGAAACGACTGACACAACTTACGAATACTATCAGCCTGCTCCTCAGGTAGATGTCTAAGGTCTAACAACATCTCATCCTGGGTAGGCGAAATAGATGAACATGATACAGAATTACACTTTAACAAGGGAATTTTACAATTGGACGCAAATTTGAGTGTGCACGACCTACTCTGGAGATCGAGCACAAGACCAGTGTAAGAAATGAAGTCAGCTCCCAATATAATGAGACAAGCAAGTGCGTAGCCACAAACAGGTTGATTTTCCATGTAAATTTAAAAATACGAATTTTGGCATTTACAGAACCTAGGATTTCCAATGTGGATGAATTAGCCGAAACATATTGAACAGGAGAAGAGACATAGTCAGGTAGTTTACAAACAGACTTCCATTTTGAATACCATTGAGCCGAAATAATCGAACAAACACTGCCTGAATCTAAGAGAGCTGTTACAGGTTCATTATTTAACTCAATCTTAAGAAAAGGAACAGGCGCGGGGGAACCCGCCGCAATCCT
Organism: Anabrus simplex; assembly: GCF_040414725.1. NCBI lineage: Eukaryota > Metazoa > Arthropoda > Insecta > Orthoptera > Tettigoniidae > Anabrus > Anabrus simplex. Next base: position 161,208,842 of record NC_090269.1, on the reverse strand, counting down.
AAGACACTCTTTAGGGCATTCAAAAGACGAATTTGAAGACTGTTCGTTCCCTGAATTTACAACCTGTTTACCAGGGGCTGTGCCTCGGGAAGAGGGATTAGTCGACTCAGCCGAAGCCGCTAGTCATTTTTTATTATTGGCATAGGTGGAGTTTGCACCAGAAGTTGAGCAGGAGGGGGTGCTATTTGAATTTGGGCAATTTTTGGCGATATGTGAGAAAGCCCCACATTTAAAACAGCCTTATGATGAACCAGCTCGTGGATCTCTGTGATGGCACGTTCCAGACGACGCCTCGCCAGCCCCAGGTCTCTCGCGGACGAGGAAGAGGACGGGGCCGCGGAACTCGGGGGGCGAAGGCCAGCACCACAGCAACATGATCCTGGATCGGAGAAGAATCGCCCGCCGAGAAGAACGGAGCCCGTCCCCGTCTCCGGCAGGGCCTCTTCACCTTTCCCTCACAGGTTTACTGACCATGAGGAACGATCCGCATCCGGAACCACTACGGCAGCCATCCACAAGACCGAAACCACCCGGCACCAGGGTGACCAGACCATCAATCAGATAATGTTAAGTTGTTTTCTGTTATTCTTTCTTTGTACCGTTATTATAACCTTTGTCATGCTATTGTTGGTCTTTCGGCCGTAATGTCACTAACATGTATTGTTTTATAAATAAAGCATAGGCAGGTCACTTCTTCAAAGGGCCTGTCGCTTTTACCTTCGCTGGCTCGCGGGCTGCGCCCAGTGCTCTCTCTTACACGCGCCTCAGCTCATGTCCCAGAGCTCCCTCGCCTCCCGGCTTTTATAGCCTGAGCTGAGGCGCGTGTAAGAGAGAGCACTGGGCGCAGCCCGCGAGCCAGCGAAGGTAAAAGCGACAGGCCCTTTGAAGAAGTGACCTGCCTATGCTTTATTTATAAAACAATACATGTTAGTGACATTACGGCCGAAAGACCAACAATAGCATGACAAAGGTTATAATAATGGTACAAAGAAAGAATAACAGAAAACAACTTAACATAATCTGATTGATGGTCTGGTCACCCTGGTGCCGGGTGGTTTCGGTCTTGTGGATGGCTGCCGTAGTGGTCCCGGATGCGGATCGTTCCTCATGGTCAGTAAACCTGTGAGGGAACGGTGAAGAGGCCCTGCCGGAGACGGGGACGGGCTCCGTTGTTCTCGGCGGGCGATTCTTCTCCGATCCAGGATCATGTTGCTGTGGTGTTGGCCTTCGCCCCCCGAGTTCTGCGGCCCCGTCCTCTTCCTCGTCCGCGAGAGACCTGGGGCTGGCGAGGCGTCGTCTGGAACGTGAACCCCTCCGTAACCCATGCCAGGGTCTCGGAGGTGGCCTGATCTAGTTGGATAGCATGGGCCCATCCCTTGCTCACAGCCACGTAGAGGAGGTTTGCTCGTGTAGCGAAATAGGTCTTCTGGGCTGGGTCGAGCGTTTCCCATGCTGACAGACTCCACAACACTGAGTCGATGTCGTGGCGGTCGCGGCCTGTTGGAATTAGAAGGAGTTGTTGTTGAAGGTATTGAGCAAGCTGGAACACTCGTTGAGGATCTGGATTGGTCCACCCTGATGTCAGTTCTCGAGGGCGGAGTGCTCTCCACTGCGATGGTAGTTGTTCCGGTGGTGGAGGTTGTGGATTGTCCTGTAATGGTGGTTGCTGTTCTCGTCCAGGCTCCATGACGGTGAGATTGGGGTCGTCGTCGTATGTTTCCAGGTTTTGCAGTCGTTCGTTGAATGTTGCTTGCTGGACTGCTAGATCCTTGAGAAGTGAGTGGATCTCTGTGATGGCACGTGTTGCTCCTACCTTCCCTGGCTCATGACAGTCCCAGAGCTCCCTCGCCTCCCGGCTTTTATAGCCTCAGCTCAGGCTATAAAAGCCGGGAGGCGAGGGAGCTCTGGGACAGTCATGAGCCAGGGAAGGTAGGAGCAACAATTCCTTGTCCCACTCGACTTGATCAGTGGACACTTATTGCGCAGATGGTCGGGCGACCCGCAAGCATAACATTTACGGGGTGTGACTGGTCGGCGAGGTGGAGGCCGAGTATTACTAAAGGAAGGTGGGGGTTCTTTCGCGACACGCAAGGAATCGGCGTACCTCACTCCTTCCGCTGAGACGGCCAACGCTTCAAGTTCAGAGAAGGTTTGCGGGCACGCCGCGAAACACAAATATGACCTACAGGGTGGTGAAATTCCTTCTACAATAGCCTGTACAATCTGATCTTCAGGAAAATGAAGGGCAAACACCCTAGTATAAAACTTAATGTCTTGTATGAAATCAGCCAGATTTTCATCCAATCTCTGTACTCGATAATAGTACTTCTGAATCAGAGATGACCTCGCGCGGGCGGGAATAAAATTTGCAAGCAAGTATGCATGAAAATCTTCAATAGATGACTGTTCGGCTATGGCTCTTACTATTTTGTCAGAGAGAATACCAATTGCAAAAGGATAGATGATTTGCAAAATTTGGCATGGAGAAAGAGAAAACACAATGGCATGGCCCTGAAATTCAACCAAAAATCTTAAGAATGAAATTACGTCACTGGTGGTATTAACGGAAAACTTAGAGATACCTCTGAGTAACATTGCCAATGGATGAGGCAAGCTGCTAAACCCGGGTGACATAGTAGGTAAAGGTTTCAATGGCAAGGAAGTTAATTCCGAACGTATATTATTCAACGATGCACGGCGTCCAGACTCGTTGTCCAATGGGGCAGAGATAGTTTGAGCAGCAACGGTTATCCTATTAACTTCTCCCTTAGGAGGCTCTTCCTCGGAACCTGCATTCATCGTGGTGGGTTGATCAATTTTGGGAGGAATTTCCCCAGTTAACAATTGAGTGACCTTGCTAGATAACTCAGAAATATTTTCAAGTAGCGTACAAGCTTCCTTCTTCTGAACGTCATTCAACTTTAGAGACAACAGATCGTTAACTCTATTTGAAAAATGAAACAGCCTGGCTTGCACACGCTTAATTTGATTTGGAGAAGGATCATTTTCATAAAAAAAAACTAACTAAAGATGCTAGCCCAGTAATATTCTCGACGATCGTGGAAAGAGAGTCGTCAATTTCTCTCTCTCCCAAGGTGGGGATGGAAATGGGCAAATCAAGGGACTCTCTAAGCTTGTTGGTGTCTACCGCAACCGTGCCTCCAGATTGCACATTTCTAATAGTCAATTCATAGATCAACTCCTCCTTGCGCAAATAGTTACGATGGAGAACATCGCGAGGGCCGGGCATGATGACAGAACAATTTTGAAAAACTCAAAAAAATCCAGCAACTGAGAAAATGGTTAGAGTTCGGAACAAAACAATGTTTAGCCGTCAAAAGGGGCTAAAAATGAGACCCATTCAACCACGCTCTGCTACCACTTGTCACCGTGTTTTCGTGGTAGTTATGCGTGAAAGAAGGTGCGGAGTGGTGAACAGGTCTCAAGCTACGGAAGTAAAATTAATTTAAAATTTAACAAAGTTATATTTTCTTTTCAAAATAACGAAATAACAAACATGGCAGGTACAGAGTAGCAAGTCAAAAAGGTAGTTAGAATATTTACAGGATTTGGGCTTCGCGCCCTGACTTTACAATGCTTGGGCAATCAGCCCAACCTTACTTCAAAATAAGTATTAACAGAGGGGCAGAAAACCCCATTCATGCCTAGGAGCACTTGCTCCAAAATACACAGTAAGGCCTCCTTGAGGCGCGCAGAAAACAAAATTTTCGGAAAAAGAGCAACCTGCTCTCAAAATTCAGGCCTGTCAAAGGCCCCACCTAATTCCACTTTCAAGCTGTCCTTTCAGGACATATACACAGGGGTAAAATACCCAACCTACTGAGGTCTGTTAAATGACAAGAAGGTTAATTACATGACCTCTAAAATAACAATTTGAGAGGAGGCGATCTGCACTCCTAATACACTTGTTTTTAAAACATAATCTGGCTCTAGGCCACTAATGCAAGGGCTAATCCCATACTACAGAGGTGACTTTAGAAAAGAACAATTTGCTTTACGTTAACGAAGAATAGGTTGAGAAAAATAAGTTCACCTCAAAACAATATGATAGGGAGCTCGAGAGGGTTAAGCACTCTCTATCCCGATATGCAGTTTAAAAGATGGAATAGATACAAGTTTCTTTACATTTTAAGGAAGGTTACATAATGGAAAACTTCGGACCCGCCCCGAGAGTTAAACTGCTGAGCAAGCAAGAAAAGAAGTAATTAATCGGCCATTACCTGGTTGTTGACTGCCGCCGAAGAAAGAGGCGCTTCCCGCCCCCTGCTATGTACTTTACACACGAAAAGATGGAACAGAAGTGCCCGGAGACCCTAAAATCAGCAGTTTATATACTCTCGCGGAAAGTTCGAGGCGTTATTGGAATGAGAACACCCTCCCACAAACTTTTTATTGGGTAGGATACAGCAACATATTCAAGTTGGGGGAAGATACATCCGATTGGTCAGAAATTAATAAAAGAAATTCGGGATTGGCTAATTTTAAAACAAGGGGGAAGAAAGGGTTAATATTGCCAACTTAAACAATGACAGAAGGAAATTTAACAAAGAACAAACTTTTGAAATAAAATTTTCTCCAAAAGAACAGTTCTTTTTCTTCGCACTAGGGTGCACTATTGTAGTTCTTCAGTAGTGTCCTCTAGAAGAGAAAGTTCACACTTCTTACTACCGGTAAAACAAAAATACATCAAAAGTGGCACAGTTCAAAAACTCCAAACTTTCCAAGTAGTGACATCTTCCGAGAAACTTGAAAATTAATACCGTCAATAAAGTTCAGACTTCCTCCAGCAGAGGAGTTTCAATTGGCGCACATTTTAAATTAGCGGCGTGGAGGTGTACCGCCCGGTACAATTATTATTATTATATTTATTTTCTTAAAGCAATTTGATCGGTGATTTTATATACCGATATATCTCGAGCAATAGGTTAGTATATGACAGGTACACAATCTCGCCTCTAGGGGGAGAGATTAGGGGACATTGTTCTTTGGGTTAAAGGCTGACGTAACTGTGGTAAAAAACGTACGACGGAAGAAATGTATGGTTGAACCCCAGACTCCTGGAGAGTTGACGGGATTTTTGGTATAAGATAGCGGCTTAATTTGAGAAATGATTCAAGGGCATAATGATAGTATGAGCTGGTTCGAGCAGGTGTACCCTGCATTAGCTCAATTGTATGATTTTGTTGACTCGGTTACTGCCGATATTGAGTGCGTTAAATGCTCTCTCGCCGCTGTGCGAAGGGAACGTTCACAATGAGTGATTTATGGCCCCAGAATGGGAAGGTCCTTGTGAGAGGGCAGATGAGGGTAGTCGCTTGGCCGAGAAGTGTTTCTTTTTAATACGGTGCAGTCTTCTGTGAGAATAAAGAAAGAATATTTACGTAATTACCACACACGATCCACCAGCCATGATCTAAAGGCAATATAGGAATTTATGACTGTCCTCTACATGATTAGACTAATTAGGGCTTGATTACAGGCCCCTTGATGGAGACGACCAGTGTCTCACATGTGGTCTGGTTTCCGCCTGTGTTAGGGGTCACAAATTGAAGTTAGAATTGTAGAGTTAAAGTAGTTATAGGAGTGGCGCTTACACGTGGCCCGGTTTTCCGTTCAAGTGAGTGACCACATAGCAGAAGTAGAGGAACAGGGGGCGTTCTGTACCCTCGTTCTCCTCAGGCCCTCCGCAGAGCCCTCCTCCTCGACCACCGCCACACGCTCTCGGGAGCAGCCTCCTCCTCACGCTGGCTAAAAGCGCGACTCTAACCTCACATCCGCCATCTTGGAGGGGCTTAACCTAATTTTTATGCGTAAGAGAGCTAGCTTAACCTCACACAAGGGCCTAACCTCAGTTTTACATCCGTATGCCCTTCCTGACGCCTAAGAGCGCGACCCTAACCTCACATGCACTATATTGGAGGGTGTTAACCTAACAAAGAGAGCTAGCCTAAACTCACGGAGGGGCTTAAACTCAGTTTTACGGCCGTCTGCCCTTCCTGATGCCTAAGAGAGTGAGCTTAACCTTACATCTGCTATCTTGGAGGGGCTTAGCATAACTTTTGAAGCACAAGACAGCAAGCCTAACCTCATGGAAGGAATTATCCTCAGTTTTACGGCTGGATGCCCTTCCCGACGTCAATTGCACAAGATGGCGGCACACATGGCTCCTTATGAGGCACCGCCTAACTTCACATCCGACCGGGCGAGTTGGCCGTGCGCGTAGAGGCGTGCGGCTGTGAGCTTGCATCCGGGAGATAGTAGGTTCGAATCCCACTATCGGCAGCCTTGAAGGTGGTTTTCCGTGGTCTCCCATTTTCACACCAGGCAAATGCTGGGGCTGTACCTTAATTAACGCCACGGCCGCTTCCTTCCAACTCCTAGGCCTTTCCTATTCCATCGTCGCCATAAGACCTATCTGTGTCGGTGCGACATAAAGCTCCTAGCAAAAAACTTCACATCCGCTATCTAAGAGGGTCTTAACCTAACACAAGACAGCAAGCCCAACCTCACGGAAGGGGTTAACCTCAGTTTTACGGCCGGATGCCCTTCTCGACGCCAATTCCACGAGATGGCGGCTATACATGACTCCTTATGAGACGCCTCAAGGGTGCTTGCGCAAGATTGTAGCTGCAAGATGGATGCTATACATAGGCTCGTATGAGACTCCCTTGGGATGCTTGCGCAAGCTGGCGGCTACAAGATGTCGGCTATACATGGCTCCTTATGCGACGCCTTAAGGGCGCTTACGCAAGATGGCGGCTGCTCTTATGAGACGGCTTAAGGGAGCTTGCACAAGATGGCTTGGGACGTCCTAAGGATGCTTGCGCAAGATGGCGGACACAAAATGGCTGCTATACACGGCTCCTTATGAGACACCTTAAGGGTGCTTGCCCAAGATAACTGCTGAACTTATCAAGAAAGCTATCTTAGAGGCTAACGTACCATGCAGGTCCGATTCATTCAATTTGAGGCTTAAATGCAAAATGTTAAATATCTCGAAAACGGTGCGTCGTAGAGCAAAACGGACAAAATTTTTCTGCCTAACACGCGGGCTCGCAGTATAAGGAACATGATAGCCTAAGAAAACAGTAGTCTAATGATGAGATCAACGGTTCGGTTCCTACTTAAGCCCTTTGGCATTTAGTCAGTTTTAGCTTGTATTGATGCAAGTTTTCGTAACTTGATTAGGTCTTGCTATGGTAGAAATTATAACATGCTGTGCTGGTTCGATTCATTAAATTTTGGGCTTAAATGCAAAATGTTAAATATCTCGAACATGGTTCGTCGTAGACCAAAACGGACAAAATGTTTCAGGCGAATACGCAGGTTCGCAGTATCAGGAACATGATAGCATAAGAAAAAAGTAGTCTAATGATGAGATCAACGGTTCGGTTCCTACTTAGGCCCTTGGGCATTGACAGCTATCTAATTCTACAAGATGACGGCTATACATAGCTTCTTATGAGACTGCTTAAGGGTGCTTGCACAAGATGGCTTGAGACTCCCTAGGGATGCTTGCGCAAGATGTCTGCGACAAGATGGCGGCTATACACAGCTCCTTATGAGATGGCCTAGGGGTGTTCGTACAAGATGGCGGTTATACACAGGCTCTTATGAGACGGCCTAAGGGTGCTCGCACAAGATGGCGGTTATACACAGGCTCTTATGAAGTAAGCCGGCTTAGAGGCTACTGCGCAAGATGACGGCTGCTGTTATGTATGCGGTAGAGGGCAATTTGAAATTCCACGTGCTCTTTAAAGTTACGTTCTTTTTGACAAGCTGCCTTCTTTAATCAACAGAGCACCGTGCTGCTATCTTTATCATAGTAGTGGGCACCGCCATCTTGTGTCCGCCCTCTTGCGTAAGCATCCTTAAGGCGTCTCAAGCCATCTTGTGCAAGCACCCTTAAGCCATCTCATAAGAGCAGCCGCCATCTTGCGCAATCATTCCAAGGGAGTCTCATAAGAGCCTATGTATAGCAGCCATCTTGCAGCTACCATCTTGCGCAAGCCCCCTTAAGGAGTCTCATAAGGAGTCATGTATAGCCACCATCTTGTGCAATTGGTGTCGAGAAGGACATCCGGCCGTAAAACTGAGGTTAAGCCCTTTCATGTGGTCAGTCTTGCTATCTTGTGTTAGGTTAAGAACCTCTAAGATAGAGGATGTGAGGTTAGGCGGTGCCTCATAAGGAGCCATGTATTGCCGCCATCTTGTGCAATTGATGTCGGGAAGGGCATCCAGCCGTAAAACTGAGGTTAGGTCCTTCCAGGAGGTTAGGCTTGCTGTCTTGTGCGTCAAAAGTTAGGTTAAGCCCCTCCAAGATAGCAGATGTAAGGTTAAGCTCACTCTCTTAGGGGTGAGGAAGGGCATCCGTCTGTAAAACTGAGGTTAGGCCCTTCCGTGAGGTTAGGCTAGCTCTCTTACGCATAAAGAGTTAGGTTAAGCCCCTCCTAGATGGCGGATGTGAGGTTAGAGTTGCTCTCTTAGCCAGCGTAAGGAGGAGGCCGCTCCCGAGAGAGTGTGGCGATGGTGGAGGCGGAGGAGGGCTCTGCGGAGGGCCTGAGGAGAAGGAGGGTTCAGAACGTCCACTGTTCGTCTACTAGTAGACATAGTTTATTTTTATTTTTGTTTTGTAAGGGGAACATATAGGGGTGGCGGCTCACATGCGGTCTGATTACCGCGTGTGTGTGGGTCACCAAATTAAGTTAGGATTTTAGCGTGAAGGTAGTTATAGGGGTGGCGCTTACATGTGGCCCGGTTTTCTGCCCATGTGAGTGACCACATAGTAGACTTATTTTATATTTTATTTCTGTTTTGTAATGGAAACATGTGTTTGTGCGAAACGCCAGTAATGTTCATCTTCAATAAATAAATAAATAAATAAATAAATAAATAAATAAATAAATAAATAAATAAATAAATAAATAAATAAATAAATAAATAAATAAATAAATAAATAAATAAATAAATAAATAAATAAATAAATAAATATCAAGATAGTAAGAAGCAGAAAATTTGATTCCGATCACTACTTGTCTAAAGTCAAACTAAAATTCTAACCCAACAGAAATCACAGAAGAATGGAAAGAGTAAACATATATAACACAAAGAGACTTCAAATTACACAAGAAACATTGGAAGCATTTCAGGAAGAAATAAAAGTATCTCACCATGGGAAGTGGCATGATTTATCTAAATTAATAACCAATGCAGCCCAGAAAACATTTGGGCTAGTCAAACCTAAAAAGAAACCTTGGTGGAATCAAATATGTGAAGATGCATTACAAGAGAGAATAAAACAATGGAAAAAGATTAAATCCTCTCGAAAGACTGAGCACTGTGACCATTTCGAACAGCAAAGACACTGCTGGAATAATAAGGGGAGTTTAAATAACTTCCGAAAAATAACAACTTATTGACCTGCAAGACAGTTTTGTTAAAAATAACTCTCGAAACTTCTACCAGACTGTTAACAGTCAGTTAAAGGGGTATCAAGTTCCTAGCTTATGCTTCAAAGATAAAAATGGTAGACTTGGCCTAAGCAATGCTGAGAACTGTGAAATACTTGCGAAGCACTTTGATCAACTTTTAAACTGCCCTGAACCCGATCATAAGTTGGAATTCTCTCAAAGAACTGAAATCTGGAAGAAGATATACCACCCACTGCTGAAGAAATTAAAGAATTAACAATCTGAAAAATACTAACGCTAGTGGAGAAGACTCTATAACAGCTGAACTTTTCAAATGGTGTCAGTAAAAAATCATTGAAGAGCTGCAGTTAATGTTTGAAGATATTTGGAGAAAAGAGAGGAATCCAGAAGAATGGAAAGTGGCTCTGATTCACCCATTTTATTAAAAAGGGGACAAACAAAAGATTGATAACTACAGAGGCATCTCTCTTCTGTAAATTGCATACAGGATATTCTCAAAAATATTGCTGAACAGAGTACAAACATCACTTGACAAGCAACTGGGTGAATATCAAGCTGGATTTCGAAAAGGTAGATCTTGTTCAGAACAAATATTTAACTTAAAATCCATAATTCGCCATAGAATATTAAATTCAAAAGACATTGTTGTGACTTTTGTAGATTTTAAAAAGGCCTTTGACTCGGTTGATAGAGAAACCATAGATAAAACAATTCGTGAATTTGGAGTGAAAACTTAATTGGCAAACGTGAAACCCTTACTGACACAATTTCAAAGGTGAAATTTATGGGTGAGATATCAAAACCTATTAAGATAAATACAGGGGTACGGCAAGGTGACGGTCTGTCACCCCTTCTATTCAACTGTGTTCTAGAGAAAATTGTAAGAATTTGGAATGTAAATCTTAAAGAGCATAACATTTTGCCGGTAACTTTGGGGAGAAAAAAAGGCATTAAAATTAATTGCCTAGCATTTGCAGACGATTTCGCTATATTGTCAGAAAACCTAACAAGTGAAACAACACAAATCAATCTACTGGAAGAAATAGCCAACAAGACAGGTTTGAAAATCTCCGTAGAAAAAACAAAATTTATTACAAACATCAAGAATGCTCCAAAATTTTGACAACAGATATTGGTCCAGTAGAAAGAGTAACGAAATTCAAATATCTGGGGGAAATAATTCAAGAAAATGTTTTAGACAAATCTGCAGTAGAAGAAACGGTACACAAGATGGAAAGAGCATATGGTATCACAAAGAATTTTTATAATAAAAAGTGTCTATCTAAAAATCTTAAAATAAGGCACTACACTACAATGGTGAAACCGGAATGCTTATATGCAAGTGAATGCCTGGTACTAAACTATAGATTAGATAAACAGGAGGTACTAGAAAGGAGAATCATGAGAAAAACCTACAGAAGTATGGAAATTAAGATCTAATGTTGAAATATACAGGAACATAAAAACATTACAGAAACCATAAGAAAAAAGAGATTGCAATTTCTCGGACATATTTACAGAATGGATGGTTCCAGATTAACAAAAAGGATTTTCAAGTACCTTTGGGACCAAAAGGCAACAACTGGCTGGATTCAAGAAGTAAGGAAAGATTTAGAAAGAAATAATATAAGAGAAGAAGAAACTATGGACAGATGAATTTTTAGAAAGAGGGTAGTAAGTATGAAAGGATTCCAAGGAAGATTGAACAAGAAGCCTGGTGCAAAGTGGTCCGAGGACAGAACGAAACAGCAGAGACTAACACTGAGTCCCTGGCACCAAGCATGATGAGACGAAACTCGCAGAACACCTTCTATCGCATTTTGCAATACGCTCGTTAGTATGCATTTTTCTCCGGTTCTGCACTATATTGGACCTTTAAATTGTCCGATATTTACGTATTATGTACAAAAAGCAGAACTGTAAAACTTCCCTCCACACTTCTAAAGGAAGTCATTATAAACTACTCTGTTACAGTTCTTGCTACTTTTTGTTACCGACCGGCACGCTTTTGAAGCCTAGTTGGCCGGCTGTGTTTGCATTGGAGGATTCACCAACTCGACACATGGAGAAGAAGCAGTTAGCCTGCAGCTGTTCAGCAGTGGAGACTTAACAAGCGATCGGCTCCAGGATCGGCAGGCTTTTGAAGTACTCTACGTGGAATATCACTGACAAAGCAATCATGCTACTGGTCACAACACAGGCAACTATACACAGTCATAAAGCTGGTTACTCTCTGAGGGTGGTACCGCTTAACGTTTGAGTCCCCGGAAATTGAGAGAATAGTATAATATCGCGCTTCACTCCCGTTTGAGACGCTCATTTTAAGCAAAGTTCAAAAGGAAACTGTAATCTTTGCCTGGAGCTAAAAGCTGGGCAGACTATGTTGACATTTTGGTCTCGCAATCAGAGTATCTTTACTTCGCCACTGTTAGAGAATACAGATGGGCTATAATACTGTAGAGGTGAGAAGAGGCAGATCTCGGTTGTTACAAACCAATATGTAAATCGAGGACAAGGAAGTGAGGGTAGAAACCTTGTCATCAAATCCCTTAGCGGACAGTTCCAAGATTGTCTTTCAGTTTTGTCCAATATATTGAAACTTGCTTGCGATTATGCGTATGAAGAAACAGGGCTTTTCTTATCGGTTAAATGGAATATTTACATAAAGCACCATGACATCAGTTGACCAGAAACAGCTCGCTGATTCGCTACGAATCCAATGTCTATATTAAGAACGATATTAGCAAATCGTTCATCGCAGCTGCAATTTCAGATACTGTATCTACAATACGGTGTGCAGTATCTTATTTTTTAACTACCGTATTTCAATATAACGTACAAATATAGTCCCTTTTAACATAAAGATTACGTAATTTTATTGTCCATCTGTATGATTTCGAAGGGTGGATGCTTAGCCCTTTATTGGAGAAGCGGATTGAATCTTTTGAAATGTATTATACAGAAGAATACTGGGAATATCTTGAGTAGAAAAGAAGAGAAATGAAGAAGTCCTCAACATTTTGAACAAGAAGAAAGAGCTTCTCATAACCATCAAGGAGTGCAAGCTGAGCTACCTCGGGCACATCATGAGAGGTGAACGATACGAACTTCTCCGACTGATCATTCAAGGGAAAATTGAAGGGGAAAGATCTGTGGGAAGAGGGAGAAATTCCTGGCTGAAAGACTTGCGGCGGTGGTATGGACATACGTCGATAGGTATCTTCCGTTCTGCCGTTTCGCGTGTAATCAAAATCAATTGGATCGCCAACCTTAGGAGGGAGACGGCGTTATAAAAAGTAGAAGTTTCCACCCGATTAACACTCGGTGCTGATTCGGTCACTTAGATAGCGTCTTATCAATGTATTATTGTAATCGAGGGCTTTGAAAAAGAAGCAGCAATCAAGAAAGGAGTGAGGTAAGGATTTTTCGCTATCCTGTTCAACGTTTAAATGCAACAGATGGCAAAGAAAATCAAAGCGGAATTCGGAAAAAGCAATTACAATCCAAGGAGAGGAAATCAATAATTTGATATTTGTTATTTTACCTGAGTGCGCAGACTGCGGAATGGCTTCGACAAAGTCGTGGAGAAGGAGCACAAGATGTGCAGTCGAGCAAGGTCAAGTGGTGCGGATTAGGAAATGAAGTCGTAGAAGAAGTAGATGAATATTCTTACTTGAGTCGTGGAATAACTAATGATGGGAGGAGTATCGACAGATTGGCACAGGCAAGGAAGGTCTTTCTTAAAAATCCACAGTTCAGGCAAGCAACTCAACGTCGTAAGGATATGAGATACGAATTTTAGGTGAATGAAATATTATAAATTAGCAGAATATACTTTTTATTTATTCCTGAAAATTACAATCCTTTCTTAATTGTTATCCGGTCGATTAGATGAGCAGTTTGCCTTTCTCTACCGCTACGAGCGCTAATATTAGTCAATTCACCTAAGCCCTTATAACTATACTCGGTGTGGACATTTTTTCAAAAACATCAAAAACGCCTCAGGGTGTTGAACCAAGGAGCACATTAAATAAATAATTATGTAAGTTCATTTGGCTAGGATCTGAATAGAAAGCGAGTAATGAAACAAGCAATTTCTGGCTGTTTTTCGGGAACTGGATTTATGCCGGAAGAGATTTTTGAATTTCTTTTTTAGCTGAATGGAGCTATCCGAGATTCCCAACTTGAAACCCCTCCGTGACCTTCAGCCCTTCAACTTTCCGACAATTGAGGAAATTGCTCAATATTTTCTAATACGGTGACCCCTAGTTTGTCTGATAAGAAATGTTTACAACATTTAAAACAATGCTCAAATCAAACATTGATATATAAATTAGATTTCCCTCTGGAGTTAGCACTGTAAGGAAGTGAAACATTGATGTATACATTAGACTTCCCTCTGAAGGTAGCACTGTAAGGAAGTGAAACATTGATGTATACATTAGAAGACTTCCCTCTAGAGGTAGCACTGTAAGGAAGTGGAACATTGACAACAGCTTGCTCTGAAAGAAAGATAAGAGAAGCTTTTGATACACAAGTACGGTGAAGGTCAGGTGGTAGACCGAATCGCGGTGCTCTGTAGAATTGGTGAGAGGAGACCGATTTGGCGTAACTTGACGATAAGGCAGAATGATAGGACACCAAGTACTTGTTCAGTTAGTTTGTAAGGGGGATGTAGGTCGTAAGAACGGTACGGATACGACGAACACATAGACGTAGGCTCTAGTAGTTACGTAGAACAGATAGCGTTGCATGGAGACTGCATCAAACCATTTTATTGACTGATGACCAAAACGACAATACTATAAAGGTATTTTTGTAGTGGGTACCTACTATTGTTGTTTATTTACATATACACACTCCGGTGTTGTGTAGAAAATCTTTGTGCGATGTTTTCTATTGACACTTCTTTCAATACCGGCGAAAGCGTCCATGAAGACGCCGATTTCCACACGTTTGTGAAGGTTGTCGTCCTTGACCTTAGATCGATGACCATTAAAGCCAAAGGAGGACTTTTACATATGTAAGTAGAACTGAACATGAAATCCTTGTGCAACCTCAGACACACCTGCTGGAGTATTTGAAGTAAGTCTCCTGCAAAGGAGGGGACTTATTGAACCTATCTTCCAGCTAGGTATTGCGAAGTATGCGGAATATTTCCAAAACAAACCACGAGTAAATATCAGATTGCAAAATCAATAAACAGCGTGAAATATTCTTGTTTTTAAAATCAAATAACTTCAGTGTGTTTTCGATTAAAATGGCGTTCCAGGAAACGTTTTTTAAATTTAATGTGAGAAGGCACATAGAAACCTTCAGCATTTCGGACATATTATTATTGGAAGTGCGCAAAAACGTGCAGAGTACAACAAAATAAATTATTTAAATATTATTTTTATAAATATATTATATTGCATATCCACTTATGCCGTTTGTTCTCTTTGTACACAGTTCGATGTGATAACTATCACACATTTTTTTTTACAGTCGGCATATGCAAGTCTTCACCGGATTGTGGTACATCTTGTTTTTGCAGAGGTGATACACAGACAGTCTCGTTAGTACGAATCTCATCTCGAAGATTGCTGACGTCCAGGTCCTATCGATCACCGCACTCGTTCTGTAGAACTCTGGCCAGATTTCTAGGCGGCGGTCCCTTAAACTTTGTAATTATTGTCCTGCTGCTACGGTAGATGGGAGCACGAAGGTTGTCTTCAAATCCTCCAGCAGAAAAGACAGTACAATAGCTAGTACAAATGTTAAATGAGATTTTGTTGATTCGGATACACCTAAAGATCTTTTTAGGAACAATGTTTTAACTCTTTCCAAGGTTGCTAGGTTCCTCCTGGTGAGGTCAGGCCGTATTATTTCAATGCAATATGTTAAGATAGTAATAATCTTGGCCTCGAATAATTTCATTGCTGTTTCCAAGCTGAGTGCTTGTATGTGCTTGATATTATTCATTGCTAGGATAGCTTGCGCAGCTCTTTCTGTTGTGTGTTTTGTAAAACATTTGCCGCTAGGTTCTAGCGTGATCCCTAGGCATTTAAAATCGTTGACTATTTTGAGTTCGCTGTAGGAGCTGGCAGTTTCCGTTCCGTTAGGTATCTTACCTCCACTTCTAAAGAATATCATTTCCGTTTATAGATTGTTAACATAACAATTGTTGTTTTGGCACCATTTTATAATTATATCTATGGCACTCTGTATTTTGTGAAGATTTATGGAGCTAACTACTATGTCGTCTGCGTACGCAAAAATGTGAATGTCTTCTCTATATTGCATTATCCTTAATGTTTCCTCAATTGCAAGGATGAATATTAGTGGGCTGAAGCCTGTTTGCCTAATTGCATGTGAAATGGAAAGGCCGCCCGATATTCTTATATTGTTGTATTGTAAGGTTTCTTTGATTACTCTTGTCCATACATTTTCTTTTCCTTATACGTTTTCGAGTTTGGATATGTTTATTCCTCTGTCCAGTTGGTCGAAAGCTTTTTTGACGTCTATAAAGTAGGAATAGAAATGTTCTTTCTTTTCAAGTGCTTCTTTTATGTTGCCTAATAATAGTTCTACTGCCATTAGTGTCGATCTACTGTTTCTGGTCCAAACTGAGTTTCAGAGAGGATCTCATCAATAGGTCTCTTTACTCGTTCCGTTATTAATGTTGTGAGAATTTTAAAGGAAGCATTGTCTAGTGCAACGCCCCTATATTTCTTGGGATTTTCAGAGTCTCCTTTGCATTTGAATATAACTTGAATTCTGGAGTTCCTCCATTGTTCTCATATTGTTCCGGTCTCTATGCATTTATTGAATAGCTTGGTCCATACAGGGAGCAGTGATTCTATGGATGATTTTATATGCTCTTTACAGATGTTGTCTGGGCCTGCAGTTTTCTTGTTGTTTGTTCTATTTATTGTCTTCCGGACTTCTTCTACTGTAAATGGTCCCCAGTCAGTTGGGTATGTTCTGCTGCCTTCTCCCGTTCTGTGGATGGGTAAATATGTTTCTACCTTTTGGTTCAAAATGCTAATGAAGTGTGTTACGGATTATAGTGGATCTGCAGAGGTGAAAGAAGATGCGGGGGTGAACAGGTCTCAAAATACGAAATTAAAGTTAAGATAAAATTAACAAGGTTATATTTTCTTTTCAAGATTAAGAAATAACAAATAGAACAGGTACTCAGTAGCCGAAACACAATTCGAAAAAGGACAATTACAGTGATTACAGGATTTGGGCTCCGAGAGCCAAACACACAATTCTTGAGCTATAAGCCCAAACTTACGATATACAGAATTCAACAAAGGGGCAGAAGACCCCAATCATGCCTAGGAGCACTTGCTCCTCTTTACACGGTAAAGCCTCCTCGAGGCATACAACAACTCAATTTTCAAGAAAGAGCAACTCGCTCTCAAAATTTAAGCCTATCAAAGGCCACACCAAACTCCACATTCAAGTTGTCCTCCAAGGACATGAAAACAGGGGTAAAAATACCCAACCTATTGAGGCCTATTAAGTAAAGAAACAGGACAATTACATGGCCTCTAAAATACCAACTTGAGAGGAGGCGTTCTTGCACTCCTAATACACTTTATATAAAACCTACTTGGCACTAGGCCGTTACTGCAAGGGCTAATCCCATACTAAAGAGGTGACTTTAAGAATGAAACAATTTATATTACGTTAAGGAAGAAGCGGTTGTGAAAATAAGTTCACCTCAATGCAATATGAGTGGGAGCTCGAGAGGGTTAAGCACTCTCTATCCCAATATGTAGTTTAAAATATAGAATTGATACTAAGTGTCTTTACATTTTAGGGGAAAAGTTACATGGTGGAAAGGCTTCGGACCTGCCCCGAGAGTTAAACTGCTGAGGTAGCAAGAAAAGAAGTTATTAAACGGCGTTTACCTGGTGGCTGAACTGCTGCCCGAAGAAAGAGGCGCTTCCCGCCCCCTGCTACGTACTTTACGCACTGATAGAAGTGGCCCGGAGACCCGAAAATCAGCAGTTTATATACCCTCGTGGAATGTTCGAGGCGTTTCAGGAATGAGAACACCCTCCCACAAGAATTTTATTGGCTAACCACGAAAACCCCGACACAAGATGAAGAAGAAGCACATAATTGGTGGAAAATTAATTACAGAATTTCCCTATTGGTTAAATTCAAAACTGGCGGAAAGAAAGGGTTAATATTGCCAACTTAAACAATAACTGAAAGAAATTTAACAAAGAACAATCTTATGAACACAAAATTTCTCCAAAAACATAGTTCTTTCACTTCGCACTAGGGTGCACAATTGTAGTTCTTCAGTAGTGCCATCAGGAAGAGAATGTCCACACTTCTTACTACAGGCAAAACAAAAATACATCGAAAACGACCCAGTTCAGAAACTTCAAAATTTCCAAGTAGTGACATCTTCTGAGAAACTTGAAATTTAACACAGTAGATAAAGTTCAGACTACCTCCAGTAGAGGAGTTTCAACTGGCGCACAGTTTGAATTAGCGGCGTGGGGGTGTACCACCCGGTACAGACCCCAACAAAAGTTCCTCCAAGGGGTAACACCGAAGAACCTAAACTTTCGCTTCAAAATAAGGTCCAAGTTATGATGTTGATATAGAAATTAATTGCAGAAGCATTTATAAAAATTTTCTAAATTTGGTTTGATTCAGTTTCAGAATTCTTTATAGTAACTTTAGATGTAAAGGCTTTATGCTTGTAGAGGTTGAATTCAGAAGGAAACTTTCAGTTTTTAAAGTTGAGGAAAAATTTTCTAAGTCCACCAGATATTGCAGTTGGGTTCAAAACTGTAGTAATTGTTGATATTAAATGTCTATGTAGCTGATTACATACATCCAAGGTTGATTAAGTTAGACGGCCAGACCGGCCGCTGCTGCTTGTGTCCAGAGGAGGCTGCTCGCACCCCTCAAGTACCCAGAGATACCGCTCGGCCGCACTATGAGAGGAGCCGTGGAGTTGAAGCACGCCGCGCCCGCGGCGAACATGCAGGTCGCGGGCCAGTTACAGGTTGTGCGCCGCACATCAGCCTTGGCTGGGAGGAGGACTCCGGCTCGCCGTACACTGGTTGGCCTCACTGGAGAAGGGCGGGCCCATACCCTGCCTCAGTAGCGGTACGGCGACGCGCTGCTGCGGGGCCGCTGAAACATTAAAGCTCGGCGGCAGAATTTTGTTGGACCAGAATGATTTTAGGGTATATTCATTGTGGTGGAACAGAGGGACAGCGGCGTAGAAATATTTATTTCATTTGAAAGCCACCGTGTGTAGTTGGACAGGAGACGGGAGCGTGGTAATTGCCGTGGTAAGGACAGGATGGCAGTTTAACTGGTCGAGGAAGGTTTACAATAAATGGTTACCCACAAAGGAAACATATTCCAAGGGCATAAGGCCTTAAAAGTGAAACCCCTCAAACAAAAATATAACCTTCATATTTCTTTCAAAATTATATGAAGCAAGTTAACACAGAAATTACACCGGTTTCACCTGTGACAGGTGAACCCTAAATATCCTCTCGGTGGCTGGATTGCTTAGCAATAAGGTAACGGGAGTAAGGAAATCGAGAATAGTACACGGCCCATGAAATCTGGGGGCAAGCTTGCCCGCGGGAAAAAATTCTTGACCATCACCAGGTCGCCTACCTTCAAATTGGTGGGTCTCCGTCCACGATCATATCTTTCCCTAACCTTTTCATGAGACACTTTAAGATTGGCTTTAGCCTTCTTCCAAAGATCTTTAATGTTATCGGGATCTATTGTCTCAGGTAGAATGTCACTCAGAGACCAGAGCCGCGGCGTGTTGGGAACAAACTTGAACATCAACGAAGCTGGAGTAAATTTTTGTGATTCATGAACAGCCGAGTTCAAAGCAAAAGCTAACCAATGCAGGCACGTGTCCCACCTAGAATGATCTTCATGATAATAATAATAATAATAATCGTATGGCCTCAGCTACCGTTTGCAGACATTTCGATTTGACGGAATCTGGCTGTCTGCTCGTCAATTTCTTCATGATGATAGGCAATAAGCGCGGACCTGAGATTAGGATTAACCCGTTCAGCCAGAGATGGTTCAGGGTAATAAGCAGAAGTTGTCACATGAGAGATGGACAGGTCAAAGCAGAATTTACGAAATAGATTAGATGTAAAAGCCTTAGCATTATCAGACACAATATATTGGCACGGACCAAACGAAGCAAAGATTGAATTTAGACAAGTAATGGTGGACTGAGCGGTAGCCAGCTTAGTCGGAAATAACCAGAAAAATCTTGTAAAACCATCTACACATACAAAGATGAACTTGTTGGCATTTCCCTTTGACTGGGGGAAGGGTCCTACATAATCAATATACAGGGGTTCCATTGGGCGCGAAGCCTGATGGGAAGACAAAAGGCCTACCTTGGTGGACATGGTGAGTTTACTAAGCAAACAGGATTTACAAGCCTTTACTAGTTCACGGACTTCACCGTCCATACCCTTCCAGATGAACCTTTCACGAATCTTTTCACGAGTTTTAAAGATGCCTAGGTGCCCCCCTAATGGGGTCTCATGATAGTACTTAAAGATCATAGGTACAAGAACAGCTGGAACGACAACTTTCATCATCCTATCAGGCCTCGAAGGGCAACATAAAACACTATTCCTCAGTACAAAAGGGACGACGTGTTCCCCAGAAGAAAGGGTTTCCATTATCGGAGCCAGCGTCGGATCTTCACGTTGGTATTTCTCGATATCCCTAAATAGCATGGGAGCATCTGTTAAGATGGCATTAACCTCAGATAGTATGGACTCGGGAGGTGATGAACTATCGACCGATTCATGGGTCGCGATGTCACTGGAAAACATACGGCTGAGTCCGTCTGCGACAACATTTTCAGTACCTCTGATATGCCTAACATAAAATTGGAAGGCAGAAATTCGATGGCCCACCGGGCTATACGACCAGTACGACGCGGCCTACCTAAGACCCAGCTTAAGGCTTGATTATCCGTCTCCAGGTCGAATTTAACATGTTCCAGAGAGAGACGGAACTTTTCTAAGGCAAATAAGACTGCCAAACCTTCGAGCTCATAGATGGAATACTTGGCTTCTTGAGCCGATAGAGTCCTAGATGCATTGGCGATGGGTCGCCTCCCTAGTTCAGTCTCCTGAAGAAGGACTGCAGCTACCGCCGACGACGACGCGTCGGTTTGGACGATGAATTTCTTCGAGAAATCTTTCATAGCAAAGACAGGGGCATTACAGAGAGCTAATTTTTAGGTCTTCAAAAGCGGCTTGTTGCGAAGGCCCCCACTCGAATTTGACGCCTTTCCTACGGAGAAGGTTCAAGGGCGCCGCTCTATTAGCGAAGTTAGGAATAAACTTCCTGAAGAAATTCACCATACCAATGAACCTGGCGATCCCTTTGATGTCCTTGGGAGGGTTAAAATCACGGATTGCCTGTGTTCTAGAATGATCGACTGCAACAGCGTCGGGCGACACAATATGCCCTAGGAATGACATGGAGGGCTTAGCGAAGGCAACCTTGGACAACTTCACAGTTAACCGAGCCTTACGAAGGCGATTGAGAACTTCTGGCAGATGATCTAGATGTTCTTCGAAAGTCTCCGAAAATACGACGACATAATCAAGATAGTGATACAAGTACTCAAATTTGATGTCGGAGAAGACCCTATCTAGCAGTCTAGTGAGTACAGCTGCTCCCGTGGGGAGCCCGACAGGCACGCGGTTGTATTCGTGCAAATTCCAATCCGTGGCAAACGCTGTAAGGTGTTTAGACTCTTCGGCTAGGGGAATTTGATTATAAGCCTGATTCAAATCCAAGATGGTAAAGAATTTAGCTTTACGGAACCATGAAAAACAAGAATGAAGGTCAGGAAGGGGCACAGATTGTAACACAACCTTCCGATTGAGAGCCCTATAATCAATGACAGGCCTGAAGCCCCCTTGGTGTTTCGGGACTAGAAAAATAGGTGAAGAATACGCCGACTTAGAGGGCCTAATAATACCATCCTTCAACATTTGATCAATGATTTCTTTCAGAGCCTTCATTTTAGGTGGAGATAGCCTATATGGTGGGAAACGGACCGGAATCGAATCCGTGACCTCAATTTTGTATTCAATAATGTCAGTAACACCAAGAGTATCAGAGAACACCTCTGGAAACGACTGACACAACTTACGAATACTATCAGCCTGCTCCTCAGGTAGATGTCTAAGGTCTAAAAACATCTCATCCTGGGTAGGCGAAATAGAGGAACATGATACAGAATTACACTTTAACAAGGGGATTTTACAATTGGAAGCAAATTTGAATGTGCACGACTTACTCGGAAAGTCAAGCACTAGACCGGTGTGAGAAATGAAGTCAGCTCCCAATATAATGGGGCAAGACAAGTGCTTGGCCACAAACAATTTAATTTTCCAAGTAAATTTAAAAATGCGAATTTTGACATATAAGGAACCTAAAATTTCTAATGGAGAAGATTTAGCCGAAACGTATTGAACAGACGATGAACAATAGTCAGGAAGTTTACAAATAGATTTCAATTTCGAATAACATTGAGCCGAAATAATTGAACAAACACTGCCTGAATCTAAAAGAGCTGTTACAGGTTCATTATTTAACTCAATTTTGAGAAAAGGTAATGGTGCGGGGGAGTCCGCCGCAATCCTAAGACATTCTTTGGGGCATTCAAAAGATGAATTTGAAGACTGAATTTCCCTGAATTTTCGACCTGTTTACCAGGGGCTGAGCCTGGGGGAGCTGATTTAGTCGACTCAGCCGAAGCCGCTAGTCACTTATTATTAGTGACATTGGAGGAAGTTGCACGAGAAGTTGAGCAGGAGGGGGTGCTATTCGAATTTGGGCAATTCTTGGCGATATGTGAGAAAGCCCCACATTTAAAAGAACCTTGTGATGAACCAGCACCATTATTTGCCCTACTAGATTTGACCAATGGACATTTATTGAGAACATGGTCAGGCGACCCGCAAGCATAACATCCACGGGATGTGACTGGTCGGCGAGGTGGAGGCCGAGGATTACTAAAAGAGGGAGGGGGTTCTTTCGCGACACGCAAGGAATCGGCGTATCCAACTCCTTCCGCTGAGACGGCCAATGCTTCAAGTTCAGAGAAGGTTTGCGGGCACGCCGCTAAACACAAATATGACCTATAAGACGGTGAAATAACTTCCAAAATAGCCTGTACAATCTGATCTTCAGGGAAGTGAAGATCAAACACCCTAGTATAGAACTTAATATCTTGGATGAAATCTGCCAAATTTTCATCCAACCGCTGTACACGATAATAGTACTTCTGAATAAGTGAGGACCTTGCCCTAGCCGGAATGATGTTAGCTAGCAAGTGGGCCTGGAAGTCTTCAATAGATGATTGTTCGGCAATGGCTCTTACTATTTTGTCTGAGAAAACACCAATTGCATAAGGATAAATTGTCTGCAAAATTTGACATGGAGAAAGAGAAAAAACAAGAGCATGGTCCTGAAACTCAACTAAAAACCTTAAGAATGAAATTACTTCACTGGTGGTATTAACAGAAAACTTAGAGATACCTCTGAGCAACATTGCTAATGGATGAGGCAAGCTGCTGAACCCAGGTGACATAGTAGGTAAAGGTTTAAGTGGCAAAGAAGTTAATTCAGAACGTACATTATTCAACGATGTACGGCGTTCAGACTCGTCCAATGGGGCGGAGATTGTTTGAGATCCAACGGTTTTCCTATTGACTTCTCCCTTAAGAGGCTCTTCCTCGCTACCTACGTTCACCGTAGTGGGTTGATCAGTTTTGGGAGGAACTTCCCCAGTTAACAATTGTGTAACCTTACTGGACAATTCAGAAAGATTTTCAAGAACCACACTAGCTTCCTTCCTCTGAACGCCATTCAACTTCAGAGACAACAGATCGTTAACTCTATTAGAAAAATGAAATAACCTGGCTTGCACACGTTTAATTTGATTGGGAGAAGGAACATTTTCTTCAAAAGAGGTAATTACTATTGCCAGTTCAGTAGTATTGTCCGTGATCGTGGAGAGAGTCGTCAATTTCTTTCTCTCCCAAATTGGGGATGGAAATGGGCAAATCAAGGGACTCTCTAAGCTTATTTGTGTCTACCGCAACCGTGCCTCCAGATTGCACGTTTCTAATAGTTAATTCATAGATCAACTCCTCCTTGCGCAAATAGTTAAGATGGAGAACATCGCGAGGGCCGGGCATGATGACAAAACTATTTTGAAAAAGGAAAAATCAAAAAATAATCGAGCAAAGAGAAAATGGTTAGAGTTCGAATCAAAGCAATGCTTAGCCGTCAAAAGGGGCTAAATTGAGACCCATTCAACCACGCTCTGCTACCACTTGTTACGGAGTATAGTGGATGTGCAGAGGTGAAAGAAGGTGCGGGGGTGAACAAGTCTCAAAATACGAAATTAAAGTTAAGATAAAATTTAACAAGGTTATATTTTCTTTTCAAGATTAAGAAATAACATATATAAAACAGGTACTCAGTAGCCGAAACACAATTCGAAAATGTACAATTACAGTGATTACAGGATTTGGACTCCGAAAGCCAGACACACAATTCTTGAGCTATAAGCCCAACCTTACGATATATAGAATTCAACAAAGGGGCAGAAGACCGCTATCATGCCCAGGAGCACTTGCTCCCAATTACACAGTAAAGCCTCCTCGAGGCGCGCAGAAAACAAAATTTTAGAAAGAGCAACCTGCTCTTAAGTTTGAGCCTATCAAAGGCCACACCAAACTCCACTTTCAAGTTGTCCTCCAAGGACATGAAAACAGGGGTAAAAATACCCAACCTACTGAGGCCTATTAAGTAAAGAAACAGGACAATTACATGGCCTCTAAAATACCAACTTGAGAGGAGGCGTTCTTGCACTCCTAATACACTTTATATAAAACCTACTTGGCACTAGGCCGTTACTTCAAGGGCTAATCCCATACTAGAGAGGTGACTTATAGAAGAAGACAATTTACATTAAGGAAGCAACGGTTGAGAAAATAAGTTCACCTCACCGCAATATGAGTGGGAGCTCGAGAGGGTTAAGTACTCTCTATCCCAATATGTAGTTTAAAAGATAGTATTGATACTAGGTGTCTTTACATTTTAGGGGAAAAGTTACATGGTAGAAAGGCTTCGACCTGCCCCGAGAGTTAAACTGCTGAGCTAGCAAGAAAATAAGTTATTAAACGGCCATTACCTGGTGGCTGAACTGCTGCCCGAAGATAGAGGCGCTTCCCGCCCCCCGCTACGTACTTTACACACTGATAGATGTTACAGAAGTGGCCCGGAGACCCGAAAATCAGCAGTTTATATACCCTCGTGGAAAGTTCGAGGCGTTTCAGGAATGAGAACACCCTCCCACAAGAATTTTATTGGCTAACCACGAAAACCCCGACACAAGATGAAGAAGAAGCACATAATTGGTGGAAAATTAATTACAGAATTTCCCTATTGGTTAAATTCAAAACTGGCGGAAAGAAAGGGTTAATATTGCCAACTTAAACTATAACTGAAAGAAATTTAACAAAGAACAATCTTATGAACACAAAATTTATCCAAAAACATAGTTCTTTCTCTTCGCACTAGGGTGCACAATTGTAGTTCTTCAGTAGTGCCATCTGGAAGAGAATGTCCACACTTCTTACTACAGGCAAAACAAAAATACATCGAAAACGACCCAGTTCAGAAACTTCAAAATTTACAAGTAGGGACATCTTCTGAGAAACTTGAGAATTAACACAGTAGATAAAGTTCAGACTTCCTCCAGTAGAGGAATTTCAACTGGCGCAAAGTTTGAATTAGCGGCGTGGAGGTGTACCACCCGGTAGAGTCATCATTCACCAGTCATCTGCATGTAGGTCTTTCAACCAGGTAGTAGATTCTCTATCAAGCCTTTCTTAAATAATTTGAAACAAGCTGGAAATTTATTGAACGTCTCCCTTGGTAAATTATACCAATTCCTAACTCCTCTTCCTATCAACGATTATTTGCCCAAATGTTTACCTTTGAATTCAAACTTTACCTTCATATTATGATATTTCCTAGTTTCAAGAACTTTATTGAAGTTTATTCGATTACTAATAACATTCCACGATATCTCTTCGCTGACATATGAATTATTCGAGCAGCTCACTTCCTCAATCCCAAGGATTGTAATATTGTCGTAAGACTACTCTTTAAGGCTAAACAAATGATGTTGCTTTTTCCTTTGGATTTTTCCACTTCTAGAGTCAAGTAATAATAATAGTATAACCGTCCGACTCGTTGGCTGAACGGTCAGCGTACTGGCCTTCGGTTCAGAGGGTCCCGGTTTCGATTTCCGGCCGGGTCGGGTATTTTAACCTTAATTGGTTAATTCCAATGGCACGGGGGCTGGGTGTATGTGTTGTCTTCATCATCATTTCATCCTCATCACGACGCGCAGGTCGCCTACAGGCGACAGATTGAAAGACCTGCACCTGGCGAGCCGAACCCGTCCTGGGATATCCCGGCACTAAAAGCCGTACGACATTCCATTTCATTAGAATGACCTCAGTTACCGTGCGCAGGCATTTCAGTTTGATGGCATCTGGCCCGTCAATTTCGACGTTCCGTTTAAATCTAGGCCCACTAGATGGCAGAGGAAACAGAGCCTTTCTTGTGTGTATACGACTGATACTTAATGAATTTTGTCACGTGAATACCAAATGTGTCACCGGAGATCGTTTACATGAAGACATCGCACGATATGGAGTGTTGAATGGAATATATTCTGCCCTTCAAAAACCAGACTACCTTTGCCCTGTTTGGACCGTGTACCTTGGGTAAGGGTCCCATACACTGCAACCGTACTCTAATCAGTGTTTTTCCAGTGACATCTACACCCTCTTCCTTACTTCCACTAAATAACTAGATATGTAGTCTTTATTTAATTCCTGGTTAATGTGATTACCCCAATGAAGATCTGCCTTAATTCGTGTTAGGGTAAGTCTCCCAAAATTGTATGTGAAGAAACATGTCATTGAAAGAACTGACTCATGCTTCTGTCAGTGTGTGGGGGAATGAGTGAACGACACACTGCTAAAGATTTTTACAATTTGTTTTACGTCGCACCGACACGGGTAGGTCTTATGGCGACGATGGGATAGGAAAGTGTTAGGAGTGGGAAAGAAGCGGCCATGGCCTTAATGGGATACAGCCCGAGCATTTACCTGCTGTTAAAATGGAAAAAACACGGAAATGCATTTTCAGGGCTGCCGACAGTGGGGCTCGAACCCACTATCTCCCCGATGCAAGCTCACAGCTGTCCGCTTCCAACCACACGGACAACTCCCCCGACGAGACTGATAAAGTGAGCCCAAGAATGGAGGAATATCTAACTGCAGATTGAGAGAATCAACTGTGTAGGCCTACGGGTGTGTATTTTTCTTTTTTCTCCCTTTCTCAATCCATTTACCCTCCATAGTTGGTTTACCCTCGAACTCAGCGAGAGATACCACCTCTACCGCCTCTAGGTCAGTGTCCCGGAGTTTGACACTTTGTGTTGTGGATACAACTGAGGATAAGGATCAGTACCTCGCCCAGGCAGTCTCACATGCTATTCTGAATAGGGACCATGTGGAGGGATCAAAAATTGGGAGGGATAGACAAGGAAGAGCGAAGGAAGCGACTGTAGCCTTAAGTTACGTAGCATCACGGTATTTGTCTCGAGGAGAAGGGGAAAACCATGGAATACCACTTCAAGGATGGCTGAAGTGAGAATCGAATATGCCTACTCAGTTCACCTCCCGAGGCTAAGTGTACCCCCCGTTCCAGCCCTCGTACCATTTTTCAAGTTTCGTGGCAGAGCCGGGAATCGAACGCGTTCCTCCGGGGATGGCAGCCAATCACACTTACCACTACACGACAGAGGCGGACTATTATACACAGTATAATTTATGCTCATTTTAAACCATGTAAATGTTTGGTTGTGGGTTCGTGTGTTTAAGACACAGTAAAGAGATATAAAAGTGATATTATTTAACCTTTGCAGTATGTTCAGAAAACAACAAACTAACGCTTGGTTGCAAGACGGCATCACTTGCTCCGTCGATGTACGGTAGGGAATTAACATCGCACTTTCTGGATGAATTTTTATATGTATATCGGGTAAGAGGACAGATCTGATACTTGATACTTCGCCAGTTTTTTACCAAACGTGTCTTGCATGTTCCAAGAATAGGCGTTCACAGAATTAAAATAAAAGTTCTGACGAAGAAGTTTCTTTTTAGGGCGTTGCTGCAGCGAACATGCAAGGTAACGCGATTCCGATGCAGGTATATAAGAACGGACATGTAGGGACAGGGCTTAGTGTGGCAGCCGTGTTGTGTCAAGGCGCGTGCGTTAAATGCGGCCACGTGAACTATAGCGACGTTATTACCAAATGCGTCGAAACAGGACCAACGTGCTTCTATTCTGTTCTTGGCTGCCGAGGGCCAAACACCGGTGGACATCTATCGGAGAATGAATACTGCGTATGGGGCAGCATGTTTGTCGAAAACCACCTTTGTGGAATGGTGCAGCAAGTTCCGTGCGGGTCGCGTTTCGAACAAGATGCCGGTCGATCTGGGAGGCCAGCCTCATCCATTACGGACAACAACAAGCGGTCGGTGGATGAGGCGATTAGGCAAGCAATGGGTCTCGACATCAGCTTGGTAGCGTGCAACACATTTTTTGGGTACACCGGATGGCTGTTTGCCTGCAGTACCTGATGCGTTTCAATGTGAAAGGCAATATGTTCTTGGACCACATTGTTGCAGGCGACAAAACGTGGTGCCACATTTGGGAACCGGAATCGAAAGCATCGACGATGCAGTGGTGTCATCCATCGCCCCGTCTCAAGGCGTTCAAGACCCAATCGTTGATGCTCAACCTGTTCTTTGTTTCCGGGGCCCATTGCTGATTGATTTCATGGAACCTGGTGTCACTATGACTGGGAAATGGTACGACGGACAATTAAGGCGAAACATCTTGGAAAACTTCACCAAGTGGGCTGCTGCTTCATGATAATGTCTGTCCCCATACCGCAAAGGGCTTCACGCTGAAGGTACGCCAACTCAAGTGGGAGACACTCGAGCACCCGCCCTATAGTCCTGATCTCTCCCCATGCGATTACTGCGCCTTCGGTCGCCTAAAAAATGCCTTGAATGGTCGCCGATCCCTGTCGGATTACGATGTGCTCGAGGCAGTTAAGGACTTCTTCACGCAGCACGACACTGTGTTTTACCACACGGAGATCTTCAACCTGGTGCGTCGGTGGGATGAGTGCCTCAATACTCACAGCGACTTTGTCTGATTCAAGACTGTATGGCCGTCGAATGGAAACTTTGTGATCGTCCTTTAGGTTACAATTTCAACAGCACATCCTGTGCACACATTTATAATAAATGGTGCTCATCATCATTATCCAAAAGCTTTTGCCTTGTCGCTGCAACCATTGATCTATTCTCTCTGCGATTCTCTTCACCTCTCCATAACCTTGGCATCCCATCATCTCAACTACCTCTTCAATGATCTTCTTCCGTGGTTTCCCTCTGCATTTCTTTCCCATCACTTTGCCTTCGAACACGTTCTTTATGAAGTCATTTACCGGAGAATGCGACCAAAAACTGATGCTTTTCTACTTTTTATCGTTTTTACTAAATGTCTCTGGGTGTTTACTTCTCTAAGCACTGTTTCATTAGTTTTCTTCTCAATCCAGCTAGTTCTTGTCATCTTCCTCCATAGCCACGTTCCCAGTGCCTCTAGTCGTTTCACGTCCTCCTTCAAGAACGATGGATCCTTCACATGATGAATGTTTTGATAAACAATTTCTTGTATTAACTATAATAAAAGCCAAAAAGCAAAGCTAAGTCATCTCCGTACAGGCCATGGAGGCCCTTGGAGTGGTGGAAGGTAAAGGCTTCCACTATTCGTAACCTCGGCACCTGATAGGGTAGATTGGTTAGCTGCACGCCCACCCGCTTTTGCCCCCAGGAATTAACCTGGTACTCAGTTTTGGTGTAGGCTGAGTGAACCTCAGGGCCATAAACACCTCCGGAAGTGGAAATCTCATTTTTAAAATTTTGCGACTTCCTGACGGGGATTCGAACCCACGTCCTTCCGGGCGAACCGAGCACGCCTTTACCGCCTCAAATGGCAGCTCCTTGTTCATTATCGTAGGATTTATTAATTAAGAGGTGCTTCTTCTCCTCAAAGACTTCCTTACACGGGGAATATTTTCTTTTTATTTCCACAGTACATCTGTTGCCATCGGTAATAACTGATCCTAAGTAGCAGAACTTGTGCACCTATTTTATTAAAATATTTCCAATTCTGAGATGTGCCCCTGGCTTCATTTTAAATTTGCTTACAACCATAACATTAGTTTATTTACATTGATGTTAAGTTGAAAATCTTTTAAGATGGATGTTAATTTGTTGAGTATGATCTGCACCTTCTTCTCATTGTCAGCCAGAAGTGCAATGTCGTCGGCAAATCTGATACGGTGTACATTTGTACCATTTATTTTAATGCCAGGTGTTTTTGACTTAAAAATTTTCATGCTCTGTTCAATGTACAGATTAAGTAGAAATGGTGATAAGAAACACCCCTGTCTTACACCTTCTTTGATTGGTGTAGAGGTGCTATTACTTCATTATTCCTTTAACATTTCATGAATTGAGAACTAACAAACAGAAATTGTTTTAATGTCAAAACATTTGTGTTAATATGCAAATTCGAAGGTACTTACTTAACGTGCCTTTACAAGTTTAACTTCAGAGATGAATGTATCCTCAAAAGCATGCTAGTGGTCTTAAATTTAGTTAAGGGATGTACATTTTCCTAAGGCTCAAAGAAAAATTTGTCTAAGAGAGGCAATAAGCCTCGCGTTTTGAAGTGTGTACTGTACTAGGGAGCACGGATTCCTTTTCGCTGGAGTCGAGTGACGTTTGAAGGGTTAATGTCTGATATAAGCTGGCACGAGGAACGCTGAAGCTCACAATGTAGAATCAACGGTCCCCATTCGAGAATTATTCTTCCCTGGGGCACATTTCTTTAAAGTAATATAAAGTATAGTGCGCTCACGTGCGCGCTATTTTTCACCGGATAAAATGGTCGCTTCACTCGTTTCTGATATGTAATGGAACTGTTACCATTGAATATCAGCGCTATGTGAGTGTGTCATCGTCGTACGGCCGCGTAAGGTGCTTACTGAAAACGAAAAGATCAAGAAGATTTCAGTGAAACTTAGGAGAATTGTAACAACCATTTTGTTACAAAATCAACCGCAGTGTTTTAATTTATAGGCAAATAATTATCTGATGATGACGCAGAATGACCTTGAGTATGCGGTGTGGAAATATACACCAATATTTCTAACAGCGTCCGGCTTCGATGTTAAATAAATGTTAATATCTTGAGAAGTAATAGAGATCATTGTTAGCAGTTTAGATCTATCAGTGGAGAAACTCAAAATGTTTTCTTACATACCTAATAGACCTGAATACGTGCACCATAAGTGGTTCGACAAACCTCGAATCACTACTCCACCTCATTCGTAGCATCGTAGGTGCGATAGCTGCATCTAACATGTGACCACCGAGCTCGATAGCTGCAGTCGATTAAGTGCGGCCAGTATCCAGTAATCGGGAGATAGTGGGTTCGAGCCCCACTGTCGGCATTCCTGAAGATGGTTTTCCGTGGTTTCCCATTTTCACACCAGGAAAATGCCCGAGCTGTACCTTAATTAAGGCCACGGCCACTTCCTTCCACTTCCTAAGCCTCTCCTATCCCATCGTCGCCATAAGACATATCTGTGTCGGCGCGACGTAAAGCAAAGTAGCAAAAAAAAAAAACATGTGAGTTTTTAATTGTCAGCCTCCCAACACACGAGATGTGCTTCTCTTCTCCGAAGACGCGTCTCGTTAGCCACCTGTTACGCTTCTACAACGTCGTTTTAGGCTGCCACCAAGTAACGATGTTCTCACATACATATCAATCAAAAAACGGGACAAACGCCATCGGAAAACTAGTAGCTCGCTTTCGAAGTTGGGTCACAACACGAAGCGCTGAGGGATGGAGAGAGGTGGAATACAGAGCGCCACTAATGGTGGACATATCTATTAGGTACCGGTATGTAGTTCCTCCACTTGTAGAAGCAAACCGGTAATAATTATCTATATTACTTATCAATATATTAATTTTTATTTTACAATACCTTCAAGCGTGACACTCTGCATTTTAAAATAGGAATCAACACTTTAAAGTGAAAATGAAATATTGACGACAAGTTCAGGCTGACATGTACATGGAACTATTCTTCTTCTTCCTCACCTTTTCCCCAAATTAGGCCTCGCTGCCAGTGCTGCATATGCCCAGAGGCCGCCGAGGTCTGGTGGTGGAAAAATAAATTAAAGCCAACAGCGAGTTCTAAAAATCATGTTTTAATTATCTCTCAATCAAATACGTTTGTTACAACGTTGTGAATACTTACGTAGCTAATTTAATTTTCCATGGCAGTTTAACTAAGGTCATGTGACGTCCAGAGAGACCTGGTGCAGGTGGACGCCGTATAGCCACGAGAACTAACTAATGACAGTCAAAACGCCCGATCCAGCCGGGAACCAAAGCCGGAACCCCTTCGACGATAGGCCAGCAGTGCAGCTCCTTTCAGTCACATTTCATGCATATCCCAGTCCTCCTGCCATTCTTAAATCACTAACAGTACCGGGAATCAAACCCGGGCCAGCGACGACCGCAGCAGTGCACGCGTTTAATTACTATCATACAATTAACAGAGAAACCTTTTGTTTGCTAGTTGCTCTTACGTCGCACCGACACATATAGGACTTATGGCGACGATGGGACAGGGAAGGGTTAGGAGTGGGAAGGAAGCAGCCGTGGCCTTAATTAATGTACAGCCCCAGCATTTGCCTGGTGTGAAAATGGGAAACCACGGTAAACTATTTTCAGGGCTGCCGACAGTGGGGTTCGAACCTACTATCTCCCGAATACTGAACAGAGAAACCAAGATAACATTTATGAGTGAAAATTGTTACAACAGAAGACCTATTAATTAGCTCAGTGGTACAGCCTCTACTAATCCGGACCGCGGAGATGTCATAGATTCGAATCCCAACTTTGGCCGTTCTTAAACTAATTTTCCATTTTAATTCCAGACAAATGCCGGTATGGTACATCCTGCTCGGATATCGTCTTCTTCTTGAACTATACCGATGTTACTGCTCGCATCATATATTGCCATGGTAGCCGAGTGGTTGGCGTGCAGGGCTTCTGACACAAACGTCCCGGATTCGATTTCCGGCTGGGTCAAGGGATTTTTACCTCGGATGATATATTTTCTTTGCATGCTTTAGTTGAACCTCCTCAACTCCTCTGTACGGACGTTGGCGGCTGGTGGTGGCTTTCTATTCGAGGGTTAGTGGAGAAATCCCTCCCGAACCAAAACTGGAATTAGCACGTTATTTTTCATTATGAGTGGGCTGAGGAACCCATTTCGAAGTCTGCCCAGGGCGCCATAAACCAGCTGCCATGCGGTTTGTGTCACATAGCTATCAGCTTGGATCGAACCCCACTGTCGACAGCCCTGAAGATGGTTTTTCGTGGTTTTCCATTTTCACACCAAGAAAATGCCTGGGCTGTACGTTAATCTTCCCACTCGTAGCTCGTTCCCGCCCCATCGTCGTCATAAGATCTACCTGTGTCGGTACGATGTAAATAGAATGTGTATTAAACGTGGCCCTGGTCCCTCATGTCCTCAACTCGGCCTTCCTGTTGCTCCTCTTCCCACCACCTGCAGGCTGCTTTCCTTGATACTGCAACAACACCGCACATCTCTCATATCGTCTCATTCCACTCTCTCACGCCCAGATGCGCAGGTTGTCCATGGCCGTCAAATATAAAGATCTGCACCTGGCGTTCGAACATTTCCTGGCGCTAAAAGTCATACGCTGAATGAAAAAACAAGTGTTTAATGCCGGTAACAGCAATGATATAAGGAATTGTTAGTAACTGTTCACGTTGCATTCGTAGGCTGATAAAGTCTTTGAATAAAGTAGAAACTAAATTCCTAAATTGGAGTAATTTGGGGGAAAAACTGCACCTGGAATTTATCATTAAAAAAAATGTCTTTCATTTCAACAGAAGTTAGGTCGAGTGAAGTTGTCCAAAACTCCCACCTGACCTTAGACGTAAATTTTTTGTGCGAAGTGCGAAGTGAAAGAACTATGTTTTTGGAGAAATTTTGTGTTCATAAGTTTGTTCTTTGTTAAATTTCTTTCAGTTATTGTTTAAGTTGACAATATTAACCCTTTCTTTCCGCCAGTTTTGAATTTAACCAATAGGGAATTTCTGTAATTAATTTTCCACCAATTATGTGTTTCTTCTTCATCTTGTGTAGGGGTTTTCGTGGTTAGCCAATAAAAGGCTTGTGGGAGGGTGTTCTCATTCCTGAAACGCCTCGAACCTTCCACGAGGGTATATAAACTGCTGATTTTCGGGTCTCTGCGCCACATCAGTAACATCCATCAGTGTGTAAGGTAGGTAGCGGGGAGGCGGGAAGCGCCTCTTTCTTCGGGCAGCAGTTCAGCCACCAGGTAATGACCGTTTAATAACTTCTTTTCTTGCTACCTCAGCAGTTTAACTCTCGGGGCAGGTCCGAAGCCTTTCTACCATGTAACTTTTCCACTAAAATGTAAAGACACCTAGTATCAATTCTATCTTTTAAACTACTTATTGGGATAGAGAGTGCTTAACCCTCTCGAGCTCCCACTCATATTGCGTTTAGGTGAACTTATTTTCTTAACCGTTTCTTCCTTCATGTAATGTAAATTGTCTTCTTCTATAAGTTACCTCTCTAGTATGGGATTAGCCATTGCAGTAACGGCCTAGTGCCAAGTAG
The DNA here is from genome assembly GCF_040414725.1 of Anabrus simplex. Taxonomy (NCBI): domain Eukaryota; kingdom Metazoa; phylum Arthropoda; class Insecta; order Orthoptera; family Tettigoniidae; genus Anabrus; species Anabrus simplex. The sequence goes on along the minus strand of NC_090269.1, from coordinate 161,174,423 downwards.
GTTTTATATAAAGTGTATTAGGAGTGCAAGTACGCCTCCTCTCAAGTTGGTATTTTAGAGGCCATGTAATTGTCCTTTCTTTACTTAATAGGCCTCAGTAGGTTGGGTATTTTTACACCTGTTTCCATGTCCTTGGGGGACAACTTGAAAGTGGAGTTTGGTGTGGCCTTTGATAGGCTCGAACTTAAGAGCAGGTTGCTCTTTCTAAAATTTTGTTTTCTGCGCGCCTCGAGGAGGCTTTACTGTGTAATTGGGAGCAAGGGCTCCTGGGCATGATAGGGGTCTTCTGCGCCTTTGTTGAATTCTATATATCGTAAGGTTGGGCTTATAGCTCAAGAATTGTGTGTCTGGCTCTCGAAGCCCAAATCCTGTAATCACTGTAATTGTACATTTTCGAATTGTGTTTCGGCTACTGAGTACCTGTTCTATTTGTTATTTCTTAATCTTGAAAAGAAAATATAACCTTGTTAAATTATATCTTAACTTTCATTTCGTATTTTGAGACTTGTTCACCCCCGCACCTTCTTTCACCTCTGCACATCCACTATACTCCGTAACAAGTGGTAGCAGAGCGTGGTTGAATGGGTCTCAATTTAGCCCCTTTTGGCGGCTAAACATAGATCTGATTCGAACTCTAACCATTTTCTCTGTTGCTGGAATTTTTTTGACTTTTCCTTTTTCAAAATTGTTTTGTCATCATGCCCGGCCCTCGCGATGTTCTCCATCTTGACTATTTGCGCAAGGAGGAGTTGATCTATGAATTAACTATTAGAAACGTGCAATCTGGAGGCACGGTTGCAGTAGACACAAATAAGCTTAGAGAGTCCCTTGATTTGCCCATTTCCATCTCCACTTTGGGAGAGAAAGAAATTGACGACTCTCTCTCCACGATCACGGACAATACTACCGAGCTGGCATATGTAATTACCTTTTTTGAAGAAAATGATCCTTCTCCCAATCAAATTAAACGTGTGCAAGCCAGGTTATTTCATTTTTCTAATAGAGTTAACGATATGTTGTCTCTGAAGTTGAATGACGTTCAGAGGAAGGAAGCTAGTGTAGTTCTTGAAAATCTTTCTGAATTATCCAGTAAGGTTACCCAATTGTTAACTGGGGAAGTTCCTCCCAAAACTGATCAACCCACTACGTTGAACGTAGGTAGCGAGGAAGAGCCTCCTAAGGGAGAAGTCAATAGGAAAACCGTCGGATCTCAAACAATCTCTGCCCCATTGGACAACGAGTCTGAACGCCGTACATCGTTGAATAATGTACGTTCTGAGTTAGCTTCTTTGCCACTTAAACCTTTACCTACTATGTCACCTTGGTTCAGCAGCTTGCCTCATCCATTAGCAATGTTGCTCAGAGTTATCTCTAAGTTTTCTGTTAATACCACCAGTGAAGTAATTTCATTCTCATGGTTTTTAGTTGAGTTTCAGGACCATGCTTTTGTTTTTTCCCTTTCTCCATGTCAAATTTTGCAGATAATTTATCCTTATGCAATTGGTGTTCTCTCAGACAAAATAGTAAGAGCCATTGCCGAACAATCATCTATTGAAGACTTCCAGGCCCACTTGCTAGCTAACATCCTTCCGGCTAGGGCAAGGTCCTCACTTATTCAGAAGTACTGTTATCGTGTACAGCGGTTGGATGAAAACTTGACAGATTTCATCCAAGATATTAAGTTCTATACTAGGGTGTTTGCTCTTCACTTCCCTGAAGATCAGATTGTACAGGCTATTTTGGAAGGTATTTCACCATCTTATAGGTCATATTTGTGTTTCGCGGCGTGCCCGCAAACCTTCTCTGAAATTGAAGCATTGGCCGTCTCAGCGGAAGGAGTTAGATACGCCGATACCTTGCGTGTCGCGAAAGAACCCCCTCCTTCTTTTAGTAATCCTCGGCTTCCACCTCGCCGACCAGTCACACCCCGTAAATGTTATGCTTGCGGGTCGCCTGACCATCTTCGCAATAAATGTCCATTGGTGGGGCTTTCTCAGATATCGCCAAGAATTGCCCAAATTCGAATAGCACCCCCTCCTGCTCAACTTGTGGTGCAAATTCCACCAATGCCAATAATAAAAAGTGACTAGTGGCTTCGGCTGAGTCGGTTAATCCACCTTCCCGAGGCTCAGCCCCTGGTAAACAGGTCGAAAATTCAGGGAAAACTCAGTCTTCAGATTTATCTTTTGAATGCCCCAAAGAATGTCTTAGGATTGCGGCGGATTCCCCCGCACCTGTGCCCTTCCTCAAAATTGAGTTAAATAATGAACCTGTAACAGCTCTTTTAGATTCAGGCAGTGTTTGTTCAATTATTTCGGATCAATGGTATTCGAAATTGAAATCTATTTGTAAACTTCCTGACTATTGCTCATCTCCTGTTCAACATGTTTCGGCTAATTCTTCTCCATTAGAAATTTTAGGTTCCTTAAAAGCCAAAATTCGTAGTTTTAAATTTACTTGGAAAGTTAAATTCTTTGTGGCCAAGAACTTGTCTTGCCCCATTATAGTTGGAGCTGACTTCATTTCCCACACTGGTCTCGTGCTCGATCTTCAGAGTAGGTCGTGCACTTTCAAATTCGCATCTAATTGTAAAATCCCTTTATTGAAATGTAATTCTGCACAATGTTCACCTATTTCGCCTACTCAGGATGAGATGTTGTTAGACCTTAGACATCTACCTGAGGAACAGGCTGATAGCATTCGTAAGTTGCGTCTGTCGTTTCCAGAGGTGTTCTCCGATACTCTTGATGTTACTGACCTTATTGAATACAAAATTGAGGTCACGGATTCGGTTCCTGCCCGTTTTCCTCCTTGTAGGCTATCTCCACCTAAAATGAAGGCTCTGAAAGAAATCATTGATCAAATGTTAAAGGATGGTTTTATTCGGCCCTCTAAGTCGGCGTATTCTTCACCTATTTTTCTAGTCCCGAAACACCAAGGGGGCTTCAGGCCTGTCATTGATTATAGGGCTCTCAATCGGGAAGTGGTGTTACAATCTGTGCCCCTTCCTGACCTTCATTCTTGTTTTTCATGGTTTCGTAAGGCCAAGTTCTTAAACCATCTTGGATTTGAATCAGGCTTATAATCAAATTCCCCTAGCTGAAGAGTCTAAACACCTTACAGCGTTTGCCACGGATTGGAATTTGTATGAATACAACCGGATGCCTTTCGTCCTCCCCACGGGAGCAGCTGTACTCACTAGACTGCTAGATAGGGTCTTTTCCGACATCAAATTCGAGTACTTGTATCACTATCTTGATGATGTCGTCGTATTTTTGGAGACTTTTGAAGAACATCTAGATCATCTGCGAGAAGTTCTCAATCGCCTTCGTAAGGCCCGGTTAACTGTGATGTTGTACAAGGTTGCCTTTGCTAAGCCCTCCATGTCATTCCTAGGGCATATTGTGTCACCTGATGGTGTTGCAGTCGATCATTCTAGAACACAGGCCATCCGTGATTTTAAACCTCCCAAGGACATCGAAGGTATCGCCAGGTTCATTGGTATGGGGAATTTCTTCAGGAAGTTTATTCCTAACTTCGCTAATAGAGCGGCGCCCTTGAACCTTCTTCGTAGGAAAGGCATCAAATTTGAGTGGGGACCTTCTCAACAAGCCGCTTTTGAAGATCTTAAATTAGCTTTCTGTAATGCCCCTGTCCTTGCTATGCCAGATTTCTCGAAGAAATTCATCGTCCAAACCGACGCATCGTCGTCGGCGGTAGCTGCAGGCCTTCTTCAAGAGACTGAACTAGGGAGGCGACCCATCGCCTATGCATCTAGGACTCTATCGACTCAAGAATCCAAGTATTCCATATATGAGCTCGAAGGTTTGGCAGTCTTATTTGCCTTAGAAAAGTTCCGTCTCTATCTGGAACATATCAAATTCGACCTGGAGACAGATAATCAAGCCTTAAGCTGGGTCTTAGATAAGGCGCGTCGTACTGGTCGTATAGCCTGGTGGGCCATCGAATTTCTGCCTTCCAATTTGATGTTAGGTATATCAGAGGTACCGAAAATGTCGCAGACGGACTCAGCCGCATGTTTTCCAACGACGTCGAGACCCATGAACCGGTCGATAGTTCATCACCTCCCGAGTCCATACTATCTGAAGTTAATGCCATCTTAACAGATGCTCCCATGCTCTTTAGGGACATTGAGGAATAACAACGTGAAGATTAGACGCTGGCTCCGATAATGGAAACCCTTTTCTCTCGGGAACATGTTGTCCCTTATGTACTGAGGAATGGAGTTTTATGTTGCCCTTCAAGGCGTGATAAGATGATGAAAGTTGTCCTTCCAGCTCTTCCTGTACCTATAATCTTCAAGTACTATCATGAGACCCCATTGGGGGGCATCTAAGCATCTTTAAAACTCATGAAAAGATCCGTGAAAGGTTCATCTGGAAAGGTATGGACGGTGAAATCCGTGAACTAGTAAGGGCTTGTAAATCTTGTTTGCTTAGTAAACTAACCATGTCCACCAAGGTAGGCCTTTTGTCTTCCCATCAGGCTTCGCGACCTATGGAACGCCTGTATATTGATTATGTAGGACCCTCCCCCCAGTCAAAGGGAAATGCCAACAAGTTCATCTTTGTATGTGTAGATTGTTTTACAAGATTTTCCTGGTTATTTCCGACAAAGCTGGCTACCGCTCAGTCCACCATTACTTGTCTAAATTCAATCTTTGCTTCTTTTGGTCCGTGTCAATATATTGTGTCTGATAATGCTAAGGCTTTTACATCTAATCTATTTCGTAAATTCTGCTTTGACCTGTCCATCTCTCATGTGACAACTTCTGCTTATTACCCTCAACCATCTCTGGCTGAACGGGTTAATCCTAATCTCAGGTCCGCGCTTATTGCCTATCGTCATGAAGATCATTCTAGGTGGGACAAGTCCCTGCATTGGTTAGCTTTTGCTTTGAACTCGGCTGTTCATGAATCACATAAATTTACTCCAGCTTCTTTAATGTTCAATTTCGTTCCCAACACGCCGCTCTCTAACCTCTGGTCTCTGAGTGACATTCTACCTGAGACAATAGATCCCGATAACATTAAAGATCTATGGAAGAAGGCTAAAGCCAATCTTAAAGTGTCTCATGAAAAGGTTAGGGAAAGATATGATCGTGGACGGAGACCCGCCAATTTGAAGGTAGGCGACCAGGTGATGGTCAAGAATTTTGTTCCCGCGGGCAAGCTTGCCCGCAGATTTCATGGGCCGTGTACTATTCTCGATTTCCTTACTCCCGTTACCTTATTGCTAAGCAATCCAGCCACCGAGAGGATGTTTAGGGTTCACCTGTCACAGGTGAAACCGGTGTAATTTCTGTGTTAACTTGCTTCATATAATTTCGAAAGAAATATGAAGGTTATATTTTTGTTTGAGGGGTTTCACTTTTAAGGCCTTCTGCCCTTGGAATCTGTTTCCTTTGTGTGTAACCATTTATTGTAAACCTTCCCCGACCAGTTAAACTGCCATTCTGTCCTTACCACGGCCATTACCACGCTCCCGTCTCCTGCCCAACAACACACAGTGGCTTTCAAGTGAAATAAATATTTCTACGCCGCTGGCCCCTCAGTTCCACCACAATGAATGTACCCTAAAATCATTCTGCTCAAACAAATTTCTGCCGCCGAGCTATAATGTTTCAGTGCTCCCGCAGCAGCGCGGCGCCGTACCGCGACTGAGGTAGGGTATGGGCCCGCCCTTCTCCAATGAGGCCAACCAGTGTCCGGCAAGCCGGAGTCCTCCTCCCGGCCAAGGCTGATGTGCGGCGCACAAACTGTAACTGGCCCGCGACCCGCATGTTCGCCGCGGGCGCGGCGTGCTTCAACTCCACTACTCCTCTCATAGTGCGGGCGAGCGGTATCTCAGGGTACTTGAGGGGTCCGAGCGGCCTCCTCTGGACACAAGCAGCAGCGGCCGGTCTGGCAGTCTAACTTAATCAACCTTGGATATATGTAATCAGCTACATGGATATTTAATATCAACATTACTACAGTTTTGAATCCAACTGCAATACCTGGTGGACTTAGAAAATTTTTCCTCAACTTTAAAAACTAAATGTTTCCTTCTGAATTCAACCTCTACAAGCATAAAGACTTTACATCTAAAGTTACTATAAAGAATTCTGAAATTGAATCAAACCAAATTTAGAAAATTTGTATAAATGCTTCTGCAATTAATTTCTATATCAACATCATAATTTGGACCTTATTTCGAAACAAAAGTTTATGTTCTGCTGTGTCACCCCTTGGAGGAACTTTTTTTTTGGGGGGGGGGAGGTCTGTACCGGGTGGTACACCTCCACGCCGCTAACTCAAACTTTGCGCCAGTTGAAACTCCTCTACTGGAGGAAGTCTGAACTTTATCTACTGTGTTAATTCTCAATTTTCTCAGAAGATGTCCCTACTTGTAAATCTTGAAGTTTCTGAACTGGGTTGTTTTCGATGTATTTTGTTTTGCCTGTAGTAAGAAGTGTGGACATTCTCTTCCAGATGGCACTACTGAAGAACTACAATTGTGCACCCTAGTGCGAAGTGAAAGAACTATGTTTTTGGAGAAATTTTTTGTTCATAAGTTTGTTCTTTGTTAAATTTCTTTCAGTTATTGTTTAAGTTGGCAATATTAACCCTTTCTTTCCGCCAGTTTTGAATTTACCCAATAGGGAATTTCTGTAATTAATTTTCCACCAATTATGTGTTTCTTCTTCATCTTGTGTAGGGGTTTTCGTGGTTAGCCAATAAAATTCTTGTGGGAGGGTGTTCTCATTCCTGAAACGCCTCGAACCTTCCACGACGGTATATAAACTGCTGATTTTCTGGTCTCTGCGCCACTTCAGTAACATCCATCAGTGTGTAAGGTACGTAGCGGTGAGGCGGGAAGCGCCTCTTTCTTCGGGCAGCAGTTCAGCCACCAGGTAATGGCCGTTTAATAACTTCTTTTCTTGCTACCTCAGCAGTTTAACTCTCGGGGCAGGTCCGAAGCCTTTCTACCATGTAACTTTTCCCCTAAAATGTAAAGACACCTAGTATCAATTCTATCTTTTAAACTACTTATTGGGATAGAGAGTGCTTAACCCTCTCGAGCTCCCACTCATATTGCGTTGAGGTGAACTTATTTTCTTAACCGTTTCTTCCTTAATGTAATGTAAATTGTCTTCTTCTATAAGTCACCTCTCTAGTATGGGATTAGCCTTGCAGTAACGGCCTAGTGCCAAGTAGGTTTTATATAGAGTGTATTAGGAGTGCAAGTACGCCTCCTCTCAAGTTGGTATTTTAGAGGCCATGTAATTGTCCTTTCTTTACTTAATAGGCCTCAGTAGGTTGGGTATTTTTACACCTGTTTTCATGTCCTTGGAGGACAACTTGAAAGTGGAGTTTGGTGTGGCCTTTGATAGGCTCGAACTTAAGAGCAGGTTGCTCTTTCTAAAATTTTGTTTTCTGCGCGCCTCGAGGAGGCTTTACTGTGTAATTGGGAGCAAGGGCTCCTGGGCATGATAGGGGTCTTCTGCGCCTTTGTTGAATTCTATATATCGTAAGGTTGGGCTTATAGCTCAAGAATTGTGTGTCTGGCTCTCGGAGCCCAAATCCTGTAATCACTGTAATTGTACATTTTCGAATTGTGTTTCGGCTACTGAGTACCTGTTCTATTTGTTATTTTTTAATCTTGAAAAGAAAATATAACCTTGTTAAATTTTATTTTAACTTTAGTTTCGTATTTTGAGACCTGTTCACCCCCGCACCTTCTTTCACCTCTGCACATCCACTGTACTTCGTAACAGTCGTATACAGTAAAAAGTCAACCTTAAATTTACTGTAGGAAATTTATTTCGAGATAAATCCTTATCAAAATCAATCGTTTATTCAAGGATGATGGAGGATGATTTTGCATGTATGTTTTAGGATTGAACCTAAGAAGGGAGAAGAGAGGACCTTGTAATGAGCCCTGTACATACATCTAGGAGGGAACTTGCTCCCACATGAAGCCGAGGAGGATCGCTGATCAAGCCTTCTGTTCTTTTTCTTCAGCATTTGTCCCTACAACTCGTACATGGATTCGTTGGCTCCATTTAGTTCTGTCCTGCGCTATGTCAGGGTGGATATTGACGGTTTTCAGATCTTCCTGAAGGATATCAGCCCGACGCTGTTTTGGTCGTCTTCGCTCCATTCTTGGGTTTGGCATTTCAGAAAATCTGGGTCTCGGAGGCCAGCATGACATGACATCGTCCGCGTACAGAAGCGTCCATGGCAAAGGAATGTGCAGGTCTGCTGTTACAATGTTCATCACTAAAATGAACGTCCGACTTTTTGGCTGAATGGTCAGTGTACTGGCCTTCGGTTAAGAGGGTCCAGGGTTTGATTCCCGGCCGGGTCGGGGATTTTAACCTTCATTGGTTAATTCCAGTGGCTCGGGGGCTGGGTGTTTGTGCTGTCCCCAACATCCCTGCAATCTCACATACCCCACATAACACTATCCTCCACCACAATAACACGCAGTTATCTACATATGGCAGATGACGACCGACCTAATCGGAGGGTCAGTCTTACAAGGGCTGCACCCGGCTAGAATTAGCCACACGAAATTATAATATGATGCTAGAATGAACAGGAGCAGTGGCAGCGCTGACAGTGTTGGCTGCTCCTGTATTCTGTGCGGTGTGATACGTGATCAAAAGTCTTCTCAAGGTCCAGGAAAGCTTTTCATCTTAGAGCCGTGCATCAATTGTGCCACAATTCTTCAGGCTTGGTTTCTGTAAAGCTGAACGATCTTACGTATCCTCTTATGAAGAGCATGTTCGAATACCTGCATAGCGAAGTTGGATCGGTCGTTAATCAGCACATTCAGCTGGGCTCCCCTTCTTTAAAGAGAGGTACGGTGACGCTCGGTGTTCAGCCACATCCGACTGTTGGAGAATACCGGAGATCGTCTGGGCCAGGAGCTTTTCCCGGCTTCATTTACTAGAAAGCAGCCTTCATTTCTTCCATATCAATATCTCTGACATGAGTAACTCGGACCGGTGGATGCCGCCAGCGCTCTCTTAACTTCTTCCAATCAACCAGTAAGTTTGCTGCTTCATCGTTGATGCCACAGAAGCGCTCCATGTCTTGCGTTTCGTGTTTCGTTTTATTTTACCTCCTATGAATTTCATCTGTTATTAACGTCACTGTTCGGCGACAAGTGTAATTATTCCTTAACCTACTTACCTTTCATTAGGCTTCAATTGAAATTATTTCATTCTTCTTTTAGTATACATGGACAATAATAATAATAATAATAATAATAATAATAATAATAATAATAATAATAATAATAATAATAATAGTTCATAATTTTAAAACACTCAGCTAATGGGCACGAGAGGTTCTTCTACAGTTGACGATAATAATAACAGAGAGAGAGAGCATGGCCAGGCTACGTATACGTGCTGGGAATTTTTTATTCCGTTGACTGGACTTTAATATGATACTCCCTAAAATCTTTAGAAAAATGATAGGAGCACACAATTAGTCTGTTATAAAAGAATTTAACAGTTATTGGTTAATAGTATTTGTAGTAAAGTACAATGGCAAGGGCCTGTGGCCTCCGAAGTGGCTTGGTGCAGGTCTTACCTGCGCGCCTGTTAGGATGGGACCCTGCATAATCCACGAACCATTGCAATTAGCCAATGAAGGTAAAAAAATCCGACTCGGCCGATAATTGAAGCCGAGATCCCCTGGACCAAAGACCGTATTAATATTGATATAATCCAGACAGGCTTGTTTAAAACTGGAAATATAATTTCGTACAACTTATTGCCAGTTTTCGTAGTAGTTGCTAACCAGCAAGTTCTCATGGATTATCTTACTTTGATGTCATTCTACTGAACGTTCTGATTCACTACTGACGTCCTTGGTTCAGTTCCCCTTCGTCAACGTACATATTCCCAGTTCTAGTTGCAGTTTTCTGCTCCTCGTAAGGACCCGTTATCTACAACTTCCTTGTCGAGATAAGCAACTCGTACTCATTAGTGATAACCAGTCGGTCATATCCTAGTAACGAAAATAATGCCCGAGCATAATCGGCACACATCATGACCGATGAAAGAATAATTAAAAACAAGTGTCCGTCACAGGTGGCAGTCATTGCGACCGACGAAATAGAGAGAATATTGCCCTCTATGACTATCACCCTCGAATAATGACAGAATGTCAACAATTTACACACGGAAACTCATATTAATTATGTTTACCGAATCATTCTTGGAGTAACGACTAAATGTTGCTTCATTTGGAAATATTATAATCTGTCATTGCTTAAACTGACCACTCACATTCTCTTCACAGAACATTGAATGTTTTTCTATTTGTATTCATTTTATATATCTAAATGGGTTGTAATGGGTTGTTATTGTTGAGTGATATTTTGTAATGTTCTGGAAATGTTCGTGACTTGGACTTGCGGAACAGGGTGTGTCTGCCTCTGTCGATTCTAGAAGTATGTTTTTACTGATTTTGGAAGATGGAAAGTTCTCGATAAGGGTTAGGCGATGTTCTGGAATATTGTGAAAACATCGCGATTTGGTAAGGTGTTTGGGTTGGTGGATCTGGGTGTCGAGAGGTAAGCTTCTGTGGTCTGATTGGTTACTTAAAAGTGCGAGGCGAAATTTCGTGGTCTTTTTCGTTTCTCGTCAGTCCAGCGATCAGACGCACTTCCGGGTTTCCCCCACCCAGGATGGCGTGCCTTGGGGTAAATGCTGTTGGTTTCATTTCCATCTTAATTTAGGTTTGATGTTTGCTTGTATTTTTACATAGGAGTGTACCACAACTCGCCCAGATTCGCCACTCACTTTTTAAGGCGCCTTTTAGTAGCTTAATTTATTTCCCTCGGGGTTTGCCTCCAGTAACTTTGTATCACTTGATGCACGCTAGATTTTCCTCTGCCCCGCATCGGAAATGTTTTGGTATGGAAGCAAGTTGAACTGGCCTCTGCGTCTGATTCCCCCCCTTGTTTCCATTTTGGAGTGCGATTGTCTGAAAACGCGTTAACTTACACTTAATATTGTATTTGTATTAGCCTTAAAACTTGTATTCTGGAAGTTGCATTATGTTAAGGTATCTTTGATTAGCCTCTCTGACTTAAAAGAAAATCCCTTGGCGAATTACATCTAATTTGTTGTTTTGAGATATCGTAACTGGATATTTGAAATGATGGATTTTCTTCGAATTTTCTTTGTAATGTTTATTTTGGGAAAAGAATAACAGATCAAGAGATCACCGTTGATTTTTCTTAAAATCCGCTACTTACGTATCCTAATGGCTCTGGCGAGGTTCGCTCCACATCCTTTCTTATAGTCGTCACGTTGACCAACCTGATGTTCATTTGTTTGTACTTGATGCCGTTTATCGGATGTTTTGGTTTGTGCTAAAGGTGTTCAAGTGCCGTGTAATTTAAGTTTTCCTTTTTCTTTACTGTGTGTCGTGTAACCACTGGAAACCGGTTACAATACCAACCTCCAATAGCTGTGACCAAAATTAGTCGGTTTCTTAAGTATGTCCCAATGAGCTACCTACTTAGCTACCTGGATTTCATCGTACATACAAAATACAGATAAAATTAGATACAATAATCTCAAACTAATAAAACTTGTTGAATATATGCGTGGTATAAATGAATGTCGTCTCCAAAAACTTAATATAACGTTTCTTATAAATGACAACTCAATTACACAGAAATGTCAATGGAATTGAATGGTACGCATTGTACTTTTTACAGAGGTTACAGTGGTAAATTCATAACGTAGAAATACTCAGTAATTATGCAGCTGTAACAAAAGCTATGATAGGTTTCGCCGACGCTGATGATATCAATATAAAACAAGGATATTCAATTGAAACAGCATTTTCGATTTTAATGGACCATTCCTGGCCTGCCTAATAACGGGTATTTACGATGCTGTTGGCCTCCGGTTGATTCAGTTAATAACACACGTGTATCGTAACGACAGAAATGTGCAGCTCATAAAGTTGAGCTCTCTACACACACTGCAGGGACTGTACCACGTCATTGGCCTACACATCTATACAGGGTGTTAGGTACATACGTCCAGATATTTTGCTAGTCGGTAAAATACATCTCACAACACAACTATGTACGTTTTACCTTGTCCTATTAGTTTCCCTATAAATGAGCCAAATATTTCAGGAGCTAATGTGTTTTGAATTGCCGTAGTAGGAAACGCTGGTTATGCCATACTGTCCTCCTGTCGTTGAGTCACGTGTTCAACTACAGTAGCAGAGTATTAGGAATTGCTGAACCTGTTTGCTATCGCAGGCAAACGCATGTTGGTGTGCTCCTCCCCTTGTCGCTGGGGAAGAGCGGTGAGAGCTCACGTGCGAGACGAGGTCATGCTGTACTCGTAAACCGGTCTAGCTTTCGTAATAATAATAATAATAATAATTGTACAGGGCGGTACACCTCCACTCCACTAATTTAAAATGTGCGCCAGTTGAAAATCCTCTGCTGGAGGAAGTCTGAACTTTATCTACGCTATTAATTCTCTACTTTCTCAGAAGATGTCACCACGTGGAAAATTTTGAGTTTTTGAACTGTGTCATTTGTGATGTGTTTTTGTTTCGCTTGAAGTAAGAAGTGTGAACTTTCTCTTCTAGAGGACACTACTGAAGATCAACAATAGTGCAACCTAGTGCGGAGTCAAAGAACTATCTTGTTGGAGAAATTTTTATTTCAAATGTTTGTTCTTTGCTAAATTTTTTTCAATCTTTGGTTAAGTTGGCAATATTAACCCCTTCTTTCCCCTTGTTTTAAATCTAGCCTATCCCGAATTTCTTGAATTAATTTTCCACCAATTATGTGTTTCTTCTTAGTATTGTGTAGGGGGTTTATTGATCTACCAATAAAATCATCGCGGGAGGGTGTTTTCATTCCCCTAACGCCTAGAACCTTCTGCGAGAGTATTTAAACTGCTGATTTTAGGGTCTCCGGGCCACTTCTGTTCCATCTTTCAGTGTATAAAGTACATAGCAGGAGGCGGGAAGCGCCTCTTTCCTCGGCAGCGGTCATCAATAAGGTAATGGCCGATTAATAAATTCTTTCTTTGCTAGCTCAGCAGTTTAACTCTCGGGGCGGGTGCGAAGCGTTCCTCCATGTAACCTTTTCCTAAAATGTAACGATTTTTCTTCTATTCTCTTTTAAGCTGCATATTGGGATAGAGAGTGCTAACCCTCTCGAGCTCCCACTCACATTGTCTTGAGGTGAACTTATTTTCTCAACCTATTCTTCGTTAATGTAAAACAAATTGCTCTTTTCTAAAGTCACCTCGGCAGTATGGGATTAGCCCTTGCATTGGTGGCCTAGAGCCAGATTAGGTTTTTAAAAACAAGTGTATTAGGAGTGCAAGATCGCCTCCTCTCAAACTGTTATTTTAGAGGTCATGTAATTGCCCATTTTTATTTAATAGACCTCAGTAGATTGGGTATTTTACCCCTGTGTCTATGTCCAGTGAGGACAACTTGAAGGTGGAGTTTGGTGTGGCCTGGGAGAGGCTTAAATTTTGAGAGCGAGTGGCTGTTTTGAAAATTGAGTGTTGTATGCCTCGTGGAGGCTTTTCTGTGTAATTTGGAGCAAGGGCTCCTAGGTATGAATGGGGTTTTCTGCCCCTCTGTTAAAACTCGTGTTTGGGGTAAAACTGAGCTGATTGCCCAAGCAGTGTAAAATCAGGGCGGGAAGCCCAATTCCTGTAAATATTGTAACTACACTTTTTGATTTGCTACTTTGTACCTGTCATGCTTGTTATTTCTTTGTTTTTGAAAAGAAAATATAACCTTGTTAAATTTTAAATTAATTTTGCTTTCGTAGCTGGAGACCTATTCACACCCGCACCTTCTTTCACCTCTACCTACCACGGAAAATTCCGTAACAAGTAGTAGCAGAGCGTGGTTGAATGGGTCTCAGTTTAGCCCCTTTTGACGGCTAAACATTGTTTGTTCCGAACTCTAACTATTTTCCCAGTTGCTGGAATTTTTTGAGTTTTTCAAAATTGTTCTGTCACCATGCCCGGCCCTCGCGATGTTCTCCATCTTAACTATTTGCGCAAGGAGGAGTTGATCTATGAATTGACTATTAGAAATGTACAATCTGGAGGCACGGTCGCAGTAGACACAAACAAGCTTAGAGAGTCCCTAGATTTGCCCATTTCCATCCCCAATTTGGGAGAGAAAGAAATTGACGACTTTCTTTCCACGATCACGGAGAATATTATTGGGCTAGCTTCTGTAGTTAGTTATTTTGATGAAAATGACCCTTCTCCTAATCAAATTAAGCGTGTGCAAGCCAGGCTATATCACTTTTCAAATAGAGTTAACGATCTCTTGTCTCTAAAGTTGAATGACGTTCAGAAGAAGGAAGCTAGTACGCTGCTTGAAAATATGTTTGAATTATCTAGCAAGGTCACTCAACTGTTAACTGGGGAAGTTCCTCCCAAATCTGATCAACCCACCATAGTGAATGCAGGTAGTGAGGAAGCGCCTCCCAAGGGAGAAGTTAATAGGATAACCGTTGCTGCTCAAACTATCCCTGCCCCCTTGGACAATGAATCTGAACGTCGTGCATCATTGAGTAACATCCGTTCTGAATTAACTTCCTTGCCATTGAAACCTTTACCTACTATGTCACCAGGGTTTAGCAGCTTGCCTCATCCATTGGCAATGTTGCTCAGAGGTATCTCTAAGTTTTCCGTTAATACCACCAGTGATGTAATTTCATTTTTAAGATTTCTATTTGAATTTCAGGATCATGCCCTTGTGTTTTCTCTTTCTCCATGTCAAATTTTGCAAATTATCTATCCGTATGCTATTGGTATTCTCTCAGATAAAATCGTAAGAGCCATTGCCGAGCAATCATCTATTGAGGATTTCCATGCCCATTTGCTAGCTAACTTCATCCCGGCTAGGGCCAGATTTTCCCTTATTCCACCGTATAGGCTATCTCCACCTAAAATGAAGGCTCTAAAAGAAATCATCGATCAGATGTTGAAGGACGGTATTATTAGGCCCTCTAAGTCAGCGTATTCTTCGCCTATTTTTTTAGTCCCGAAACCCCAAGGAGGCTTCAGGCCTGTCATTGATTATAGGGCTCTCAATCGGAAGGTGGTGTTGCAATCTGTGCCCCTTCCTGACCTTCATTCTTGTTTTCCATGGTTTCGTAAGGCCAAGTTCTTTACTATCTTGGACTTGAATCAGGCCTATAATCAAATTCCCCTTGCCTAAGAGTCTAAACATCTCACAGCGTTTGCCACGGACTGGAATTTATACGAATACAACCGCGTGCCTTTCGGGCTCCCCACCGGAGCAGCTGTACTCACTAGGCTACTAGATAGGGTCTTCTCCGACATCAAATTTGAGTACTTATATCACTACTTGGACGATGTCGTCGTATTTTCAGAGACTTTTGAAGAACATCTGGATCATCTGCGAGAGGTTCTCGATCGCCTTCGTAAGGCTGGGTTAACTGTTAAGTTGTCCAAGGTTGCCTTTGCTAAGCCCTCTATGTCTTTCCTAGGGCATATTGTGTCATCTGATGGTGTAGCAGTCGATCATTCTAGAACACAGGCCATCCGTGATTTTAAACCTCCCAAGGACATTAAAGGTATCGCCAGGTTCATTGGTATGGTGAATTTCTTCAGGAAGTTTATTTCTACCTTCGCTAATAGAGCGGCGCCCTTAAACCTTCTTCGTAGGAAAGGCATCAAATTCGAGTGGGGACCTTCTCAACAAGCCGCTTTTGAAGACCTTAAATTAGCTCTTTGTAATGCCCCTGTACTTGCTATGCCTGATTTCTCGAAGAAATTCATTGTCCAAACCGACGCATCGTCGTCAGCGGTAGCTGCAGTCCTTCTTCAAGAGACTGAACTAGGGAGGCGACCCATCGCCTATGCGTCTAGGACATTGTCGGCTCAAGAAGCCAAGTATTCCATCTATGAGCTCGAAGGTTTGGCAGTCTTATTCGCCTTAGAGAAGTTCCGTCTCTATCTGGAACATGTCAAATTCGACCTGGAGACAAATAATCAAGCCTTAAGCTGGGTCTTAGTTAGGCCGCGTCGTACTGGTCGTATAGCCCGCTGGGCCATCCGTATTTCTGCCTTCCAGTTTGATGTTAGACATATCAGAGTTATCGAAAATGTTGTTGCTGATGGACTCAGCCGTATGTTTTGTAACGACATCGAGACCCATGAACCGGTCGACAGTTCCTCACCTTCCGAGTCCATACTATCTGAGGTTAATGCCATCCTAACAGATGCTTCCATGCTCTTTAGGGATATCGAGAAATACCAACGTGAAGATCCGACGCTGGCTCCGATAATGGAAACCCTTTCTTCTGGGGAACATGTTGTCCATTATGTTCTGAGGAATGGTGTTCTATGTTGCCCTTCGAGGCATGATAAGATGATGAAAGTTGTTGTTCCAGCGGTTCTTGTACCTATGATCTTCAAGTATTATCATGAGACCCCATTAGGAGGGCATCTTGGTATCTTTAAAACTCGTGAAAAGATTCGTGAAATGTTCATCTGGAAAGGTATGGAGGGTGAAATCCGTGAACTAGTAAAGGCTTGTAAATCCTGTTTGCTTAGTAAACCGACCATGTCCACCAAGGTAGGCCTCTTGTCTTCTCAGCAAGCGTCGCGCCCCATGGAACGCCTGTATATTGATTATGTAGGTCCATTCCCCCAGTCAAAGCGTAATGCCAACAAGTTCATCCTTGTGTGTGTAGATGGTTTTACCAGATTTTCTTGGTTATTTCCGACTAAGCTGGCTACCGCTCAGTCTACCATTACTTGCTTAAATTCTATTTTTGCTTCTTTTGGTCCGTGCAAATATATTGTATCTGATAATGCTAAGGCTTTTACATCTAACTTATTTCGTAAATTCTGTTTTGACTTATCCATCTCTCATGTAACTACTTCTGCTTATTACCCTCAACCATCTCTGGCTGAACGGGTTAATCGTAATCTCAGGTCCGCACTTATTGCCTATCATCATGAAGATCATTCCAGGTGGGACACGTACCTGCATTGGTTAGCTTTTGCTTTTAATTCGGCGGTTCATGAATCTCATAAGTTCACTCCAGCTTCCTTGATGTTCAAGTTTGTTCCCAACACGCCGCTCTCTAACCTTTGGTCTCTGAGTGACATTCTACCCGAGACAATAGATCCGGATAATATTAAAGATCTTTGGAAGAAGGCTAAAGCCAATCTTAAGGTATCTCATGAAAAGGTTAGGGAAAAGTATGATCGTGGACGGAGACCCACCACTTTGAAGGTAGGTGACCAGGTGATGGTCAAGAATTTTGTTCCCGCGGGCAAGCTTGCCCCCAGATTTCATGGGCCATGCATCATTCTCGATTTTCTTACGCCGGTTACATTGTTAGTAAGCAATCCAGCCACCGAGAGGATATTTAGGATTCACCTGTCCCAGGTGAAACCGGTGTAAATTTTGTGTCAACTTGCTTCATATAATTTGATAGGAATATGAAGGTTATATTTTTTTTTTTTGAGTTCCACTCTTAAGGCATGCTGCTCCTTCTATTTTATTTTATATGTAAGCATTTCTGTGAAACCTCCCCCGATTTGTTAAACTGCCATCCTGTCCTTGCCACGGCCATTACCACGCTCCCGTCTCCTGCTCCACTACACACAGTGGCTGGCTTAGATGAAATGCCATGGATATCTGCACGCCGCTGGCCCCTCAATCTCTCTACATGTCTGTGCCCTCAAAAGAAACATGATGGTTCAACACAATTCTGCCGCCTAGCTTTAATGTCTCAGTGTCCCCGCAGCCGCGCGGCGCCGCGCCGCAACTGGGTTTGAGGAAGTGCCCCCTCGGCCCCAGCGAGGACGACATGTGCACGGCGAGCCGGAGCTCTCCTCCCGGCCAAGGCTGATGTGCGGCGCACGACCTGCTACTAGCCCGCAGCCTGTATATGTTCACCGTGGGCGCGGCGTGTTTCAACACCTCTGCTCCCCTCATAGTGCGGGCGAGCGGTATCTCAGGGTACTTGAGGGGTCCGAGCGGCCTCCTTTGGACGCAAGCTGCAACGGCCGGTGTGGCCATCCAACTTCATCAACCTCAACTACATGGACAGTTACGATAAGCAATGACTACACTCGGGAATTCAACAGCAATATTTGGTGGACATTGCAAAATTTTTCATCACTTTTAATTATTAAAAGTTTATCCTCAGAATTCTACTTTTACAAACTTAAAAACTATTCTTCATTTGCAACAACAAATTTTGAAATTAAATCAAACCAAATTAACAAAATCTTATACATATTTTTGGCAATTAATCTCCATGTCTACGTCAAAACTGGGACCTTGTTTTCAAACAATTTCATGTGTCACCCCGGGAGGAATTTTGGGGGGGGGGAGGTCTGTACCGGGCGGTACACCTCCACTCGGCTAATTTAAATGTGCGCCAGTTGAAACTCCTCTGCTGGAGGAAGTCTGAACTTTATCTACGCTATTAATTCTCTACTTTCTCAGAAGATGTCACCACGTGGAAAATTTTGAGTTTTTGAACTGTGTCATTTGTGATGTGTTTTTGTTTCGCTTGAAGTAAGAAGTGTGAACTTTCTCTTCTAGAGGACACTACTGAAGATCAACAATAGTGCAACTTAGTGCGGAGTCAAAGAACTATTTTGTTAGAGAAATTTTTATTTCAAATGTTTGTTCTTTGCTAAATTTTTTCAATCTTTGGTTAAGTTGGCAATATTAACCCCTTCTTTCCCCTTGTTTTAAACCTAGCCTATCCCGAATTTCTTGAATTAATTTTCCACCAATTATGTGTTTATTCTTAGTATTGTGTAGGGGGTTTATTGATCTACCAATAAAATCCTCGCGGGAGGGTGTTTTCATTCCCCTAACGCCTAGAACCTTCTGCGAGAGTATTTAAACTGCTGATTTTAGGGTCTCCGGGCCACTTCTGTTCCATCTTTCAGTGTATGAAGTACATAGCAGGAGGCGGGAAGCGCCTCTTTCCTCGGCAGCGGTCATCAATAAGGTAATGGCCGATTAATAAATTCTTTCTTTGCTAGTTCAGCAGTTTAACTCTCGGGGCGGGTGCGAAGCGTTCCTCCATGTAACCTTTTCCTAAAATGTAACGATCTTTTCTTCTATTCTCTTTTAAGCTGCATATTGGGATAGAGAGTGCTAACCCTCTCGAGCTCCCACTCGCATTGTCTTGAGGTGAACTTATTTTCTCAACCTATTCTTCGTTAATGTAAAACAAATTGCTCTTTTCTAAAGTCACCTCGGTAGTATGGGATTAGCCCTTGCATTAGTGGCCTTGAGCCAGATTAGGTTTTTAAAAACAAGTGTATTAGGAGTGCAAGATCGCCTCCTCTCAAATTGTTATTTTAGAGGTCATGTAATTGCCCATTTTTATTTAATAGACCTCAGTAGGTTGGGTATTTTACCCCTGTGTCTATGTCCAGTGAGGACAACTTGAAGGTGGAGTTTGGTGTGGCCTGGGAGAGGCTTAAATTTTGAGAGCGAGTGGCTCTTTTGAAAATTGAGTGTTGTATGCCTCGTGGAGGCTTTTCTGTGTAATTTTGAGCAAGGGCTCCTAGGTATGAATGGGGTTTTCTGCCCTTCTGTTAAAACTCGTGTTTGGGGTAAAACTGAGCTGATTGCCCAAGCAGTGTAAAATCAGGGCGGGAAGCCCAATTCCTGTAAATATTGTAACTACCCTTTTTGATTTGCTACTTTGTACCTGTCATGCTTGTTATTTCTTTGTTTTTGAAAAAAAAATATAACCTTGTTAAATTTTAAATTAATTTTGCTTTCGTAGCTGGAGACCTATTCACACCCGCACCTTCTTTCACCTCTACCTACCACGGAAAATTCCGTAACAATAATAATAATAATAATAATAATAATAATTGTTACGGAGATTTCCGTGGTAGTTAGAGGTGAAAGAAGGTGCGGGGGGTGAACAGGTCTCAGGCTACGAAATTAAAGTGAATTTAAAATTTAACAATGTTATATTTTCTTAGCAAAAAACCAGAAATAACAATAATTGCAGGTACAGAGTAGCAAAACCACTAATCGAGAATGTACAATTACAGGATTTGGGCTCCGAGAGCCAGACACACAATTCTTGGGCAACTAGCCCAACTTTACCCCAAAACAAGATTTCACAGAGGGGCAGAAAACCCCATTCATGCCCAGGAGCACTTGCTCTAAATTACACAGAAAAGCCTCCTCGAGGCATACAACACTCAATTTACGAGAAAGAGCCACTCGCTCTCAACTTTAAGCCTATCAAAGGCCACACCAAACTCCACCTTCAAGTTGTCCTCTAAGGACATAGATACATGGGTAAAATACCCAACCTACTGAGGCCTATTAAGTGAGAAAAAGGTTAATTACATGACCTCTAAAATAACAATTTGAGAGGAGGCGATCTGCACTCCTAATGTATTTGTTTTAAAGCCTAATCTGGCTCTAGGCCACTAATGCAAGGGCTAATCCCATACTACAGAGGTGACTTTAGAAAAGAACAATTTACTTTAAATTAAGGAAAAATCGGTTGTGAGAAATAAGTTCACCTCAAAGCAATATGAGTGGGACTTCGAGAGGGTTAAGCACTCTCTATCCCAATATGTAGCTTTAAAAGAGAATAGATGCTAAGAGTAGTTACATTTTAGGAAAAGGTTACATGGTGGAAACGCTTCGGACCCGCCCCGAGAGTTAAACTGCTGAGCTAGCAAGAAAAGAAGTTATTAAAAGGCCATTACCTGGTTATTGAGCTGCTGCCCGAAGAAAGAGGCGCTTCCCGCCCCCTGCTACGTACTTTACACACTGAAAGATGGTACAGAAGTGGCCCATATACCCCAAAATCAGCAGTTTATATACTCTCGCGGAAAGTTCGAGGCGTTTCAGGGAAGAAAACACCCGCCCACTATCACTTTATTGGCTAGGGTACAGCAACATATCCCCTTTGGAGAAGATACACCTGATTGGTTAGAAATTATTTTTTAAAATTCGGGATTGGCTAAATACAAAACAAGGGGAAAGAAAGGGGTATACAGCCAACTTAAACAATAACAGAAAGAAATTTAACAAGAAACAAACTTTTGAAATAAAAATTTCTCCAAAAGACAGTTCTTTCACTCCGCACTAGGGTGCACTATTGTTGATCTTCAGTAGTGTCCTCTAGAAGAGAAAGTTCACACTTCTTACAATAGGGAAACAAAAATGCGTCGAAAACAACCCAGTTCAGAAACTACAACATTTCCCCGTAGTGACATCTTCTGAGAAACTTGAAAATTAATACCGTAGATAAAGTTCAGACTTCCTCCAGCAGAGGAGTTTCAATTGGCGCAAATTTTAAATAAGCGGCGTGGAGGTGTACCGCCCGGTACAATAATAATAATAATAATAATAATAATAATAATAATAATAATAATAATAATAATAATAATAATCATAATAATAATAATAATAATAATAATAATAATAATAATAATAATAATAATAATAATAATAATAATAATAATAATTGTACCGGGCGGTACACCTCCACGCCGCTAATTCAAACGTTGCTCCAGTTGAAACTCCTCTACTGGAGGAAGCCTGAACTTTAACAAACATGTTAATTGTAAAGTTTCTCAGAAGATGTCGCTATTGTAAATTTTGAAAAGTTCTGAACTGTGTCTTTTTCGATTTATATTTCTTTGCTCTGTAGTAAGAAGTGTGAACATTCTCTTCTAGATGGCACTACTTAAGAACTACAATTGTGCACCCTAGTGCGAAGTGAAGGAACTTTTCTTTTGAAGAAATTTGTTATTCATAAGTTTGTTCTGTGTTAAATTTATTTCAGTCATTGTTTGGGTTGGCAGTATAACCCTTCTCTTTCCGCCAGTTTTGAATTTGACCAATGGGGAATTTCTGTAATTAATTTTCCACCAATAAGGTGTTTCTTCT
Organism: Anabrus simplex; assembly: GCF_040414725.1. Lineage (NCBI taxonomy): Eukaryota > Metazoa > Arthropoda > Insecta > Orthoptera > Tettigoniidae > Anabrus > Anabrus simplex. Next base: position 161,152,443 of record NC_090269.1, on the reverse strand, counting down.
TCGTCTGGTGTATTAGTTTTTGCCATTATCCAATAAAATTTTGTGGGCGGGTTGTAATCATTCATGAAACGTCTCGAATTTTCCACGAGGGTATATAAACTGCTGATTTTCTGGTCTCCTGGCCACTTCAGTAACATCTATCCTAGTGTGATTATGTAGCAGGGGGCGGGAAGCGCCTCTTTCTTCGGGCAGCAGTTCATCCATAAGGTAATGGCCTTTTAATAACTTCTTTGCTCGCTAGCTCAGCAGTTTAACCCTCGGGGCAGGTTCGAAACTTTTATCATGTATATTTCCTTTAAAATGTAAAAGACACTTGGTATAAATTCTGTCTCTTTAACTACAAATTCGGATAGAGAGTGCCTAACCCTCTCGAGCTCCCACTCATATTGTTTTGAGGTGACTACGTTTTCATAACAGTTTCCCTTCTCTTCGTAATGTAATAAAGTTTTCCTATCGTGTCACCTCCGTAGTATGGGATTAGCCCTTGCATAAGCGGCCTAGTGCCAAATCAGGTTTTAATAAAGTGTATTAGGAGTGCAAGTTACGCCTCCACTCAATTTGGTATTTTGGGGCCATGTAATTGTCGTGTTTCTTTACTGAATATGCTTCAGTAGGTTGGGTATTTTTACCCCTGTTCTTATGTGCCTGGGGGTTAGCTTAAAGGTGGAGTTTGGTGTGGCCTTTGAATTGGCTTGAACTTTGAGAGCGGGTTGCTCTTTCTTAAATTTGGTTTCTGTGTGCCTCGAGCAGGCTTAACTGGGTAATTCGGAGCTAGTCGTCCTTGGTATGATTGGGGTTTTCTGCCCCTTTGTTGAACCTTATACGTAGGTAAAGTTGGGCTCATTGCTCATGGATTGTGTGTCTGGGGCTCGAAGCCCAAATCCATTAACATATTGTAATTGTACATTCTTAATTTTTTGATATGCTACTGAGTACCTGTCATACTTGTTATTTCTTGATCTTGAAAAGAAAATATAACCTTTGTTAAATTTTAAATTAACTTTAATTTCGTAAGTTGAGACCTATTCATCCCAGCACCTTCTTTCACCTCTGCTGTTCCACAGATACCTCGGGACTATAGTAATAATAATAATAATAATAATAATAATAATAATAATAATAATAATTGTTACGGAGTTTTCCGTGGTAGGTAGAGGTGAAAGAAGGTGCGGGTGTGAATAGGTCTCCAGCTACGAAAGCAAAATTAATTTAAAATTTAACAAGGTTATATTTTCTTTTCAAAAACGAAGAAATAACAAGCATGGCGTGTACAAAGTAGCAAATCAAAAGGGTAGTTACAAAATTTACAGGAATTGGGCTTCCCGCCCTGATTTTACACTGCTTGGGCAATCAGCTCAGTTTTACCCCAAACACGAGTTTTAACAGAGGGGCAGAAAACCCCATTCATGCCTAGGAGCACTTGCTCCAAATTACACAGAAAAGCCTCCACGAGGCATACAACACTCAATTTTCAAAAGAGCCACTCGCTCTCAAAATTTAAGCCACTCCCAGGCCACACCAAACTCCACCTTCAAGTTGTCCTCACTGGACCTAGACACAGGGGTAAAATACCCAATCTACTGAGGTCTATTAAATGAAAAGCAGGTTAATTAAATGACCTCTAAAATAACAATTTGAGAGGAGGCGATCTTGCACTCCTAATACACTTGTTTTTAAAAACCTAATCTGGCTCTAGGCCACTAATGCAAGGGCTAATCCCATACTACCGAGGTGACTTTAGAAAAGAGCAATTTGTTTTACATTAACGAAGAATAGGTTGAGAAAATAAGTTCACCTCAAGACAATGTGAGTGGGAGCTCGAGAGGGTTAGCACTCTCTATCCCAGTATGTAACTTTAAAAGAGAATATATGAAAAGAGTAGTTACATTTAGGAAAAGGTTACAAGGTGGAACGCTTCGCACCCGCCCCGAGAGTTAAACTGCTGAGCAAGCAAAGAAAGAATTTATTAATCGGCCATTACCTTATTGTTGACCGCTGCCGAAGAAAGAGGCGCTTCCCGCCTCCTGCTATGTACTTAATACACTGAAAGTCCGACTCGTTGGCTGAATGGTCAGCGTACTGGCCTTCGGTTCAGAGGGTCCCGGGTTCGATTCCCGGCCGGGTCGGGGATTTTAACCTTAATTGGTTAATTCCAGTGACCCGGGGGCTGGGTGTTTGTGATGTCCCCAACATCCCTGCACCTCACACACCACACATAACACTATCCTCCACCACAATAACACGCAGTTACCTACACATGGCAGATGCCGCCCACCCTCATCGGAGGGTCTGCCTTACAAGGGCTGCACTCGGCTAGAAATAGCCACACGAAATTATTATTATTAATACACTGAAAGATGGAACAGAAGTGGCTCGGAGACCCTAAAATCAGCAGTTTAAATACTCTCGCAGAAGGTTCTAGGCGTTAGGGGAATGAAAACACCCTCCCACGAGGATTTTATTGGTAGATCAATAAACCCCATTCACAATACTAAGAAGAAACACATAATTGGTGGAAAATTAATTCAAGAAATTCGGGATAGGCTAGATTTAAAACAAGGGGAAGAAGGGGTTAATATTGCCAACTTAACCAAAGACTGAAAGAAATTTAACAAGAAACAAACATTTGAAATAAAAATTTCTCCAACAAAATAGTTCTTTGACTCCGCACTAGGTTGCACTATTGTTGATCTTCAGTAGTGCCCTCTAGAAGAGAAAGTTCACACTTCTTACTTCAAGCGAAACAAAACCACATCAAAAATGACACAGTTCAAAAACTCAAAATTTTCCACGTGGTGACATCTTCTGAGAAAGTAGAGAATAAATAGCGTAGATAAAGTTCAGACTTCCTCCAGCAGAGGAGTTTCAACAGGCGCACATTTTAAATTAGCGGAGTGGAGGTGTACCGCCCGGTACAATAATAATAATAATAATAATAATAATAATAATAATAATAATAATAATAATAATAATAATAATAATAATAATAATAATAATAATAATTGTTACGGAGTTTTCCGTGATAGGTAGAGGAGAAAGAAGGTGCGGGTGTGAATAGGTCTACAGCTACGAAAGTAAAATTAATTTAAAATTTAACAAGGTTATATTTTCTTTTCAAAAACAAAGAAATAACAAGCATGGCAGGTACAAAGTAGCAAATCAAAAAGTGTAGTTACAATATTTACAGGAATTGGGCTTCGCGCCCTGATTTTACACTGCTTGGGCAATCAGCTCAGTTTTACCCCAAACACGAGTTTTAACAGAGGGGCAAAAAACCCCATTCATACCTAGGAGCCCTTGCTCCAAATTACACAGAAAAGCCTCCACGAGGCATACAACACTCAATTTTCAAAAGAGCCACTCGCTCTCAAAATTTAAGCCTCTCCCAGGCCACACCAAACTCCACCTTCAAGTTGTCCTTACTGGACATAGACACAGGGGTAAAATACCCAACCTACTGAGGTCTATTAAATAAAAAATGGGCAATTACATGACCTCTAAAATAACAATTTGAGAGGAGGCGATCTTGCACTCCTAATACACTTGTTTTTAAAAACCTAATCTGGCTCTAGGCCACTAATGCAAGGGCTAATCCCATACTACCGAGGTGACTTTAGAAAAGAGCAATTTGTTTTACATTAACGAAGAATAGGTTGAGAAAATAAGTTCACCTCAAGACAATGTGAGTGGGAGCTCGAGAGGGTTAGCACTCTCTATCCCAATATGCAGCTTAAAAGAGAATAGAAGAAAAGATCGTTACATTTTAGGAAAAGGTTACATGGAGGAACGCTTCGCACCCGCCCCGAGAGTTAAACTGCTGAGCTAGCAAAGAAAGAATTTATTAATCGGCCATTACCTTATTGATGACCGCTGCCGAGGAAAGAGGCGCTTCCCGCCTCCTGCTATGTACTTCATACACTGAAAGATTGAACAGAAGTGGCCCGGAGACCCTAAAATCAGCAGTTTAAATACTCTCGCAGAAGGTTCTAGGCGTTAGGGGAATAAAAACACCCTCCCGCGATGATTTTATTGGTAGATCAATAAACCCCCTACACAATACTAAGAAGAAACACATAATTGGTGGAAAATTAATTCAAGAAATTCGGGATAGGCTAGATCTAAAACAAGGGGAAAGAAGGGGTTAATATTGCCAACTTAACCAAAGACTGAAAAATTTTTAGCAAAGAACAAACATTTGAAATAAAAATTTCTCCAACAAAATAGTTCTTTGACTCCGCACTAGGTTGCACTATTGTTGATCTTCAGTAGTGTCCTCTAGAAGTGAAAATTCACACTTCTTACTTCAAGCGAAACAAAACCACATCAAAAATGACACAGTTCAAAAACTCAAAATTTTCCACGTGGTGACATCTTCTGAGAAAGTAGAGAATTAATAGCGTAGATAAAGTTCAGACTTCCTCCAGCAGAGGAGCTTCAACTGGCGCACATTTTAAATTAGCGGAGTGGAGGTGTACCGCCCGGTACAGACCTCCCCCCCCCCCCCCAAAGTTCCTCCCGGGGTGACACATGAAATTGTTTGAAAAAAAGGTCCAAGTTTTGATGTAGATATGGAGATTAATTGCCAAAAAAATTTATAAGATTTTGTTAATTTGGTTTGATTTACTTTCAAAATTTGTTGTTGCAGATGAAGAATAGTTTTTAAGTTTGTAGAAGTAGAATTCTGAGGATAAACTTTTAATACTTAAAAGTGATGAAAAATTTTGCAATGTCCACCAAATATTGCTGTTGAATTCCCGAGTGTAGTCATTGCTTATCGTAACTGTCCATGTAGTTGAGGTTGATGAAGTTGGATGGCCACACCGGCCGTTGCAGCTTGCGTCCAAAGGAGGCCGCTCGGACCCCTCAAGTACCCTGAGATACCGCTCGCCCGCACTATGAGGGGAGCAGAGGTGTTGAAACACGCCGCACCCGCGGTGAACATATACAGGCTGCGGGCAAGTAGGAGGTCGTGCGCCGCACCTCAGCCTTGGCCGGGAGGAGAGCTCCGGCTCGCCGTGCACATGTCGTCCTTGCTGGGGCCGAGGGGGCCCTTCCTCAAACCCAGATGCGGCGCGGCGCCGCGCGGCTGCGGGGGCTTTGAAACATTAAAGCTAGGCGGCAGAATTGTGTTGGACCATCATGTTTCTATTGAGGGCACAGGCATGTAGAGAGATTGAGGGGCCAGCGGCGTGCAGATATCCATGGCATTTCATCTAAGCCAGCCACTGTGTGTAGTGGAGCAGGAGACGGGAGCGTGGTAATGGCCGTGGCAAGGACAGGATGGCAGTTTAACAAATCGGGGGAGGTTTCACAGAAATGCTTACATATAAAATAAAATAGAAGGAGCAGAATGCCTTAAGAGTGGAACTCAACATAAAATATAACCTTCATATTCCTATCAAATTATATGAAGCAAGTTGACAGAAAATTACACCGGTTTCACCTGGGACAGGTGAACCCTAAATATCCTCTCGGTGGCTGGATTGCTTACTAACAATGTAACCGGCGTAAGAAAATCGAGAATGATGCATGGCCCATGAAATCTGGGGGCAAGCTTGCCCGCGGGAACAAAATTCTTGACCATCACCTGGTCACCTACCTTCAAAGTGGTGGGTCTCCGTCCACGATCATACTTTTCCCTAACCTTTTCATGAGATACCTTAAGATTGGCTTTAGCCTTCTTCCAAAGATCTTTAATATTATCCGGATCTATTGTCTCGGGTAGAATGTCACTCAGAGACCAAAGGTTAGAGAGCGGCGTGTTGGGAACAAACTTGAACATCAAGGAAGCTGGAGTGAACTTATGAGATTCATGAACCGCCGAATTAAAAGCAAAAGCTAACCAATGCAGGGACGTGTCCCACCTGGAATGATCTTCATGATGATAGGCAATAAGTGCGGACCTGAGATTACGATTAACCCGTTCAGCCAGAGATGGTTGAGGGTAATAAGCAGAAGTAGTTACATGAGAGATGGATAAGTCAAAACAGAATTTACGAAATAAGTTAGATGTAAAAGCCTTAGCATTATCAGATACAATATATTTGCACGGACCAAAAGAAGCAAAAATAGAATTTAAGCAAGTAATGGTAGACTGAGCGGTAGCCAGCTTAGTCGGAAATAACCAAGAAAATCTGATAAAACCATCTACACACACAAGGATGAACTTGTTGGCATTACCCTTTGACTGAGGGAATGGTCCTACATAATCAATATACAGGCGTTCCATGGGGCGCGACGCTTGCTGAGAAGACAAGAGGCCTACCTTGGTGGACATGGTCGGTTTACTAAGCAAACAGGATTTACAAGCCTTTACTAGTTCACGGATTTCACCCTCCATACCTTTCCAGATGAACATTTCACGAATCTTTTCACGAGTTTTAAAGATACCAAGATGCCCTCCTAATGGGGTCTCATGATAATACTTGAAGATCATAGGTACAAGAACCGCTGGAACAACAACATTCATCATCTTATCATGCCTCGAAGGGCAACATAGAACACCATTCCTCAGAACATAAGGGACAACATGTTCCCCAGAAGAAAGGGTTTCCATTATCGGAGCCAGCGTCGGATCTTCACGTTGGTATTTCTCGATATCCCTGAAGAGCATGGGAGCATCTGTTAGGATGGCATTAACCTTAGATAGTATGGACTCGGAAGGTGATGAACTGTCGACCGGTTCGTGGGTCTCGACGTCGTTAGAAAACATACGGCTGAGTCCATCAGCAACAACATTTTCGGTACCTCTGATATGTCTAACATCAAACTGGAAGGCAGAAGTACGGATGGCTCAGCGGGCTATACGACCAGTACGACGCGGCCTACCTAAGACCCAGCTTAAGGCTTGATTATCTGTCTCCAGGTCGAATTTGACATGTTCCAGATAGAGACGGAACTTCTCTAAGGCGAATAAGACTGCCAAACCTTCGAGCTCATAGATGGAATACTTGGCTTCTTGAGCCGACAATGTCCTAGACGCATAGGCGATGGGGCGCCTCCCTAGTTCAGTCTCTTGAAGAAGGACTGCAGCTACCGCTGACGACGATGCGTCGGTTTGGACAATGAATTTCTTCGAGAAATCAGGCATAGCAAGTACAGGGGCATTACAAAGAGCTAATTTAAGGTCTTCAAAAGCGGCTTGTTGAGAAGGTCCCCACTCGAATTTGATGCCTTTCTTACGAAGAAGGTTTAAGGGCGCCGCTCTATTAGCGAAGTTAGGAATAAACTTCCTGAAGAAATTCACCATACCAATGAACCTGGCGATACCTTTAATGTCCTTGGGAGGTTTAAAATCACGGATGGCCTGTGTTCTAGAATGATCGACTGCTACACCATCCGGTGACACAATATGCCCTAGGAAAGACATAGAGGGCTTAGCAAAGGCAACCTTGGACAACTTAACAGTTAACCCAGCCTTACGAAGGCGATCGAGAACTTCTCGCAGATGATCTAGATGTTCTTCAAAAGTCTCTGAAAATACGACGACATCGTCCAAGTAGTGATATAAGTACTCAAATTTGATGTCGGAGAAGACCCTATCTAGTAGCCTAGTGAGTATAGCTGCTCCCGTGGGGAGCACGAAAGGCACGCGGTTGTATTCGTATAAATTCCAGTCCGTGGCAAACGCTGTAAGATGTTTAGACTCTTCCGCCAGGGGAATTTGATTGTAGGCTTGATTCAAGTCCAAGATAGTAAAGAACTTGGCCTTACGAAACCATGAAAAACAAGAATGAAGGTCGGGAAGGGGCACAGATTGTAACACCACCTTCCGATTGAGAGCCCTGTAATCAATGACAGGCCTGAAGCCTCCTTGGGGTTTCGGGACTAAAAAAATAGGCGAAGAATACGCTGACTTAGAGGGCCTAATAACACCGTCCTTCAACATCTGATCGATGATTTCTTTTAGAGCCTTCATTTTAGGTGGAGATAGCCTATAAGGTGGAAAACGGACAGGAATCGAATCCGTGACCTCAATTTTGTATTCAATAAGGTCAGTAACACCAAGAGTATCAGAGAACACCTCGGGAAACGACTGACACAATTTGCGAATACTATCAGCCTGCTCCTCAGGTAGATGTTTAAGGTCTAACAACATCTCATCCTGGGTAGGCGAAATAGAAGAACATGATGCAGAATTACACTTTAATAGAGGGATATTACAATTAGAGGCAAATTTGAAAGTGCAAGACCTACTCTGAAGATCGAGAACAAGACCAGTGTGAGAAATAAAGTCCGCTCCCAATATAATGGGGCAAGACAAATGCTTGGCCACAAACAATTTAACTTTCCATGTGAATTGAAAAATACGAATTTTGACATATAAGGAACCGAGAATTTCTAATGGAGAGGAATTAGCCGAAACGTATTGGATCGCCGACAAACAATAGTTAGGAAGCTTACAAACAGATTTCAATTTTGAATACCAATCAGCCGAAATAATAGAACAAACACTACCTGAATCTAAGAGAGCTGTTATAGGCTCGTTATTTAACTCAATTTTGAGAAAGGGGACCGGTGCGGGGGAATCCGCCGCAATCCTAAGACACTCTTTGGGACCTTCAAAAGATGAATTTGAAAATTGCTCGTTCCCTGAATTTACAACCTGTTTACCCGGGGCTGAGTCTCGGGAAGATGGATTAGTCGACTCAGCCAAAGCCACTAGTCACTTTTTATTATTGGCATAGGTGGAATTTGCACCAGAAGTTGAGCAGGAGGGGGTGCTATTCGAATTGGGACAATTCTTGGCGATATGTGAGAAAGCCCCACATTTAAAACAGCCTTGTGATGACCCGGCTCCATTCCTTGTCCCACTTGACTTGATCAGTGGACACTTGTTGCGCAGATGGTCAGGCGACCCGCAAGCATAACATTTACGGGGATTGACTGGTCGGCGAGGTGGAGGCCGAGTATTACTAAAGGAAGGCGGGGGTTCTTTCGCGACACGCAAAGAGTCGGCGCATCTAACTCCTTCCGCTGAGACGGCCAATGCTTCAAGTTCAGAGAAAGTTTGCGGGCACGCCGCGAAACACAAATATGACCTGTAGGGTGGTGAAATCCCTTCCACAATAGCTTGTACAATCTGATCCTCAGGGAAATGAAGAGCAAACACCCTAGTATAAAACTTAATGTCCTGTATGAAATCAGCCAAGTTTTCATCCAAGCGTTGTACACGATAATAATACTTCTGAATAAGGGAGGACCTGGCCCTAGCCGGGATGAAGTTAGCTAGCAAATGGGCATGGAAATCCTCAATAGATGATTGCTCGGCAATGGCTCTTACGATTTTATCTGAGAGAATACCAATAGCATACGGATAGATAATTTGCAAAATTTGACATGGAGAAAGAGAAAACACAAGGGCATGATCCTGAAATTCAACTAGAAATCTTAAAAAAGAAATTACATCACTGGTGGTAATAACGGAAAACTTAGAGATACCTCTGAGCAACATTGCCAATGGATGAGGCAAGCTGCTAAACCCGGGTGACATAGTAGGTAAAGGTTTCAATGGCAAGGAAGTTAATTCAGAACGGATGTTACTCAATGATGCACGACGTTCAGATTCGTTGTCCAATGGGGCAGGGATAGTTTGAGCAGCAACGGTTATCCTATTAACTTCTCCCTTGGGAGGCGCTTCCTCACTACCTGCATTCACTGTCGTGGGTAGATCGCTTTTGGGAGGAACCTCCCCTGTTAACAATTGAGTGACCTTGCTAGATAATTCAGACATATTTTCAAGCAGCGTACTAGCTTCCTTCTTCTGAACGTCATTCAACTTTAGAGACAACAGATCGTTAACCCTACTCGAAAAATGATATAGCCTAGCTTGCACACGCTTAATTTGAATAGGAGAAGGATCATTTTCATCAAAAAAACTAACTACAGAAGCTAGCCCAGTAATATTCTCCGTGATCGTGGAAAGAGAGTCGTCAATTTCTTTCTCTCCCAAATTGGGGATGGAAATGGGCAAATCTAGGGACTCTCTAAGCTTGTTTGTGTCTACTGCAACCGTGCCTCCAGATTGTACATTTCTAATAGTCAATTCATAGATCAACTCCTCCTTGCGCAAATAGTTAAGATGGAGAACATCGCGAGGGCCGGGCATGGTGACAGAACAATTTTGAAAAACTCAAAAAATTCCAGCAACTGGGAAAATAATTACAGTTCGGAACAAACAATGTTTAGCCGTCAAAAGGGGCTAAATTGAGACCCATTCAACCACGCTCTCCTACCACTTGTTACGGAGTTTTCCGTGGTAGGTAGAGGAGAAAGAAGGAGCGGGTGTGAATAGGTCTCCAGCTACGAAAGCAAAATTAATTTAAAATTTAACAAGGTTATATTTTCAAAAACAAAGAAATAACAAGCATGGCAGGTACAAAGTAGCAAATCAAAAAGGGTAGTTACAATATTTACAGGAATTGGGCTTCGCGCCCTGATTTTACACTGCTTGTGCAATCAGCTCAGTTTTACCCCAAACACGAGTTTTAACAGAGGGGCAAAAAACCCCATTCATACCTAGGAGCCCTTGCTCCAAATTACACAGAAAAGCCTCCACGAGGCATACAACACTCAATTTTCAAAACAGCCACTCGCTCTCAAAATTTAAGCCTCTCCCAGGCCACACCAAACTCCACCTTCAAGTTGTCCTTACTGGACATAGACACAGGGGTAAAATACCCAACCTACTGAGGTCTATTAAATAAAAAATGGGCAATTACATGACCTCTAAAATAACAATTTGAGAGGAGGCGATCTTGCACTCCTAATACACTTGTTTTTAAAAACCTAATCTGGCTCTAGGCCACTAATGCAAGGGCTAATCCCATACTACCGAGGTGACTTTAGAAAAGAGCAATTTGTTTTACATTAACGAAGAATAGGTTGAGAAAATAAGTTCACCTCAAGACAATGTGAGTGTGAGCTCGAGAGGGTTAGCACTCTCTATCCCAATATGCAGATTAATAGAGAATAGAAGAAAAATCGTTACATTTTAGGAAAAGGTTACATGGAGGAACGCTTCGCACCCGCCCCGAGAGTTAAACTGCTGAGCTAGCAAAGAAAGAATTTATTAATCGGCCATTACCTTATTGATGACCGCTGCCGAGGAAAGAGGCGCTTCCCGCCTCCTGCTATGTACTTTATACACTGAAGGATGGAACAGAAGTGGCCCGGAGTCCCTAAAATCAGCAGTTTAAATACTCTCGCAGAAGGTTCTAGGCGTTAGGGGAATGAAAACACCCTCCCGCGATGATTTTATTGGTAGATCAATAAACCCCCTACACAATACTAAGAAGAAACACATAATTGGTGGAAAATTAATTCAAGAAATTCGGGATAGGCTAGATTTAAAACAAGGGGAAATAAGGGGTTAATATTGCCAACTTAACCAAAGACTGAAAAAAATTTAGCAAAGAACAAACATTTGAAATAAAAATTTCTCCAACAAAATAGTTCTTTGACTCCGCACTAGGTTGCACTATTGTTGATCTTCAGTAGTGTCCTCTAGAAGAGAAAGTTCACACTTCTTACTTCAAGCGAAACAAAACCACATCAAAAATGACACAGTTCAAAAACTCAAAATTTTCCACGTGGTGACATCTTCTGAGAAAGTAGAGAATTAATAGCGTAGATAATGTTCAGACTTCCTCCAGCAGAGGAGCTTCAACTGGCGCACATTTTAAATTAGTGGAGTGGAGGTGTACCGCCCGGTACAATAATAATAATAATAATAATAATAATAATAATAATAATAATAATAATAATAATAATAATAATAATAATAGGTTTTACATCCAACTAACTACTTTTACGATTTTCGGAGACACCGAGACGCCAGAATGTTGTCTAACATAACGTCTTTTACATGCAACTAAATCTACTTATGCGAGGCTGACGTATTTCAGCACCTTAAAATATCACCTGACTGAGCCGGATCGAACCTGCCAAGTAGCGATCAGAAGGCCTGCGCTCTACCGTCCAGCTAATCAACGTGGCATTAGAGCATTCGTTTCACCATATTTAATACATTATACACGCGTTGAAATTCATAGTTACAAACGTTGATGAGTGTTTTCTAGGTAGAGCATTAATTACGAGTAGTCATCAATTCCTATTCTTTCTATTATTATTTTACCGGGTGGTACACCTCTACGCTGCACATTTGAATTTTCCGCCTTAAAGTACTCCTCTACAGGAGAAACAGTGAACTTAAAACTGGACCTATTCAAACTTTTCCTCTGAAGATATCACTGCCTGAATTTCGACTTGGTTTTCTTTACTATTTATCAAGAAGTTTGGACATTCTCTGCCTAAAAACTATGATCATGCACCCTGGTGCGAAGTGAAGGAACTTTCTTGAAGAAATTTTGTATTCATAAGTTTGTTTTTTTACTAAATTTCGTTCATTCAGTGGTGGGTTGGCAATGTTTATCTTTCTGTCCGCCAGTTTTGAATCTAGCCAATCCAGAATTTCTATAATTAATTTTTGACCAATCGTGTCTTTCTTCTTCGATTTTGAGTGTACTTTCAAGACTGACCAATAAAGTGAGAGGGTGTGGCTTTATTATTCATGAAAGGTCTCGAACTCTCCCCGAGGGTTTATAAACTGCTGATTTGCATGTCTCGTGGCAACTTGATTTACATCTAACCTAGTGTGTGGACGTGTAGCAGGAGGCGGGAAGCGCCTCTTTCATCAGACAGCAGGTCTTCTGTAAGGTTGATGAGTGTTTTCTAGGTAGAGCAGAGGTCCGAAACCTTTACGATGTAACCTAATTTCCTAAATATGTAATTTTCTGCCGGCTTATGTAAAAACTTAATTAAATTTGTAACTGGAATTCGGGGATAGAGAGTGATTTACCCTATCGAGCTCCCCTTCATTTTAATTTGAGGTGACTACGTTTTGGTAACAGAATTTTTCTCTTCCGTAATGTTTAAATTTCCTCCTTATACGAGTCACCTCCATAATTTTGGGAATAGCCCCTGTTTCATCGGCCTAGTACCTCTTAGGTTTTAAGAATGTATGTGTAGGAGTCCAAATACTCGCCTCCATTCCTTTTGGTTTTTCGGGCCATTTACTTAACTTGTTCATTTTCTACAAAGGCCCTGTAGGTTAGGTACGAGGTACCCCCGTTTCATTTTTGTAAGTTGTGCCTTGTTGGCAAGCTATGGCAAAGTCTGCTATTGTCTTGAAGATGCTTGAAAAACTGAGAGTGCGTCAGCTCTTTCTTTGTGTAGTAAAAGTGCCTCTGGGAGGCCTGATATTGTAATTTGTAGCAAGTGCTCCTTGAATGAAGGGGTTTTCTGCCCTTGAAAGTATTGTGCTTGGTATTGCACCTTTACGACCAACATTTCCCGTGGTGACTTTCTCTATTTGCCACACGCATGGGTGACAATTTATGCTCCTAACGGGGGTACATTATCCGTATCGTGCCTTTTTCCAATACTTTGTCATAAACTCCGGCCAACAATCCAATATCTAATGTTAGGCGGCCATATAAATATAATGAATTCCCGCACACATCAAGTTATCATGCGGATGGGAATGAGACATGAGTACATCATCCTAACTCTGTGACCTTATATGAATGTAAGTATCCAGTCTTGTACTAATATTTGAATATGTCATCCCGTCCGATATAAATACTCCTTCGCCTCTATCGATTTTTACTTATTCTGTGAAATATCACTTACTGTTCATGTTATGATATCAATTACATATATATTCACTGCACGATACCTCTCAGAGATAAAAATTGTGATAAAAATATATATATTTCCTTTTCTTTACGTGGACTCAACTGAAGGTAATGCACAGCCTCATTCTTAAGTGCATTCGTAAACCATCACAGCTCAATTGTAATCCATAACTAAGAAAAACCCCAGGTTCATTTACCAATCAACTAGTTCATATACCTCCAAATATCTCTTCGAATTATGAAATAAATAAATAAATAAATAAATAAATAAATAAATAAATAAATAAATAAATAAATAAATAAATAAATAAATAAATAAATAAATAAATAAATAAATAAATAAATAAATAAATAAATAAATAAATAGTAAGAATTCAGATCAAAGTTCTTATCACCTAGTTTATTGAAAAATAAAATGATAGTACTTGGAAAATAGTAAAGAAAATCATCTACATGCTCGTTTGTATTCACTGAATTCCGATCCCTAAACAAAATATTGTAAATATTTCTTAAAATATTATCTGAATATCATTAATAATAATATTAATTTCCATTTAAATATCTTTCAAATATCAATTATCGATGCTGTAACATCTTGTATTACTGTAGAAATAACATCTAAGTATTATTCAAATTTAGGTTAAATATCAAGAATGATGTTAACATATCGTTCAATTGCCCTTTAGAATCATTATAACACATTAAAAAAATTGAAGAAATATTTTCAAAATATTATTTAAATCCCAACTAAGTGTCCTCAATTTTCTCAAATGAATTAAATATCTTTCCTCAAGAGTTTCTGACATAGCGTAAGCAACATAAGCGAGTTCCAGAAATCATGGCTTAAAAATTGCCATTCATTATCACACTGTCGTAAATCACCTCAAAAATAAATATTATGTCTATTAAATAAACTTAAAAATCCATAATTTTTCTTGAAAAGTGTGTAGGGGTAACCTAATACAACATTCATGTGTCAACAAGCAAGTTATTCAACTGATAGTGTCATACCATGATTAAAAAAAACCAATCATCTATCTGCGAAATAATTCGAATAAAATCGTAAATGAAGGTCATCTATTCACGGATGGTAGTTTTATAGATCATGAAAACATTTCCTAGTTTCAATCATGTCATTGATAGGAAATCAACTTGAAGATAGCCTAGCATGTGAAATATTTCTAGAAAAATACTAAGTTTCTCTCGTAAATACGTTATTTCTAGGATATACTCTCGATGATCGTACACCATAAACAACCTGTAAGTTTAAAAACCTCATATGGTCGTATTCATATACCATTTAACCCAACATGACATGCTACCGTAAATATATCACGTGACAATAACAACAACATTAACCTAATATCGGCGTTACGCTGCATAGATATCACCAATTATTAATATATGATCGTATTTTCGCCATGTACGCAGCTTACGTTTCATAATTCCTCATAAATCATATATTCTACCATAAATCCAACCTATATTCTTGCGCACAATAACCTCATTTCATTGTACATATCAACAATCTCATTCAGTTACATCATTTGTTGCTCTACGAGTGTCACGATGTAAGTATATTCCACTAAACACAATATCATAACATGTCATAAGTTAACGATATTAAATAACACAAGTAACTACATTCCTCCTGCAATTAAAGGCATGTGTTAATAATTCAGGCTATGTTACTCACGTTTTTGTGACGATTAAACATTATGTCATTTCCTTCTGTCTTAGAGTACGATCTCATTTCGTTCATTCAACATTGTATTAAGCTTGATTTGCATTATGAAAGACGTATCATCCTGTCACAACGTTGTAATACTGATTTCCAAAGCTTTCCTCGAGTAAACAAACATTCCTATACATGGAGTATAAATTTTTGGTTTGTCAAAGACTACCTAGATCCGAGTTCTCAATCGATTACATGGATTATATTTCAAAGACACTATTCATGGAGTTTATATCTCGATGAACCAGGTATTAACCTTGCTGTACAAATATTTCAACTTAAACACACACTATTATTCACACAAGTCTAATAATTTAACTACGTAAAATAACTACAAGGAAATCCACTTATCTTGCTTCCGCTATTCCTCTGGGCTGGATTTCATCCTGGGTCTTCTTTGGACAGCATCTCGCGTTCATGTGCTCGTCATTGCCGGTAACTGGATTCGGGCTTCGGGCATGCAGAACGGTTGGCTAGGGTTCCTCCTGATTGTGACCCCATATCCTTGAATTAGTCAGCCATGATATCTCCGTCGATTACATGCAATAAGAAAAACATATTGAAGGTCGTCATTAGATGCATATTTCAATTATGAACTGATCAATCCTGGGTATATTCTCTATCTTTTTAGCAAACAATTTTGAAGGTGTAATATTTTATATGGTAGTCAAAATGTTTTCTGCTTGACGCTGACTTTAAAATGTAAACTGGCGACTTCTAACTTTTATATATATAAAGGCTTCCAATTATCTGCTTTGAGTTTAACTTGGTGACTTCTTCTGCGAGATCAGATCTTCCTTCCTTACTCTTCTTCCGCGCCAGATATTACTAATTCGTATTTGAAATTTGGTGAAATTTTCTTTACGTTTCGCATGTGGTCGTAACGGTATTACTAACAATTCCCTTCTCCAGCTTCAATCCCTTCTCTTCTTGTATAGAATCTCGTTCGATACTTCGTTCCGAAATTGACTTCTTTAATTTATTTTAAGTGATTGATTTTCTTAGCTCGGGATAACAGTACATTTTTTTAACTCACGGCCGCATGGATTCGTCTCAAGATTTATTCACGGCCTACTCGACTTGACATGTCTGCAGTTTTTCTCGACGTGTTCACGGCCGCATGGACTTCTCAAGTCCGATCGTCACAACTGTATTCCACGGCTTATTTGATTCTTTATGTCGGTGTATTTTCCTAGTAATATATTCTTTTATCATATAATTTTCATCATTCCATCACGATGCATGGCAACTGTCAGCGATGTAACTGCCGTTCATGACGCAAACTGGGCAATGAAATGGTACAGTATATTCGAGCTAGGGACTCAAGGGAATTGTAAAGCGAGGGGCGTAAGGCCCATAATTGTTCTGAATCTTGTCTTTTCCTGGTCTTGTACCTGATTGTCGGCTATTTGTTGACTTGTTTTTATTTGTTAAATTTGGAAATTCTATGAGAAAATTGTTAAGTTTTGTCATCTTCGAAAATATAACCTTTAATGACATTTTAATCCATATCTCGGCTTTGTAGTTAGACCCATTCATCCCGGCACCTTCTTTCACCTCTGCTAATCCACCAAGCCACGGTAACAATTATTATTATTATTATTATTATTATTATTATTATTATTATTATTATTATTATTATTATTATTATTATTATTATTACATATGCCTTCGCTCCATTGATTTATTCCAAAATGCATTCTGGTTTTTAAATGTAATATGTTTGAATCTCAGACGCTGTTAAATCTACATATACCAATCAGATGAGGAAATGATCTTACGCAGCTGCTATGTGACCAATCGGAGTGACGTTGTATTCAGTGGTAGTGCGTGAACAAGTGAATGCGACACTGGATGTAGGCTCCACGCTACATGCCCCACTGTCACTGTTGGCAAGTTGTTGCTGCCTGTCCTGCAGTCGTGGGTTAACATCACTGTTGTCAATTGATTACATAACGGAAACATTTACATGTACCGAATTAGCTGACATTCACGTCGTTTACGAACAGCTGGAGAAACTGCACATGCGGCGAGGAAGCTGTGCAGACAAAGATTTCCAAACTGCCGTATTTCCAATAGCCGCTATGTACCGAAGGCTCCGGGAATCAGGCTCGCTTCATTCTCGGATCGAGTGCCGTGGATCACATCGCGATCCCTTGGACCTTCGGCGGGAAGAAGGACTTTAGATAATACTTATCCAAGAAGGACCGACTGTAAGCACAAGGAGCTTTGCGAGAGAAGTAGGTACATCTAACTAGACTGATCATCGTACATTCCGTGAACAGTTGTTGTACCCACAGCACTACCACAAATTTCAGCATCTCACTGAGCAAGTAGCCGCATGGTTTGGATCACGTCGTTATCAGCTTGCATTCGGGACACAGTGGATTCGAACCCCACTGTCGGCAGCCCTGAACATGGTTTTCCGTGGTTTACCATTTTCACACCAGGCAAATGGTAGGGCTCTATCCTAATTAAGGCCACGGTTGCTTCTTATCCATTCATTTCTTATCCCATCTTCTCAGTTAGACGATGGGATAGGCAGTTGTAAAAAAAGTTGAGCATCTCCAAGAAGCGGATTACCTACCAAGAGCTGAATTCTGTACCTGGTTCTGGTAACGATGTGCACGGAATGCAGATGTTCCGCACAGCGAGATGGTTACAGATGAGGCATTCTTTACCAGGGGGGGGGGGGGTGTATAATTATTTTTCACAATGCCCATACATGAGTAGAAGACCCTCATGCCATTCACCAAGGTTATTTCCAGCACAGGTTTTCTAAAAATATTAAAGCTGTAAATTCGGGAGATCTGCTTCTTGGACCATTAGAGCTGCCTGCACGACTGACTGGCTCTAGTTATCTCCAATTTATGCAGTTTTTTTTCTGCCAGAGACACTGGACGACGTTCCACTACAGGTACGTAAGCGGTTGTCGCTCATGCACGATGGGGCACCTCCTCACCTCAGTCGATCACTAGAACGTTGTTTCCCCAATCGGTGAGTTTGTCGGTATAGTCTAGTCAGCTGCCAATCGAGTTCCCCCGAGTTTAATCCACTAGATTTTTTATTTCTGGGCGCACCTCAAAGACTTGGTGTACCAAGTGGAAATGCCGATTAATTTACTGTAAGACGACGTATTGGGGATGCCATCGTAACTGTGAGAGCTGACATGGAGGTGTGGAGGTGGATGAGGTATTTATGCTGTCACCACATGGAAGTCTGTCGTCGAGCTAACGGACGACATTTCGAGCACCTCCTATGAAGGAACTGAACGGCAACTTTGAAGTACATATTCCAGTAATTTCGAAGTCGTGTTCAGAGTTATGATTTTCGTTGCTATTTGTTTTACGTCGCACCGTGACAAATAGACAAATGGGACAGGAAAGACCTAGGAATGGGAAGGAAGCGGCCGTGGCCTTAATTAAGGTACAGCCCCAGCATTTGCCTGGTGTGAAAATGGGAAATCACGGAAAACCATCTTCAGGGCTGCCGACGGCGTGGTTTGAACCCACCATTTTCCGGATGCGAGCTCACAGCTGCGCGCTCCTAACCGCACGGCCCACTCGCCCGGTAGAGTTATGATTAACAATTCGGATAATAATTCGGAGTTTTTGACGGTTCACTATTTTCTTTTTAGTGTATTGTGACAAATTAAGAGCTACAAAGTTTGAGTGTGACGGATAGCTTTTATTTTAATAACAACAACAACAACAATAATAATAATAATAAAATAATAATAATGTTATTTGCTTACGTCCCACTACTTTTTACGGTTCTCGGAGACTCCGAGGTGCCAGAATTTTTTCCGGAGATCCGAGGTGCTGGAATCTTGTCCCACATGTATTCTTCAACGTGCCAGTAAGTCTACTGATAGGAATCTGACATATTTGAGAATGTTAAAATACCATCAGACTGAGCTAGGATTAAGCCTGCCGAGTAAGGGCCAGGATGCCAATGCTTTAACCGTCTGAGCCACTCAGACCGTAAACTTGAATTTTTATGCGGTTAATAAGCACTGCAAACGCTGCAATAAGTTAATGATTGTTTATTCTACCATTATACATGTTCTTTTCGTTAGGAAGGACGAACTGTACGTACGTTAATTTATGTAGTTTAATAACATGTACATTATCTATTTGAAACAAAACGTTCGATGTGCTTTAATAATTCACTTTCAGTACTACCTATTTGGATACCCCATCTCATGTATTATTTCCTTGACGCAAGGAAGGTTGTTTACGTATACGCCAGCATGATTTTGCCTTGTTCAGTCTCCATTTATGCAATATAAAACGGGTTAGTAGCATACTTCATGTCCTGGAGTACCTATCCTAACTCTACTCTCGAATAATTATAATACCACACAATCTTACCGACACAGATGATGAGGTCACTAGAGCATGGGACTGATAAGCACAAATATCCAAATCCCCTAAAGGACCTAACAGCAACAGAACCCACATTATCTCCATTAACCGAGATCGATGACAAAGGGCGTCTGAAGATCTTGAAAATGGAAATCCACAGCCTGTTTCCACTCATTCGACCGAGTCAGAAATGGAATGATTGGAGCCCCATCTAGCTGTGAGGATAGGAAATGTGCCGGCTGCCGAAGCCTGTCGCACTCCTCTGGGGCAATGACCTTCACCTGGCTATTCGAAATTGTCCTTGGGCACTCCCGGCACTAAAAGTCATACGCCATTTAATTTCATTAATGACTGACAGATGAAATGAAATGTTAATGAAGAGTGTTGCTGGAATGAAAGATGACAGGGAAAACCAGAGTACCCGGAGGAAGCTGTACCGCCTCCGCTTTGTCCAACATAAATCTCACATGGAGTGACTGGGATTTGAACCGCGGTATCAAGCGGAGAGAGGCCGACGCGTTGCCGCCTGAGCCACGGAAGCTTCCTAAAGATCTTGAAACGGAAACAAAATGCTAACAATTTATCGTGGACAGGCTGCTCGTAAATAAACAAGACCAGTTTGGGAAGAATGTTATGAAACATATCATGAACCAGTAGCACCAGCCTTCAGCTGTTATCTTGGACAGGCTGCCCAAACACATGAACAAAACCAGTTTGACAGGTATGGAGCATAATTTGTCATGATCCAGTAGCACCAGCCTTCAGCTGTTATTGTGGACAGGCTGCCCATATACATAAAACAGAGTAAAGCTATCCTTTTACACCAGAGAGGTGAATTAACTACTCTAAAAACATCGTGTCCCTCTGCTCACGAAAGTAACTTCCGACGATTATTAACAAATTGATATATATTGCTTCGAAACATCATTCTCGATTGCTACAAGATATATGTGCATGTATACAAATAACATCCTGTATAAATTGTACCGGGTGGTACACCTCCTTGCCGCTAATTCAAACTTTGCGCCAGTTGAAACTCCTCTACTGGAGGAAGTCTGAACTTTATCCACTGCGTAAATTTTCAAGTTTCTCAGAAGATGTCACTACTTGTAAATTTTGAAGTTTCTGAACTGGGTCGTTTTCGATATATTTTTGTTTTGCCTGTAGTAAGAATTGTGGACATTCTCTTCCAGATGGCACTACTGAAGAAATACAATGATGCACCCTAGTGCGAAGTGAAAGAACTATGTGTTTGAAGAAATTTTGAGTTTATAAGTTTGTTCTTTGTTAAATTTCTTTCAGTTATTGTTTATGTTGGCAATATTAACCCCTTACTTCCGCCAGGTTTGAATTTAGCCAATCCCGAATTTCTTTAATTAATTTATGACCAATCAGGTGTATCTTCTTCAACTTGGATATGTTGCTTAACCCTAACCAATAAAATTCTTGTGGGAGGGTGTTCTAATTCTTGAAACGTTTCGAACTTTCCGCGAGAGTATATAAACTGCTGATTTTCGGGTCTCCGCGCCACTTCAGTAACATCTTTTAGTGTGTAAAGTACGTAGCAGGGGGCGGGAAGCGCCTCTTTCTTCGGGCAGCAGTTCAACCTCAAGGTAATGGCCTTTTAATAACTTCTTTTCTTGCTAGCTCAGCAGTTTAACTCTCGGGGCAGGTCCGAAGCCTTTTCCATGTAACTTTCCCTTAAAATGTAAAGACACTTAGTATCTATTCTATCTTTTAAACTACATATTGGGATAGAGAGTGCTTAACCCTCTCGAGCTCCCACTCATATTGCTTTGAGGTGAACTTATTTTCTCAACCGTTTCTTCCAGTCTAGCGTAATGTAAATTGTCTTCTCATATAAGTCACCTCCTTAGTATGGGATTAGCCCTTGCATTAACGGCCTAGTGCCAAGTAGGTTTTAAACAAAATGTATTAGGAGTGCAGCTTCGCCTCCTTTCAAATTGGTATTGTCGAAGCCATGTAATATTTCTGTTTCTTTACTTGATAGGCCTCAGTAGGTTGGGTATTTTTACCCCTGTTTTCATGTCCTTGGAGGACAATTTGAATGTGGAGTTTGGTGTGGCCTTTGATAGGCTTAAATTTTGAGAGCGAGTTGGTCTTTCTTGAAATTGAGTTGTTGTATGCCTCGAGGAGGCTTTACCGTGTAAAGAGGAGCAAGTGCTCCTAGGCATGATTGGGGTCTTCTGCCCCTTTGTTGAATTCTGTATATCGTAAGGTTGGGCTTATAGCTCAAGAATCGTGAGTCCGGGGCTCGTAGCCCAAATCCTGTGAATACTGTAATTGTACATTTGTTACCTTGCTACTCTGTACCTGCCATTCTTGTTATTTCTTGATTTTGCTAAGAAAATATAACCTTGTTAAATTTTATCTTAACTTTAATTTCGTATTCTGAGACCTGTTCACCCCCGCATCTTCTGTCACCTCTGCTGTTCCCCAGGTACCTCGGAACATAAATAAAACTGAGGAGTTCAAGGGAAAACCATTTTATGCCGTAAAATTCTAGGTTGTGTTAAGTTTATTTTTGTTGCGAAAGGAATACATGTTTTATAGAATGGTTATTTAAGATGCTAATATTTCATTTTATAAAGCCTCTCAGAATTATTTCAAATACAACTTTAAACTACCGCCTTCCTGTACACAACTACTTTAAAGATGCTTTAAGAAAGACAACCAATCACTTGATAAATTGTCCGAGTTATACCTAAGCGATTATAGAAGCTTTTAGACCAAAATAAAAGCAATGATAATTGACATTTCTCTGTAGTTTTTTCA
This sequence comes from Anabrus simplex, assembly GCF_040414725.1. Classification (NCBI taxonomy): domain Eukaryota; kingdom Metazoa; phylum Arthropoda; class Insecta; order Orthoptera; family Tettigoniidae; genus Anabrus; species Anabrus simplex. The sequence continues at coordinate 161,129,848 of NC_090269.1, read as the reverse complement.
TTAGAGTTTCTCATGCCTCGAATTTGATGGAATCACAGGACAAAAATAATCCAATTCATTTTTCTCGTTATGTCCTCAAGAAAGTTTCGCCTCCACAAACGAAAGGGGACTATAACATAGGAAGCACGGCACAAACCTGTGGGACTTACAATTCATTATGACGTAGCTTAGCTTTGAATCTCAAAATTAATATCCTTTCCTTCAGGTGCATTTCGAAAATCACATTGAAATGCTTTTGGATGATTACTCTGCAAAAGCAGTTCAAAAGTACATGGCAGCCTCAGTGCTGTTCAGTTCCCTCCACAAGCACAAAATCGCTGTTTCAGAGAAAATATTCTACACTCTAGAGAAATTATTGAACTAATTAATGAACATATCGAATTAAAATTCGATAAACATATATAGCGAGATACGGTGATATACTGTTCTTGGGAAAATGATATTATAAAAAATTAAAATGGCTGCACAGTTTGGGCTGAAATAGGCGTCAGTGTAGTTGAGGTACACTTAGTACTATTTTAATTGCAACATTTTAAACGATTTTTCGGGAAACTATGCTTAGTGGAACAAAGCATTTAACATAAAAAGGAAAGCCCTCTCCGAACAGACGATGAAGGCCGATGGAGGAGCTGGATGGAGTGGTTAGGTGTGAGTCCCCGGGAACTAATCTGGTAGCAAGGCCCCATGTCTAAACAACAAACAAAAAATGCCCCGGTTCAGAAATATTCAGAGAGGATCAAACCCACGACCTTGTAGGTGGTTTGAGCGCTCCCTTATCACGCAAGTAGGTAGAAAATCTGAGAGCTGGCGCAGGGGAAAGTGGGCAAGAAGCGGCTATAAACAAGCTTTTATGGGACTAAAACTAGGGAGATGGTGCAGGGGAAAGTGGGCAAGATGGCGGCTTTACGCGGGATCTTATGGGACTAATAATAGGGAGCTAGCACAGAGGCAAGTGGGCAAGATGACGGCTATACGCAGGCTCTTATGGGACTAACTCTAGGGAGCTGGGTGAAGGGCAAGTGGGCAAGATGGCTGCTATACATAGGCTCTTATGGGACTAACACTCGTGGTCTGGCACAGGGCCAAGCGGGCAAGATAGCGGCTATACACAGGCTCTTATGGGACTAATTCTAGGGAGCTGGCGCAGACGCAAGTGGGCAAGATGGTGGCTATACACAGGCAAATATGGGACTAATTCTAGGGAGATGGCGCAGGGGAATGTAGGCAAGATGGCGGCTATACATAGGCTCTTAAAGGAGTAACACTAGGGAGCTGGCGCAAGGGCAATATGGCAAGATGGCGGCTATACAGGGGCCCTTCTGGGACTAACACTAGGGAGAAGGCGCAGGGGCAAGTGGGCAACACGGTGGCTATACACAGGCTCTTATGGGACTAACTCTCGTGATCTGGCGCAGGGGAAGTGAGCAAGATGGCGGCTATACACAGGCACTTATGGGACTAATTCTAGGGAGTTGGCGCAGCAGCAAGTGGGGAAGATGGCGGCTATACAGGGACTGGTATGGGACTAACTGTCGGGAGCTGGCGCAGGGTCATGTGGGCACGATGGCGGCTATACAGAGGCTCATTTAAGACTAAATCTGGGGAGCTGGTGCAGGGGAAAGTGGGCAAGATGGCGGCTATACAGAGGCTCTTACGGGACTAAATCTGGGGAGCTGGTGCAGGGGAAAGTGGGAAATATGGCAGCTATACAGAGGCTGCTATGGGACCAACTGTCAGGAGCTGGCGCAGGCGCAAGATGGCGGCTATACAGAGGCCCTTATGGGACTAACTGTAGCGAGCTGGACCACGGTCATGCGGGCAAGATGGCGGCTATACACAGGCACTTATGGGACTAACACCAGGGAGCCGGCGCAAGGGCAAGTGAGCAAGATGGCGGCTATACAGAGGCTCTTATGGAACTAACTGTAGCTAGCTGGACCACGGGCAAGTGAGCAAGATGGCGGCTATACAGAGACTCGTATGGGGCTAACTCTTGGGAGATGGCGCACGGACATGTGGGCATGATGGCGGCTATACACAGGCTCTTCTGGGACTAACTCTCGGGAGCTGGCGCAGGGGCATGTGGGCAAGATGGCGGCTATACACAGGCTCTTCTGGGACTAACTCTCGGGAGCTGGCGCAGGGGCATGTGGGCAAAATGGCGGCTATACAGAGGCTCGTATGGGACTAAATCTGGGGAGCTGCTGCCGGGGAAAGTGGGCAAGATGTCGGCTATACAGAGGCTCTTATGGGACTAACTGTCGGGACCTGGCACAGGATCGAAAGAAAATAAGAGCAGAGTCACTGGATCAGCTAAGCTATTACTATTGGTTTATAGTGCAAAATCGTGTCATTTCGTTACTTTTTTGAACCTACCGGTACCTATTTTGAAACATACTTGGCTCATTGTGAAGAACTTTCACTAGTGGGCAGACAACACCACATTCAGAAGGTACAAGGCCTGAACATTTGGATTTGTCATATTTAGATGGGCTATTGCGCTTGTGACTAATTTTACTTGGTTTGTGATTTATTTTTTCTTCCATTATTTGATCCCTATTTTAGACTATATTTTCACCCATTTTTTGTATTCAATAATCAATCAATCAATCAATCAATCAATCAATCAATCAATCAATCAATCAATCAATCAATCAATCAATCAATCAATCAATCAATCAATCAATCAATCAATCAATCAATCAATCAATCAATAAATCAATCAATCAATCAATCAATCAATCAATCAATCAATACTGATCTGTATTTAGGGCAGTCGCCCAAGTGGCAGATTCCCTATCTGTTGTTTTTCTAGCCTTTTCCTAAAGGATTCCAAAGAAATTGGAAATTTATTGAACGTCTCCCTTGGTAAGTTATTCCAGTCCCTAACTCCCCTTCCTATAAATGAATATTTGCCCCAGTTCGTCCTCTTGAATTCCAACTTTATTTTCATATTGTGATCTTTCCTACTTTTATAAACGCCACTCAAACTTATTCGTCTACTAATCTCATTCCACGCCAACTCTCCGCTGACAGCTCGGAACATACCACTTAGTCGAGCAGCTCTCCTTCTTTCTCTCAATCCTTCCCACCCCAAACTTTGCAACATTTTTGTAACGCTACTCTTTGGTCGGAAATGACACACAATAAATCGACCTGCTTTTCTTTGGATTTTTTCCAGTTCTTGAATCAGGTAATCCTGGTGAGGGTCCCATACACTGGAACCATGCTCTAGTTGGGGTCTTACCAGAGACTTATATGCCCTCTCCTTTACATCCTTACTACAACCCCTAAACACCCTCATAACCATGTGCAGAGATCTGTACCCTTTATTTACAATCCCATTTATGTGATGACCCCAATGAAGATCTTTCCTTATATTAACACCTAGATACTTACAATGATCCCCAAAAGGAACTTTCACCCCATCAACGCAGTACTTAAAACTGAGAGGGCTTTTCCTATTTGTGAAACTCACAACCTGAATTTAACTCCGTTTATCAACATACCATTGCCTGCTGTCCATCTCACAACATTTTCCAGGTCACGTTGCAGTTGCTCACAATCTTGTAACTTATTTATTACTCTACAGAGAATAACATCATCCGCAAAAATCCTTACCTCTGATTCCACTCCTTTACTCATATCATTTATATATATAAGAAAACATAAAGGTCCGATAATAATCCCTTGAGGAATTCCCCTCTTAATTATTACAGGGTCAGATAAAACTTCATCTAGTCTAATTCTCTGAGATCTATTTTCTAGAAATATAGCAACCCATTCAGTCACTCTTTTGTCTAGTCCAATTGCACTCATTTTTTTCAGTAGTCTCCCATGATCCACCCTATCAAATGCTTTAGACAGCTCAATCGCGATACAGTCCATTTGACCTCCTGAATCCAAGATATCTGCTATATCTTGCTGGAATCCTACAAGTTGAGCTTCAGTGGAATAACCTTTCCTAAAACCAAACTGCCTTCTATCGAACCAGTTATTAATTTCACAAAGGTGTATAATATAATCAGAAAGAATGCCTTCCCAAAGCTTACATACAATGCATGTCAAACTTACTGGCCTGTAAATTTCAGCTTTATGTCTATCACCCTCTCCTTTATACACAAGGGCTACTATAGCAACTCTCCATTCATCTGGTATAACTCCTCCGACCAAACACTAATCAAATAAGTACTTCAGATATGCTACTATATCCTAACCCATTGTCTTTATTATATCCCTAGAAATCTTATCAATTCCAGCCGCTTTTCTAGTTTTCAACTTTTGTATCTTATTGTAAGCGTCATTGTTATCATATGTAAATTTTAATACTTCTTTAGCCTTAGTCTCCTCCTCTGTCTGGACATTATCCTTGTAACCAACAATCTTTACATACTGCTGACTGAATACTTCTGCCTTTTGAAGATCCTCACATACACACTCCACTTGTTCATTAATTATTCCTGGAATGTAATTCTTGGAACCTGTTTCTGCCTTAAAATACCTATACATACCCTTCTATTTTTCACTAACACATGTATGACTGCCAATTAAGCTAGCCATCATGTTATCCTTAGCTGCCTTCTTTGCTAGATTCGATTTTCTAGCAAGTTCCTTCAATTTCTCCTTACTTCCACAGCCATTTCTAACTCTATTTCTTTCCAGTCTGCACCTCCATCTTAGTCTCTTTATTTCTCTATTATAATAAGGTGGGTCTTTACCATTCCTTACCTCCCTTAGAGGTACAAACCTGCTTTCGCATTTCTCAACAATTTCTTTAAACCGATCCCAGAGTCTGTTTACATTTTTATTTACCGATTTCCACCCATCATAGTTACTTTAATTCTCTGAGATCTATTTACTAGAAATATAGCAACCCATTCAGTCACTATTTTGTCTAGTCCAATTGCACTCATTTTTTCCAGTAGTCTCCCATGATCCTCCCTATCAAATGCTTTAGACAGGTCAATCGCGATACAGTCCAGTTGACCTCCTGAATCCAAGATATCTGCTATACCTTGCCTCATGTCTGCTTTATCAGCCATATGGTACCGCCTACTTTTAAGACCTTCCTTTTTATCACACTTATTGTTAACTACGACAAAAACAGCTTCATGGTTACTAATACCATCTATTACTTCAGTTTCTCTATAGAGCTCATCTGGTTTTATCAGCACCACATCCAGGATATTTTTCCCTCTGGTTGGTTCCATCACTTTCTGAATCAGCTGTCCTTCCCATATTAACTTATTTGCCATTTGTTGGTCATGCTTCCTGTCGTTCGCATTTCCTTCCCAATTGACATCTGGTAAATTCAGATCTCCCGCTACAATCACATTTCATTCCTTGTTGTTTCCTACATAGCTGATTATCTTATCAAATAATTCTGAATCCGTGTGAGTGCTACCCTTTCCCGGTCTGTACACTCCAAAGGCATCAAGTTGCCTATTATCTTTAGAGCCGAGCTTTACACCCAGAATTTCATGTTTTTCATCCTTAACTTTTTCGTAGCTTACAAATCCTTCTTTCACCAGAATGAATACTCCCCCTCCCACCATTCCTATCCTATCTCTACGTTACATACTCCAGTTCCGTGAGAAAATTTCTGCATCCATTATATCATTTCTCAGCCATGATTCAACTCCTTTTACAATACCTGGTAAATATATATGTATTAAATTACTGAATTCTATTCCTTCCTTTACTTCTGCAGTTCAACACTAACAATTTTATGTCATCCCTACTTGATTTCCAGTTCCATGTTCCCTTATCACCGCTCCCTAGGCCACCCCGTTTCCCTGAATGTATCTCCCTATTACCCTTCCAAACAAATTTCCTAATTTATACGTACCGCTGCGGTTTAAGTGAAGGCCATCTGAGCGCAGATCCCTATCTCCTACCCACCCATTAGGATCTTGAAATTTCACTCCCAGTTTCCCGCATACCCACTCGAGAGTCTATTTAAATCCCCAATCACCCTCCAATCAGTATCCCTCCTACACAGTATTCCACTAATAACAATCTCCGCTTTCTTAAACTTCACCCGTGCTGCATTTACCAGATCCCACACATCTCCAACTATGTTGGTACTTATATCAGCTTGTCTTACGTTGTTGGTACCAACGTGAAAAACTACCACCTTCTCCTTCCCCTCCTCCCTCTCTTCTACTTTCCTCAACATCTGCCTCAACCTAATTCCTGGATAACATTCTATCCTGGTTCCCTTTCCTCCACACACTTTCCCCACGTGTCTAACGATGGAATTCCCCATGAGCAGAGCCTCAACCCTACCCACCTCATTTGATCCCCTCCCCTCCTAGTCAGCCCTATCTTTCTTGATAGCTGCAGAAGCTACTTCCTCCTACCTTTTCTCCTTCCCATGACGCTGTTCCACCTGTCTTTCCCTATCCTCTACTCTACAATTCCCTTCCTCCTACTTCCACACATCTCAGCAACAGTTCCCTGTCCCTCATCCTCCCTCTGTTGTTCTACCTGGAGTGACTCGTACCGATTTCGCACAGACACCTATCCTGAATTCTGATCCTGAATAGAGCCCTTAGTCTGCAATCTCCTTCCCCTTAGAACATTAGACCACCTGTCTTCTACAACTCACCCCTTTCCTTCCCCTCCCTCTTGTACACCTTCTGTAACCTGTGCATTGTTTTAGGGAGTCCTATCTTCCTTCCTGTCTTCTGTGAGAATCCTCATTATCTCCCTCAAACTCTCCTACTCCTCCCTCATACCCCTCAATGCCTCGCCATACCCACAGTTCGTACACTCGCGCTCCTTAGCCATTCTTTACGGAAAAAATGAAAATAAAAATAAAGTAACTTAATTGCAAAAAATAAATGAACGGAGGGATATAATGTCTGGGATAGTACTCAAAGATCATACAACAATAAGGTAATTAATATAAGACTGCACTACAATACTACTCTATTTTTATCCTACAACCCCTAACAGAATAAAAACTGCTGTTAATTACTGATTATCTAAAGAAATACACAAGAACTACACAATTCCAAACTGCAATTAAGCCTATCCTAATTACAACAACAGAATTGTAGTAAGAGTTTCTACGGATACCTCTACTACACCAGTACTACACAAATATTTTACAATAATAAAATAAGCACACTTAATTCTTATAGGATATTAGGTTACTCGTATACTACTGTACAGTACACTACAGTAATTTTTAAACTACTTTCAGATGTATCCTAGTTACAATACCGGTACCGTATGTCACTACTAAGCACAAACAGAAATGAAATTTGCAAGAACTACTGTACTCAAAGATTACCAACAAAGCTAAATGCTTGTACAAATTATTATTAGAACCAATTAGAACTACGCTCTAACAGATACACACGAAAGATAACTGAGGAATATAGCAAGCAAGATACGGCACTATCTAAATATACTGTATCTACACTACAATGTATCTACACTACAATTTTCCGCTGAAGTGTGGTTATATGAAGTTTCACCGATGGTGGATTAGTATTATCTTCCCTACTACGCGGGACGGAGAATAAAAGTGTCCTTAAATGCTGAGAATAAGAGGTTGATCCAAAACAATTAACAAATATATCAAACGCTACTTTTTTAAACGGGTACGGTTTGGATACGAAATATATTTCAAAATTGAATTAATATTGTGTGATTTTTAATTATTAGCATTCCTATTTGTTCATTTGACTTTTTAAAAATACATATATAATACCGAGTCGATTTACTGTTTGAAATGCGATTAATTATTATCCTTACCTTCACATAATCCTGAAGTGTTTCAATCAACGCATCACAAACTTCTGGGACGATTTTTGATATTGTGCACTTCGATATTTTAAATAAATACTGCAAACTTGTGTACGAATCACCAGTTGCTAAGAAACGCAGTGTGACAGCCAACCTTTCTCTCACTGTTACTGCATCTCTGAATGTTGTGTTTTGTTTTTCTACTTTTTGACTTATCAGTGAAACGAGTTGTTCAAAATCTTGGGTACTTATGCGGACGAAATTCTTAACTGTATCATCAGTGGGTTCCTGTACCATTTCTCTCATAAGGCTGTTTCCATATTGGCTTCTTCAAAGGAATAATTGTTTGCTCCACCATCGTCGAGGGCGCCGATTTTTATTCTTCCCTTTCTTGATAAAAAATGACATTGATATGATGGAAAACGCGGCTGCAGCATCTGGAGGGACAAAACAAGTTCCTATGTTGGCTGCAAAACAAGAATGGAGGCGTTCAGGCTTGTCGAAGGCGGCTCGCCCCACTCGCGCTATTTTTGGCTCTGAATTGCGCTCTGTTTTGGGTAGTGCAAAATTTCACTCGAAGAGAGTAAGTTTCACCCGAGCGACTTTCGCGAGGAAGTTTCGCTAGTGTAAACGCAGCTTAACATGTCGTGGACTTTGTTCTACCGCCCACCCACAGGGGTCCACGAAGCGAGGTCCGAGAGGAAAGCTGGAAATTAGTGGTTGCTAAACCTACCTGTATCTATGAATCCATGATCCTGTATCCATTATAACGGTTCCGCGTTGCATGATGCTGTCACCGGTTCCTGCCAACAATGTCACTGAACGGTGCATTGACTTATGCGCAATTTGTAATCTGTGAAAGCAATATTTTAAGGTGTTGTCACTTAATATGTCTATTAAGTTGTCACATAGTTATTATTATTTTTCGCTTCCCATAATATACTGCACTCGTTTAATGCGGCCAGTAGCCAGTAGCCGGTATTCGGGAGATAGTGGGTTAGAACCCCACTGTAGGCAGCCCTAAAAATGGTTTTTAGTATTTCCCATTTACACACCAGGCAAATGCCTGGGACTGTACCTAATAAAGGCCACGACCGCTTCCTTCCCACTCCTAGCTCCTTTCTCTCCCATCGCCGCCATGAAACCTGTCTGTGTCGGTCCGACGTAAACAACTTGGAAAAGAAAATCTTTGCCCTGCCTTAGATGTGCATGTAAGAGATTTTAAATCTGGCGAATATCTTACTGATACGAAATAATTGGACTTACACATTTGAGGACTATTGTTGACATAATTACTGCCCTTTATCGACCTCTGGGTCGGCTGCCTCACGCTTCTGCCCGCCTCTTGATCCCTCATTCACACGGACCTCGTACGACTAGTGTTAGAAGAACGTGTTTAGCTTTAAAAACTGTTATTTCAGCTATGGAAAGTGACCTTGGAAATATTTTATCCATTGCCACTCCAACTATTGCTTCTGCTCTATCATTATATAAAAGGAAGATGTCATCAGTGCTGGAAATCGGTTCACATTAACAACAAGAAAAACAAGATTGCCAAAGTGAAAACAGTTGGCTGCAGATGTTCCCAATTACGGGTGAACTCTACGAAAACTAAGATCAGTACTAACAGTGAGTATGGGAGAACTTCCGTGATGTTACTGTGGTTAAAAGATTAACTATTACCATTGCACGGCATGAATTCTATTATTCTCTTTGTTGTTTTTGAGTGCAGTCATGGTTAACTGATCACAGTACTGTACGATTACAGATTTATTATCACTCGATCAGAGTTCAAAATAATATCGGATAAAGTTTAACGTCCCAAGTGTTTGTAGGGCTAGACAATGATTGTCACGACATAACTGTGGTGTGAGGCACCTCATTACGGTACTTAGCCTATTACCATGATATCTTCTACGGTTTCCAAAATCTCTCTCCGGTGCGAGAATTGCGTTACCACTGGAAATTGCTTTTTTAAATTAATATCGATCGTATGCGTATCTGGGGATACGTCCGCTGCTCCCTTCTTGAGTTCGCGGCGCCATTGGCTTGCTCCCAGGCACGAAGAAAATGATATGCAAACCTTCTTGAAATTGAACGTAAGGCCGGTTCTCTCTTGTACGAGCACACAAAATTACAGAGCTTTCACTTTTAACAGGAACATCTCAGACTAGAATAAGATTGGATTATATGTATTTGAGTAAAGCTCCTGAGTAATGTAGGATAAGAAGAGAAGAAACAAAATGATAATAATGAATGCAGGTGGTGCTGATTATACCGTACGCTAACATCCTCTATTAACACTAATCCGAGGAAAATTCCTCACTTCTACTCCTTCAGGCAAGCAACTGAATGTTGAAAACATCCTAGGGACATGAGCTACGAACTTTAGGTAAATAAAATATAATAAAGTATGAGAATATGACGAACACAGGAACCTATGTAGACAGTGGCTCACAGCCACGACTGTACTGTAAGAGGTGAAGGTACAAGCCCCGTCGTTCTCAGTAGGCCCAAACGACAAAGAAGAAGAAGCAGAGGAAGAAAATGAAAGTATGAGAATGTATTTCTTATTTAAGCCTAAAAATTACAATCCTTTTCTTAATCACCGTTATCTGCTCGATTAGACTACTTCTGCACTTTTTCTGCACTGCGAGCGCTAATGCTTTGGTTCACTTAAGCACCACTACGATCGCTAATGTCAGTTCGGATAGAATAGAGAAAGTGAGGAGCCTGACACACAAGTAAGTGGAGGCAATGCAAGTACTCAGCTAAAGGCCCGGTGGTAGCCAACCCAAACTCCCAATTTAAGAGCATCTGGGCGCTTCTTACAACTGAGACAATATTAAATAATGTGAGCCTCCCCATTATAACCATTTTGAGCTGGCCCTGCGGCCTAGAATAATTTGTGTCAAACGGCTTACGCCAGCATCCCTTTTTTAAGTTACGGTACACAGCGGCCATTGCCTGGCCTCATGGTCGGTTGAGCGTAATTGCGCATGCGCGGGCCTACGACCAGGCGAACTTGCCCGCTCCTTGCTTGCCGACGCGAGTGTTAGTTCGCTTGAGGCAGCCATGTCGAACTGGTGTGGTTTTGTGTCCGGCGTCATGGAGAGGTGGACTTCTAGAAAACCCCCGTGATACCTCCATTAACGGGGATTTTCCCCGTACGAACTAGTTGAAGACCTCCTGCCTTTTCTTCTGAGCGTTTTTTTGGATTTATTTTTCGTCTGGATACTTCACAACGAGGTCTGGATCCCGGTGGCTTGACTGTATTTCTTCGTCAACAATGTCAGGTTAAAAATTCTTCTCATTTCTTCATCACCTAAGGTACGTACCAGTGTTTGACACACTTTAAACGTCGTCCTGAAGAGGATTTTGATATTTTCGAAGATTTCTGGAAAAATAATAATAATAATAATAATAATAATAATAAATATTTGGACTTCGCCGTTAAATTTATTCCTATTTGCGTGTGTGGTATCGAAAATCTGGAAAACTGTTTCGGCAACTAATCACAGTAATGTGGAAGGTTCACCATGAACTAAATTGGAATTATTAATTTAAAATTTTACTGATCTACTTTGGCATTTTAAATTGTAACTTTCTTTGTAAACCAAGGTACAGTCTCCAAGGTACCGAACCTTACCTCTTTCGGCTTTCTGTTTGCTTTCCTGTTTTGTTTTCTAATTCGTTTGGTATGTTTTCTTCTCCCCCCCCCCCTTCTGGGGTTTGGGTGAATTTAATCATTTTCTCTGGCCTGTTTTTCCTACGTGTATTAGGTGGCCTTGCTTGTTTTTGGTGGTTACCTTGGCGACGGTTGGTGTGTGGATTGTGGTCGGGTGAATTGTTGTCTGGCGTGTTGAGCCTGTGTGGATCTTGAATTATATATTTCGGGGTTGAGTGTATCGTTTACTGTTTAAATTAATTTATTTATTTTCTCCTCCTTAAATGTTGTGTTACCATTTCCTTGCCCCGCGTGAGGAGGTATTTTTACGTAAAATTCTGTTTGCCTTGGAAACTGTCCTTGGTGTAAACTGAACGTTTTCAAATCTGGTAATTATTAGAAGCGACCGCGTTGAAGATCCAGTTTATTGAATAATTGTTAACTTAGTTTTTTATTAAATAACTATCCGTGATCGATCACATTTTATTTCAAGTTGTACTTATGTAAGAGAGTCTATTGGTTTTCCGTTGTTTTCTGATTACATTTTATTTGGTACGGAGGTCACCCCTTTCCTTCTTTGTTGATTTCATAAAGCTCCCCATTTATTATCTGTTAAAGAGTATTTATTTTTCATTAATTGTTATTTAGTAATGAATTAATTTTCTTTAAAACCCCACCTGGGTATATTCTAATTTATTTTACTTATTGTTAATTTCCTTTTCCATTTTTCAACCTTATGTTGATTTTATTTACATTTTGCCATTATGTTTTAAAAATAAACTTAGGCTTTACCATCTTAATAACTTGGTTTGTTACCTACCTTTTGCCCTTCCATTAAATTTTTTTTTTTACTTCATGTAAATGCTGGTTTTCATTCGCCACGTTCGGTGGAGCACTGCCACCGTTTTTCTTGTGCATTAATTTCCACGGCCTTTAGTTGTCTTCCTTGCTGCTTCCGGTAAGTTATTTCTATGGTTTCTTGTTTTTAATTTTGTGACTGTACTTGTTGTTTTTCTTCTTGTGCCCATCTTCTTCCTCGTGTTCGCTATAACTCCCATTTTGGGGCGGACACGCTAACAACCTTCTCACCAGGGTCTCTATCTCTCTCCCTCTCTCTCTCTCTCTCTCTCTCTCTCTCTCTCTCTCTCTCTCCGTCCTTTTTTTTTTTTCTCTCTCTTTTTCTCTCTCCCTGGTGGATAAGGTTTTTCTCCTCATCACCCCTAGGTGGTAGCGGGGACCTAGAGGCTGGTGAGCGGTGAGAGTGGTATCAGAGCGGTGGTTGTTTGTTGTTCCACTGTTGTTGCTCTGCTGCCTAATCTCTGTTGTTCTGCCTTGTGCAGCCTAATTTTCCTCCCCTCCTACCCTTGCTTGGTGCAGTGCTGTGGCGAATGTTGGTGGATGGAAACCAAAAATTGAAAAACTAAAGGTGTCGTTGTCAATAACTATTGTAAAAGGAAATGCAAGGATCTCGTGTAATTCCCTATGTTATTTGTTTCATGTACCTGTGTATTGGAGTTCCCTGTTGCTTTCAACTGTGTTTATGCTGAGCTGTATGGACTTATCTACTTGCTGATTATGATTTTGAAACCCTTTGGGTACCTGTGCTGTGTATTCTGCTTCTGCCTTGCTGTTTCGAGGTGACCTGTAAATTTTTCTTCCTTTTTCCTGGCGGATTTGGTGAGTGACTGCATGTAATTAATTATTCTGGGTTGGTGGAAGTTGTAATTATTGAACAACGTGTAATAGAGTATGACTTGGTTGACTCAGGGCTACTGGTGTACTACCGCTTGGTACATGTCCTGTATTATCTGTACTGGCTGTCAACCTTGTATTTTTGCTGCCTACCTGCATACTGTGGTTGCGATTTCGGTGGGAATTAATCTGGTTTAATCGTGGAGAGCTTTTCTGATCATTATGTTATGTGAAGGTTGCTCGGTCGCTTTTGGAGAGTGACATAGGGTGTCCTGGGATCACCTTGTTGCGTTATCTGTTCTGGCCTTGCCTTGGGCTCCGAGACTTAGTGTTGTTATTATCATTTCTAGCATATTTACTGTATGGTACCTCGGTGGTGTACATGCTAACCGTTTATTTGTCTTCTAAATTTAATACCTTCTTACTGCGTTAACTCTGGTGTGTGATTCTGATTATAATTTGACCTGGCCACTAAGCATGTCCAAATATGCCTACTTATATGTGTAATCGGTTATGTGCTGAAGTGCACGGTGATGTGTTATGCCCTTTCATGGTTTTGAAATGTGACCTGGTGTTATGGCATTGATGGTTGTATGTGCTTTTCATTTAATTGGGGCTGTGTGGGTAAGTTATTTGCCCCTACTAACTTATGGCTAACCTCTGTTGTTTCCATGCCAGTAACCGTTCTTGGGTGTTAGTATCTGATAATCTAGTGGGCAACATCTTGGTATTTTGAAACTTATCAAGTCTGTAATGTTTCCGTTCTTTTTGGTTGGTTTTTAATTTGGAAATTGCTTAACCTTACTCGTCTATTGTTATTTCTTTAAATTTGGTTTAGGTTTCTGTTATCTGAAGTGTAGTTGGCTTTTAGTGTGGCGTTAAATATGCACCCTTGTGAGATCATGTCTGGTTTATTTGACCTGTTACTAGAGAGGTGTTCCCATCCTTGTGTGGAATTTGGTATATTGAAATCTGCCTATATGATGTGCCTCAATCATTACCGAGCTTTGGTGTGTTTCTGCTTTGCCTGAGTGCTGTGTGTTGTCGGTTTGTGTGTCCTTTCATTTCATCATCCCACCCGTGAATATGTATGTATGTCTGGTCTTGGTTTGTGATTGGAGTTGTCTTTTCTGTCAACTGCTCGTGAGGCAGTCATCAGTTGGTTGGGCCATGTTGGCCGGTATTAGGTTGGGATAACTGGATGGCCTTGTGCCTGAGCTATTATAGTTTTAACTGGTTTTTTCCTTCCTGATTTTTGGTCGAGCGTGTTTCACTATTTCTGGTGTGTCGTGAACCATCTTCCTCGTGTAACCTATCAACTAGTTCAAGCACATTTATCTGGTGTCATGGCCACTTCAAGTTTTGCTACTCGTAACTTGTCTTGCTGTGTATTAATTAATCTGACTGACCTTTTCTGAACTACTGCTTTGGTTTTCATCCCGGTGTAAACGTTATTTGGTAATTTTGTGTTTCTTATGCCTGATTATTCTCTCCATTTTGGTATCGTGCACTGCCGTGGTAATTATATGCCTAGAATATGTGTTGTCAAAATTTTGTTAACCTATTGGTACTTATCTAATTCCTTTGAGTTGTGGGTTCAAGTATTCCCTACCATATCTACTTGTCGGGTCTTGTGTTGTTGTTGATGATCCTCTGCCTGAGGGGTGGTATATGCCCTTTTGAACCTTCATTGGGATGGCTTTGGACATATGTAAGGTGGTTGTGTTGTGACGGTACCGTGGATTATTTTTGGGGAATTATTTTGGGGTGGCATGAGAACTTCACGGCATGTTGTTGAGGATGTTTGTGTTCCTTTAATCCCTTTGTGGAGCTGACACATGTCCCGTGTGGTTGGTCATGGGTTGGGTTATTCTTTGTGTTGTATTATTTGGTGATGTTGGCACCTTGGTATGGGCAGTGTTAGTATCTGTCTTTGATTTACCTCCGTGTTCTGTGGATATGGCCATTTCTTCTACATGAATCTACTACTCTCAGAATTAGCTTGTTGGTTTTCAGTAAAGTGTCTGTTTGGCATGCTCGGGTTTTTTCTTTCCCTGTCTCCATGCATTTCCTATTGATCTGATGTCGTTGTGTCTGTAACTTCTTCTACTGTAAAGCTCATTTTAATTTTATCTGCCACTCTATGGTGTTTCATTCTTCACAGTGGATCTCTTGTGTCTGTTGACTTTGGTGTTTGTCATCTTACCGTGCTCTGGGTTTGCTACTCTGGTATGGGACGGAGTAGTGCTCCCTTGGTCGGTACTGGAATCTTCCTGCGAGTAGATTATGGGGTCTTCTTGTAGAGTACTGCCTTCTTCATGCTACTGTGAGCATTTTCCATGGACCCGCCTCGTATTCCGCCACTTATGTTTTATTTGCTTGTTCTCCTGGTGGATAGGAGAAAGTACCTGTTGGCTGTAGAGCGACAGTGTGATGGAAAAGTCACTTATTTGTAGACCGGGTAATGCCGAGACCCTATTGGGTATCCGGTGGTGTACGTTGTGTGCGTCATTGCTCGATATTTTCCATTTTGGTCTTCCGATCTGAGGTTTCACTTTGCCTTTTAATTTGATTGGCTGGCCATTGTGAAATTAATTGTATTTAAGGTTCTGTGTAGTAGGTTGGTTACCGATTCCAGATTGTGTTCCCTCCTGTGATTCTTCTATCCCTATTTCTGTTCCGTTAGTTCCTGGTTGCTTATTTGTGACTAATGATGTGTGCGGTTGCTTGGTGTTGCTTGGCTGATTTGTTGTCGATGACAGACTGTTCGCGAACCCTCCATCTGGATACCTTAAGAAGTCTCCAACAGGTCCAGTCAATCCTTCCCTTGCTCTAAACATGTTTACCCTTTTAAGCCTTGGATTTTCCATATTTTATATCCTAACTCTGACTTCTTGAAGCTGGATTTATCTATTGCGTTTTGGTTTCTTGTCCTCTCTTTTATTCAACTAGGTGGTGTATTTTGATGTGGGAAGTTGAACCCGTATTTGAAATTTTTTTTTTTTGCCCTAATGCTCTTGTCAGTGGATCTTGGAATCTGTTAGTGGTCGATTCTTCACTGTGTCGTAGCCCTGTATCTACTAAATTCAATATCTTGGACTTAACTTGCTTTCTTTGGTGTCGCCTGTATAATGATCTTTGTCTACAGGAAAACCTTCTCGACCTATGTCATATTTATTTATGTTTAGTTAGTGGTGGTAAGCCGTTGTACTGTGGTGATGGTACTTGTGGGCTAGGTGTTGTTTCACTCAGAGCTTCTGATCTGAACTTCTGTGGAATATTGCTATTTGGCACTGCGGTTATGGCACCTCATGTTATGGTCGATGCTCTTGATTATGGGTTGTTGTTTTTGCGGTGATTTTAATTCTGGGTATTTGATTGCTAACCGAATCGAGTGTTGAAGTTTGAGGTCTTGTTTGGCTATGGTGATGGGTGTGGTTGCTCGTTCCATTCTGGTATTATGGATACTCCGTGTACTAACTGGTGCTTACCTCGTTGACTACCTACGGCTGTGTTTTGAGTGGTGTACCGTGGCCCTGACTCAATCAAGCGTAACAAAACTGTGTTGATCTGATATTTGCGGTTCACTTATTTTGAGGATTACATTCACCAATTGCGCTTTCTTTGGTCCTCCTCTGATCCCGTTGTGCGTTTCTTTCCCCTGTTGTCACCCTTTTGCAACTCGAGATCATGCATTCCCTTAATATCATAGGAGACTTGTAAAGGTATTCGTGCATTAAAAAATTAATTTACCACCGTGCTTGAGAAAATAACCTGGATGCGTGGACTTATAACCATGTGGTTTTCGTTTAATTTTGGTCAGTATATCTGTGATTAGTGTGAGAGTTGCCAAACCTCTAGGTGAACTGCGTCATGTGTCATAAACTGTATCATGGTGTGATGCATAGAAAACATGTGTATTAGGTGAACCCGAAACTTCGGTGAACTCTGGTCATTGTGCTCTCTATTTGATGACAAACATTACTCTGGTGATTTTCCGAGTGCTCGGTTAACATTTCCGGACA
Organism: Anabrus simplex; assembly: GCF_040414725.1. Taxonomy (NCBI): domain Eukaryota; kingdom Metazoa; phylum Arthropoda; class Insecta; order Orthoptera; family Tettigoniidae; genus Anabrus; species Anabrus simplex. The sequence goes on along the minus strand of NC_090269.1, from coordinate 161,112,706 downwards.
CTGATGTTGATCGCACCCCGCCAATTATTTCTAAAAACTATGTGATATGGAACTGTGTCTTGGACTATTAACCTGGTCATGTGAACTCCTAACTAAAATTAGTTAATCTTGGTGGTCGTTTTCTGTTGGACAACTTCGCCCAAATTTAGTATATGTGTGACCACCACATCATTGATGGCATATGCATGTGATTTTGTCGTCGATTCGGGGCGGGAGGGCTGAGACAATATTAAATAATGTGAGCCTCCCCATTATAACCATTTTGAGCTGGCCCTGCGGCCTAGAATAATTTGTGTCAAACGGCTTACGCCAGCATCCCTTTTTTAAGTTACGGTACACAGCGGCCATTGCCTGGCCTCATGGTCGGTTGAGCGTAATTGCGCATGCGCGGGCCTACGACCAGGCGAACTTGCCCGCTCCTTGCTTGCCGACGCGAGTGTTAGTTCGCTTGAGGCAGCCATGTCGAACTGGTGTGGTTTTGTGTCCGGCGTCATGGAGAGGTGGACTTCTAGAAAACCCCCGTGATACCTCCATTAACGGGGATTTTCCCCGTACGAACTAGTTGAAGACCTCCTGCCTTTTCTTCTGAGCGTTTTTTTGGATTTATTTTTCGTCTGGATACTTCACAACGAGGTCTGGATCCCGGTGGCTTGACTGTATTTCTTCGTCAACAATGTCAGGTTAAAAATTCTTCTCATTTCTTCATCACCTAAGGTACGTACCAGTGTTTGACACACTTTAAACGTCGTCCTGAAGAGGATTTTGATATTTTCGAAGATTTCTGGAAAAATAATAATAATAATAATAATAATAATAATAAATATTTGGACTTCGCCGTTAAATTTATTCCTATTTGCGTGTGTGGTATCGAAAATCTGGAAAACTGTTTCGGCAACTAATCACAGTAATGTGGAAGGTTCACCATGAACTAAATTGGAATTATTAATTTAAAATTTTACTGATCTACTTTGGCATTTTAAATTGTAACTTTCTTTGTAAACCAAGGTACAGTCTCCAAGGTACCGAACCTTACCTCTTTCGGCTTTCTGTTTGCTTTCCTGTTTTGTTTTCTAATTCGTTTGGTATGTTTTCTTCTCCCCCCCCCCTTCTGGGGTTTGGGTGAATTTAATCATTTTCTCTGGCCTGTTTTTCCTACGTGTATTAGGTGGCCTTGCTTGTTTTTGGTGGTTACCTTGGCGACGGTTGGTGTGTGGATTGTGGTCGGGTGAATTGTTGTCTGGCGTGTTGAGCCTGTGTGGATCTTGAATTATATATTTCGGGGTTGAGTGTATCGTTTACTGTTTAAATTAATTTATTTATTTTCTCCTCCTTAAATGTTGTGTTACCATTTCCTTGCCCCGCGTGAGGAGGTATTTTTACGTAAAATTCTGTTTGCCTTGGAAACTGTCCTTGGTGTAAACTGAACGTTTTCAAATCTGGTAATTATTAGAAGCGACCGCGTTGAAGATCCAGTTTATTGAATAATTGTTAACTTAGTTTTTTATTAAATAACTATCCGTGATCGATCACATTTTATTTCAAGTTGTACTTATGTAAGAGAGTCTATTGGTTTTCCGTTGTTTTCTGATTACATTTTATTTGGTACGGAGGTCACCCCTTTCCTTCTTTGTTGATTTCATAAAGCTCCCCATTTATTATCTGTTAAAGAGTATTTATTTTTCATTAATTGTTATTTAGTAATGAATTAATTTTCTTTAAAACCCCACCTGGGTATATTCTAATTTATTTTACTTATTGTTAATTTCCTTTTCCATTTTTCAACCTTATGTTGATTTTATTTACATTTTGCCATTATGTTTTAAAAATAAACTTAGGCTTTACCATCTTAATAACTTGGTTTGTTACCTACCTTTTGCCCTTCCATTAAATTTTTTTTTTACTTCATGTAAATGCTGGTTTTCATTCGCCACGTTCGGTGGAGCACTGCCACCGTTTTTCTTGTGCATTAATTTCCACGGCCTTTAGTTGTCTTCCTTGCTGCTTCCGGTAAGTTATTTCTATGGTTTCTTGTTTTTAATTTTGTGACTGTACTTGTTGTTTTTCTTCTTGTGCCCATCTTCTTCCTCGTGTTCGCTATAACTCCCATTTTGGGGCGGACACGCTAACAACCTTCTCACCAGGGTCTCTATCTCTCTCCCTCTCTCTCTCTCTCTCTCTCTCTCTCTCTCTCTCTCTCTCCGTCCTTTTTTTTTTCTCTCTCTTTTTCTCTCTCCCTGGTGGATAAGGTTTTTCTCCTCATCACCCCTAGGTGGTAGCGGGGACCTAGAGGCTGGTGAGCGGTGAGACAACAAACAGGCAATCTACCACTCTGCCCACAGGTAGACAGGAAAACAGGAGATAATAGACAAACCAGGTGATAATAGGAGATTAAAAGGGACAAATCAAGATCTGTCAAGATGTTCCTCCTCATCGAATGTTGATGCTCCCATTTCCGCGTGAAGATGGGAACCAGAAATGAGCACGTCGGGGGACTGAGAAAAAATTAGTTCGCTGAAAGAGCCTTAACCTTTCTCAGGATGTACTACTATTAATGAGGAGACAGTCTGCGTATTTGAAGACGTGTCCTCTGGTGTTTTCATGTCCCTCCTTCCATTCTATTGCTCCCTACTCCTCTATTGTGTTCATCTAATTATTAGAGGCGGTAACTTATTGTCTTAAAATAATAAAAAATATCGTTCTATTTGTACATGTGGCATTTGATGGCCCTCATAAATGTACAATTTTCTGTTTTATAGCATTTTTAAGGAAAATATAGAATGTCACTTAATTCTGGTTTAATGAGAAATGAAATTCACGCATGCACAGAGTTAGGAGTAAATTAAAAAATGTATAAACAATTCCGTATATGAAGAGGTCCAAGATGGCAGCACTTCCATGAAAACAGCATGGGATGGATTATCGACCCTACAGTGAGAATCGATACCCACGCAGAACAAGTCCACAGCGATAAGTGTACCGTCATTTTTTGCAGTTCTGCTAGTAATTCGGCCTAGATAAGAGCCTTATAAAGGATACCATCGCCAGGAACCATTCATATAGTTTAGGGCGGCAAATGTTCCATAAATAATTCACTTATCGTTTAATCATTCTGATATATAGCGTAGAAATTGTTTAGTTAGTTAGGTTTAACTAATTGCAGAACTATCTTCATTTTTATACACCCATGATCTTAAATGATGTATGTACTCTGTCCTTCGTGGAACCCTCAGCACTAGAGGATTAATGGAAATAAATAAATAAATAAATAAATAAATAAATAAATAAATAAATAAATAAATAAATAAATAAATAAATAAATAAATAAATAAATAAATACACGTTGTAGCAACTACAACGCTACAATTCTCTACTATAAAGAAAAGTACCAGCTGACAGACATCACTGTGATTGGCTCCATGGTAGGCTGTAGAGGAACCACCAGTTCTACAGACGGTTTGGTCAAGACAAGAGCCTCATAAATTATCTTAAATTGATATACGCTCACCCGGTCTAGAAAGCCAAGAATAATTGTCAAGAGGATCCGTCGTGCTGACCATACGACACCCCGTAATCTGCAGGCCTTCGGGCTAAGAAGCGGTCGCTTGGAATGCCAGGGCCCCCCGGGGCTGTTGCGCCATGGGGGTTGGATTGGTTTGATATACGCTGAATTGCGATGGAGCAGAGTGCCTAGGGAACCAAGATCTGCATTCGGCAGACTGTCCTGAGAATGGCTTCCTGTGGTTTCCCATTATAACTATCAGGGAAATGCCAGGACATCTCCTCTTCCATAGGCCACAGCTGATTCTTTCTGTCTCCTTACTCAGTTTCATTCGCCAGCATTTACGTGATCTGAGGCTGACGACAGGGAGAGAATCCGGCTGTAGAAAGCATACCGTACAATTTCACCTCATCTCATCCTGATCAGTAAGCGAGGCTAAGGTGTACACGTACTTAAGCTAAGGCATAACAAGAAAGAAATTATACTGTAGCATAATAATAATAATAATAATAATAATAATAATAATAATAATAATAATAATAATAATAATTGTTACCGTGGTTTCGTGGATCAGCAGAGGTGAAAGAAGGTGCGGGGGTGAACAGGTCTCAAAAAACGAAATTAAAGTTAAGATAAAATTTAACAAGGTTATATTTTCTTTTTAAGATCAAGAAAAAACAAATATAACAGGTACTTAGTAGCCTAGTAACAATTCGAAAATGTACAATTACAGTGTTACAGGATTTGGGCTCCGAGAGCCAGACACATAATTCTTGAGCAATGAGCCCAACTTTACTATATACAAGATTCAACAAAGGGGCAGAAGACCCCAATCATGCCCAGGAGCTCTTGCTCCCAATTACACAGTAAAGCCTCCTAGAGGCACGCAGAAACAAATTTTAAGAAAGAGCGACTCGCTCTTAAGTTCTAGCCTATCAAAGGCCACACCAAACTCCACGTTCAAGTTGACCTCCAAACACACATAACACAGGGGTAAAAATACCCAACCTACTGAGGCCTATTCAGTAAAGAAACAGGTCAGTTACATGGCCTCTAAAATACCAACTTGAGAGGAGGCGTTCTTGCACTCCTAATACACTTCATTTAAAACCTACTTGGCGCTAGGCCTCAAATGCAAAGGCTAATCCCATACTAAAGAGGTGACTTATAGAAGGAGACAATTTACATTACGTTAAGGAAGAAACGGTTGTGAAAATAAGTTCACCTCAACGCAATATGAGTGGGAGCTCGAGAGGGTTAAGCACTCTCTATCCGAATATGTAGTTTAAAAAGATAGAATTGATACCAAGTGTCTTTACATTTTAGAGGAAAGTTACATGTTAAAAAGGCTTCGGACCTGCCCCGAGAGTTAAACTGCTGAGCTAGCAAGAAAAGAAGTTATTAAACGGCCATTACCTGGTGGTTGAACAGCAGCCCGAAGAAAGAGGCGCTTCCCGCCCCCTGCTGCGTACTTTACACACTGATAGATGTTTCTGAAGTAGCGCGGAGACCCGAAAATCAGCAGTTTATATACCATCGTGGAAAGTTCGAGGCGTTTCGGGAATGAGAACACCCGCCCACAATCATTTTATTGGCTAACAACTAGAACCCCTACACTCTATGAAGAAGAAACATATTATTGGTGGAAAATTAATTACAGAAATTCCTTATTGGTCGAATTCAAAACTGGCGGAAAGAAAGGGTCAATATAGCCAACTTAAACAATAACTGAAATAAATTTAACAAAGAACAAACTTATGAATTCAAAATTTCTCCAAAAACACAGTTCTTTCACTTCGCACTAGGGTGCATGATTGTAGTCCTTCAGTAGTGCCATCTGGAAGAGAATGTCCACACTTCTTACTACAGGCAAAACAAAAATACATCGAAAACGACCCAGTTCAGAAACTTCAAAATTTACAGGTAGTGAAATCTTCTGAAAAACTTGAGAATTAACACAGTAGATAAAGTTCAGATTTCCTCCAGTAGAGGAGTTTCAACTGGCGCAAAGTTTGAATTAGCGGCGTGGAGGTGTACCGACCGGTATAATAATAATAATAATAATAATAATAATAATAATAATAATAATAATAATAATAATAATAATAATAATAATAATAAAATAATAATAATAATACACTAAATTAATTAAAATTTATTAAATAAATTAACTAAAAATTAAGTGAATGAGTCATACATTGAGGAAGAACATACGTCATAGTTTTTTCTGTCATTCCTTTTCTCATATCAATTACAAATACTTTGTATTTGCTGTCAAATCTACCAGCACCAACAATCTAGGCAGGACCCCAAATGAACTGCAGAGATGTTTGGGCAAATTATACATATTTGAGCTCATGAGACAAATAAATTCAGAAGTAGACAAAGGGGGTACAAAGTCATTTATTTAAGTTTCCAGAAGAAGAATAAATTTTAGTTATACTTTTTAAAATAGCTGATTTTGGATCTACGTAGGCCTTTATTATTCATTTCCGATTTTGAGTAAATTATCGTAATTTTGTTTTCTGTTTTCAAAACACATTAAAATTGGTTAACAAGCCGTGAAAACTAAAAATACTAAAGCAAATCGCATTAAAGTTTTCCTTTGGGAAAATGAGATGGTTCACTCGAAATAAAAAGTGAATTTCCTTTAAATATAAAGTAGTTACGATGACCTAAAACCAGTAAATGAGGTTAAAGACTTCGGGATATTATTGGATCGAGAACTCACCTTCACCCCACATATACAGAAGGTAGTGGCTGAGTCATACAGGACATTAGGATTAGTGATGAGGAATGTCAAACCTTTTTAACGCGTAAAAACCTGTATACACCTCTATATCTCTTTCAGCAGGTCCAAAGTAGAATACGCAAGCGTTGTATGGAATCCAGAAAATAAATATATATATTGTACAGGTCAAAAAATCCAAAAGTGATATTTGAAATACATTAAAAAACCAGTTATTGCTCACACATAGCATACAAGGAACTTCTTCTAAATTTAGAAATAGAAAGCTTGGAACTGATGAGACAACAGGATGATATGAAGTTATGTACAAAACTGTAAATTCTATTAACGACAACCCTTCCCTTGACCTTCCACGTGCCCCGCATTAATGAGGGGACAAATGTAACTTTTCATAAAGTCAGAACAACCGCTCAAAAAATTCCCTACTCCACAGTCTAAACAATGTCTACAACAGCGCAGTTCAGAAAAAAATATTCTTAAGACTTCTGTGTACCTCTAGAACTGTTTTCACAACTATTCACTATCTCCGTGAAAACTCTCTAAATAATTTTTAATGCTGATTTGATCCACAAAAGGTATTGTAATTGTAATTATTGTAATTATAAGTGATAGAACTAGAAGAAAATAATAGTACAGATATGACATTTTTTTAAAAATTTTACTCTTTCTTGTAAAGATTAAATTACATTACATATGAAATACTATACCTTTCTTATTTAAATATAATATTAGAATAAATCAAAATTAGGATATTAGACTAATTTAGGTAGGAAATTATGTTTGTTTATCTAGTTGCTTCTTGTAAGGATCAAATATGCAACAATATATCATTCTCAATGTAAATATAATATTAGACCGAGAATATTTTCGATATTGGATTATTAGAGTGATTCGAAACATTAAAAAACCGTGTAAACAATTGCTACTGTAATTCGGTTTAGAAATCCTCTAGTGAGCAGTGAAAACAAAATAAATAAATAAATAAATAAATAAATAAATAAATAAATAAATAAATAAATAAATAAATAAATTGTTAAATAAAATGTGCGACGCGACGTTACCTAGCAATCGTATAGACAGTGATATCAAGAATTTATTAATGAATGGTCATGAACCCAATGATATAAAGAAACACTGAATGTTCATCTCACTTTATACAAATGCACGGCGTGCACACCTGTCTTTATACACCTCTCTTTATATACCCCCACGGCCTGAACGCCACTCTCTTTACAGATCCATGTCCTGTGCAGCTCTCTTTACACAGATCCATGTTTGTACAGCTCTCTTTACACAGATCCATGTCCAGTACAGCTCCCTTTACACAGATCCATGTCTTGTACAGCTCTCTTTACACACATCCATGTCTTGTGCACCTCCCTTTACACAGATCCATGTCTTGTACAGCTATCTTTACACAGATCCATGTCTTGTACAGCTCTCTTTACACAGATCCATGCCATGTGCAGCTCTCTTTACTCAGATCCATGTCATGTACAGCTCCCGCTACACAGATTCATATCTTGTACAGCTCCCTTTACACAAATGCACGGTCTGTACAGCTCCCTTTACACAGATTCATGTCCTGTGCAGCTCTCTTTACACAGATCCATGTCCTGTACAGCTCTCTTTACACAGATTCATGTCTTGTGCAGCTCTCTTTACACAGATCCATGTCCTCTACGGCTCTCTTTACACAGATCCATGTCTTGTACAGCTCCCTTTACAAAGATTCATTTCCTGTGCAGTTCCCTTTACACAGACTCATGTCTTGTACAGCTCCCTTTACACAGATCCAAGTCTTGTACATCTCTCTTTACACAGATCCATGTCATGTGCAGCTCTCTTTACACAGATTCATGTCTTGTACAGCTCCCTTTACACAGAGCCATGTCTTGTACAGCGCTCTTTACAAGGAACCATGCCCTGTGCTGCTCGCTTTACACAGATCCATGTCTTGTACAGTTAACTTTACACAGATTCATGTCCTTTGCAGCTCCCATTACACAGATTCATGTCTTGTACAGCTCTCTTTACACAGATTCATGTCCTGTGCAGCTCTCGTTACACAAAAGCACGGCCTGATCAGCTCCCTTTACACAGATTCATGCCCTGTGCAGCTCACTTTACAGAGATTCATGTTTTGTACAGTTCCCTTTACACATATCCATGCCCTGTGCAGCTCTCTTTACACAGATTCATGCCCTGTGCAGCTCTCTTTACACAGATCAATGTCATGTACAGCTCCCTTGACACAGATCCATGTCCTGTGCAGCTACCTTTATACAAATGCACAGCCAGTACAGCTCTCTTTACACAGATCCATGTCTTGTACAGCGCTCTTTACACAGATTCATGTCTTGTGCAGCTCCCTTGACACAGATCCATGTACTGTACAGCTCTCTTTACACAGATCCATGTCTTGTACAGCGCTCTTTACACAGATTCATGTCTTGTGCAACTCCCTTGACACAGATTCATGTCCTGTACAGCCCCCTTTACACAGATTCATGTCCTGGGCAGCCCTCTTCACACAGATTCATGTCCTGTGCAGCTCCCTTTACACAGATTCATGTCCTGTGCAGCTCTCGTTACACAAAAGCACGGACTGTCCAGCTCCCTTTACACAGATTCATGTCCTGTGCAGCTCCATTTATACAGATTCATGTCCTGTACAGCTCTATTTACTCAGATTCATAACTGTACAGCTCCCTTTACACAGATTCATGTCCGGTGCAGCTCTCGTTACACAAGCGCACGGCCTGTACAGCTCCCATTACACAGATTCATGTCTTGTACAGCTCCCTTTACACAGATTCATGTCTTGTACAGCACACATTACACAGATTCATGTCCTGTGCAGCTCCCTTTACACAGATTCATGTCATGTGCAAGTCCCGTTATACGAAAGCACGGCCTGTGGAGCTCCCTTTATACAGATTCATGTCCTGTGCAGCTCTCGTTACACAGATGCACGGCCTGTGCAGCTGACTTTACACAGATTCATGTCCTGTGCAGCTTCCTTTATGCAGATTCATGTCCTGTGCAGCTCTCGTTATACAGATTCATGTCCTGTGCAGCTTTCGTTATACAGATCCATGTTTGTGCAGCTCTATTTATACAGATCCATGTCCTGCACGGCTATCTTTAAACAGATTCATGTCCTGTGCAGCAACACTTTACAAAGATTCATGTCCTGTACAGCTCCCTCTACACAGATTTATGTCCTGTACAGATCTAGTTATCCACATCCACGTCCTCTACAGCTATCTCTACACCGATTCATGTCCTGTGCAGCTATCTTTACACAGATTCATGTCCTGTGCAGCTATCTTTACACAGATTCTTGCCTCTTGCAGCTATCTTTACACAGATTCATGTCGTGTACAGCTACCTTTACACAGATCCATGTTCTGTACAGCTCTCCTTACACAGATTCATATCCTGTGCAGCTCCCTTTACACAGATTCATGTCCTGTACAGCTCCCTTTACACAGATTCATGTCCTGTACAGCTATCCTTACTCAGATCAATGTCTTGTGCAGCTCTCTTTACAAAGATCCATGTGTTGTGCCGCTCTCTTTACACAAATTCATGCCCTGTGCAGCTATCCTTACAAGATCCATTTCTTGTGCTGCTCGCTTTACACAGATCCATGTTTTGTACAGCTCAGGTTACCCGGATCCATGCCTAGTGCAGCTCTCTTTACACAGAACCATGCCCTGTGCAGCTCCCTCTACACAGATCCATGTCTTGTGCAGCTCCCTATACACAGATTCATGTCTTGTGCAGCTCCCTTTACACAGATCCATGTCTTGTGCAGCTCTCTTTACACAGATCCGTGCCCTGTGCAGCTCTCTTTACAAGATCTATTCCCTGTGCTGCTCGCTTTACACAGATCCATGTCTTGTACAGCTATCTTTACACAGATTCATGTCCAGTACAGCTCCCTCTACACAGATTCATGTCCTGTACAGCTCTAGTTATCCACATCCATGTCCTCTACAGCTATCTCTACACCGATTCATGTCCTGTGCAGCGCAGCTCCCTTTACGCAGATTCATGTCCTGTACAGCTCCCTTTACACAGATTCATGTCCTGTACAGCTGCCTCTACACAGATTTATGTCCTGTGCAGCTCCCCTTACATAGATTAATGTCCTGTGCAGCAATCGTTATACAGATTCATGTACTGTGCAGCTATCTTTACACAGATTCATGTCCTGTGCAGATATCGTTACACAGATTCATGTCCTGTGCAGCTGACTTTAAACAGATTCATGTCCTGTGCAGCCATCTTTACACAGATTCATGTCCTGTACAGCTCCTGTTATCCACATCCAAGTCCTCTACAGCTATCTCTACACCGATTCATGTCCTGTGCAGCTATCTTTACGCAGATTCATGTCCTGTGCAGCTATCTTTACACAGATTTACACAGATTCTTGCCTTTTGTAGCTATCTTTACGCAGATTCATGTCCTGTACAGCTACTTTTACACAGATCCATGTTCTGTACAGCTCTCCTTACACAGATTCATATCCTGTGCAGCTCCCTTTACACAGATTCATGTCCTGTACAGCTCCCTTTACACAGATTCATGTCCTGTACACCTCCTTTTACACAGATTCATGTCTTGTGCGGCTCTCGTTGTACAGATTCATGTCCTGTGCAGCTCTCGTTATACAGATGCACGGCCTGTACAACTCCCTTTATCAGATCCATGTCCTATAAAGCTCCTTTTACACAGATTCATGTCCTGTACAGCTCTCGTTATACAGATCCATGTATTGTACAGCTCTCTTTACACAGATCCAGGTCCCATGCAGCTGTTCTTTACACAGTTCCAGGTCCTGTGCAGCTCCCTTTACACAGATTCCTGTCTGTACAGCTCCCTTTTTACAGATCCATGTCCTGTACAGGTCCCTTTACAAAAATCCATGTCATGTACAGCTATCTTTACACAGATCCATGTCCTGTACAGCTCCATTACACAGATCCATGTCCTGTACAGCTCTCTTTGCACAGATCCAGGTCCCATGCAGCTGGTCTTTGTACAGATCCAGGCCCTGTTCATCTATCTTTACACAGATTGATTTCCTGTGCAGCTATCTTTACACAGATAAATGTCCTGTGCAGCTCCGTTTACACAGATTCATGTCCTGTACAGCTCACTTTACACAGATCCATGTCTTGAACAGCTATCATTACACAGATTCATATCCTGTGCAGCTCCCTTTGCACAGATTCATGTCCAGTACAGCTCCCTTTACACTGATTCATGTCCTGTACAGCTACCTTTACAAGGATTCATGTCCTGTGCAGCTCTCGTTATACAGATCCATGTCCTGTGCATCTCTCCTTACACAAATGCACGGCCTGTCCAGCTCCCTTTACACAGATTCATGTCCTGTACAGCTCCCTTTACACAGATTCATGTCCTGTACGGCTCCCTTTACACAGATCTACGTCCTGTACAGCTCTCTTTACACAGATCCAGGTCCCATACAGCTGTTCTTTATACAGATCCAGGTCCTGTGCAGCTCCTTTCAAACAGATTCATGTCCTGTGCAGCTCCATTTATACAGATTCATGTCCTGCGCAGCTCTCGTTATACTGGTTCGTGTCCTGTGCAGCTCGCATTACACAGATTTATGTTCTGTACAGCTCCATTTACACAGATAAATGTACTGTGCAGCTATCGTTACACAGATTCATGTACTGTGCAGCTATCTTTACACAGAGACCTGTCCTTAGGAGCTATCTTTACAGAGATTCATGTCCTGTGCAGCCATCATTACACAGATTCATGTCCAGTACAGCTCTAGTTATACAGATCCATGTCCTGTACTGCTATCTTTACACAGATTTATATACTGTACAGCTCCCTTTACACAAATGCACGGTCTGTACAGTTCCCTTTACACAGATTCATGTCCTGTGCAGCTCTCTTTACACAGATCCATGTCCTGTACAGCTCTCTTTACACAGATTCATGTCTTGTGCAGCTCTCTTTACACAGATCCATGTCCTCTACGGCTCTCTTTACACAGATCCATGTCTTGTACAGCTCCCTTTACAAAGATTCATTTCCTGTGCAGTTCCCTTTACACAGACTCATGTCTTGTACAGCTCCCTTTACACAGATCCAAGTCTTGTACATCTCTCTTTACACAGATCCATGTCATGTGCAGCTCTCTTTACACAGATTCATGTCTTGTACAGCTCCCTTTACACAGATCCATGTCTTGTACAGCGCTCTTTACAAAGAACCATGCCCTGTGCTGCTCGCTTTACACAGATCCATGTCTTGTACAGTTAACTTTACACAGATTCATGTCCTTTGCAGCTCCCATTACACAGATTCATGTCTTATACAGCTCTCTTTACACAGATTCATGTCCTGTGCAGCTCTCGTTACACAAAAGCACGGCCTGATCAGCTCCCTTTACACAGATTCATGCCCTGTGCAGCTCACTTTACAGAGATTCATGTTTTGTACAGTTCTCTTTACACATATCCATGCCCTGTGCAGCTCTCTTTACACAGATTCATGCCCTGTGCAGCTCTCTTTACACAGATCAATGTCATGTACAGCTCCCTTGACACAGATCCATGTCCTGTGCAGCTACCTTTATACAAATGCACGGCCAGTACAGCTCTCTTTACACAGATCCATGTCTTGTACAGCGCTCTTTACACAGATTCATGTCTTGTGCAGCTCCCTTGACACAGATCCATGTACTGTACAGCTCTCTTTACACAGATCCATGTCTTGTACAGCGCTCTTTACACAGATTCATGTCTTGTGCACCTCCCTTGACACAGATTCATGTCCTGTACAGCCCCCTTTACTCAGATTCATGTCCTGGGCAGCCCTCTTCACACAGATTCATGTCCTGTGCAGCTCCCTTTACACAGATTCATGTCCTGTGCAGCTCTCGTTACACAAAAGCACGGCCTGTCCAGCTCCCTTTACACAGATTCATGTCCTGTGCAGCTCCATTTATACAGATTCATGTCCTGTACAGCTCTATTTACTCAGATTCATAATTGTACAGCTCCCTTTACACAGATTCATGTCCGGTGCAGCTCTCGTTACACAAGCGCACGGCCTGTACAGCTCCCATTACACAGATTCATGTCTTGTACAGCTCCCTTTACACAGATTCATGTCTTGTACAGCACACATTACACAGATTCATGTCCTGTGCAGCTCCCTTTACACAGATTCATGTCATGTGCAGGTCCCGTTATACGAAAGCACGGCCTGTGGAGCTCCCTTTATACAGATTCATGTCCTGTGCAGCTCTCGTTACACAGATGCACGGCCTGTGCAGCTGACCTTACACAGATTCATGTCCTGTGCAGCTTCCTTTATGCAGATTCATGTCCTGTGCAGCTCTCGTTATACAGATTCATGTCCTGTGCAGCTTTCGTTATACAGATCCATGTTTGTGCAGCTCTATTTATACAGATCCATGTCCTGTACGGCTATCTTTAAACAGATTCATGTCCTGTGCAGCAACACTTTACAAAGATTCATGTCCTGTACAGCTCCCTCTACACAGATTTATGTCCTGTACAGATCTAGTTATCCACATCCACGTCCTCTACAGCTATCTCTACACCGATTCATGTCCTGTGCAGCTATCTTTACACAGATTCATGTCCTGTGCAGCTATCTTTACACAGATTCTTGCCTTTTGCAGCTATCTTTACACAGATTCATGTCGTGTACAGCTACCTTTACACAGATCCATGTTCTGTACAGCTCTCCTTACACAGATTCATATCCTGTGCAGCTCCCTTTACACAGATTCATGTCCTGTACAGCTCCCTTTACACAGATTCATGTCCTGTACAGCTATACTTACTCAGATCAATGTCTTGTGCAGCTCTCTTTACAAAGATCCATGTTTTGTGCCGCTCTCTTTACACAAATCCATGCCCTGTGCAGCTATCCTTACAAGATCCATTTCTTGTGCTGCTCGCTTTACACAGATCCATGTTTTGTACAGCTCAGTTTACCCGGATCCATGCCTAGTGCAGCTCTCTTTACACAGAACCATGCCCTGTGCAGCTCCCTCTACACAGATCCATGTCTTGTGCAGCTCCCTATACACAGATTCATGTCTTGTGCAGCTCCCTTTACACAGATCCATGTCTTGTGCAGCTCTCTTTACACAGATCCGTGCCCTGTGCAGCTCTCTTTACAAGATCTATTCCCTGTGCTGCTCGCTTTACACAGATCCATGTCTTGTACAGCTATCTTTACACAGATTCATGTCCAGTACAGCTCCCTCTACACAGATTCATGTCCTGTACAGCTCTAGTTATCCACATCCATGTCCTCTACAGCTATCTCTACACCGATTCATGTCCTGTGCAGCGCAGCTCCCTTTACGCAGATTCATGTCCTGTACAGCTCCCTTTACACAGATTCATGTCCTGTACAGCTGCCTCTACACAGATTTATGTCCTGTGCAGCTCCCCTTACATAGATTAATGTCCTGTGCAGCAATCGTTATACAGATTCATGTACTGTGCAGCTATCTTTACACAGATTCATGTCCTGTGCAGCTATCGTTACACAGATTCATGTCCTGTGCAGCTGACTTTAAACAGATTCATGTCCTGTGCAGCCATCTTTACACAGATTCATGTCCTGTACAGCTCCTGTTCTCCACATCCAAGTCCTCTACAGCTATCTCTACACCGATTCATGTCCTGTGCAGCTATCTTTACGCAGATTCATGTCCTGTGCAGCTATCTTTACACAGATTTACACAGATTCTTGCCTTTTGTAGCTATCTTTACGCAGATTCATGTCCTGTACAGCTACTTTTACACAGATCCATGTTCTGTACAGCTCTCCTTACACAGATTCATATCCTGTGCAGCTCCCTTTACACAGATTCATGTCCTGTACAGCTCCCTTTATACAGATTCATGTCCTGTACACCTCCTTTTACACAGATTCATGTCTTGTGCGGCTCTCGTTATACAGATTCATGTCCTGTGCAGCTCTCGTTATACAGATGCACGGCCTGTACAACTCCCTTTACACAGATCCATGTCCTATAAAGCTCCTTTTACACAGATTCATGTCCTGTACAGCTCTCGTTATACAGATCCATGTATTGTACAGCTCTCTTTACACAGATCCAGGTCCCATGCAGCTGTTCTTTACACAGTTCCAGGTCCTGTGCAGCTCCCTTTACACAGATTCCTGTCTGTACAGCTCCCTTTTTACAGATCCATGTCCTGTACAGGTCCCTTTACAAAAATCCATGTCATGTACAGCTATCTTTACACAGATCCATGTCCTGTACAGCTCCATTACACAGATCCATGTCCTGTACAGCTCTCTTTGCACAGATCCAGGTCCCATGCAGCTGGTCTTTGTACAGATCCAGGCCCTGTTCATCTATCCTTACACAGATTGATTTCCTGTGCAGCTATCTTTACACAGATAAATGTCCTGTGCAGCTCCGTTTACACAGATTTATGTCCTGTACAGCTCACTTTACACAGATCCATGTCTTGAACAGCTATCATTACACAGATTCATATCCTGTGCAGCTCCCTTTGCACAGATTCATGTCCAGTACAGCTCCCTTTACACTGATTCATGTCCTGTACAGCTACCTTTACAAGGATTCATGTCCTGTGCAGCTCTCGTTATACAGATTCATGTCCTGTGCATCTCTCCTTACACAAATGCACGGCCTGTCCAGCTCCCTTTACACAGATTCATGTCCTGTACAGCTCCCTTTACACAGATTCATGTCCTGTACGGCTCCCTTTACACAGATCTATGTCCTGTACAGCTCTCTTTACACAGATCCAGGTCCCATACAGCTGTTCTTTATACAGATCCAGGTCCTGTGCAGCTCCTTTCAAACAGATTCATGTCCTGTGCAGCTCCATTTATACAGATTCATGTCCTGCGCAGCTCTCGTTATACAGGTTCATGTCCTGTGCAGCTCGCATTACACAGATTTATGTTCTGTACAGCTCCCTTTACACAGATTAATGTACTGTGCAGCTATCTTTACACAGATTCATGTACTGTGCAGCTATCTTTACACAGATACCTGTCCTTAGGAGCTATCTTTACACAGATTCATGTCCTGTGCAGCCATCATTACACAGATTCATGTCCAGTACAGCTCTAGTTATACAGATCCATGTCCTGTACTGCTATCTTTACACAGATTTATATACTGTACAGCTCCCTTTACACAAATGCACGGTCTATACAGCTCCCTTTACACAGATTCATGTCCTGTGCAGCTCTCTTTACACAGATCCATGTCCTGTACAGCTCTCTTTACACAGATTCATGTCTTGTGCAGCTCTCTTTACACAGATCCATGTCCTCTACGGCTCTCTTTACACAGATCCATGTCCTGTACAGCTCCCTTTACAAAGATTCATTTCCTGTGCAGTTCCCTTTACACAGACTCATGTCTTGTACAGCTCCCTTTACACAGATCCAAGTCTTGTACATCTCTCTTTACACAGATCCATGTCATGTGCAGCTCTCTTTACACAGATTCATGTCTTGTACAGCTCCCTTTACACAGATCCATGTCTTGTACAGCGCTCTTTACAAAGAACCATGCCCTGTGCTGCTCGCTTTACACAGATCCATGTCTTGTACAGTTAACTTTACACAGATTCATGTCCTTTGCAGCTCCCATTACACAGATTCATGTCTTGTACAGCTCTCTTTACACAGATTCATGTCCTGTGCAGCTCTCGTTACACAAAAGCACGGCCTGATCAGCTCCCTTTACACAGATTCATGCCCTGTGCAGCTCACTTTACAGAGATTCATGTTTTGTACAGTTCTCTTTACACATATCCATGCCCTGTGCAGCTCTCTTTACACAGATTCATGCCCTGTGCAGCTCTCTTTACACAGATCAATGTCATGTACAGCTCCCTTGACACAGATCCATGTCCTGTGCAGCTACCTTTATACAAATGCACGGCCAGTACAGCTCTCTTTACACAGATCCATGTCTTGTACAGCGCTCTTTACACAGATTCATGTCTTGTGCAGCTCCCTTGACACAGATCCATGTACTGTACAGCTCTCTTTACACAGATCCATGTCTTGTACAGCGCTCTTTACACAGATTCATGTCTTGTGCAACTCCCTTGACACAGATTCATGTCCTGTACAGCCCCCTTTACACAGATTCATGTCCTGGGCAGCCCTCTTCACACAGATTCATGTCCTGTGCAGCTCCCTTTACACAGATTCATGTCCTGTGCAGCTCTCGTTACACAAAAGCACGGCCTGTCCAGCTCCCTTTACACAGATTCATGTCCTGTGCAGCTCCATTTATACAGATTCATGTCCTGTACAGCTCTATTTACTCAGATTCATAACTGTACAGCTCCCTTTACACAGATTCATGTCCGGTGCAGCTCTCGTTACACAAGCGCACGGCCTGTACAGCTCCCATTACACAGATTCATGTCTTGTACAGCTCCCTTCACACAGATTCATGTCTTGTACAGCACACATTACACAGATTCATGTCCTGTGCAGCTCCCTTTACACAGATTCATGTCATGTGCAGGTCCCGTTATACGAAAGCACGGCCTGTGGAGCTCCCTTTATACAGATTCATGTCCTGTGCAGCTCTCGTTACACAGATGCACGGCCTGTGCAGCTGACTTTACACAGATTAATGTCCTGTGCAGCTTCCTTTATGCAGATTCATGTCCTGTGCAGCTCTCGTTATACAGATTCATGTCCTGTGCAGCTTTCGTTATACAGATCCATGTTTGTGCAGCTCTATTTATACAGATCCATGTCCTGTACGGCTATATTTAAACAGATTCATGTCCTGTGCAGCAACACTTTACAAAGATTCATGTCCTGTACAGCTCCCTCTACACAGATTTATGTCCTGTACAGATCTAGTTATCCACATCCACGTCCTCTACAGCTATCTCTACACCGATTCATGTCCTGTGCAGCTATCTTTACACAGATTCATGTCCTGTGCAGCTATCTTTACACAGATTCTTGCCTTTTGCAGCTATCTTTACACAGATTCATGTCGTGTACAGCTACCTATACACAGATCCATGTTCTGTACAGCTCTCCTTACACAGATTCATATCCTGTGCAGCTCCCTTTACACAGATTCATGTCCTGTACAGCTCCCTTTACACAGATTCATGTCCTGTACAGCTATCCTTACTCAGATCAATGTCTTGTGCAGCTCTCTTTACAAAGATCCATGTGTTGTGCCGCTCTCTTTACACAAATCCATGCCCTGTGCAGCTATCCTTACAAGATCCATTTCTTGTGCTGCTCGCTTTACACAGATCCATGTTTTGTACAGCTCAGTTTACCCGGATCCATGCCTAGTGCAGCTCTCTTTACACAGAACCATGCCCTGTGCAGCTCCCTCTACACAGATCCATGTCTTGTGCAGCTCCCTATACACAGATTCATGTCTTGTGCAGCTCCCTTTACACAGATCCATGTCTTGTGCAGCTCTCTTTACACAGATCCGTGCCCTGTGCAGCTCTCTTTACAAGATCTATTCCCTGTGCTGCTCGCTTTACACAGATCCATGTCTTGTACAGCTATCTTTACACAGATTCATGTCCAGTACAGCTCCCTCTACACAGATTCATGTCCTGTACAGCTCTAGTTATCCACATCCATGTCCTCTACAGCTATCTCTACAGCGATTCATGTCCTGTGCAGCGCAGCTCCCTTTACGCAGATTCATGTCCTGTACAGCTCCCTTTACACAGATTCATGTCCTGTACTGCTGTCTCTACACAGATTTATGTCCTGTGCAGCTCCCCTTACATAGATTAATGTCCTGTGCAGCAATCGTTATACAGATTCATGTACTGTGCAGCTATCTTTACACAGATTCATGTCTTGTGCAGCTATCGTTACACAGATTCATGTCCTGTGCAGCTGACTTTAAACAGATTCATGTCCTGTGCAGCCATCTTTACACAGATTCATGTCCTGTACAGCTCCTGTTATCCACATCCAAGTCCTCTACAGCTATCTCTACACCGATTCATGTCCTGTGCAGCTATCTTTACGCAGATTCATGTCCTGTGCAGCTATCTTTACACAGATTTACACAGATTCTTGCCTTTTGTAGCTATCTTTACGCAGATTCATGTCCTGTACAGCTACTTTTACACAGATCCATGTTCTGTACAGCTCTCCTTACACAGATTCATATCCTGTGCAGCTCCCTTTACACAGATTCATGTCCTGTACAGCTCCCTTTACACAGATTCATGTCCTGTACACCTCCTTTTACACAGATTCATGTCTTGTGCGGCTCTCCTTGTACAGATTCATGTCCTGTGCAGCTCTCGTTATACAGATGCACGGCCTGTACAACTCCCTTTACACAGATCCATGTCCTATAAAGCTCCTTTTACACAGATTCATGTCCTGTACAGCTCTCGTTATACAGGTCCATGTATTGTACAGCTCTCTTTACACAGATCCAGGTCCCATGCAGCTGTTCTTTACACATTTCCAGGTACTGTGCAGCTCCCTTTACACAGATTCCTGTCTGTACAGCTCCCTTTTTACAGATCCATGTCCTGTACAGGTCCCTTTACAAAAATCCATGTCATGTACAGCTATCTTTACACAGATCCGTGTCCTGTACAGCTCCATTACACAGATCCATGTCCTGTACAGCTCTCTTTGCACAGATCCAGGTCCCATGCAGCTGGTCTTTGTACAGATCCAGGCCCTGTTCATCTATCTTTACACAGATTGATTTCCTGTGCAGCTATCTTTACACAGATAAATGTCCTGTGCAGGTCCGTTTACACAGATTCATGTCCTGTACAGCTCACTTTACACAGATCCATGTCTTGAACAGCTATCATTACACAGATTCATATCCTGTGCAGCTCCCTTTGCACAGATTCATGTCCAGTACAGCTCCCTTTACACTGATTCATGTCCTGTACAGCTACCTTTACAAGGATTCATGTCCTGTGCAGCTCTCGTTATACAGATTCATGTCATGTGCATCTCTCCTTACACAAATGCACGGCCTGCCAGCTCCCTTTACACAGATTCATGTCCTGTACAGCTCCCTTTACACAGATTCATGTCCTGTACGGCTCCCTTTACACAGATCTATGTCCTGTACAGCTCTCTTTACACAGATCCAGGTCCCATACAGCTGTTCTTTATACAGATCCAGGTCCTGTGCAGCTCCTTTCAAACAGATTCATGTCCTGTGCAGCTCCATTTATACAGATTCATGTCCTGCGCAGCTCTCGTTATATAGGTTCATGTCCTGTGCAGCTCGCATTACACAGATTTATGTTCTGTACAGCTCCCTTTACACAGATTAATGTACTGTGCAGCTATCTTTACACAGATTCATGTACTGTGCAGCTATCTTTACACAGATACCTGTCCTTAGGAGCTATCTTTACACAGATTCATGTCCTGTGCAGCCATCATTACACAGATTCATGTCCAGTACAGCTCTAGTTATACAGATCCATGTCCTGTACTGCTATCTTTACACAGATTTATATACTGTACAGCTCCCTTTACACAGATTCATGTCCTGTACAGCTCAATTTACACAGATTCATGTCCTGTGCAGCTCTCTCTACACAGATCCATGCCCGGTGCAGCTCTCTTTACACAGATCCATGTATTTTAGAGCTCCCTTGACACAGATCCCTGTCCTGTGCTGCTATCTTTATACAAATGTACGGCCTGTAGAGCTCCATTTACACAGATTCATATTTTGTACAGCTTCCTTTACACAGATTCATGTCCTGTACAGTTTCATTTACACAGATTCATGTCCTGTACAGCTCCCTATACAGAGATTCTTGTCCTGTGCAGCTGTCGTTACACAAATGCACGGAATGTACCGCTCGCTTTACTCAGATCCACGCCCTGTTCTGCCACTCTATACAGATCCACGTCGTGTACAGCTCACTTTATACAGATCCATGCCTTGTAGAGCTCTCTTTACACAGATTCATGTCTTGTACAGCTCTCTTTACACAGATCCATGTCCCGTGCAGCTCTCTTTACGCAGATCAATGCATTGTACAGCTCTCTTTACACAGATTCATGTCTTGTGCAGCTCTCTTTACACAGATCCATGCCTTGTGCAGCTCTCGTTACACATGTTCATGCCCTGTGCAGCTCTCTTTACACAGATTCATGTCTTGTACGGCTCTCTTTTCAGAGATCCATGTTAAGTACAGCTGTCTTTATACAGAACCATGCACTGTGCAGCTCTCTTTACACAGATACATGTCTTGTAGAGCGCCCTCGACACAGATACATGTCCTGTGCAGCTATCTTTACACAAATGCACGGCCTGTACTGCTCTCTTTACACAGATTCATGTCCTGTACAGCTCCCTTTACACAGATTATTGTCCCGTGCAGCTCTCTTTATTCAGATCCATGACTTGTACAGCTCTGTTTACACAGATTCATGTCTTGTGCAGCTCCCTTTATACTGATTCATGTCCTGCACAGCTCCATTTACACAGATACATCTCCTGTACAGCTCACTTTGTAATGAACCACGTCCTGTACAGCTCACTTTATACAGATCCATGCCTTGTACAGCTCTCTTTACTCAGATTCATGTCTTTTGCAGCTCTCTTGCACAGATCCATGTCTTCTACAGTTCTCTTTACACAGATCCATGCCCTGTGCCGCTCTCTTTACACAGATCCATGCCTTGTGGTGCTCGCCTTACACAGACCCATGCCTTGTGCAGCTCTCTTTACACAGATCTATGTCTTGTGTCCAGCTCTCTTTACACAGATTCATGTCCCGTGCAGCTCTCTTTACGCAAATCCATGCAATGTACAGCTCCCTTTACACAGATTCATGTCTTGTGCTGCTCTCATTACACAGATCCATGCCTTGTGCAGCTCTCGCTACACATGGTCATGCCCTGTGCAGCTCTCTTTACACGGATTCATGTCTTGTACTGCTATCTCTTCAGAGATCCATGTCTTGTACAGCTCCCTCGACACAGATCCATGTAGTGTGCAGCTCTCTTTACACAGATCCATGTCTTGTACAGCTCCCTCGACACAGATCCATGTCCTGTGCTGCTATCTTTACAAAAATGCACGGCCTGTACTGCTCTCTTTACACAGATTCATGTCCTGTACAGCTCCCTTTACACAGATTCATGTCCCGTGCAGCACTCTTTACGCAGAACCATGCATTGTACAGCTCTCTTTACACAGATTCATGTCTTGTGCAGCTCTCTTTACACAGATTCATGTCTTGTGCAGCTCTGTTTACACAGATCCATGTCCTGAACAGCTCACTTTATAATGATCCACGTCCTGTACATCTCACCTTATAGAGATCCATGCCTTGTACAGCTCTCTTTACACAGTTTCATGTCTTTTGGAGCTTCCTTTACACAGATCCATGCCTTCTGCAGTTCTTTTTACACAGATCGATGCCCTGTGCAGCTGTTCTTTACATAGATCCAGGTCCTCTGCAGCTCCCTTTGCACAGATTCATATCTTGTACAGCTCCCTTAACGCAGATCCATGTCCTGTACAGCTCCCTTTACAACAATCCATGTCCTGTACAGCTATCTTTACACTGATCCATGTCCTGTACAGCTCCCCTTACACAGATCCATGTCCTGTACAGCTTTCTTTGCACAGATCCAGGCCCCATGCAGCTGTTCTTTATACAGATCCAGGTCCTGTGCAGATTTCTTTACACAGATGCATGTTCTGTACAGCTCTCTTTACACAGATTGATTTCCTGTACAGCTCAATTTTCACAGATTCATGTCCTGAGCCGCTATCGTTACACAGATTCATGCCCTGTGCAGCTATCTTTACACAGATTCATGCCTTGTACAGCTCTCTTTACACATATTCATGCACTGTGCACCTCTCTTTACACAGATTCCTGTCTTGTACAGCTCACTTTCCAGAGATCCTCGTCACGTACAGCTCTCTCTACACAGATCCATGCCCGGTGCAGCTCTCTTTACACAGATCCATGTTTTTTAGAGTTCCCTTGGCACAGATCCCTGTCCTGTGCAACTATCTTTATACAAATATACGGCCTGTAGACCTCCATTTACACAGATTTAAGTCCTGTACAGCTCCCTTTACACAGATTCATGTCCTGTACAGCTCACTTTACACAGATCCAAGTCTTGTACAGCTTCCTTTACACAGATTCATGTACTGTACGGCTCTCTTTACACAGATTCATGTACTGTACGGCTCCCTTCACACAGATTCATGTCCTGTACAGCTCAATTTACACAGGTACATGTCCTGTGCAGCTTTCTTTACTCAGATTCATGTTCCGTGGAGCTACCTTTACACAGATTCATGTCATGTACAGCTACCTTTTACAGAGATTTATGCCCTGTTCAGCTCCCTTTACACACATTCATGTCATGTGCAGCTCCCTTTACACACATTCATGTCCAGTACAGCTCCCTTTACACAGATTCATGTCCTGTACAGCTCCATTTACACAGGTTCATGACCTGCGCAGCTCCATTTACACAGATTCATGTCCAGTGCAACTCCCTTTACACAGATTCATGTCCTGTACAGCTCCCTTTACATGGATTCATGCCCTGTACAGCTCCCTTTACACAGATTCATGCCATGTACAGCTCCCTTTACTCATATTCATGTCCTGTACAGCTCTCGTTATATAGATCCATGTCTTGTACAGCTCTCATTACACAGATCCAGGTCCCATCCAGCTGTTATTTATACAGATCCAGGTCCCGTGCAAAACCCTTTACACAGATTCATGTACTGTACAGCTCCCTTTACACAGATATGACCTGTACAGCTCCCTTTACACAGATCCATGTCCAGTACTGCTATCTTTACACAGATGCATGTCCTGTACAGCTCCCATTACACAGATCCATGTCCTGTACAGCTCTCGTTACACAGATCCAGGCCCCATGCAGCTGTTCTTTATACAGATCCAGGTCCTGTGCAGCTCCCTTCACACAGATTCATATCCTGTGCAGCTAAAATTACACAGATTTATGTTCTGTAAAGCTCCCTTTACACAGATTAATGTCCTGTGCAGCTATCTTTACACAGATTCATGTACTGTGCAGCTATCTTTACACAGATACCTGTCCTGAGCAGCCATCTTTACACACATTCATGTCCTGTGCAGCAATCATTACACAGATTCATGTCCTGTACAGCTCTCGTTATACAGATCCATGTCCTGTACTGATACCTTTACACAGATTTATATCCTGTACAGCTCCCTTTACACAGATTTATGTCCTGTACAGCTCAATTTACACAGATTCATGTCCTGTGCAGCTATCTTTACACAGATTCATGCCCTCTGCAGCTATCTTTACACAGATTCATGCCTTGTACAGCTCTCTTTACACATATTCATGCCCTGTGCACCTCTATTTACACAGATTTATGTCTTGTACAGCTCTCTTTCGAGAGATCCTTGTCACGTACAGCTCCCTCTACACTGATCCATGCCCGGTGCAGCTCTCTTTACACAGATCCATGTTTTTTAGAGTTCCCTTGGCACAGATCCCTGTCCTGTGCAACTATCTTTATACAATATACGGCCTGTACAGCTCCATTTACACAGATTCATGTCCTGTACAGCTCCCTTTACACAGATTCATGTCCCGTGCATCTCTCTTTACACAGATCCATGCCTTGTACATCTCTCCTTACACAGATTCAGGTCTTGTGCAGCTCCCTTTAAACAGATTCATGTCCATTACAGCTCCATTTACACAGATTCATATCCTGTACAGCTCCCTATACACAGATTCATGTCCTGTGCAGCTGTCGTTACACTAATGCACGGCATGTACCCCTCGCTTTACACAGATCCACGCCCTGTTCTGCCACTTTACACACATCCACGTCCTGTACAGCTCACTTTATAAAGATCCATGCCTTGTACAGCTCTCTTTACACAGATTCATGTCTTGTACAGCTTTCTCTACACAGATCCATGTCCCGTGCAGCTCTCGTTACGCAGATCCATGCATTGTACAGCTCTCTTTACACATGTTCATGTCCTGTGCAGCTATCGTTACACAGATTCATGTCGTGTACAGATATCTTTGCTCAGATTCATGTCCTGTACGGCTCACTTTACACAGATTCATGTCCTGTGCAGATCCCTTAACACAGATCCATGTCCTCTACAGCTCACTTTACACAGATACATGTCCTGTTCAGCTCCCTTTACACAGATTCAAGTCCCGTGGAGCTCTCTTTACACAGGTCCATGCCTTGTACAGCTCTCTTTACACAGATTCATGCCTTGTGCAGCTCCCTTTTTTACAGATTCATGTGCTGTACAGCTCCATTTACACAGATTCATGTCCTGTGCAGCTATCTTTGCTCAGATTCATGTACTTTACAGCTCCCTTTATACCGATATGTCCTGTACAGCTCCCTTTGCACAGATCCATATCCTGTGCCGCTATCTTTACACAGATCTATGTCCTGTACAGCTCCCATTACACAGATCCATGTCCTGTACAGCTCACTTTACACAGATCCAGGTCCCATGCAGCTGTTCTTTATACAGATCCAGGTCCTTTGCGGCTCACGTCACACAGATTAATGTCCTGTGCAGCCCCCTTTACACAGATCCATGTCCTGTACAGCTCCATTTACACAGATTCCTGACCTGTTCATCACCCTTTACACAGGTTCATGACCTGCGCATCTCCATTTACACAGATTCATGTCCTGTGCAGCTCCCTTTACACAGATTCATGTCCTGTACAGCTCCCTTTACACAGATATGTCCTGTACAGCTCCCTTTACACAGATCCATGTCCAGTACTGTTATCTTTACACAGACCCATCTCCTGTACAGCTCACATTACACAGATTCATGTGCTGTGCAGCTCTTTTTACACAGATCCAGGTCCCATCCAGCTGTTCTTTTTACAGATCCAGGTCCTGTGCAGCTCCCTTCACACAGATTCATGTGCTGTGCAGCTCTATTTACACAGATTCATGTCCTGTGCAGCTTCCGTTACACAAATTAATGGCCTGTGCAGCTCCCTTTACACAGATGCATGTCCTGTGCACGTACCTTTACACAGATTCATGTCTTGTACAGCTCTCTTTACACATATTCATGCCCTGTGCAGCACACTTTACACAGATTCTTGTCTTGCACAGCTCTCTTTCCAGATATCCTTGTCATGTACAGCTCTCTCTACACCGATCCATGCCCGGTGCAGCTCTTTTTACACAGATCCATGCCTTTTAGAGTTCCCTTGGCACAGATCCCTGTCCTGTGCAGCTATCTTTATACAAATATACGGCCTGTAGAGCGCCATTTACACAGATTCATGTCCTGTACAGCTCCCTTTACACAGATTCATGTCCCGTGCAGCTCTCTTTACACAGATCCTTGCCTTGTACATCTCTCTTTACACAGATTCATGTCTTGTGCAGCCCCCTTTAAACAGATTCATTTCCTGTACAGCTCCATTCACACAGATTCATGTCCTGTACAGCTCCCTATACAGATTCATGTCCTGTGCAGCTGTCGTTACACAAATGCACGGCCTGTACCGTTCCCTTTACACAGATCCACGCCCTGTTCTGCCACTTTATACAGATCCACGTCCTGTGCAGGTCTCTTAACACTGATTCATGACTTGTACAGCTCTCTTTACACAGATTCATGTCTTGTGCAGTTGCCTTTATACAGTTTCATGTCCTGCACACCTCCATTTACACAGATTCATCTCCTGTACAGCTCCCTTTACACAGATCCACGTCCTGTGCCACTCTCTTTATACAGATCCATGTCCTGAACAGCTCACTTTATAATGATCCACGTCCTGTACAGCTCACTTTAAACAGATCTATGCCTTGTACAGCTCTCTTTACGCAGATTCATGTCTTTTGCATCTTTCTTACACAGATCCATGTCTTCTGCAGCTCTCTTTACACAGATCATTGCCCTGTGGTGCTCGCCTTACACAGACCCTTGTCTTGTACAGCTACCTTTACACAGATCCATGTCTTGTGTCCAGCTCTCTTTACACAGATTCATGTCCCGTGCAGCTCTCTTTACACAGATCCATGCCTTGTACAACACTCTTTACACAGATTCATGTCTTGTACAGGTCCCCTGTCACAGATTCATGTCCTGTGCAGCTTCGTTTAGACAGATCCATGTCCTGTACAACCCCCGTTACATTGAACCATGACCTGTACAGCTCCCCTGACACAGATTCATGTCCTGTGCAGCTCACTTTACACAGATTCATGTCCTGTGCAGCTCCCTTTACACAGATTTATGTCCTGTGCAACTCTCGTTACACAAAAGCACGGCCTGTCCAGCTCCCTTTACACAGATTCATGTCCCGTGCAGCTCTATTTATACAGAATCATGTCTTGTACAGCTCTATTTACACAGATTCATGTCTTGTACAGCACCCTTTACACAG
Organism: Anabrus simplex; assembly: GCF_040414725.1. Lineage (NCBI taxonomy): Eukaryota > Metazoa > Arthropoda > Insecta > Orthoptera > Tettigoniidae > Anabrus > Anabrus simplex. Next base: position 161,084,945 of record NC_090269.1, on the reverse strand, counting down.
ATTCATGTCCTGTGCAGCTCTCGTTACACAAAAGCACGGCCTGTCCAGCTCCCTTTACAGAGATTCATGTCCTGTGCAGCTCCCTTTACACAGATTCATGTCCTGTGCAGCTATATTTATACAGATTCATGTCTTGTACAGCTCTATTTACACAGATTCATGTCTTGTACAGCACCCTTTACACAGATTCATGTCCTGTGCAGCTCTCGTTACACAGATGCACGGCCTGTGCAGCTAACTTTACACAGATTCATGTCCTGTGCAGCTTCCTTTATTAATATTCATGTCCTGTGCTGCTTTCGTTGTACAGATCCATGTTTGTGCAGCTCTATTTAAACAGATGCATGTCCTGTACAGCTATCTTTCAACAGATTCATGTCCTGTGCAGCAACACTTTACACAGATTCATGTCCTGTACAGCTCCCTCTACACGGATTTATGTCCTGTGCAGCTCCCCTTACACAGATTCATGTCCTGTGCAGCTCTCGTTATACAGATTCATGTCCTGTGCAGCTCCATTTACACAGGTTCATGTCCTGTACAACTCCCTTTACGCAGATTCATGTCCTGTACAGCCATCTTTAAACAGACTCATGTCCTGTGCAGCAACACTTTACACAGATTCATGTACTGTACAACTCCCTCTGCACAGATTTATGTCCTGTGCAGCTCCCCTTGCACAGATTAATGTCCTCTGCAGCTCTCGTTATACAGATTCATGTCCTGTGCAGCTATCATTACACAGATTCATGTCCTGTGCAGCTATCTTTACACAGATTCATGTACACTGCAGCTATCTTTACACAGATTCTTGCCTTTTGCAGCTATCTTTACACAGATTCATGTCCTGTACAGCTACCTTTACACAGATCCATGTTCTGTACAGCTCTCCTTACAGAGATTCATATCCTGTGCAGCTCCCTTTACACAGATTCATGTCCTGTACAGCTCCCTTTACACAGATTCATGTCCTGTACACCTCCCTTTGCAGAGATTCATGTCTTGTGCAGCTCTCGTTATACAGATTCATGGCCCGTGCAGCTCTCGTTATACAGATTCATGGCTTTTGCAGCTCCCGTTATACAGATGCACGGCCTGTACAACACCCTTTACACAGATTCATGTCCTATACTGCTCCTTTTACACAGATTCTAGTATTGTACAGCTCTCTTTACACAGATCCAGGTCCCATGCAGCTGTTCTTTACAATGATCCAGGGCTTGTGCAGCTCCCTTCACACAGATTCATGTCTGTACAGCCCCCTTTACACAAATCCATGTCATGTACAGCTCTCTTTACACAGATCCAGGTCCCATGCAGCTGTTCTTTACAGAGATCCAGGTCCTGTGCAGCCTCCTTTACACAGATTCATGTCTGTACAGCTCCCTTTACACAGATCCATGTCCTGTACAGATCCATTGCACAGATCCATGCCTGTACAGCTCTCTTTGCACAGATCTAGTTCCCATGCAGCTGGTCTTTATACAGATGCGGGCCCTGTACAGCTATCTTTACACAGATTGATTTCCTGTGCAGCTATCTTTACACAGGTTCATCTCCTGTACAGCACTCCTTATAAAGGCCCATGTCCTGTGCAGCTCTCGTTATACAGATGCACGGCTTGTCCAGCCCTCTTTACACAGATTAATGTCCTGTACAGCTCCCTTTACACAGATTCATGTCCTGTACAGCTATCCTTCCTCAGATTCGTGTCCTGTGCAGCTATCTTTACGCAGATCCATTTCCTTTGCAGCTGCCTTTACACAGAATCATGTCCTGTACTGCTCCCTCTCCACAGATCCATGTCCTGTTCAGCTATCTTTACACAGATTCATGTCCAGTACAGCTCCCTTTGCACATTCATGTCTTGTGCAGCTCTCGTTATACAGATTCATGGCCTGTGCAGCACTCGTTATAGAAATTCATGGCCTGTGCAGCTCTCGTTATACAGATGCACGGCCTGTACAACACCCTTTACACAGATTCATGTCCTATACAGCTCCCTTTACCCAGATCCATGTCCTGTACAGCTCCCTTTGCACATTCATGTCCTGTGCAGCTCTCGTTATACAGATTCATGTCCTGTACAGCTCTCGTTAGACATATTCTTGTCCTGTGCAGCTACCGTTATACAGATGCACGGTTTGTACAGCTCCCTTTACACAGATTCATGTCCTGTACAGCTCCCTTTACAGAGATTCATGACTTGTACAGTTATCTTTACAGAGATTCATGTCCTGTGCAGCTATCTTTGCAGAGATTCATGTCCTGTACAGCCATCGTTATACAGATCCATATTCTGTACAGCTCTATTTACACAGATCCAGGTCCCATGCAGCTGTTTTTATACAGATCCAGGTCCTGTGCAGATTTCTTTACACAGATGCATGTCCTGGGCAGCTATCTTTACACAGATCCATGTCCTTTGCAGCTGCCTTTACACAGAATCATGTCCTGTACTGCTCCTTCTACACAGATCCATGTAATGTACAGCTATCTTTACACAGATTCATGTCCAGTACAGCTCCCTTTACACTGATTCATTTCTTGTACAGTTACCTTTACACGGATTCATGTCCTGTTCAGCTATCGTTACACAGATTCATGACCTGTACAGCTCTCGTTATACAGATCCATGTCCTGTGCAGCTATCTTTACAAAGATTCATGTCTTGTACAGCTCCCTTTACACAGATTCATGCCCTGTACACTTCAGTTTACACAGATTCATGTCCTGTGCAGCTATATTTACACAGATTCATGTCCTGTACAGCTCTCTTTATACAGATCCATGTCCTGTACCTGTACCTTTATGCAGACTCATATCCTGTACAGCTCCCTTTACACAGATTCATGTCCTGTACAGCTCAAATTACACAGATACATGTCCTGTTCAGCTTCTTTTACACAGGTTCATGACTTGCGCAGCTCCATTTACACAGATTCATGTCCTGTACAGCTCTCGTTATATAGATCCATGTCTTGTACAGCTCTCTTTACACAGATTCGTGCCCTGTACAGCTCCCTTTACACAGATTCATGTGCTGTGCAGCTCCCTTTACACAGATCCAGGTCCCATCCAGCTGTTCTTGATACAGATCCAGGTCCCGTGCAAAACCCTTTACACAGATTCATGTACTGTACAGCTCCCTTTACACAGATCCATGTCCTGTACTGCTATCTTAACACAGATCCATGTCCTGCACAGCTAATATTACACAGATCCATGTCCTGTACAGCTCTCTTTACACAGATCCAGGTCCCATGCAGCTGTTCTTTATACAGATCCAGGTCCTGTGCGGCTCACTTCACACAGATTAATGTCTTTTGCAGCTCCATTTACACAGATTCATGTCCTGCGCAGCTCCATTTACACAGATTCATGTCCTGTTCAGCTCCCTTTACACAGGTTCATGACCTGCGCGTCTCCATTTACACAGATTCATGTCCTGTGCAGCTCCCTTTACACAGATTCATGTCCTGTACAGCTCCCTTTACACAGATTCATGCCCTGTACAGCTCCCTTGACACAGATGCATGTCCTGTACAGCTCTCGTTATATAGATCCATGTTTTGTACAGCTCTCTTTACACAGATTCGTGCCCGGTACAGCTCCCTTTACACAGATTCATGTGCTGTGCAGCTCCCTTTACACAGATCCAGGTCCCATCCAGCTGTTCTTGATACAGATCCAGGTCCCGTGCAAAACTCTTTACACAGATTCATGTACTGTACAGTTCCCTTTACACAGATCCATGTCCTGTACTGCTATCTTTACACAGATCCATGTCCTGTACAGCTCACAACACAGATCCATGTTCTGTACAGCTCTCTTTACACAGATCCAGGTCCCATGCAGCTGTTCTTTATACAGATCCAGGTCCTGTGCAGCTCCCTTCACACAGATTCATGTCATGTACAGCTCCCTATACAGAGATTCATGTCCTGTGCAGCTGTCGTTACACAAATGGACGGCCATTACCGCTCCCTTTACACAGATCCACGCCCTGTTCTGCCACTTTATACAGATCCACGTCCTGTACAGCTCACGTTATACAGATCCGTGCGTTGTACAGCTCTCTTTACAAAGATTCGTTTCCTGTACAGCTCCCTTTACACCGATTCATGTCCCGTGCAGCTCTCTTTACACAGATCCATTTTTTGTACAGCTCTCTTTACACAGATTCATGTCCTGTACAGCTCGCTTTACACAGGTTCATGACCTGCACAGCTCCATTTACACAGATTCATCTCCTGTACAGCTCCCTTTACAGAGTTCCACGTCCTGTGCCGCTCTCTTTATACAGATCCATGTCCTGAACAGCTCACTTTAAATGATCCACGTCCTGTACAGCTCACGTTAAACAGATCTATGCCTTGTACAGCTCTCTTTACACAGATTCATGTCTTTTGCAGCTCTCTTACACAGATCCATGTCTTCTGCATCTATCTTTAGACAGATCCTTGCACTCTGCAGCTCCCTTTACACAGATCCATGCCCTGTGGTGCTCGCCTTACACAGACCCTTGTCTTGTACAGCTCTCTTTACACAGATCCATGTCTTGTGTCCAGCTCTCTTTACACAGATTCATGTCACGTGCAGCTCTCTTTACACAGATCCATGCCTTGTACAACTCTCTTTACACAGATTCAAGTCCAGTGCAGCTCTCTTTACACAGGTCCATGACTTGTACAGCTCTCTTTACACAGGTTCATGCCTTGTGCAGCTCCCTTTATACAGATTCATGTCATGTACAGCTCCATTTACACAGATTCATGTCCTTGTACAGCTACCTTTACATAGAGTCATGTCCTGTGCAGCTCTCGTTATTTAGATGCACGGCCTGTGCAGCTAACTTTACACAGCTTCATGTCCTGTACAGCTCCCTTTACACAGATTAATGTCCTGTGTAGCTATCTTTACACAGATTCATGGCCTGTGCAGCTTCCTTTATACAGTTTCATGTCCTGTGAAGCTCTCGTTATACAGATTCAAGTCCTGTGCAGCTTTCTTTATACACATCCATGTTTGTGCAGCTCTCTTTACACAGATCCATGCACTGTACAGCTATCTTTAAACAGATTCGTGTCCTGTGCAGCAACACTTTACACAGATTCATGTCCTGTACAGCTCCACCTACAGAGATTCATGTCCTGTGCTGCTCTCTTTACACAGATTAATGTCCTGTGCAGCTCTCGTTATACAGATTCATGTCCTGTGCAGCTCCCTTTACACAGATTCATGTCTTGTACAGCTCTCGTTATACACATTCATGTTCTGTGCAGCTTCCTTTACACAGATCCATGTGTGTGCAGCTCTCTTTACACAGATCCATGCACTGTACTGCTATCTTTAAACAGATTCATGTCCTGTGCAGCAACACTTTACACAGATTAATGTCGTTTACAGCTCCCCCTAGCACATATTCATGTCCTGTGCAGCTCCCTTTACACAGATTCATGTCCTCTGCACCTCCCGTTATAGAGATTCATGTACTTTGCAGCTCCCTTTACACAGATTCATGCCCTGTGCAGCTATCTTTACACAGATTCATGTACTGTGCAGCCATCTTTACACAGATTCATGTCCTGTAAAGCTATCGCTATACGCATCCATGTCCTGTACAGCTAACTCTACACAGATTCAAGTCCTGTGCAGCTCTCGTAATACAGTTTCATGTCCTGTGCAGCTCTCGTTATACAAATTCATGTCCTGCGCAGCTGTCTTTACTCAGATTCATGTCCTGTGCAGCCATCCTTACAAAGATTCATGTCCTGTACAGCTCTCGCTATACACATCCATGTCCTCTACAGCCATCTCTACACAGATTCATGTCCTGTACAGCTAACTTTACACAGATTCATGTCCTGTATAGCTCACATTAAGCAGATTCAAGTCCAGTACAACTCAATTTACACAGATTAATGTCCAGTGCAGCTATCTTTGCACAGATTTATGCCTTGTGCAGCTCCCTTTATACAGATTCATGTCATGTACAGCTCCATTTACACAGATTCATGTCCTGTACAGCTACCTTTACATAGAGTCATGTCCTGTGCAGCTCTCGTTATTTAGATGCACGGCCAGTGCAGCACCCTTTACAAAGATTCATGTCCTGTGCAGGTCCCGGTATACAGAAGCACGGCCTGTGCAGATCCCTTTACACAGATCCTGTCCTGTGCACCTCCCGTTATACAGATGCACGGCCTGTGCAGCTAACATTACACAGCTTCATGTCCTGTACAGCTCCCTTTACACAGATTAATGTCCTGTGTAGCTATCTTTATACATATCCAGGTCCTGTGCAGCTCCCTTTACACACATTCATGTCCTGTACAGCTCAATTTACACAGATTCATGTCCTGTACAGCTCCCTTTACACAGATTCATGCCCTGTACACATCAGTTTACACAGATTCATGTCCTGTGCAGCTATATTTACACAGATTCATGTCCTGTACAGCTCTCGTTATACAGATCCATGTCCTGTACCTGTACCTTTATGCAGACTCATATCCTGTACAGCTCCCTTTACACAGATTCATGTCCTGTACAGCTCAAATTACACAGATACATGTCCTGTTCAGCTTCTTTTACACAGGTTCATGACTTGCGCAGCTCCATTTACACAGATTCATGTCCTGTACAGCTCTCGTTATATAGATCCATGTCTTGTACAGCTCTCTTTACACAGATTCGTGCCCTGTACAGCTCCCTTTACACAGATTCATGTGCTGTGCAGCTCCCTTTACACAGATCGAGGTCCCATCCAGCTGTTCTTGATACAGATCCAGGTCCCGTGCAAAACCCTTTACACAGATTCATGTACTGTACAGCTCCCTTTACACAGATCCATGTCCTGTACTGCTATCTTAACACAGATCCATGTCCTGTACAGCTAACATTACACAGATCCATGTCCTGTACAGCTCTCTTTACACAGATCCAGGTCCCATGCAGCTGTTCTTTATACAGATCCAGGTCCTGTGCGGCTCACTTCACACAGATTAATGTCCTTTGCAGCTCCATTTACACAGATTCATGTCCTGCGCAGCCCTCGTTATACAGATTCATGTCCTGTGCAGCTCCCTTTACACAGATCCATGTCCTGTACAGCTCCATTTACACAGATTCATGTCCTGTTCAGCTCCCTTTACACAGGTTCATGACCTGCGCGTCTCCATTTACACAGATTCATGTCCTGTGCAGCTCCCTTTACACAGATTCATGTCCTGTACAGCTCCCTTTACACAGATTCATGCCCTGTACAGCTCCCTTGACACAGATGCTTGTCCTGTACAGCTCTCGTTATATAGATCCATGTCTTGTACAGCTCTCTTTACACAGATTCGTGCCCTGTACAGCTCCCTTTACACAGATTCATGTGCTGTGCAGCTCCCTTTACACAGATACAGGTCCCATCCAGCTGTTCTTGATACAGATCCAGGTCCCGTGCAAAACTCTTTACACAGATTCATGTACTGTACAGTTCCCTTTACACAGATCCATGTCCTGTACTGCTATCTTTACACAGATCCATCTCCTGTACAGCTCACAACACAGATCCATGTCCTGTACAGCTCTCTTTACACAGATCCAGGTCCCATGCAGCTGTTCTTTATACAGATCCAGGTCCTCTGCAGCTCCCTTCACACAGATTCATGTCATGTACAGCTCCCTATACAGAGATTCATGTCCTGTGCAGCTGTCGTTACACAAATGGACGGCCATTGCCGCTCCCTTTACACAGATCCACGCCCTGTTCTGCCACTTTATACAGATCCACGTCCTGTACAGCTCACGTTATACAGATCCGTGCGTTTTACAGCTCTCTTTACAAAGATTCGTGTCCTGTACAGCTCCCTTTACACCGATTCATGTCCCGTGCAGCTCTCTTTACACAGATCCATTTTTTGTACAGCTCTCTTTACACAGATTCATGTCCTGTACAGCTCGCTTTACACAGGTTCATGACCTGCACAGCTCCATTTACACAGATTCATCTCCTGTACAGCTCCCTTTACACAGTTCCAAGTCCTGTGCCGCTCTCTTTATACAGATCCATGTCCTGAACAGCTCACTTTATAATGATCCACGTCCTGTACAGCTCACGTTAAACAGATCTATGCCTTGTACAGCTCTCTTTACACAGATTCATGTCTTTTGCAGCTCTCTTACACAGATCCATGTCTTCTGCATCTATCTTTACACAGATCCTTGCACTGTGCAGCTCCCTTTACACAGATCCATGCCCTGTGGTGCTCGCCTTACACAGACCCTTGTCTTGTACAGCTCTCTTTACACAGATCCATGTCTTGTGTCCAGCTCTCTTTACACAGATTCATGTCACGTGCAGCTCTCTTTACACAGATCCATGCCTTGTACAACTCTCTTTACACAGATTCAAGTCCAGTGCAGCTCTCTTTACACAGGTCCATGACTTGTACAGCTCTCTTTACACAGGTTCATGCCTTGTGCAGCTCCCTTTATACGGATTCATGTCATGTACAGCTCCATTTACACAGATTCATGTCCTGTACAGCTACCTTTACATAGAGTCATGTCCTGTGCAGCTCTCGTTATTTAGATGCACGGCCTGTGCAGCTAACTTTACACAGCTTCATGTCCTGTACAGCTCCCTTTACACAGATTAATGTCCTGTGTAGCTATCTTTACACAGATTCATGGCCTGTGCAGATTCCTTTATACAGTTTCATGTCCTGTGAAGCTCTCGTTATACAGATTCAAGTCCTGTGCAGCTTTCTTTATACACATCCATGTTTGTGCAGCTCTCTTTACACAGATCCATGCACTGTACAGCTATCTTTAAACAGATTCGTGTCCTGTGCAGCAACCCTTTACACAGATTCATGTCCTGTACAGCTCCACCTACAGAGATTCATGTCCTGTGCTGCTCTCTTTACACAGATTAATGTCCTGTGCAGCTCTCGTTATACAGATTCATGTCCTGTGCAGCTCCCTTTACACAGATTCATGTCTTGTACAGCTCTCGTTATACACATTCATGTTCTGTGCAGCTTCCTTTACACAGATCCATGTGTGTGCAGCTCTCTTTACACAGATCCATGCACTGTACTGCTATCTTTAAACAGATTCATGTCCTGTGCAGCAACACTTTACACAGATTAATGTCGTTTACAGCTCCCCCTAGCACATATTCATGTCCTGTGCAGCTCCCTTTACACAGATTCATGTCCTCTGCACCTCCCGTTATAGAGATTCATGTACTTTGCAGCTCCCTTTACACAGATTCATGCCCTGGGCAGCTATCTTTACACAGATTCATGTACTGTGCAGCCATCTTTACACAGATTCATGTCCTGTAAAGCTATCGCTATACGCATCCATGTCCTGTACAGCTAACTCTACACAGATTCAAGTCCTGTGCAGCTCTCGTAATACAGTTTCATGTCCTGTGCAGCTCTCGTTATACAAATTCATGTCCTGTGCAGCTGTCTTTACTCAGATTCATGTCCTGTGCAGCCATCCTTACAAAGATTCATGTCCTGTACAGCTCTCGCTATACACATCCATGTCCTCTACAGCCATCTCTACACAGATTCATGTCCTGTACAGCTAACTTTACACAGATTCATGTCCTGTATAGCTCACATTAAGCAGATTCAAGTCCTGTACAACTCAATTTACACAGATTAATGTCCAGTGCAGCTATCTTTGCACAGATTTATGCCTTGTGCAGCTCCCTTTATACAGATTCATGTCATGTACAGCTCCATTTACACAGATTCATGTCCTGTACAGCTACCTTTACATAGAGTCATGTCCTGTGCAGCTCTCGTTATTTAGATGCACGGCCAGTGCAGCACCCTTTACAAAGATTCATGTCCTGTGCAGGTCCCGGTGTACAGAAGCATGGCCTGTGCAGATCCCTTTACACAGATCCTGTCCTGTGCACCTCCCGTTATACAGATGCACGGCCTGTGCAGCTAACTTTACACAGCTTCATGTCCTGTACAGCTCCCTTTACACAGATTAATGTCCTGTGTAGCTATCTTTATACATATCCAGGTCCTGTGCAGCTCCCTTTACACACATTCATGTCCTGTACAGCTCAATTTACACAGATTCATGTCCTGTACAGCTCCCTTTACACAGATTGACGACCTGTACAGCTCCCATTAAACAGATTCATGTCCTGTGCAGCTCTCGTTATACAGATTCATGTCCTGTGCAGCTCTCGTTATACAGATTCATGTCCTGTACAGCTCTCGTTATAAAGGTGCACGGCCTCTACAGCACCGTTTACCCAGATTCATGTCCTGTACAGATCCGTTTGCATATTCATGTCCTGTGGAGCTCCCGTTATACAGATTCATGTCCTGTACAGCTCCCTTTACAGAGATTCATGTCCTGTGCAGCTGTCTTCACACAAATCCATGCCCTGTGCTGCTCGCTTTACACAGATCCATGTCTTGTACAGCTCCCTTTACACAGATGCATGTGTTGTGTGCAGCTCTCTTTACACGGATACATGCCCTGTACAGCTCTCTTTACGCGGATCCATGTCTTGTGCAGCTCTCGTTTTACAGATTCATGTCCTGTGCAGCTCTCGTTATACAGACTCATGTCCTGTACAGCTCTCGTTATAAAGGTGCACGGCCTCTACAGCTCCGTTTACCCAGATTCATGTCCTGTACAGATCCGTTTGGGGCCGATGACCTTAGATGTTAGGCCCCTTAAAACAACAAGCAAGCAGATCCGTTTGCACATTCATGTCCTGTGGAGCTCCCGTTATACAGATTCATGTCCTGTACAGCTCCCTTTACACAGATTCATGTCCTGTACAGCTCCCTTTACACTGATCCATGTGTTGTACAGCTCTCTTTACAAAGATCAAAGCGATGTGCTGCTCGCTTTACACAGATCCATGACCTGTGCAGCTGTCTTCACACAAATCCATGCCCTGTGCTGCTCGCTTTACACAGATCCATGTCTTGTACAACTCTCTTTACACAGATGCATGTGTTGTGTGCAGCTCTATTTACACAGATACATGCCTTGTACAGCTTTCTTTACACATATCCATGCCCTGTACAGCTCTCTTTACACAGATCCATGTTTTGTGCAGCACCCATTGCACAGATTCATGTCTTGTACAGCTCCCTTAGTACATATCCACGTAGTCTACAGCTCACTTTATACAGTTCCATGCCTTGTACACGTCTCTTCACACAGATTCATGTCTTGTGCAGCTCCCTTTACACAGATCCATGTCTTGTGCAGCTCTCTTTACACAGATCCTTGCCCTGTGCAGCTCTCTTCACACAAATACATGCCCTGTGCTGCTGGCTTTACACAGATCCATGTCTTGTACAGCTCTCCTTACACAGATGCATGTCTTGTGTGCAGCTCTCTTTACACAGATTCATGTCCCGTGCAGCTCTCTTTACACAGATGCATGCCTTGTACAGCTCTCTTTACACAGATTCATGTCTAGTGCAGCTCTCTTTACACAGATCCATGCCATGTGCAGCTCCATTTACACAGATCCATGTCTTGTGCAGCTCCCTTTACACAGATTCGTGTCCTGTACAGCTTCCTTTACACTGATCCATGAGTTGTTCAGCTCTCTTTACAATGTTCAAAGCGCTGTGCTGCTCGCTTTACACAGATCCATGTCTTGTAACACTCTCTTTACACAGATTCATGTCCTGTGCAGCTCCCTTTACACAGATTCATGTCTTGTACAGCTCTCTTTACACATATTCATGCCCTCTGCAGCTCTCTTTACACAGATTCATGTCATGTACAGCACTCTTTCCAGAGATCCATGTCTTATACAGCTCTCTTTACACATCGCCATTGCTTGTGCATATATCTTTACACAGATCCATGTCTTGTGCAGCTCTCTTTACAAAGATCCATGCCTTTTGCAGCTCTCTTTACACAGATTCATGCCCTGTGCAGCTCTCTTTACAAGATCCATTTCTTGTGCTGCTCGCTCTACACAGATCCATTTCTTGTGCTGCTCGCTTTACACAGATCCATGTTCTGTACAGCTCAGTTTACACGGATCCATGCCTAGTGCAGCTCTCTCTACACAGATCCATGTCTTGTGCAGCTCCCTATACACAGATTCATGTCTTGTACAGCTCACTTTACACAGATCCATGTCTTGTACAGCTCCCTTGACACAGATCCATGTCCTGTGCAGCTATCGTTACACAAATGCACTGCCTGTACAGCTGTATTTACACAGATTCATGTCCTGTACAGCTCACTTTACACAGATCCACGTCTTGTACAGCTCCCTTTACAAAGATCCACGTACTGTGCAGCTCTCGTTATACAGATGCACGGACTGTGCAGCTCACATTACATAGATTCATGTCCTGTGCAGCTTCCTTTATACAGATTCAAGTCCTGTGCAGCTCTCGTTATACACATTCATGTCCTGTGCAGCTCTCTTTACACAGATCCATGCCCTGTGCAGCTCTCTTCACACAAATCCATGCCCTGTGCTGCTGGCTTTACACAGATCCATGTCTTGTACAGCTCTCTTTACACAGATGCATGTCTTGTGTGCAGCTCTCTTTACACAGATTCATGTCTAGTGCAGCTCTCTTTACACAGATCCATGCCATGTGCAGCTCCGTTTACACAGATCCATGCCCTGTGCAGCTCTCTTTACACGGATCCATGTCTTGTGCAGCGCCCTTTACACAGATTCGTGTCCTGTACAGCTTCCTTTACACTGATCCATGAGTTGTACAGCTCTCCTTACAATGATCAAAGCGCTGTGCTGCTCGCGTTACACAGATCCATGTCTTGTAACACTCTCTTTACACAGATTCATGTCCTGTGCGGCTCCCTTTACACAGATTCATGTCTTGTACAGCTCTCTTTACACATATTCATGCCCTCTGCAGCTCTCTTTACACAGATTCATGTCATGTACAGCACTCTTTCCAGAGATCCATGTCATGTACAGCTCTCTTTACACAGCGCCATTGCTTGTGCATCTATCTTTACACAGATCCATGTCTTGTGCAGCTCTCTTTACAAAGATCCATGTCTTTTGCAGCTCTCTTTACACAGATTCATGCCCTGTGCAGCTCTCTTTACAAGATCCATTTGTTGTGCTGCTCGCTTTACACAGATCCATTCCTTGTGCTGCTCGCTTTACACAGATCCATGTTTTGTACAGCTCAGTTTACACGGATCCATGCCTAGTGCAGCTCTCGCTACACAGATCCATGTCTTGTGCAGCTCCCTATACACAGATTCATGTCTTGTACAGCTCACTTTACACAGATCCATGTCTTGTACAGCTCCCTAGGCACAGATCCATGTCCTGTGCAGCTATCGTTACACAAATGCACGGCCTGTACAGCTGTATTTACACAGATTCATGTCCTGTACAGCTCACTTTACACAGATCCACGTCTTGTACAGCTCCCTTTACAAAGATTCACGTACTGTGCAGCTCTCGTTATACAGATGCACGGCCTGTGCAGCTAACATTACATAGATTCATGTCCTGTGCAGCTTCCTTTATACAGATTCAAGTCCTGTGCAGCTCTCGTTATACACATTCATGTCCTGTGCTGCCCTCTTTGTACAGATCTATGTTCGTGCAGCTCACTTTACACAGATCCATGTACTGTACAGCTATCTTTAAACAGATTCATATCCTGTGCAGCTACACTTTACACAGATTCATGTCCTTTACAGCTCCCTCTGTACAGACTCATGTGCTGTGCGGCACCCTTTACACAGATTCATGTCCTGTGCAGCTCTCGTTATACAGATTGATGTCCTGTGCAGCTCCCTTTACACAGAATCATGTCCTGTACAGCTCCCTTTACACAGATTAATGTCCTGTACAGCTCAATTTACACAGATTCATGTCCTGTACAGCTCCCTTTACACAGATTCACGACCTGTACAGCTCCCATTAAACAGATTCATGTCCTGTGCAGCTCTGGTTATACAGATTCATGTCCTGTGCAGCTCTCGTTATACAGACTCATGTCCTGTACAGCTCTCGTTATAAAGGTGCACGGCCTCTACAGCTCCGTTTACGCAGATTCATGTCCTGTACAGATCCGTTTGCACATTCATGTCCTGTGGAGCCCCCGTTATACAGATTAATGTCCTGTACAGCTCCCTTTACAGAGATTCATGTCCTGTGCAGCTGTCTTCACACAAATCCATGCCCTGTTCTGCTCGCTTTACACAGATCCATGTCTTGTACAGCTCTCTTTACACAGATGCATGTGTTGTGTGCAGCTCTCTTTACACGGATACATGCCCTGTACAGCTCTCTTTACGCGGATCCATGTCTTGTGCAGCTCTCGTTGTACAGATTCATGTCCTGTGCAGCTCTCGTTATACAGACTCATGTCCTGTACAGCTCTCGTTATAAAGGTGCACGGCCTCTACAGATCCGTTTACCCAGATTCACGTCCTGTACAGATCCGTCTGCACATTTATGTCCTGTGGAGCTCCCGTTATACAGATTCATGTCCTGTACAGCTCCCTTTACACAGATTCATGTCCTGTACAGCTCCCTTTACACTGATCCATGTATTGTACAGCTCTCTTTACAAAGATCAAAGCGATGTGCTGCTCGCTTTACACAGATCCATGACCTGTGCAGCTGTCTTCACACAAATCCATGCCCTGTGCTGCTCGCTTTACACAGATCCATGTCTTGTACAGCTCTCTTTTCACAGATGCATGTGTTGTGTGCAGCTCTATTTACACAGATACATGCCTTGTACAGCTCTCTTTACACATATCCATGCCCTGTGCAGCTCTCTTTACACAGATCCATGTTTTGTGCAGCTCCCTTTACACAAATTCATGTCTTGTACAGCTCCCTTTGTACATATCCACGTAGTCTACAGCTCACTTTATACAGTTCCATGCCCTGTACACGTCTCTTCACACAGATTCATTTCCCGTGCAGCTCTCTTTACACAGATGCATGCCTTGTACAGCTCTCTTTACACAGATCTATGTCTAGTGCAGCTCTCTTTACACAGATCCATGCCATGTGCAGCTCCGTTTACACAGATCCATGCCCTCTGCAGCTCTCTTTACACGGATCCATGTCTTGTGCAGCTCCCTTTACACATATTCGTGTCCTGTACAGCTTCCTTTACACAGATCCATGTCTTGTACAGCTCTCTTTACACAGATGCATGTCTTGTGTGCAGCTCTCTTTACACAGATCCATGTCTTGTACAGCTCTCTTTACACAGATGCATGTCTTGTGTGCAGCTCTCTTTACACAGACTCATGTGCTGTGCAGCACCCTTTACACAGATTCATGTCCTGTGCAGCTCTCGTTATACAAATTCATGTCCTGTGCAGCTCTCTTTACACAGAATCATGTCCTGTAGAGCTACCTTTACACAGATTCATGGCCTGTGCAGCTATCTTTTCACAAATTCAATCCTAGTGCAGCCATCCTTACACGGATCCATATCCTGTACAGTTATCGTTATACACATCCATGTCCTGTACAGCTATCTCTACACAGATTCATGTCCGGTGCAGCTTGCTTTACACAGATTCATGTCCTGTACAGCTCCCTTCAAACAGATTCAAGTCCGGTACAGCTCAATTTAAACAAATTCATGTCTTGTGCACCTATCTTTACACAGATTCATGCCCTGTGCAGCTACCTTTACACAGAGTCATGTCGTGTACAGCTGTCTTTATACAGATTCATGTTCTGTACAGCTCTCCTTACTCAGATTCATGTCCTGTGCAGCTCTCTTTACACACTGATTTCCTGTGCAGCTATATTTACACAGATTCTTGTCTGTACAGTTCTCGTTATAGAGATCCATGTCCTGTGCAGCTCTCGTCATACAGATTCATATCCTGTACAGCTCTCGTTATACAGATGCACGGCTTGTCCAGCTCCTTTTACACAGTTTCTTGTCCTGTGCAGGTCCCTTTACACAGATCCATATACTTTGCAGATCCCTTTATTCAGATTCAAGTTCGGTACAGCCCAATTTACACAGAATCATGTCCTGTGCAGCTATGTTTACAGATTCATGCCCTGTGCAGCTATCTTTACACAGATTCATGTCCTGTGCGGCTGACTTTACACAGATTCATGCCCTGTGCAGCTCCCTTTACACAGATTCATGTCCTGTGCCGCTCTCGTTATACAGATGCACGGCCTGTGCAGCTAACATTACACAGATTCATGTACTGTGCAGCTTCCTGTATACAGATTCAAGTCCTGTGCAGCTCTCGTTATACAGATTCATGTCCTGTGCAGCCTCCTTTATACAGATCCATGTTTGTGCAGCTCTCTTTACAGAGATCCATATCCTGTTCAGCTATCTTTAAATAGATTCATGTCCTGTGCAGCAACACTTTACACAGATTCATGTCCTGTACAGCTCCCTTTACACAGATTCATGTCCTGTGCAGCTCCCTTTACACAGGTTCATATCCTGTATAGCTCCCTTTACACAGATTAATGTCCTGTGCAGCTCCCTTTACACAGATTCATGTCCTGTGCGGGACCGGTTATACGGAAGCACGGCCTGTGGAGCTCCCTTTACACAGATTCATGTCCTGTGAAGCTCTCGTTACACAGATGCACGGCCTGTGCAGCTAACTTTACACTCATTCATGTCCTGTGCAGGTTTCTTTATACAGATTCATATACTGTGCAGCTCTCGTTGTACAGATTCATGTCCTGTGCAGCCTTCGTTATACAGATCCGTGTTTGTGCAGCTCTCTTTAAACGGATCCATGTCCTGTACAGCTATCATTAAGCAGATTCTTGTCCTGTGCAGCAACAATTTACACAGATTCATGTCCTGTACAGCTCCCTCTACACACATTTATGTTCTGTGCAGCTCCCCTTAGACAGATTCATGTTCTGTGCAGCTCTCGTTATACAGATTCATGTCCTGTGCAGCTCTCGTTATACAGATTCATGTCCTGTACAGCTCTCGTTTTACAGATGCACGGCTTGTCCAGCTCCCTTTACACAGTTTAATGTCCTGTGCAGCTCTCTTTACGAAAATGCACGGCCTGTCCAGCTCCCTTTACACAGATTCATGTCCTGTACAGCTCCCTTTACACAGATTAATGTCCTGTACAGCTCCCTTTACACAAATTCATGTCCTGTACAGCTCCCTTTACACAGATTATAGTCATGTGCAGCTCTCTTTACACTGATTGACTTCCTGTGCAGCTGTATTTATATAGAATCTTGTCTGTACAGCTCTCGTTATAGAGATCCATGTCCTGTGCAGCTCTCGTTATACAGATTCATGTCCTGTGCAGCTCTCGTTACACAAATGCACGACCTGTCCTGCTCCCTTTACTCAGATTCATGTCCTGTACAGCTCCCTTTACACAGACTCATGTCCTGTACGGCTCCCTTTACACAGATTCATGTCCTGTACAGCTCAATTTACACAGATACATGTCCTGTGCAGCTCCATTTACACAGATGCATGTCCCGTGCAGCTCCCTTTACAACAATCCATGTCCTGTACAGCAATCTTTACACTGATCCACGTCTTGTACAGCTCCCTTTACACACATTCATGTCCTGTGCCGCTCTCGTTATACAGATGCACGGCCTGTGCAGCTAAAATTACTCAGATTCATGTTCTGTGCAGCTATCTTTACACAGATTCATGTCGTGTACAGCTATCTTTTACACAGATTCATGTCCTGTTCAGCTCCCTTTACACAGATTCCTGTCATGTGCAGCTCCCTTTACACAGATTCATGTCCTGTACAGCTCCCTTTACACAGATTCATGTCCTGTTCAGCTCCATTTACACAGGTTCATGACCTGCGCAGCTCCATTTACACAGATTCATGTCCTGTGCAGCTCCCTTTACACAGATTCATGTCCTGTACAGCTCGCTTTACACAGATTCATGCCCTGTACGTCTCCCTTTACAAGGATTCATGTCCTGTACTGCTCTCAGTATATAGATCCATGTCTTGTACAGCTCTCAATACACAGATCCAGGTCCCATCCTGCTGTTATTTATACAGATCCAGGTCCCGTGCAAAACCCTTTACACAGATTCATGTACTGTACAGCTCCCTGTACACAGATATATCCTGTACAGCTCCCTTTACACAGATCCATGTCCTGTACTGCTATCTTTACACAGATCCATGTCCTGTACAGCTCCCATTACACAGATCCATGTCCTGTACAGCTCTCATTACACAGATCCAGGTCCCATGCAGCTGTTCTTTATACAGATCCAGGTCCTGTGCAGCTACCTTTACACCGATTCATGTCCTGTGCAGCTATCTTTACACAGATTCATGTCCTGTGCAGCTATCTTTACACAGATTCTTGCCTTATGCAGCTATCTTTACACAGATTCATGTCCTGTACAGCTACCTTTACACAGATCAATGTTCTGTATAGCTTTCCTTACACAGATTCATGTCCTGTGCAGCTCCCGTTATACAGATTCATGTCCTGTACAGCTCCCTTTACACAGATTCATGTTATCGTGATATTGGAAGAACAGTCAAGTAAACATACTAGTCTCGTTTCTTTTCTATTTAATATTGTTATCAAAAAATCTAAAAATCTAAGATATAACACTTATGACACAATGATATTAAATAAAGATATAAAACATAGCACAGTCCCAAGAATGATCTCAAGTAGTGTCTATTAATTCCCAACATTCTCCCCACCGTTGTCAACCTCTAGGGGGATGACCAGCTGAATTGGTTGGGCTATTTTATGTCCCTGTGGGTTTCGAAGGATCACAGTCCTTATCTTCTGGTTCCTTCCTTCTAGTAACCTCTCTATTCTTGCCCTTTTCCACAATTGGCGTGGTCGTCCATCTTCTTGAATCAACGCCAGATCTCCGGGTCTAAACTCAATGGATCTCCCAGACTCACCTCGAGCTTCATGAAAGCTCTTGAGTTCTAAGAGGTACTCCTTGGTCCATCTTCTCCAAAAGTCATCCGAAAGTTTTTGTCTCAGCCTGAATTCTCTTGTCAAGGCAAGTCTGGTAGTCTATTCTGGTCCCGTTGGCACGGTCATGAGTCCTTCACCAACAAGAAAGTGTGCCGGCGTCAGGGGTTCAGCGTCATCTCCATGCAAGATCGGTCTTGAGTTTATCGCAGCTTCAATATTGACTAGAGTGGTGTTAAACTGTTCTTCTGTAAGTCTTGATAGTCCCAGCACCTTTCTTAGACATCGCTTAACTGTGCCTACCATTCTCTCCCACCATCCTCCCCACCAAGCTGCCCGTGGGGCGATGAACTTCCAAGTTATACTGTCTTTGGCGAGGAATCGATGGGTCTCCGAAGATGACAGTGCCTTCCAAAATTCCGACAGTTCTGAATTGGTGGCCTGAAATGTCCTTGCGTTGTCTGCATATATAGTATGTGGTAGTCCACGCCTACCAGCAAACCTTTGAAGGGCCATAAGGAATGTGTCAATGGTCATACTGGAACATAACTCTAAATGCAACGCACTTGTAACAGCACAAGTGAATAGCGCTATGTAAGCCTTTTCCATCGTCATGCCTATTTGGATATAGAGGGGACCGGCGAAGTCTATCCCGGTAATTGCAAAGGGTTTCGACGGTCTCACCCTCTCCGCAGGTAGTGGAGCTTCGATGTGCTGCCCTCTAGGGTTCTTCATGATTCTGCATGGGAGGCAGGTGTGCAAGACCCTCTTAACAGTTTGACGAGCTTTAGGGATCTAGAACTCTTTTCGGAGCTCCGACAGTATTACCCGAACTCCAAAATGATGTAGTCTGATGTGTGTTTGCCGAATGAGTAGATACGTGAATCGATGAGAGCCGTCTAGAAGTATTGGGTGCCGTCGCTCCTTAGCGAGGTCCGCACAGTGCAATCGACCCCCGAGGCGGAGGAGTCCGCCTTCAACGAAGGGGTTGAAGGGTCCTATTTTGGATTCTTTAGGAATTGGGCGACCGTCTTGGAGTGCTTGAAGTTCTAGTGCAAAACATTCTCGTTGAACAGCTCCTATCCAGTATCTACGTGCCTTTGCGAGCTCCACCGCTGTTAGTTCTACTGTAAGCTTCTCTCGATTGCGAGTGTTGTGTGTAAAGCGAAGTATCCAACCAGTAATACGCATCAGTTTCCAGTAGGAACTGAACTTCGAACTGTCTATAACGCTGGAATATGTGGTCGTTGTCATTACATGTTTTATGTTTCTCTTCTTCTCCTCGGGAAGTTGCTCGCTTGGGGTTTGAGCACCAGATGACCAACATTCCTCACGATGTGCAAGCCATGTGGGTCCATTCCACCACTTGGGCTCATTCCGTATCTGGTCACCACGAAGTCCTCGTGTAAGGTGATCAGCCGGGTTCTCATGTCCAGGGCAATGCCTCCACTGACTTGGAGTTGAGTACGATTGAATCTCCGTTACTCTGTTGCAGACGAAGGTTTTCCATCTGTTTGGGTCACTGTGTATCCAACCCAAGGTGACAGTAGAATCCGTCCATAGTATTGCCTGAGTGATATCGTGGCCTGTAGCTGCACAGAAATAGGACAGTAATCGTGCTCCCACTAGCGCTGCTAGTAGTTCGAGCCTTGGCAAGGTTACCTTCTTGATCGGGGTGAGCCTGTTCTTGCTGCAGGCCAGATGGACGAGTACAGTGCTTCCTTCGTTCGCGCGAATGTACAAAACCGCCCCATATGCCCTTTCTGAAGCATCACAAAATACGTGGATCTGAACCTTGCTCGTCGTTGAAGCAGCTAGCCACCGCGGAATTTGTATGCGTGAAAGAGAGGATAAGGAGGATGCCCAAGTGTTCCATGATGCTCCGATATCAAGGGGTAGCAACTCGTCCCAGTCAATTCCCCTGTTCCACGTATCCTGGAATAACAGCTTACTGAGGAGGGATACTGGGGATAACAGTCCGAGTGGATCATAGAATCTAGCCGTAATCTGTAATAACTTCCTCTTGGTGATTGGTCCTTCAGGTAAAGCCTTGGTGATCTCCTCTGGGTTAATGTAAAGGTTATCCGTTTCTGTATTCCAGTAAACGCCTAGTACCTGCGTCTCTACGTTGACCTCTTGACCTTCTGCTCTCCAGATGGCCTTTAGCGAGTCTGAATTAGTGGCCCATTTCGCTAGGTGGAAGTTCATCAATTTCATCAGTGCAGTAAGTTCGTAATACAGGGCAATCACACCATTGTCATTATCTGCGCCGGATACGAAGTCGTCCATAAAGGTATTGTCATCTATGAGGGGTGCTGCAATAGGAAATGTCGTCTTGTATCTGTCGGCAAGTTCCCTCAGTGTTGCTGAAGGCAAGAACGGACTGCAAGTCAGGCCAAATGGGAGCCTAGTGAAGCGATAGGTCACTACCTCGTCCGTCGTGTGGTAACTTCCGTTACTGTCCTGGGTGACCCTGTACCACAAGAATCTGGTCAAGTCCCTGTCATCCTCGTGCAAGATCAGCTGAAAAAATGCCTGTGTAATATCAGTAATGATGGCCATGGGATGTAGCCTGAATCGTAGTAGAATAGCCAGTGTCTCCGGTAACAGATCTGGACCTGCCTCTAAAGCATCGTTGAGAGACGGTGAGTTGGTTTCGTGAGAAGATGCGTCGAAAACTATTCTCCATTTTGTTTTTCCCAGTTTCTACTTCTTTACAGCTTGGTGGGGGAGATAAAACGTGGTGTTCTTTGGATCTCCAGTAGGTGTGACTTCTATTTGTCCTTTCATGATATGATCCAGCATTTGGTTGTAGTACACCTCCTTTAGAGTGCTATTGTTTTGAAGTCTTTTGATCAAGTTATCAAATCGAAGTTCCGCGTTTATCTTGTTACTTGAAGGAAGAACATCCTGCTTTCTTGGTAGGCAGACCACTCTCCGGCGACCTTCAACGCGATAGGTTGCCTTGAATTCTTGAAGAATGGCAGAGTCTTTCTCAGTTAGGTCCCGATTTTGATTTGCAACTATTCCCATTGCCTCTAGATCCCAGAATTTTCTTAGTTCATCATCCGAAGGTGAGCTAGCTTGTCGAATGAAGTTCACAACAGTAGAATTCACACAAGTCCCTGATCGGCTTCCATTTAAGATCCATCCAAAAATAGTTGGAATCAGAACGATCGATTCAGATATTCGAATCGGTGAACCGTCCTTCACTATTTTCCAATATTGGTCACTGCCAATTAAGATCTCAACGGGCAGGTTTTCTTTCGAATCAGACCTAGGGTCTGCTAACTGCAATTTGCGTACGTGCGCCCAAGTTTTGATGTCTTGTGGAGCTGCTGGTTGAGGTGAGATTGAGTGTGCACTTTCGTAAGCTTTCATGGAAACCTTGAAGTTTGTGTAAACTCCTTTCATACTGAACCTGACAACTCTGCGCTGACATGATGGTTTAGTCTGGGACTCAAATGTGCAAACAGTCAGTTCTCTTTTGTCGGTGGTTAGTAGCTGTAGGTCGTCTATCAGTGATCTTGATATAAATGTTGCCTGACTTCCACTGTCTAGTATACATAGAGTAAGTCGGCTTATCCCTGTAGGTCCAGTGATTCTTACTTGAGCTGTCTGCAAGAATGTGAAACCTGGTGTGGTGATATCTATTTTTCCTACAGAAGCTGTGTTGGCCTGATGTTCTGAGGTCTTGTGACTCCTTCCGTTGTCGCAAAGGGATTTATGGTGCGACTTCTTGCAGTTATCACACTGTGCCTTTCCTTTCTTTCGACAATTGAACGCCGTATGCCCTCGATTGAGGCACAGGAAGCACCGGTTAGCTCTCTTCAGCCTCTCCTTTCGCTCCGTAACGTTTGTGATTTTCTTACAGTCCTGAGCCCAGTGACCTCTTGATTCACAAAAGACGCAAAATGGTTCCGGCCCCTTAACCTCTTTTCCTGCTAAGCCTTTAGGATCGGCACGGACGTGAAGAGCTTCCGCCGTAGTGGGGTAGCTTGATGATATGGAGGTTTCACCACGAATCTTTTGTGTAGTAAGCGCTCCGTCAACTTCCTCACCGAGGAACTCCATTAGTTTGAGGATGTTACCCTCCGAAAGGTCTTTTCGCTTTGCGTGAATGATCCAGCGACGGCATATATCGTCTGGAAATGCTCGGAGGATCTTCTGTGCAAGTACTCGGCCATAGGCGTTCACATCTTCCCCGAGAGCGCGCAGAGCTTGAATGCGGCGATTGCAGTCAATAAACGTAGAATTAAGTGCGTTCGGTGTGGCAAACTGGATGGGCTTAATACATTCTATGTAGTCCAAGTGGGCCTGTATGATTCTATTCTTGTCGCCGTAGCGAGCTTCAAGAATTTTCTTAGTCTCTTCATAAGTCTCGGCCGTCACTGCGATGCCGTCAATCAAGTGCTTCGGTTCCCCCTCTAAATAACCACTCAGAAATATATGTTTATTAATAGTAGAGAGTGACGTGTCCTTATCGATTGACTGTTCGAAGTGTTCCCAGAAACGTGCCCATGTTTCTATATTACCTGAGAAGGGTTCTAGTCTTATTGGGGGGAGTCTTAACGTGGTTGAGGGAACAGCTGGGGCAAGTGTTGGTACCGTCTGTGTGTTCGTGAGTCTAAGATTCGACATCGCGCTTTCAAGTTTTTTCTCCATCCCATGTGAAATGCGAATGATAGTGCGCTTGGCGTTCTCTATATATTCCTCACATGTACTTATGTCATCAGCGTACGCGGTGTCATCCAGGAGGTCGTGAACCTCATCGTCCAGGGCTCTTAATTTATCCAAAGTCTCTTGTAACCTATCCTTATAGTACTCGTAATCCTCTGGAGAGGTAGACTCAGTAAACTCTTGTGCTTTCTCCACGAGACGTGTGATGTTTGCCCTTTCCCTAGCACGTCTTCTTTTCAATTGGTGTAGTCGTGTGTTCGCGTTACCGCCTTCCATACTGGACCTCTAGACGTGAATTTGCTATAGTAAAATAGTGTATTTGATAGGGACTTCGTAATAGCGTGGGAAATATTTCGTTACTTGATCTATTATTAATCGTACTCCGATGTATTGCGACGTAGTACAAGGAAAGCCAGCAGATGGCAGCACTGGTCAATTAGTCGTGCGTGACGTCTTCTCCAAGTGACGTAAATAAACAACATGGCTACCCTTCCAGCTTAACCAATAAACTATCTATGCGTTTGCACTACAAATACTACTTATACCCCTTTTTTATCGTACTATGCTTTATGCGGTATTTGGAAGTTCCTTAAGTATTTCAGATATTAACAGGAACAAAATTACATCTGAGAAATATTACCGTACGTTGATGGCTTGGCGTGATAGGTTTTATTTCCACGGCAGCAATTTTCCCGTAGTCTCCTTACGGAACGTGTAGTAAACCAATGATTACCTATTTAGTCTTCTAGTATATTGCCTATTCGCGCTGGAGTGTAGTTCTTCCCGTGTTTCCGGCACCAAAATTATATCGTGATATTGGAAGAACAGTCAAGTAAACATACCAGTCTCGTTTCTTTTCTATTTAATATTGTTATCAAAAAATCTAAAAATATAAGACTCATGACACACTGATATTAAATAAAGATATAAAACAAAGCACAGTCCAAAGAATGATCTCAAGTAGTGTCTATTAATTCCAAACACATGTCCTGTACACCTCCCTTACACAGATTCATGTCTTCTGCAGCTCTCGTTATACAGATTCATGTCCTGTGCAGCTCTCGTTATACAGATACACGGCCTGTACAGCTCCCTTTACACAGATTCATGTCCTATACAGCTCCTTTTACACAGATTCATGTCCTGTACAGCTCTCGTTATACAGATCCATGTATTGTACAGCTCTCTTTACACATATCCAGGTCCCATGCAGCTGTTCTTTACACAGATCCAGGTCACATGCAGCTGTTCTTTACACAGATCCAGGTCCTGTGCAGCTCCCTTTACACAGATTCATGTCTGTACAGCTCCCTTTACACAGATCCATGTCCTGTACAGCTCCCTTTACACAAATTCATGTCCTGTACAGCTATCTTTACACAGATCCATGTACTGTACAGCTCCCATTACCCAGATCCATGTCCTGTACAGCTCTATTTGCAAAGATGCAGGGCCCATGCAGCTGGTCTTTATACAGATCCAGGTCCTGTACAGCTACCTTTACACAGATTGATTTCCTGTGCAGCTATCATTACACAGGTTCATGTCCTGTACAGCTATCGTTATACAAATCCATGTCCTGTGCAGCTCTCGTTGTACAGATTAATGCTCTGTACAGCTCTCGTTATACGTATGCACAGCGTGTCCAGCTCCCTTTACACAGTTTCGTGTCCTGTGCAGCTCCCTTTACACAGATCCATGTCATGTGCAGCTCCCTTTATACAGATTCATGTCCTGCACAGCTCCGTTTACACAGATTCATGTCTGGTGCAGCTCCCTTTACACAGTTTCAAGAACTGTGCAGCTCTCGTTACACAAATGCACGGCCTGTCCAGCCCTCTTTACACAGATTCATGTCCTGTACAGCTCCCTTTACAAAGATTCATGTCCCGCACAGCTCCCTTTACACAGGTTCACGTCCTGTACAGCTATATTTAAGCAGATTCCTGTCCAGTGCAGCTATCCTTACACAGAATCATAACCCGTGCAGCCATCTTTACACAGATTCATGTCCTGTACAGCTCTCGTTATACAGATCCATGTCCTGTACAGCTATCTTTACACAGATTCATGTCCCGTGCAGCCATCTTTACACAGATTCATGTCCTGTACAGCTCTCGTTATACAGATCCATGTCCTGTACAGCTATCTTTACACAGATTCATGTCCTGTACAGCTCCCTTTTCACAGATTCATGTCCTGTACAGCTCAATTTACACAGATCCATGTCCTAAGCAGCCATCTTTACACAGATTCATGTCCTGTACAGCTCTCTTTACACAGATTCATGTCCCGTGCAGCTCCCTTTACACAGATTCATGTCCTGCACAGCTCCCTTTACACTGCTTCATGTCCTGTACAGCTCCCTTTACACAGATTAATGTCCTGTACAGCTCTCCTTATACAGATCCATGTCTTGTACAGCTCTCTTAACGCAGATCCAGGTCCCATGCAGCTGTTCTTTATAAAGATCCAGGTCCTGGGCAGCTCCCTTTACAGAGATTCATGTAATATACAGCTCCCTATACACAGGTCAATGCCCTGTACAGCTCCCTTTACACAGATTCATGTCCTGTACAGCTCTCGTTATACAGATCCATGTCTTGTACAGCTCTCTTTACACAGATCCAGTTCCCGTGCAGCTGTTATTTATACAGATCCAGGTCCTGTGCAGCTCCTTTTACACAGATTCATGTCCTCTAGAGCTCCCTTTACACAGATCCATGTCATGAACAATTCCCATTACACAGATCCATGTCCTGTACAGCTATCTTTACACATATCCATGTCCTGTACAGTTCCCTTTACACAGATTCAAGTCCTGTGCAGCTCTCGTTATACAGGTTCATGTCCTGTACAGCTCTCGTTATACAGATCCATGTCCTGTACAGCTCTATTTACACAGAACCAGGTCCCATGCAGCAGTTTTTTATACACATCCAGGTCCTGTGCAGATTTCTTTACACAGATGCATGTCCTGTGCAGCTATCTTTACACAGATCCATGTCCTGTGCAGCTCCCTTTACACAGAATCATGTCCTGTACTGCTCTCTCTACACAGATTCATGTCCAGTACAGCTCCTTTACACTGATTCATGTCCTGTACAGTTATCTTTACACAGATTCATGTCATGTGCAGCTATCTTTACACAGATTTATGTCGTGTACAGCTATCTTTACACAGATTCATGTCCTGTACAGCTCTCTTTACACAGATTCATGTCCTGTGCAGCACGCTTTACACAGATTCATATCCTGCACAACTCCCTTTACACTGCTTCATGTCCTTAGAGCTCCCTTTAAACCGATTCATGTCTTGTGCAGGTCCCATTACACAGATTCATGTCGTGTACAGCTCCCTTTACACAGATTCATGTCCTGTACAGCTCCCTTTACACAGATTCATGTCCTGTGCAGCTCTCGTTATACAGATCCACGTCCCCTCGAAGTCCTTTAAGTGCAGCTCACTTTATACATACCCATGGTCTGTACACTTCCCTTTATACAGATCCACGCCCTATGCAAGTCTCTTCAAACAGATCTATGTCCTGTGGAGCTCCCCTTATTACGATCCAGGTACAGCACAGCACACTTTATACAGATCCACGTCCGGTGCAGCTCTCTTTAAGCAGATCCATGTCCTGGAACGCTCACTTTATACTGATCCACGTCCTGCACAGCTCCCTTCATACAGATCCGCGTCCTGAACAGCTCACTTTATACAGATCCACGCCCTGTTCAGCCACTTTATACAGATCCAGGTACTCACCAGCTGACTTTATACAGATCCATGCCTTGTACACCTCTCTTCACACAGATTCATGTCTTGTGCAGCTCTCGTTACACAGATCCATGTCTTGTGCAGCTCTCTTTACACAGAACCATACCCTGTGCAGCTGTCTTCACACAAATCCACGCCCTGTGCTGCTGGCTTTACACAGATCCAAGTCTTGTACAGCTCACTTTACACAGATGCATGTCTTGTGTGCAGCTCTCTTTACACAGATTCATGTCCCGCGCAGCTCTCTTTACACAGATGCATGCCTTGTACAGCTCTCTTCACACAGATCCATGCCCTGTGCAGCTCTCTTTACACAGATTCATGTCATGTGCAGCTCCCTTTACACAGATTCATGTCTTGTACAGCACCCTCTATACAGATCCACGTACTCTAGAGCTCACTTTATACAGATCCATGCCTAGTACACCTCTCTTCACACAGATTCATGTCTTGTGCAGCTCTCTTTACACAGATCCATGCCTTGTGCAACTCACTTTACACAGATCCATGCCCTGTGCAGCTCTCTTCACACAAATCCACGCCCTGTGCTGCTGGCTTTACACAGATCCAAGTCTTGTACAGCTCACTTCATACAGATGCATGTCTTGTGTGCAGCTCTCTTTACACAGATTCAAGTCCCGTGCAGCTCTCTTTACACAGATCCATGCCTTGTACAGCTCTCTTTACACAGATTCATGTTTGTACAGGTCTCTTTACATAGATCCATGCCATGTGGAGCTCCCTTTACACAGATCCATGCCCTGTGCAGCTCCCTTTACACCGATCCATGTCTTGTGCAGCTCCTTTTACACAGATTCATGTCTTGTACAGCTCCCTTTACACAGATCCATGTCTTGTACAGCTCTCTTTACAAAGATCCAAGCGCTGTGCTGCTCGCTTTACACAGATCCATGTCTTCTACAGCTCTCTTTACACAGATTCATGTTCTGTGCAGCTCCCTTTAAAAGATTCATGTCTTGTACAGCTATCTTTACACATATTTATGCCCTCTGCAGCCCCTTTACACAGATTCATGTCTTGTACAGCTCTCTTTCCAGAGATCCATGTCATGTACAGCTCTCTTTACACTGAGCCAGGGCCTGTGCAGCTCTCTTTACACAGGTCCATGTCTTGTACAGCCCCCTTGACACAGATCCGTGCCCTGTGCAGCTATCGTTACACAAATGCACGGCCTTTACTGCTCTCTTCATACAGATTCATTTATTGTACATCTCTCTTTACACAGATCCACGTCTTGTACAGCTCCCTTTACACAGATTCATGTCCTGTGCCGCTGTCGTTATACAGATGCACGGCCTGTGCAGCTAACATTACACAGATTCATGTCCTGTGCAGTTTCCTTTATACAAATTCAAGTACTGTGCAGCTCTCGTTATACAGATTCATGTCCTGTGCAGCCTCCTTTATACAGATCCATGTTTGTGCAGCTCTTTTTACAGAGATCCATGTCCTTTACAGCTATCTTTAAAAAGATTCATATCCTGTGCAGCAACACTTCACGCAGATTCATGTCCATTACAGCTCCCTCTACACAGATTCATGTCCTGTGCAGGTCCCATTACGCAGATTCATGTCCTGTGCAGCTCTCGTTATACAGATTCATGTCCTGTGCAGCTCCCTTCACACAGATTCATGTCCTGTACAGCTCCCTTTACACAGATTAATGTCCTGTGCAGCTATCTTTACATAGATACATGACCTGTGCAGCTATCTTTACACCTATTCATGTCCTGTGCAGCTAACATTACACAGATTAATGTCCTGTGCAGCCATCTTTACACAGATTCATGTCCTGTACAGCTCTAGTTATCCACATCCATGTCCTGTACAGCTACCTCTACACCGATTCATGTCCTTTACAGCTATCGTTACACAGATTCATGTCCTGTGCAGCTATCTTTACACAGATTCTTGATTTATGCAGCTATCTTTACACAGATTCTTGTCCTGTACTGCTACCTTTACACAGATCAATGTTCTGTACAGCTCTCCCGACACAGATTCATGTCCTGTGCTGCTCCCGTTTAACAGATTCATGTCCTGTACACCTCCCTTTACAAAGAATCATGTCTTCTGCAGCTCTCGTTATACAGATTCATGTCCTGTACAGATCTCGTTATACAGATCCATGTATTGTACAGCTCTCTTTAGACATATCCAGGTCCCATGCAGCTGTTCTTTACACAGATCCGGGTCCTGCGCAGCTCCCTTTACACAGATTCATGTCTGTACAGCCCCCTTTACACAGAATCATATCCTGTACTGCTCCCTGTACACAGATCCAGGTCCCGTGCAGATTCCTTTAAACAGATTCTTGTCTTGTACAGCTACCTTTACACAGATTCGTTCCCTGTGCACTTCTCGTTATACAGATCCACGTCCCCTCGAAGTCCCTTAAGTGCAGCTCACTTTATACATACCCATGGTTTGTACAGCTCTCTTTATACAGATCCAGGTCCCGTGGAAGTCTCTTTAAACAGAGCTACGTCCTGTGGAGCTCCCTTAATTCCGGTCGAGGTCTTGCACAGCACACTTTATACTGATCCACGTCCGGTGCAGCTCTCTTTATACAGATCCATGT
Source organism: Anabrus simplex (assembly GCF_040414725.1). NCBI lineage: Eukaryota > Metazoa > Arthropoda > Insecta > Orthoptera > Tettigoniidae > Anabrus > Anabrus simplex. Next base: position 161,054,951 of record NC_090269.1, on the reverse strand, counting down.
CCTGTACCGCTCAATCATACTGATCCACGTCCTGCACAGCTCCCTTCATAGAGATCCACGTCCTGAACAGCCCACTTTATACAGTTCACCGCCCTGTTCAGCCACTTTATACAGATCCACGTACTCTACAGCTGACGTTATACAGATCCATGACTTGTACACCTATCTTCACACAAATTCATGTCTTGTGCAGCTCCCTTTACACAGATCCATGTCTTGTGCAGCTCTCTTTACACAGATCCATGCCCTGTGCAGCTGTCTTCACACAAATCCATGCCCTGTGCTGCTCGCTTTACACAGATACATGTCTTGTACAGCTCTCTTTAACACAGATGCATGTGTTGTGTGCAGCTCTCTTTACACAGATTCATGTCCCGTGCAGCGCTCTTTATACAGATACATGCCTTGTACAGCTCTCTTTACACAGATCCAAGTCTTGTGCAGCTCCCTTTACACAGATCAATGTCTTGTACAGCTCCCTTTTTACAGATCCACGTAATATACAGATCCATGCCTTGTACACGTCCCTTCACACAGATTCATGTCATGTGCAGCTCCCTTTACACAGATCCATGTCTTGTGCAGCTCTCTTTACACAGATCCATGCCCTGTGCAGCTCTCTTCACACAAATCCATGCCCTGTGCTGCTCGCTTTACACAGATCCATGTCTTGTTCAGCTCTCTTTATACAGATGCATGTCTTGTGTGCAGCTCTCTTTACACAGATTCATGTCCCGTGCAGCTCTCTTTACACAGATGCATACCTTGTACAGCTCTCTTTACAGAGATTCCTGTCTTGTGCAGCTCTCCTTACACAGGTCCATGCCATGTGCAGCTCACTTTACACAGATCCATGCCCCGAGCAGCTCTCTTTGCACGGATCCATGTCTTGTTCAGCTCCCTCTACACAGATACATGTCCTGTACAGCTCCCTTTACACAGATCCGTATGTTGTACAGCTCTCCTTACAAAGATTAAAGCGCTGTGCTGCTCGCTTTACACAGATCAATGTCTTGTAAAGCTCTCTTTACACAGATTCATGTCCCGTGCAGCTCCCTTTACACAGATTCATGTCTTGTAACAGCTCCCTTTACACATATTCATGCCCTCTGCAGCTCTCTTTAAACAGATTCAAGTCCGGTACACCTCAATTTACACAGATTAATGTCCTGTGCAGCTATCTTTACACAGATTCATGACCTGTGCAGCTATCCTTACACAGATCCATGTCATCTGCAGCTCTCTTTACACAGATCCATGCCCTGTGCAGCTCCCTTTATACAGATACATGCCCTGTGGTGCTCGCCTTACACAGACCCATGTCTAGTACAGCTCTCTTTACACAGATCCATGTCTTGTGTCCAGCTCTCATTACACAGATTCATGTCCCGTGCAGCTCTCTTTACACAGATCCATGCCTTGTACAACTCTCTTTACACAGATTCAAGTCCCGTGTTGCTCTCTTTACACAGGTCCATGCCTTGTACAGCTCTCTTTATACAGATTCATTTCCTGTACAGCTACCTTTACACAGATTCATGTCCTGTGCAGCTCCCTTTACACAGATTCATGTCCTGTACAGCTCCCTTTACACAGATTAATGTCTTGTGCAGCTCCCGTTACACAGATTCATGTCCTGTGCGGGACCGGTTATACGGAAGCACTGCCTGTGGAGCTCCCTTTACACAGATTCATGTCCTGTGAAGCTCTCGTTACACAGATGCACGGCCTGTGCAGCTAACTTTACACTCATTCATGTCCTGTGCAGCTTTCTTTATAAGGATTCATGGTCTGTGCAGCTCTCGTTATACAGATTCATGTCCTGTGCAGCCTTCGTTATACAGATCCGTGTTTTTGCAGCTCTCTTTAAACAGATCCATGTCCTGTACAGCTATCTTTAAACAGATTCATGCCCTGTGCAGCAACAATTTACACAGATTCATGTCCTGTACAGCTCCCTCTACAATCATTCATGTCCTGTGCAGCTTTCTTTATACAGATTCATGTCCTGTGCAGCTCTCGTTATACAGAAACATGTCCTGTGCAGCTCTCGTTATACAGATTCATGTCCTGTACAGCTCTCGTTAAACAGATGCACGGCCTGTGCAGCTACCATTACTCAGATTCATGTTCTGTGCAGCTATCTTTACACAGATTCATGTCGTGTACAGCTATCTTTTACACAGATTCATGTCCTGTTCAGCTCCCTTTAACAGATTCCTCTCATGTGCAACTCCCTTTACACAGATTCATGTCCCGTACAGCTCCCTTTACACAGATTCATGTCCTGTTCAGCTCCATTTACACAGGTTCATGACCTGCGAAGCTCCATTTACACAGATTAATGTCCTGTGCAGCTCACTTTACACAGATTCATGTCCTGTACAGCTCCCTTTACACAGATTCATGCCCTGTACGTCTCCCTTTACACAGATTCATGTCCTGTACAGCTCTCGTTATATAGATCCATGTCTTGTACAGCTTTCATTAAACAGATCCAGGTCCCATCCAGCTGTTCTTTATACAGATCCAGGTCCTGTGCAGCTATCTTTACACAGATACATGTCTTGTACAGCTCTCTTTACACATATTCATGCCCTGTGCAGCTCTCTTTACACAGATTCATGTTTGTACAGCTCTCCTTCCAGAGATCTTTGTCATTTACAGCTCTCTCTACACAGATCCATGCCCGTTGCAGCTTTCTTTACTCAGATCCATGTCCTGTACAGCTATCTTTAAACAGATTCATATCCTGTGCAGCATCAATTTAAACAGATTCATGTCCTGTACAGCTCCCTCTACACACATGTATGTCCTGTGCAGCTCCCCTTACGCAGATTCATGTTCTGTGAAGCTCTCGTTGTACAGATTCATGTCCTGTGCAGCTCTCGTTATACAGATTCATGTCCCGTGCAGCTATCCTTACAGAGATTCATGTCCTGTGAAGCCATCTTTACACAGATTCATGTCCTGTACTGCTCTCGCTATACACATCCATGTCCTGTACAGCTATCTCTACACAGATTCATGTCCTGTGCAGCTACCTTTACACAGATTCATGTCCTGTACAGCTCCCATTAAGCAGATTCAATTCCTGTACAGCTCAATTTACACAGATTAATGCCCTGTGCAGCTATCTTTACACAGATTTATGCCCTGTGCAGCTATCTTTACACAGATTCATGTCGTGTACAGCAATCTTTCCACAGATTCATGTTCTGTACTGCTCTCCTGACACAGATTCATATCCTGTGAAGCTCCCTTTACACACGTTCATGTCCTGTACAGCTCCCTTTACACAGATTATTGTCCTGTACAGCTCCCTTTACACAGATTCATATCCTGTGCAGCTCGCGTCATACAGATTCATGTCCTGTGCTGCACTCGTTATGCAGATGCACGGTCTGTACAGCTCCCTTTACACAGATTCATGTCCTGTATAGCTCCCTTTACACTGATTCATGTCCTGTACAGCTCCCATTACACAGATTAATGTCCTGTGCAGCTATCTTTACACAGATTTATGCCCGGTGCAGCTAGCTTTACACAGATTTATGTCGTGTACAGCAATCTTTCAACAGATTCATGTTCTGTACTGCTCTCCTGACACAGATTCATGTCCTGTGCAGCTCCCTTTACACACGTTCATGTCCTGTACAATTCCCTTTACACAGAATCGTGTCCAGTACAGCTCCCTTTACACAGATTCTTGTCCTGTGCAGCTCGCGTCATACAGATTCATGTCCTGTGCTGCACTCGTTATGCAGATGCACGGTCTGTACAGCTCCCTTTACACAGATTCATGTCCTGTATAGCTCCCTTTACACTGATTCATGTCCTGTACAGCTCCCTTTACACAGATTAATGTCCTGTGCAGCTATCTTTACACAGATTTATGCCCTGTGCAGCTATCTTTACACAGATTCATGTCGTGTACAGCTATCTTTACACAGATTCATGTTCTGTACTGTTCTCCTGACACAGATTCATGTCCTGTGCAGCTCCCTTTAAAGGGCTCATGTCCTGTACAACTCCGTTTACACAGATTCGTGTCCTGTACAGCTCCCTCTACACAGATTCATGTCCTGTGCAGCTCGCGTTATACAGATTCATGTCCTTTGCAGCACTCGTTATGCAGATGCTCGGTCTGTACAGCTCACTTTACACAGATTCTTGTCCTGTACAGCTCCCTTTACACAGATTCATGTCCTGTGCAGCTCGCGCTATACAGATTCATGTCCTGTGCAGCAATCGTTATGCAGATGCACGGTCTGTACAGCTCCCTTTACACAGATTAATGTCCTGTACAGCTTATTTTACGCAGATTCATGTCCTGTGCACCTATCTTTACACATGTTCATGTCCTGTGCAGCTATCTTTACACAGATTCATGTCGTGTACAGCTATATTTGCACAGATTCATGTCCTGTACATCTCTCTTTACAAAGATTCATGTCCTGTGCAGCTCCTTTAACACAGATCCATGTCCTGAACAGCTCCCTTTACACAGATACATGCCCTGTTCAGCTCCCTTTACATAGGTTCATGACCTGCGCAGTTCCATTTACACTGATTCATGTCCTGTGCAGCTCCCGTTACACAGATCCATGTCTTGTACAGCTCTCTTTACACAGATGCATGTCTTGTGTGCAGCTCTCTATACACAGATTCTAGTCCCGTGCAGCTCTCTTTACACAGATGCATGCCTTGTACAGCTCTCTTTACACAGATTCATGTTTGTGCAGGTCTCTTTACACAGATCCATGCCATGTGCAACTCCCTTTACACAGATCCATGCCCTGTGCAGCTCCCTTTACACGGATCCATGTCTTGTGTAGCTCCCTTCACAGAGATTCATGTCTTGTACAGCTCCCTTTACACAGATCCATGTTTTGTACAGCTCTCTTTACAAAGATCCAAGCGCTGTGCTGCTAGCTTTACACAGATCCATGTCATGTACAGCTCTCTTTACACAGATTCATGTCCTGTGCAGATCCCTTTACCCAGATTCATATTTTGTACAGCTCCCTTTACACATATTTATGCACTCTGCAGCTCCCTTTACACAGATCCATGTCTTGTGCAGCTCACTTTACACAGATCCATGCCATGTGCAGCTCCCTTTACACAGATCCATGAACTGTGCAGCTCTCTTTACACGGATCCATGTCTTGTGCAGCTCCCTTTACACAGATTCATGTCCTGTACAGCTCCCTTTACACTGATCCATGTGTTGAACAGCTCTCTTTATAAAGATCAAAGCGTTGTGCTGCTCGCTTTACACAGATCCATATCTTTTAACGCTCTCTTTACACAGATTCATGTCCTGTTCAGCTCCCTTTACACAGATTCATGTTTTGTTCAGCTCTCTTTACACATATTCATGCCCTCTGCAGCTCTCTTTACACGGATTCATGTCATGTACAGCACTCTTTCCAGAGATCCTTGTCATGTACAGCTCTTTTTACACAGAGCCATGGCTTGTGCAGCTATCTTTACACAGATCCATGTCTTGTACAGCTCCCTTGACACAGATCCATGTCCTGTGCAGCAACCGTTACACAAATGCACGGCCTGTACCGCTCTATTTCCACAGATTCATGTCCTGTACATCTCACTTTACACAGTTCCACGTCTTGTACAGCTCCCCTTTACACAGGTTCACGTACTGTGCAGCTCTCGTTATACAGATGCACGGCCTGTGCAGCTCTCGTTATACAGATTCATGTCGTGCAGCCTTCTTTGTACAGATCTATGTTTGTGCAGCTCACTTTACACAGATCCATGTACTGTACAGCTATCTTTAAACAGATTCATGTCCTGTGCTGCAACACTTTACACAGATTCACGTCCTTTACAGCTCCCTCTACACAGACTCATGTGCTGTGCAACTCCCTTTACACAGATTCGTGTCCTGTACAGCTCCCTTTACACAGATTCATGACCTGTGCAGCTCGCGTTATACAGATTCATGTCCTTTGCAGCACTCGTTGTGCAGATGCTCGGTCTGTACAGCTATCTTTACACAGATTAATGTCCAGTAGAGCTACCTTTACACAGATTCATGTCCTTTGCAGCTATCGTTTCACAGTTTCATGCCTTGTGCAGCCATCCTTACACGGATCCATATCCTGTACAGCTATCGTTATACATATCCATGTCCTGTATAGCTATCACTACACAGATTCATGTCCGGTGCAGCTTTCTTTACACAGATTCATGTCCTGTACAGCTCCCTTTAAACAGATACAAGTCCCGTACAGCTCAATTTAAACAAATTCATGTCGTGTGCTCCTATCTTTACACAGATTCATGCCCTGTGCAGCTACCTTTACACAGATTCATGACATGTACAGCTGTCTTTATACAGATTCATGTTCTGTACAATTCTCTTACTCAGATTCATGTCCTGTGCAGCTCTCTTTACACATTGATTTCCTGTGCAGCTATATTTACACAGATTCTTGTCTGTACAGTTCTCGTTATAGAGAACCATGTCCTGTGCAGCTCTCGTTATACAGATTCATATCCTGTACAGCTCTCGTTATACAGATGCACGGCTTGTCCAGCTCCCTTTACACAGTTTCATGTCCTGTGCAGGTCCCTTTACACAGATCCATATACTGTGCAGATCCCTTTATACAGATTCAAGTTCGGTACTGCCCAATTTACACAGATTCATGTCCTGTGCAGCTATGTTTACACAGATTCATGCCCTGTGCAGCTCCCTTTACACAGATTCATGTCCTGTACAGCTCCCTTTACAAAGATTCATGTCCTGTGCAGCTCTCGTTATACAGATTCATATCCAATGCAGCTCTCCTTATACAGATGCACGGCCTGTACAGCTACCTTTACACAGATTCATGCCCTGTACAGCTCCTTTTTCACAGATTCATGTCCTGCACAGCTCTCGTTATACAGATCCATGTATTTTACAGCTCTCTTTTGCTCAGATCCAGGTCCCATGCAGCTGTTCTTTACACAGATCCAGGGCCTCTGCAGCTCCCTTCACACAGATACATGTCTTGTGCAGCTCCCTTAACACAGATCCATGTCCTGTACAGCTCCCGTTACAACAATCCATGTCCTGTACAGCTATCCTTACACTGATCCACGCCTTGTACAGCTCCCTTTACAGAGATTCATGTCCTGTGCCGCTCTCGTTATACAGATGCACGGCCTGTGCAGCTAACATTACACAGTTTCATGTACTGTGCAGCTTCCTTTATACAGATTCAAGTACTGTGCAGCTCACGTTATACAGATTCATGTCCTGTGCAGCCTCCTTTATACTGATCTATGTTTGTGCAGCTCTCTTTACACTGATCCACGTCTTGTACAGCTCCCTTTACACAGATTCATGTCCTGTGCAGCTCCCTTTACACAGATTCATGCCTGTACAGCTCCCTTCACAGAGATTAATGTCCTGTGCAGCTCCCCTTACACATATTCATGTTCTGTGCAGCTTTCGTTATACAGATTACTGTCCTGTGCAGCTCTCGTTATACAGATTCATGTCCTGTACAGCTCTGGTTATACAGATGCACGGCTTGTCCAGCTCCCTTTACACAGTTTCATGTCCTCTGCAGATCTCGTTACGAAAATGCACGGCCTGTCCAGCTCCCTTTACACAGATTCATGTCCTGTACAGCTCCCTTTACACAGATTCATGTCCTGTACAGCTCCCTTTACACATATTAATGTCATGTGCAGCTCTCATTGCACAGATTGACTTACTGTGCAGCCTTATTTACACAGAATCTTATCCGTACAGCTCTCGTTATAGAGATCCATGTCCTGTGCAGCTCTCGTTATACAGATTCATGTCCTGAGCAGCTCTCGTTACACAATTGCACGGCCTGTCCTGCTCCCTTTACTCAGATTCATGTCCTGTACAGCACCCTATACACAGACGCATGTCCTGTACGGCTCCTTTTACACAGATTCATGTCCTGTACAGCTCAATTTACACAGTTACATGTCCTGTGCAGCTCCATTTACACAGATACATGTCCTGTGCAGCTCCATTTACAACAATCCATGTCCTGTACAGCTATCTTTACACTGATCCACGTCTTGTACAGCTCCCTTTACACAGATTCATGTCCTGTGCCGCTCTCCTTATACAGATGCACGGCCTGTGTAGCTTCCATTACTCAGATTCATGTTCTGTGCAGCTATCTTTACACAGATTCATGTCGTGTACAGCTATCTTTTACACAGATTCATGTCCTGTTCAGCTCCCTTTACACAGATTCCTGTTATGTGCAGTTCCCTTTACACAGATTCATGTCCTGTACAGGTGCCTTTACACAGATTCATGTCGTGTTCAGCTCCACTTACACAGGTTCATGACCTGCGCAGCTCCATTTACACAGATTCATGTCCTGTGCAGCTCCCTTTACACAGATTCATGTCCTGTACAGCTCCCCTTACACAGATTCATGCCCTGTACGTCTCCCTTTGCACAGATTCATGTCGTGTACAGCTCTCGTTATATAGATCCATGTCTTGTACTGCTCTCATTACACAGATCCAGGTCCCATCCAGCTGTTCTTTATACAGATCCAGGTCCTGTGCAGCTACCTTTACACAGATTCATGTCTTGTACAGCTCCCTTTACACATATTCGTGTCCTGTGCAGCACTCTTTACACAGATTCATGTCTTGTACAGCTCTCCTTACAGAGATCCTTGTCATGTACAGCTCTCTCTACATTGATCCATGCCCGGTCCAGCTCTCTTTACACAGATCCATGTCCTGTACAGCTATCTTTAAACAGATTCATGTCCTGTGCAGCAACAATTTACACAGATTCATGTCCTGTACAGCTCTCGCTATACATATCCATGTCCTGTACAGCTATCTTTACACAGATTCATGACCTGTGCAGCTCGCGTTATACAGATTCATGTACTTTGCAGCACTCGTTGTGCAGATGCTCGGTCTGTACAGCTCCCTTTACACAGATTCTCGTCCTGTGAAGCTCCCTTTACACAGATTCATGTCCTGTGCAGCTCGCGCTATACAGATTCATGTCCTGTGCAGCAATCGTTATGCAGATGCACGGTCTGTACAGCTCCCTTTACACATATTAATGTCCTGTACAGCTCATTTTACACAGATTCATGTCCTGTGCACCTATCTTTACAAATGTTCATGTCCTGTGCAGCTATCTTTACACAGATTCATGTCGTGTACAGCTATCTTTGCACACATTCATGTCCTGTACAACTCTCTTTACACAGATTCATGTCCTGTGCCGCTTCCTTTATACAGATTCAAGTCCTGTGCAGCTCTCGTTATACAGATTCATGTCCTGTGCAGCCTTCTTTGTACAGATCCATGTTTGTGCAGCTCACTTTACACAGGTCCATGTCCTGTACAGATACCTTTTAAACAGATTCATGTCATGTGCAGCAACACCTTACACAGATTCATGAACTTTACAGCTCCCTCTACACAGATTCATGTGCTGTGCAGCTCCTTTTACACAGATTCATGTCCTCTGCAGCTCTCGTTATACATGTTCATGTCCTGTGCAGCTCCCTTTACACAGAATCATGTCCTCTACAGCTCCCTTTACACAGACAAATGTCCTTTGCAGCTATCTTTACAAAGATTCATGTCCTGTACAGCTATTTTTACACAATTCATGTCCTGTGCAGCGATCTTTTCACTGATTCATGCCTTGTGCAGCCATCGGTACAGGGATCCATATCCTGTACCGCTCTCGTTATACACACCCATATCCTGTACAGCTATCTCTACACAGATTCATGTCCTGTGCAGCTTTCTTTACACAGATTCATGTCCTGTACAGCTCCCTTTAAACAGATTCAACTCCGGTACAGATCAATATACAAAGATTCATGTCCTGTGCAGCTATCTTTACACAGATTCATGCCCTATGCAGCTATCTTTACACAGATTCATGTCGTGTACAGCTGTCTTTATAAAGATTCATATTCTGTACAGCTCTCCTTACTCAGATTCATGTCCTCTGCAGCTCTCTTTACACAGATTCATTTCCTGTGCAGCTATATTTACTCAGCTTCTTGTCTGTAGAGCTCTCGTTATTGAGATCCATGTCCTGTGCAGCTCTCGTTATACAGATTCATGTGCTGTACAGCTCTCGTTATACAGATGCACGGCTTGTCCAGCACCCTGTACACAGTTTCATGTCCTGTGCAGGTCCCTTTAGGCAGATCCATATACTGTGCAGATCCCTTTATACAGATTCATGTCCTGCACAGCTCCCTATTCACAGATTCATGTCCTGTGCAGCTCCCTCCACACCGATTCATGTCCTGTGCAGCTCTCGTTACACAAATGCACGGCCTGTCCAGCTCCTTTTACACAGATTCATGTCCTGTACAGCTCCCCTTACACAGATTCATGTCCTGAACAGCTCCCTTTACACAGATTCATGATCTGTACAGCTCCCTTTACACAGATTAATGTCGTGTGCAGCTCTCTTTACACAGATTGATATCCTGTGCCGCTATATTTACAGAGATTCGTGTCTGTACAGCTCTCGTTATAGAGATCCATGTCCTGTGCAGCTCTCGTTATACAGATTCATGACCTGTGCAGCTCTCGTTACACAAATGCACGGCCTGTCCAGCTCCCTTTACTCAGATTCATGTCCTGTACAGCACTCTTTACACAGATTCATGTCCTGAACGGCTCCCTTTACACAGATTCATGTACTGTACAGCTCAATTTACTCAGATCCATGTCCTGTGCAGCTATCGTTACTCAGATTCATGTTCTGTGCAGCTATCTTTACACAGATTCATGTCGTGTACAGGTATCTTTTACACAGATTAATGTCCTGTTCAGCTCCCTTTACACAGATTCATGTCATGTTCAGCTCCCTTTACACAGATTCATGTCCTGTACAGCTCCCTTTACACAGATTCATGTCCTGTTCAGCTCCATTTACACAGGTTCATGACCTGCGCAGCTCAATTTACACAGATTCATGTACTGTGCAGTTCCCTTTACACATATTCATGCCCTGTGCAGCTCCCTTTACACAGATTCATGCCCTGTACAGTTCCCTTTACACAGATACATGTCCTGTACAGCTCTCGTTATATAGATCCATGTCTTGTACAGCTCTCATTACACAGATCCAGGTCCCATCCGGCTGTTATTTATACAGATCCAGGTCCCGTGCAAAACACTTTACACAGATCCATGTACTGTACTCCTCCCTTTACACAGATCCATATCCTGTACTGCTCTCTTTACACAGATCCATGTCCTGTACAGCTCCCATGTCACAGATCCATGTCCTGTACAGCTCTCTTTACACAGATCTAGGTCCCATGCAGCTGTTCTTTATACAGACCCAGGTCCTGTGCAGCTATCTTTACACAGATTCATGTCCTGTGCAGCTATCCTTACACAGATTCATGCCCTGTGCAGCTATCCTTACACTGATCCATGTCCATTACAGCTCCCCTTACACAGATCCATGTCCTGTACAGCTGTCTTTACACAGATTCAGGTCCCATGCAGCTGTTCCTTATACAGATCCAGGTCCTGTGTAACTATCTTTACACAGATTCATGTACTGTGCAGCTATCTTTACACAGATACCTCTCCTGAGCAGCTATCTTTACACAGATTCCTGTCCTGTGCACCCATCTTTACTCAGATTCATGTCCTGTAGAGCACTCGTTATACTGATCCATGTCCTGTACTGCTATCTTTACGCAGATTCATATCCTGTACAGCTCCCTTTACACAGATTCATGTCCTGTACAGCTCAATTTACACAGATTCATGTCCTGTGCAGCTCCCTTAACACAGGTCCATGTCCTGTACAGCTCCCTATACACTGATGTATGTCCTGTTCCGCTCCCTTTACACAGGTTCATGACCTTCGCAGCTCCATTTACACAGATTCATGTCCTGTGCAGCCCCCTTTACACAGATTCATGTCCTGTACAGCTCCCTTTACACAGATTCATGCCAAGTGAAGCTCCCTTTACACAGATTCATGTCCTGTACAGCTCTCGTTATATAGATCCGAGTCTTTTACAGATCTCTTTACACAGATTCATGCACTATACAGCTCCCTTTACACATATTCATGTCCTGTGCAGCTCCCTTTACACAGATCGAGGTCCGATCCAGCTGTTCTGTATACAGATCCAGGTCCCGTGGAAAGCCCTTTACACATATTCATGTACTGTACAGCTCCCTTTACACAGATATGTACTGAACAGCTCCCTTTACACAGATTCATGTCCTGCACTGCTATCATTACACAGATCCATGTCCTGTACAGCTCCCATTACACAGATCCATGTCCTGTACAGCTCTCTACACAGTTCCAGGTCCCATGCAGCTGTTCTTGATACAGATCCAAGTCCTGTGCTGCTCCCTTCACACAGATTCATGTCCTGTGCAGCTCCATTTACACAGATTCATGTCCTGCGCAGTTCTCGTTGTACAGGTTCATGTCCTGTGCATCTCCCTTTACACAGATCCATGTCCTGTTCAGCTCCCTTCACACAGATTCATGTCCTGTTCAGCTCCCTTTACACAGGTTAATGACCTGCGCAGCTCCATTTACACAGATTCATGTCCTGTGCAGCTCCCTCTACACAGATTCATGTCCTGTACAGCTCCCTTTACACAAATTCGTGCCATTTACACCTCCCTTTACACAGATTCATGTCCTGTACAGCTCTCGTTATATAGATCCATGTTTATGCAGGTCTCTTTACACATATTCATGTCCTGTGCAGCTCCCTTTACACAGATCCAGGTCTCATCCAGCTGTTCTTTATACAGATCCAGGTCCGGTGCCAAACCCTTTACACAGATTCATGTCCTGTGCAGCTCCCTATACACAGATTCATGTCCTGTACATCTCAACTTACACAGATTCACGTCCTGTGCAGCTATTGTTACCCAGATTCATGCCCTGTGCAGCTATCTTTACAAAGATTCATGTCCCGTAGAGCTCCATTTTCACAGATTCATGTCCTGTGCAGCTCCGTCTACACAGATTCATGTCCAGTACAGCTCCCGTTACACAGATGCATGTACTGTGCACGTACCGTTACACAGATTCATCTCTTGTACAGCTCTCTTTACACATATTCATGCCCTGTGCAGCTCTCTTTATACAGATTCATGTCTTGTACAGCTCGCTTTCCGGAGATCCTTGTCATGTACAGCTCACCCTACACAGATCCATGCCCGGTGCAGTTCTCCTTACACAGATCCATGTCTTTTACAGCTCCCTTGGCACAGATCCATGTTATGTGCAGCTATCTTTATACAAATGCACGGCCTGTAGAGCTCCATTTACACAGATTCATGTCCTGTACAGCTCCCTTTACACAGTTTCATGTCCCGTGCAGCTCCCTTTACACAGATCCATGCCTTGTACATCTCTCTTTACACAGATTCATGTCTTCTGCAGCCCACTCGAAACAGATACATGTCCTGTACAGCTCCATTTACACAGATTCATGTCCTGTACAGCTCCCTATACACAGATTCATGTCCCGTGCAGCTGTCGTTACACAAATGCACGGCCTGTACCGCTCCCTTTACACAGATACATGTCCTGTACAATAACATTTTATACAGATTCATGTCTTGTACAGCTCTCTTTCCAGAGATCCTTGTCATTTACAGCTCACTCTACACAGATCCATGCCCGGTGCAGTTCTCCTTACACAGATCCATGTCTTTTACAGCTCCCTTGGCACAGATCCATGTGATGTGCAGCTATCTTTATACAAATGCACGGCCTGTAGAGCTCCATTTACACAGATTCATGTCCTGTACAGCTCCCTTTACACAGATTCATGTCCCGTGCAGCTCCCTTTACACAGATCCATGCCTTGTACATCTCTCTTTACAAAGATTCATGTCTTCTGCAGCCCCCTTTAAACAGATACATGTCCTGTACAGCTCCCTTTACACAGATTCATGTCCTGTACAGCTCCCTATACACAAATTCATGTCCTGTGCAGCTCTCGTTATACAGATTCATGTCCTGTGCAGCTCCGTTTACACAGACTCATGTCCTGTACAGCTCTCGTTATACAGATTCATGTCCTATGCAGCTTTCTTTATATAGATCCATGTTTGTGCAGCTCTCTTTACACAGATCCATGCACTGTACAGCTATCTTTAAACAGATTCATGTCCTGTGCAGCAACATTTTACACAGATTAATGTCCTGTACAGCACCCCCAACACAGATTCATGTCCTGCACAGCTCCCCCTACAAAGATTCATGTCCTGTGCAGCTCCCTTTACACAGATTCATGTCATGTACAGCTCTCGGTATACAGATTCATGTCCTGTGCAGCTTTCTTTATATAGATCCATGTTTGTGTATCTCTCTTTACACAGATCCATGCACTGTACAGCTATCTTTAAACAGATTCGTGTCCTGTGCAGCAACACTTTACACAGATGCATGTCCTGTACAGCTCCCCCTACACAGATTCATGTCCTGTGCACCTCCCTTTACACAGATTCATGTCCTCTGCAGATCTCGTTATACAGATTCATGTCTTGTGCAGCACCCTTTAAACAGATTCATGTCCTGTACAGCCCCATTTACAGAGATTCATGTCCTGCACAGCTCCCTATACACAGATTCATGTCTCTTGCAGCTGTCGTTACACACATGCACGGCCTGTATCGCTCCCTTTACACAGATTCATGTCCTTTACAGCAACATTTTACACATATTCATGTCCTGCACATCTCCCCCTACACAGATTCATGTCCTGTGCAGCTCCCTTTACACAGATTCATGTCCTGTGCAGCTCTCGTTATACAGATTCATGTCCTGTGCAGTTCCCTTTACACATGCTCATATCCTGTGCAGCTCTCGTTATACAGATTCATGTCCTGTGCCGCTCACCTTACACAGATTCAAGTCCTGTGCATTTATCTTTACACAGATTTATGTCCTGTGCAGCTATCTTTACACAGATTCATGTCCTGTGCGGCTATCTTTACACAGATTCATGTCCTGTGCAGCTATCTTTACACAGATTCATGTCCTGTGCAGCTCCCTTCATACAGATTCATGTCCAGTGCAGCTCTCGTTACACAAATGCACGGCCTGTCCAGCTCCCTTTACACAGATTCATGGCTTGTACAGCTCCCTTTACACAGATTCATGTCCTGTACAGCTCCATTTACACAGATTCATGATCTGTACAGCTCCCTCTACACAGATTAAGGTCGTGTGCAGCTCTCTTTACACAGATTGATTTCCTGTGCAGCTATATTTACACAGGTTCTTGTCTGTACAGCTCTCGTTATAGAGATCCATGTCCTGTGCAGCTCTCGTTATACAGATTCATGACCTGTGCAGCTCTCGTTACACAAATGCACGTCCTGTCCAGCTCCCTTTACTCAGATTCTTGTCCTGTACAGCTCTCTTTACACAGATTCATGTCCTGAACGGCTCCCTTTACACAGATTCATGTACTGTACAGCTCAATTTACTCAGGTCCGTGTCCTGTGCAGCTATCGTTACTCAGATTCATGTTCTGTGCAGCTATCTTTACACAGATTCATGTCGTGTACAGCTATCTTTTACACAGATTTATGTCCTGTTCAGCTCCATTTACACAGGTTGACCTGCGCAGCTCCATTTACACAGATTCATGTCCTCTGCAGCTCCCTTTACACATATTCATGTCCTGTTCAGCTCCATTTACACAGGTTCATGACCTGCGCAGCTCCATTTACACAGATTCATTTCCTGTGCAGCTCCCTTTACACATATTCATGCCCTGTGCAGCTACCTTTACACAGATTCATGCCCTGTACAGCTCCCTTTACACAGATACATGTCCTGTACAGCTCTCGTTATATAGATCCATGTCTTGTACAACTCTCATTACACAGATCCAGGTCCCATCCGGCTGTTATTTATACAGATCCAGGTCCCGTGCAAAACCCTTTACACAGATCCATATCCTGTACTGCTCTCTTTACACAGATCCATGTCCTGTACAGCTCCCATTTCACAGATCCATGTCCTGTACAGCTCTCTTTACACAGATCCATGTCCCATGCAGCTGTTCTTTATACAGATCCAGGTCCTGTGCAGCAATCTTTACACAGATTCATGTCCTGTGCAGCTATCTTTACACTGATCCATGTCCAGTACAGCTCCCCTTACACAGATCCATGTCCTGTACAGCTGCCTTTACACAGATCCAGGTCCCATGCTGCTGTTCTTTTTACAGATCCAGGTCCTGTTCAGCTATCTTTACACAGATTCATGTACTGTGCAGTTATCTTTACACAGATACCTGTCCTGAGCAGCTATCTTTACACAGATTCATGTCCTGTGCAGCCATCATTATACAGATTCATGACCTGTACAGCTCTCGTTGTACAGATCCATGTCCTGTACTGCTATGTTAACACAGATTTATATCCTGTACAGCTCCCTTTGCACAGTTTCATGTCCTGTACAGCTCAATTTACACAGATGCATGTCCTGTGCAGCTACCTTTACCCAGATTCATGTCCTGTGCAGCAATATTTACACAGATTCATGTCGTGTACTGCAATCATTACACAGATTCATGTCCCGTACAGCTCCATTTTCACAAATTCATGCCGTGTGCTGCTCCGTCTACACAGATTCATGTCCTGTGCAGCTTCCTTTACACAGAAGCATGTCATGTGCACCTACTTTTACACAGATTCATGTCTTGTACAGCGCTCTTTAGAAATATTCATGCCCTGTGCAGCTCCCTTTACACACATTCATGTCTTGTACAGCTCTTTTTCCAGAGATCCCTGTCATGTACAGCTCCCTCTACACAGGTCCATGCCCGGTGCAGCTCTCTTTACACAGATCCATGTCATTTACAGCTCCCTTGACACAGATCCCTGTCCTGTGCAGCTATCTTTATACAAATGCACGGCCTGTAGAGCTCGATTTACACAGAATCATGTCGTGTACAGCTCCCTTATACAGATTCATGTCCCGTGCAGCGCTCTTTACACAGATCCATGCCTTGTACATCTCTCTTTACACAGATTCATGTCTTGTGCAGCTCCCTTTAAACAGATTCATGTCCTGTACAGCTCCATTTACACAGATTCGTGTCCTGTACAGCTCCCTATACACAGATTCATGTCGTGTGCAGTTGTCGCTACACAAATGCACGGCCTGTACCGCTCGCTTTACACAGATCCACGCCCTGTTCTGCCACTTTATACAGATCCACGTCCTGTACAGCTCATTTTATACAGATCCATGCCCTGTACAACTTTCTTTACGCAGATCCATGCATTGTACAGCTCTCTTTACACAGATTCATGTCCTGCACAGCTCACTTTATAATGATCCACGACCTGTACAGCTCACATTATACAGATCCATGCCTTGTACAGCTCTCCTTACACAGATTCATGTCTTTTGCTGCTCTGTTACACAGATCCATGTCTTCTGCAGCTCCCTTTACACAGATCCATGCTCTGTGCAGCTCTCTTTACACAGATCCATGCCCTGTTGTGCTCGCCTTACACAGACCCATGTTTTGTACAGCTCTCTTTTCACAAATCCATGTCTTGTATCGAGCTATCTTTACACAGATTCATGTCCCGTGCAGCTCTCTTTACACAGATCCATGACTTCTACAACTCTCTTTACACAGATTCAAATCCTGTGCAGCTCCCTTTACATAGGTCCATGCCCTGTGGTGCTCGCCTTACACAGAACCATGTCTTGAACAGCTCTCTTTACACAGATCCATGTCGTCTCCAGCTCTCTTTACACAGATCCATGCCTTGTACAGCTCTCTTTACACAGATTCATGTCTTTTGCAGCTCTCTTACACAAATCCATGTCTTCAGCAGCTCTCTTTACACAGATCCATGTCCTGTGCAGCTCTCTTTACACAGATCCATGCCCTGAGCAGCTCTCTTTACACAGATCCATGCCCTGTGGTGCTCGCCTTACACAGACCCATGTCTTGTACAGCTCTCTTTACACAGATCCATGTCTTGTGTCTAGCTCTCTTTACACAGATTTATGTCATGTGCAGCTATCTTTACACAGATTCATGTCGCGTACAGCTACCTTTGCCCAGCTTCATGTCCAGTACAACTCTCCTTACACAGATTCATGTCCTGTGCATGTCCCTTAACACAGATCCATGTCCTGAACAGCGCCCTTTACACAGATACATGTCCTGTTCAGCTCCCTTTACACAGGTTCATGATCTGCGCAGTTCCATTTACACAGATTCATGTCCTGTGCAGCTCACTTTACACAGTTTAATGTCCTGTACAGCTCATTTTACACAGATTCATGTCCTGTGCAGCTATCTTTACAGATGTTCATGTCCTGTGCAGCTATCTTTACAAAGATTCATGTCGTGTACAGCTACCTGTGCCCAGCTTCATGTCCAGTACAACTCTCCTTACACAGATTCATGTCCTGTGCATGTCCCTTAACACAGATCCATGTCCTGAACAGCGCCCTTTACACAGATACATGTCCTGTTCAGCTCCCTTTACACAGGTTCATGATCTGCGCAGTTCCATTTACACAGATTCATGTCCTGTGCAGCTCCCGTTACACAGATTCATGTCCCGTACAGCTCCCTTTACACAGATTCATGCCCCGTACAGCTCCCTTTACACAGATTCATGTCCTGCACAGCTCTCGTTATACAGATCCATGTCTTGTACAGCTCTACTTACACAGATCCGGGACCCATGCTGCTGTTCTTTATACAGATCCAGGTCCTGTGCAGCTCCATTTACACAGACTCAAGTCTTGTGCAGCTCCCTTTACACAGATTCATGTCTTGTACAGCTCTCTTTACACAGATCCATTTCCTGTACAGCTATCTTTACATAGATCCATGTCCTGTACAGCTCACATTACACAGCTTAATATCATGTGGAGCTATCTTTACACAGATTCATGTCCTGTGCAGCTACCTTTACACAGACTCTTGTCGTGTACAGCTATCTTTACACAGATTCATGTCGTGTACTGGTATCCTTACACAGATTCATGTCCCGTACAGCTCCATTTTCACAGATTCATGTCCTGTGCAGCTCCGTCTACACAGATTCATGTCCTTTACAGCTCCCCTCACACAGATGCATGTCCTGTGCACGTACCTTTACACAGATTCATGTCTTGTACAGCTTTCTTTACACATATTCATGCCCTGTGCAGCTCTCTTTACACAGATTCATGTCTTGTACAGCTCTCTTTCCAGAGATCCTTGTCATGTACAGCTCACTCTACACAGATCCATGCCCGGTGCAGCTCTCTTTACAGAGTTCCATGTCTTTTACAGCTCCCTTGACACAGATCCATGTCCTGTGCAGCTATCTTTATACAAGGCCACGGCCTGTAGAGCTCCATTTACACAGATTCATGTCCTGTGCAGCTCCCTTTACACAGATTCATGTCCTGTGCAGCTCTCGTTATACAGATTCGTGTCCTGTGCAGCTCCCTTTACACAGATTCATATCCTGTACAGCTCTCGTTATACAGATTCATGTCCTGTGCAGCTTTCTTTATATAGATCCATGTTTGTGCAGCTCTCTTTACACAGATCCATGCACTGTACAGCTATCTTTAAACAGATTCATGTAGTGTGCAGCAACATTTTACACAGGTTCATGTCCTGTACAGCTCCCCCTACACAGATTCATGTATTGTGCTGCTCCCTTTACACAGGTTCATGTCCTGTGCAGTTCTCGTTATACAGATTCATGTCCTGTGCAGCTCACTTCACACAGAATCTTGTCCTGTGCAGCTATCTTTACACAGGTTCATGTCCTGTGTAGCTAACTTTACACAGATTCATGTCATGTGCAGCCATCTTTACAAAGATTCATTTCCTGTACAGCTCTCGCTATACACATCCATGTCCGGTACAGCTATCCCTACACAGATTCATGTCCTGTGCAGCTACCTTTACACAGATTCATGTCCTGTACAGTTCCCATTAAGCAGATTCAAGACCTGTACTGCTCAATTTCCACAGATTAATGTCCTGTGCAACTATCTTTACACAGATTTATGCCCTGTGCAGAAATCTTTACAAAGATTCATGTTGTGTACAGCTACCTTTACACAGATTCATGTATTGCTCTCCTGACACAGATTCATGTCCTGTGCAGCTCCCTTTACACAGGTTCATGCCCTGTACTGCTCCCTCTAAACAGATTCGTGTCCTCTACAGCTCCCTATACACTGATTTATGTCCTGTGCAGCTCGCGTTATACAGATTCATGTCCTGTGCAGCACTCGTTATACAGATCCACCGTCTGTACATCTCCCTTTACACAGATTCATGTCATTTACAGCTCCCTTTACACAGATACATGTACTGTATAGCTCCCTTTACACACATTCATGTGCTGTAGAGCTCCCTTTACACGGACTCATGTCCTGTACAGCTCTCTTTACACAGATTCATGTCCTGTATAGCTCACTTTACACAGTATCGTGACCTGTACAGCTCCCTTTACACAGATTAATGACCTGTCCAGTTATCCTTACACAGATTCATGTACTGTACAGCTATCTTTACACAGATTCCTGACCTGTGCAGCTATCTTTACACAGATTCATGTCCTGTGCACCCATCTTTACTGAGATTCATGTCCTGTACAGTTCTCGCTATACAGGTCCATGTCTCGTACTGCTATCTTTACGCAGATTCATATCCTGTACAGCTCCCTTTACACAGATTCATGTCCTGTACAGCTCAATTTACACAGATTCATTTCCTGTGCAGCTATCTTTACACATGTTCATGTCCTGTGCAGCTATCTTTACACAGATTCATATCGTGTACAGCTATCTTTGCACAGATTCATGTCCTGTATAGCTCTCTTTTACAGATTCATGTACTGTGTAGCTCCCTTTACACAGATTCATGTCCTGTACAGCTCCCTTTACACAGATTCATGCCCTGTACAGCACCCTTTACACAGATTCATGTCTTGTATTGCTCTCGTTATATAGATCCATGTCTTGTACAGGTCTCTTTGGACAGATTCATGCCCTGTACAGCTCCCTTTACACAGATGCATGTCCTGTCCAGCTCCCTTTACAGAGATAAGGTCCCATCCAGCTGTTATTTATACAGATCCAGGTCCCGTGCAAAACCCTTTACACACATTCATGCTCTGTGCATCTCTCTTTACACATATTCATGTACAGCTCTCTTTCCAGAGATCCTTGTCATGTACAGCTCTCTCTACACAGTTCTATGCCGGGTGCAGCTCTCTTTAAACAGATTCATGTCCTGTACAGCAACATTTTACACAGATTCATGTCCTGTACAGCTGCCCCTACACAGATTCATGTCCTGTGCAGCTCTCGTTATACAGATTCATGTCCTGTGCAGCTCCCTTTACACAGATTCATGTCCTGTACAGCTCTCGTTATACAGATTCATGTCCTGTGCAGCTTTCTTTATATAGATCAATGTTTGTGCAGCTCTCTTTACACAGATCCATGCACTGTACAGCTATCTTTAAACAGATTCATGTTCTGAACTGCGCTCCTGACACACATTCATGTCCTGTGCACCTCCGTTTACACAGATTCATGTCCTGTGCAGCTCTCGTTATACAGATTCATGTCCTGTGCAGCTCACTTTATACAGATTCTTGTCCTGTGCAGCTATGTTTACACAAGTTCATGTCCTGTGTAGCTATATTTACACAGATTCGTGTCCTGCGCAACCATCTTTACACAGATTCATTTCCTGTACAGTTCTCGCTATACAGATCCTTGTCCTGTACAGCTTCCTCTACACAGATTCATGTCCTGTGCAGCTACCTTTACAAATATTCATGTCCTGTACAGCTCTCATTAAGCAGTTTGTACAGTCAATTTACACAGATTAATGTCCTGTGCAGCTATCATTACACAGATTTATGCCCTGTGCAGAAATCTTTACACAGATTCATGTTGTGTACAGCTATCTTTACACAGATTCATGTTCTGTACTGCTCTCCTGATACAGATTCATGTCCTTTGCAGCTCCATTTACACAGGTTCATATCCTGTACAGCTCTCTTTACACAGTTTCGTGTCCTGTACAGCTCCGTTTACACAGATTCATGTCCTGTGCAGCTCGCGTTATACATATTCATGTCCTGTGCAGCACTCGTTATACAGATGCACGGACTGTACAGCTCCCTTCACACAGATTCATGTCCTGTACAGCTCCCTTTACACAGATCCATGTCCTGTATAGCTCCCTTTACACAGATTCATGTCCTGTATTGCTCCCTTTACACAGATTCATGTCCTGTACAGCTCCCTTTACACAGATTCATGTCCTGTATAGCAACCTTTACACAGATTCATGACCTGTACAGCTCCCTTTACACAGATTAATGTCCTGTGCAGCTATCCTTACCCAGATTCATGTACTGTACAGCTATCTTTACACAGATTCCTGACCTGTGCGGCTATCTTTACACAGATTCATGTCCTGTGCACCCATCTTTACTCAGATTTATGTCCTGTACAGCTCTCGTTATACAGATCCATGTCCTGTACTGCTATCTTTACGCAGATTCATATACTGTACAGCTCATTTTACACAGGTTCTTGTCCTGTACAGCTCAATTTACACAGATTCATGTCTTGTGCAGCTATCTTTACACATGTTCATGTCCTGTGCAGCTACCTTTACACAGATTCTTGTCGTGTACAGCTAGCTTTACACAGATTCATGTCGTTTACAGCTCCTTTTACACAGATTTATGTCCAGTACAGCTCCCTTTACAAAGATTCATATCCTGTGCAGCTCCCGTTATACAGATTCATGTTCAGTGCAGCTCTCGTTATACAGATGCACGTCCTGTACAGCTCCCTTTACACAGATTCATGTCTTGTACAGCTCCCATTTACACAGATTCATGTACTGTACAGCTCTCGTTATACAGATCCATGTATTGTACAGCTCTCTTTACACAGATCCAGGTCCCATGCAGCTGTTCTATACATAGATCCTGGTCCTCTGCGGCTCCCTTAACACAGATAAATGTCATGTACAGCACCCTTTACACAAATCCATGTCCTGTTCAGCTATATTTACACAGATCCATGTCCTGTACAGCACCCATTACACGGAATCGTGTCCTGTACAGCTCTTTTTGCACAGATGCAGGCCCCATGCAGCTGTTCTTTATACAGATCCATGTCCTGTGCAGCTACCTTTACACAGATGCATGTCCTGTGCGGATATCTTCACACAGATTCTCGTCGTGTACAGCTATCTTTACACAGATTCATGTCGTGTACGGCTCCCTTTACACAGATTCAAGTCCTGTACAGCTCCCTTTACAAAGATTCATGTCCTGTGCAGCTCTCGTTATACAGATTCATGTTCAGTGCAGCTCTCGTTATACAGATGCACGGACTGTACAGCTCCCTTTACACAGATTCATGTCCTGTACAGCACCGCTTACACAGATTCATGTCCTGTACAGCTCTCGTTATACAGATCCATGTATTGGACAGCTCTCTTTACACAGCTCCAGGTCCCATGCAGCTGTTCTTTACACCGATCCAGGTCCTGTGCAGCTCACTTAACACAGATCCATGTCCTGTAAAGCTCCCTTTACAAAAATCCATGTCCTGTTCAGCTATCTTTACACAGATCTATATCCTGTACAGCTCCCTTTACACAGCTCCTTGTCCTGTACAGCTCTCTTTGCACAGATGCACGCCCCATGCAGCTGTTCTTTATGCAGATCGAGGTCCTGTGCAGATTTCTTTACTCAGATGCATGTCCTGTGCAGCTCACATTACACAGATCCATGTCCTGTACAGCTATCTTTACACAGATTGATTTCCTGTGCAGCTATCTTTACACAGGTTCATGTCTTGTACAGCTCTCGTTATACTGATCCATGTCCTGTGCAGCTCTCGTTATACAGTTTCATGTCCTGTACAGGTCTGGTAATACAGTTGCAAGGCTTGTCCAGCTCCCTATACACAGTTTCATGTCCTGTGCAGATCCCTTTACACAGATCCATATACTGTGCAGCTCCCATTATAGAGATTCATGTCCAGCACAGCTCCCTTTTCACAGATTCATCTACTTTGCAGCTCACTTTACACAGATTCATGTCCTGTGCAGCTCTCGTTACACAAATGCACGGCATGTCCAACTACCTTTACACAGATTCATGTCCTGTACAGCTCCCTTTACTCAGATTCATGTCCTGGACATCTCTCTTTACACAGATTAATGTCCTGTGCAGCTATCTTTACACAGATTCATGTCCTGTGCAGCTATCCTTACACAGATTCCTGTCTTGTGCAGCAATCTTTACAGGGATTCATGTCCTGTAAAGCAACACTTTCCACAGATTCATGTACTGTACAGCTCCCCCGACACAGATTCATGTCCTGTGCAGCCTCCTTTACACAGAATGATGTCCTTAGCAGCTCTCGTTATACAAATTCATGTCCTGTGGTGCTCACTTTACAGAGATTATTGCCCTGTGCAGCTATATTTACACAGATTCATGATCTTTGCGGCTATATTTACACAGATTCATGTCCTGTGCAGCCCTATTTACACAGATTCATGTCCTGTACGGCCACCTATAAACAGATTCATGTCCTGTGCAGCCATCTTTACACAGATTCATGTCCTGTGCAGCCATCTTTACACAGATTCATGGCCTGTGCAACCATCTTTACATAATTCATATCATGTGCAGCCATCTATACACAGATTCATGTTCTGTACTGCGCTCCTGACACAGATTCATGTCCTGTGCAGCTCCCTTTACACAGGTTCATGTCCTGTACAGCTCCCTTTACACAGATTTGTGTACTGTACAGCTCCCGTTACACAGATTCATGTCCTGTGCAGCTGGCGTTATACAGATTCGTGTCCTGTGCAGCACTCGTTATACAGATGCACGGTCTCTACAGCTCCCTTTACACGGATTCATGTCCTGTATAGCTCCATTTACACAGATTCATGTCCTGTGAAGCTCCCTTTACACAGATTAATGTCCTGCGCAGCTATCTTTACACAGATTAATGTACTGTACAGCTATCTTTACACAGATTCCTGACCTGTGCAGCTATCTTTACACAGATTCATATCCTGTGCACCCATCTTTACTCAGATTCATGTCCTGTACACATATCGTTATACAGATCCATGTACTGTACTGCTATCTTTACGCAGCTTCATATCGTGTACAGCTCCCTTTACACAGATTCATATGCTGTACAGCTCAATTTACACAGATTCATGTCCTGTGCAGCTATCTTTACACATGTTCATGTCCTGTGCAGCTATCCTTACACAGATTCATGTCGTGTACAGCTATCTTTGCACAGATTCATGTCCTGTACAGCTCTCTTTACACAGATTCATGTCCTGTGCAGCTCCGTTAACACAGATCCATGTCCTGTACAGCTACCTTTACACAGATTCATGTCCTGTACAGCTCCCTTTACACAGATTCATATCCTGTGCAGCTCTCGTTATACAGATTCATGTCCTGTGCAGCTCCCGTTATACAGATGAATGGCCTGTACAGCTCCCTTTACACAGATTCATGTCCTGTACAGCTTCCCTTACACAGATTCATGTCCTGTAAAGCTCTCCTTATACAGATCCATGTCTTGTACAGATCTCGTTACACAGAACCGGGTCCCATGCTGCTGTTCTTTATACAGATCCAGGACCTGTGCAGCTCCCTTTACACAGATTCATGTCCTGTGCAGCTCCCTTTATACAGATCCATGTCCTGTACAGCTCCCTTTACACAGATCCATGTCCTGTACAGCTATGCCTACACAGATCCATGTCCTGTACAGCTCCCTCTACACACATTAATATCATGTGCAGCTATCTTTACACAGATTCATGTCCTGTGCAGCTAGCTTTACACAGATTCTTGTCGTGTACAGCTATCTTTACACAGATTCATGTCGTGTACGGCTCCCTTTACGCAAATTCACGTCCTGTACAGCTCTCTTTACAAAGATTAATGTAGTGTGCAGCTCTCGTTATACAGATTCATGTTCAGTGCAGCTCTCGTTATACAGATGCACGGCCTGTACAGCTGCCTTTACACAGATTCATGTCCTGTAAAGCTCCCTGTACACAAATCCATGTCCTGTTCAGGTATTTTTTACGCAGATCCATGTCCTGTACAGCTCCCTTTACACAGATCGTTGTCCTGTACTGCTCTCTATGCACGGATGCAGGCCCCATGCAGCTGTTCTTTATACAGATTAATGTCCTGTGCAGCTATCTTTACACAGATTCATGTCCTGTGCAGCTATCTTTACACAGATTCCTGTCCCGTGCAGCTATCTTTACAGGGATTCATGTCCTGTGCAGCCATCTTTACATAGATTCATGTCCCGTGCAGCTCTCCTTATACAGATTCATATCCTGTACAGCTCAATTTACCCAGATTCATGTCCTGTGCAGCTATTTTTACCCAGATTCATGCCCTGTGCAGCTATCTTTAAACAGATTCATGTCGTGTACTGCTATCTTTACACAGATTCATGTCCCGAACAGCTCCATTTTCACAGATTCATGTCCTGTGCAACACCGTTTACACAGATTCTTGTCCTGTACAGCACCCTTTACACAGATGCATGTCCTGTGCACCTACCTTTACACAGATTCATGTCTTGTACAGCTCTCTTTACACATATTCATACCCTGTGCAGCTCTCTTTACACAGATTCATGTCTTGTACAGCCCGCTTTCCAGAGATCCTTGTCATGTACAGCTCTCTCTACACAGATCCATGTTCGGTGCAGCTCTCTTACATAGGTCAATGTCTTTTCAACTCACTTGACACAGATCCATGTCCTGTGCAGCTATCTTTATACAAATACACGGCCTGTAGAACTCCATTTGCACAGATTCATGTCCTGTACAGCTCCCTTTACACAGATTCATGTCCCGTGTAGCTCTCTTTACACAGATCCATGCCTTGTACATCTCTCTTTACACAGATTCATGTCTTGTGCAGCTCCTTTTAAACAGGTTCATGTCCTGTACAGCTCCATATACACAGATTCATGTCCTGTACAGCTCCCTATACAATGATTCATGTCCTGTGCAGCTGTCGTTACACAAATGCACGGACTGTACCGCTCCCTTTACACAGATCCACGCCCTATTCTGTCACTTTATACAAATCCATGTCCTGTTCAGGTATTTTTTACGCAGTTCCATGTCCTGTACAGCTCCCTTTACACAGATTCATGTCCTGTACAGCTCTCGTTATACAGATCCATGTATTGTACAGCTCACTTTATACGGATCCATGCCTTGTGCAGCTCTCTTTATACAGACCCATGTCTTGTACAGCTCTTTTTATACAGCTGTACAGCTCCCCTTACACAGATTATTGTCCCGTGCAGCTCTCCTTACACAGATCCATGACTTGTACAGCTCTCTTTACACAGATTCATGTCTTGTGCAGCTCTCTTTATACAGATCCATGTCCTGTGCAGCTCTCTTCGTACAGATCCACGTCCTGTGCAGCTCTCTTTGTAGAGATACACGTCCTGTGCAGCACTCTTTGTACAGATCTACGTCCTGTGCAGCTCTCTTTGTACAGATCCACGTCCTGTGCAGCTCTCTTCATACAGATCCATGTCCTGTGCAGCTCGCTTTGTACAGATCCACGTCCTGTGCAGCTCTCTTTGTACAGATCCACGTCCTGTGCAGCTCTCTTTGTACAGATCCATGTCCTGTGCAGCTCCCTTTATACAGATCCACGACCTGTGCAGCTCTCTTTATACAGATCCACGTCCTGTGCAGCTCCCATTATAAAGATCCACGTCCTGTACAGCTCCCTTTGTACAGATCCACGTCCTGTGCAGCTCCCTTTATAGAGATCCACGTCCTGTGCAGCTCTCTTTATACAGATCCACGTCCTGCGCAGCTCTCTTTGTACAGATCCACGTCCAGTGCAGCCCTCTTTGTACAGATCCATGTCCTGTACAGATCCCTTTATACAGATCCACGACCTGTGCAGCTCTCTTTGTACAGATCTACGTCCTTTGCAGCTCTCTTTGTACAGATCCACGTCCTGTGCAGCTCTCTTTATACAGATCCATGTCCTGTGCGGCTCTCTTTGTACAGATCCACGTCATATGCAGCTCTCTTTTTACAGATCCACGTCCTGTGCAGCTCTTTTGTACAGATCCATGTCCTGTGCAGCCCACTTTATACAGATCCACGACCTGTGCAGCTCCCTTTATTCAGATCCACGTCCTGTACATCTCTCTTTATACAGACCGAGGTTTTGTGCAGCTTACATTTTACAGATCCACGTCCTGTACAGCTCACTTTATACAGATCCACGTCCTGTGCAGCTCTCTTTATACTGATCCACATCCTGCACAGCTCCCTTAGTACAGATCCACGTCCTGAACAGCTCACTTTATACAGATCCACGCCCTGTACTCTTTACTTTATACAGATCCACGTCCTGTTCAGCTCACTTTATACAGATCCACGTGCTGTACAGCTCACTTTATACAGATCCACGTCCTGTGCAGCTCTCTTTATACTGATCCACGTCCTGCACAGCTCCCTTCGTACAGATCCACGTCCTGAACAGCTCACATTATACAGATTCACGTCCTGTGCAGCTCTCGTTACACAATTGCATGGCCTGTCCAGCTCCCTTTACACAGATTCATGTCCTGTACAGCTCCCTTTACACAGATTTAAGTCTTGTACAGCTCCCTTTACACAGATTATTGTCCTGTGCAGCTATCTTTACACAGATTCCTGTCCTGTGCAGCTATCTTTACAGGGATTCATGTCCCGTGCTGCCATCTTTACATAGATTCATGTCCTGTACAGCTCTCGTTGTACAGGTCCATGTCCTGGACAGCTATCTTTACACAGATTCATGTCCTGTACGGCTCACATTACACAGATTCATGTCCTGTACAGCTCAACTTACACAGATTCATGTCCTGTGCAGCTATCTTTACTCTCATTCATGTCCTGTACACAGATTCATGTCCTGTACAGCTCCATTTACACAGATTCGTGTCCTGTACAGCTCTCGTTATACAGATCCATGCCTTGTGCAGTTCTTTTTACACAGATCCAGGTCCCATGCAGCTGTTCTTTATACAGATCCAAGTCCTGTGCAGCACCCTTTACACATATTAATATCCTTTACAGCTCCCTTTACGCAGATCCATGTCCTGTACAGCTCATTTACACAGATCCATGTCCTGTACAGCTCTCTTTACACACATCCAAGTCCCATGCAGCTGTTCTCTATACAGATCCAGGTCCTGTGCAGCTCCCTTCACACGGAGTCATGTACTGTGCAGCTCACTTTACACAGATTATTGTCCTGTGCAGCTATCTTTACACAGATTCACGTCCTGTGCAGCTACCTTTACACAGATTCCTGTCCTGTGCAGCTATCTTTACAGGGATTCATATCCTGTGCTGCCATCTTTACATAGATTCATATCCTGCACAGCTCTCGTTGTAGAGGTCCATGTCCTGGACAGCTATCTTTACACAGATTCATGTCCTGTACGGCTCACATTACACAGATTCATGTCCTGTACAGCTCCGCTTACACAGATTCATGTCATGTGCAGCTATCTTTACTCTGATTCATGTCCTGTGCAGCTATCCTTACACAGATTTATGCCGTGTACAGCTATCTTTACGCAGATTTATGTCCTGTTCAGCACTCTTTACACAGATTCACGTCCTGTGCAGCTATTTTACACAGATTCATGTCCTGTACAGCTCCCTTTACACAGATTCGTGTCCTGTACAGCTCTCGTTATACAGATCCATGTCTTGCGCAGTTCTTTATACACAGATCCAGGTCCCATGCAGCTGTTCTTTATACAGATCCAAGTCCTGTGCAGCACCCTTTACACAGATTAATATCCTTTACAGCTCCCTTTACACAGATCCATGTCCTGTACAGCTCATTTACACAGATCCATGTCCTTTACAGCTCTCTTTACACACATCTAAGTCCCATGCAGCTGTTCTCTATACAGATCCAGGTCCTGTGCAGCTCCCTTCACACGGAGTCATGTACTGTGCAGCTCCCTTTACACAGATTCATGTCTTGTGCAGCTCCCCTTATACAGATTCATGTCCTGTGCAGCTCCCTTTTAACCGATTCATGACCTGTGCAGCTCTTGTTATACTGATTCATGTCCTGTGCATCTCTCATTACACAGATTCATGTCCTGTACATCTCTCGTTATACAGGTCCATGTCTTGTGCAGCTCCATTTACACAGATTCATGTACTGTACAGCTCCCTTTACACAGATTAATGGCCTGTGCTGCTATCATTACTCACATTCATGTCCTGTGCAGCTAACTTTACACAGATTCATGTCCTGTGCAGCCGTCTTTACACAGATTCATGTCCTGTACAGCTCACGTTATACAGATCCATGTCCTGTACAGCTTCCTTTACACATTCATATCCTGTGCAGCTCTCGTTATAGAGATTCATGTCCTGTACAGCTCTCGTTAGACATATTCATGTCCTGTGCAGCTATCGTTACACAGATTCATGTCCTGTACAGCTCCCTTTACACAGATTCAAGTCCTGTACAGCTCCCTTTACAGAGATTCATATCCTGTACAGCTATCTTTACACATAATCATGTCCTGTGCAGCTGTCTTTACACAGATTAATGTCCTCTGTACAGATCCATGTCCTCTACAGCTCTGTTTACACAGATCCAGGTCCCATGCAGCTGTTCATTATACAGATCCAGGTCCTGTGCAGATTTCTTTACACAGATGCATGTCCTGCAGCTATCTTTACAGAGATCCATGTCCTGCGCAGTTCCCTTTACACAGATTCATGACCTGTACAGCTCCCTTTACACAGAACCATGTCCTGTATATCTATCTTTACACAGTTTCATGTCCTTTACAGCTCCCTTTACACAGATTCATGTCCTGTACAGCTCCCTTTACACCGATTCATGTCATGTGCAGCTCCCTTTACACAGATTCATGTTGTGTTCAGCTCCGTTTACACAGATTCATGTCCTGTACAGCTCCCCTTACACAGATTCATGTCCTGTGCAGCTCTCGTTATACAGATCCACGTCCCCCCGATGTACCTTAAGTGCCGCTCAATTTATACATATCCATGGCTTGTACATCTCTCTTTATACAGATCCACGCCCTGTGCAATTCACTTTGTACAGATCCACGTCCCGTGGGGCTCCCTTTATTCCGATCCAGGTCCTGTACAGCTCTCGTATACATATCCATGGCTTGAGCAGCTCTCTTTATATAGATCCATGTCCCGTGGAGCACCGTTTATGCTGATCCATGTCCTGTACAGCTCTCTTTATACAGATCCACGTCCTGTGCAGCACTCTTTGTACAGATCCACGTCCTGTGCAGCTCTCTTTGTACAGATCCACGTCCTGTGCAGCTCTCTTTGTACAGATCCACGTGTTGTGCAGCTCTCTTTATACAGATCCATGTCCTGTGCAGCTCTCTTTGTACAGATCCACGTCTTGTGCAGGTCTCTTTGTACAGATCCACGTAGTGTGCAGCTCTCTTTGTACAGATCCATGTCCTTTGCAGCTCTCTTTGTACAGATCCACGTCCTGTGCAGCTCTCTTTATACAGATAAACGTCCTGTACATCTCTCTTTATACAGGCCGTGGTTTTGTGCAGCTTACATTATACAGATCCACGTCCTGTACAGCTCACTTTATACAGATCCACGTCCTGTGCAGCTCTCTTTATACTGATCCACGTCCTGCACACCTCCCTTCGTACAGATCCACGTCCTGAACAGCTCACTTTATACAGATCCACGCCCTGTACAGTTCACTTTATACAGATCCACGTACTGTACAGCTCCCTTTACACAGATTCATGTCCTGTATAGCTCCCTTTACACAGATTCATGTCCTGTATAGCTCCCTTTACACAGATTCATGACCTGTACAGCTCCCTTTACACAGATTAATGTCCTGTGCAGCTATCTTTATACAGAGTCATGTACTGTACAGCTATCTTTACACAGATTCCTGACCTGTGTGGCTATCTTTACACAGATTCATGTCCTGTGCACCCATTTTACTCAGATTCATGTCCTGTACAGCTCTCGTTATACAGATCCATGTCCTGTACTGCTATCTTTACGCAGATTCATATCCTGTACAGCTCCCTTTACACAGATTTATGTCCTGTACAGCTCTCTTTGTACAGATCCACGTCTTGTGCAGGTCTCTCTGTACAGATCCACGTAGTCTTGTGCAGCTATCTTTACACATGTTCATGTCCTGTGCAGCTATCTTTACACAGTTTCATATCGTGTACAGCTATCTTTGCACAGATTCGTGTCCTGTATAGCGCTCCTTACACAGATTCATGTCCTGTGCAGCTCCCTTAACACAGATCCATGTCCTGTACAGCTCCCTTTACACAGATCCATTTCCTGTACAGCTATCTTTACACAGATCCATATCCTGTACAGCTCCCTTTACTCAGATTAATATCATGTGCAGCTATCTTTACACAGATACATGTCCTGTGCAGCTACCTTAACACAGATTCTTGTCGTGTACAGCTAACTTTACACAGATTCATGTCGTTTACAGCTCCCTTTACACAGATTTATGTCCAGTGCAGCTCCCTTTACAAAGATTCATGTCCTGTGCAGCTCTCGTTATACAGATTCATGTTCAGTGCAGCTCTCGTTATACCGATGCACGGCCTGTACAGCTCCCTTTACACAGATTCATGTCCTGTACAGCTCCCTTTACACAGATTCATGTCCTGTACCGCTCTCGTTATACAGATCCATGTACTGGACAGCTCTCTTTACACAGATCCAGGTCCCATGCAGCTGTTCTTACACAGCTCCAGGTCCTTTGCTGCTCACTTAACACAGATCCATATCCTGTAAAGCTCCCTTTACACAAATCCATTTCCTGTTCAGCTATCTTTACACAGATCCATGTCCTGTACAGCTCCCATTACACAGATCCTTGTCCTGTACAGCTCTATATGCACAGATGCAGGCCCCATGCAGCTGTTCTTTATACAGATCCATGTCCTGTGCAGCTATCTTTACACAGATTCATGTCCTGTGCAGATATCTTCACACAGATTCATGTCCTGTGCAGATATCTTCACACAGATTCTTGTCGTGTACAGCTATCTTTACACAGATTCATGTCGTGTACGGCTCCCTTTACACAGATTCATGTCCTGTCCAACTCCCTTTACAAAGATTCATGTCCTGTGCAGCTCTCGTTATACAGATTCATGTTCAGTGCAGCTCTCGTTATACCGATGCACGGCCTGTACAGCTCCCTTTACACAGATCTATGTCCTGTACAGCTCCCTTTACACAGATCCGTGTCCTGTACAGCTCTCTTTGCACAGATGCAGGCCCCATGCAGTTGTTCTTTATGCAGATCCAGGTCCTGTGCAAATTTCTTTACACAGATCCTTGTCCTGTACAGCTATCTTTACACAGATTGATTTCCTGTGCAGCTATCTTTACACAGGTTCATGTCTTGTACAGCTCTCGTTATACTGATCCATGTCCTGTGCAGCTCTCGTTATACAGTTTCATGTCCTGTACAGGTCTGGTTATACAGTTGCACGGCTTGTCCAGCTCCCTATACACAGTTTCATGTCCTGTGCAGGTCCCTTTACACAGATCCATATACTCTGCAGCTCCCTTTCTAGAGATTCATGTCCTGCACAGCTCCCTTTTAACAGATTCATGTCCTTTTCAGCTCACTTTACACAGATTCATGTCCTGTGCAGCTCTCGATACACAAATGCACGGCCTGTAGAGCTCCATTTGCACAGATTCATGTCCTGTACAGCTCCCTTTACACAGATTCATGTCCCATGTAGCTCCCTTTACACAGATCCATGCCTTGTACATCTCTCTTTACACAGATTCATGTCTTGTGCAGCTCCTTTTAAACAGATTCATGTCCTGTACAGCTCCATTTACACAGATTCATGTCCTGTACAGCTCCCTATACACAGATTCATGTCCTGTGCAGCTGTCGTTACACAAATGCACGGCCTGTACCGCTCCCTTTACACAGATCCACGCCCTGTTCTACCACTTTATACAGATCCACGTCGTGTACAGCTCACTTTATACAGATCAATGCTTTGTACAGCTCTCTTTACACAGATTCATGTCTTGTACAGCTCCCTTTACACATATCCATGTCTTGTGCAGCTCTCTTTACACAGACCCATGTTTTGTGCAGCTCTCGTTACACATGTTCATGCCCTGTGCAGTTCTCTTTACACAGATTCATGTCTTGTACAGCTCTCCTTTCAGAGATCCATGTTAAGTACAGCTCCCTTTACACAGAACCATGTCCTGTGCAGCTCTCTTTACACAGATCCATGTCTTATACAGCTCCCTCGACACATATCCATAACCTGTGCAGCTATCTTTACACAAATGCACGGCCTGTACAGCTACCTTTACACAGATCCATGTCCTGTACAGCTCCCTTTACACAGATTCATTTCCTGCACAGCTCCCTTTACACAGATCCATGTCTTGTGTCCAGCTATTTTTACACAGATTAATGGCCTCTCTTTGTACAGGTCCACGACCTGTGCAGCTCTCTTTATACAGATCCATGTCTTGTGCAGCTAACTTTGTACAGATCCACGTCCTGTGCAGCTCTCTTTGTACAGATCCATGTCCTGTGCAACTCTCTTTGTACAGATCCATGTCCTGTGCACTCCCTTTATTCAGATCCACGACCTGTGCAGCTCTCTTTATACAGATCCACGTCTCGTGGAACACCGTTTAGTCAGATCCAGGTCCTGTACAGCTCTCGTATACATATCCATGGCTTGTGCAGCTCTCTTTATACAGATCCACGTCCTGTGCAGCTCTCTTTGTACAGATCCACTTCCTGTGTAGCTCTCTTTGTACAGATCCACGTCCTGTGCCGCTCTCTTTGTACAGATCTACGTCCTGTGCAGCTCTCTTTGTACAGATCCACGTCCTGTGCAGCTCTCTTATACAGATCAATGTCCTGTGCAGCTCTCTTTGTACAGATCCACGTCGTGTGCAGCTCTCTTTGTACAGATCCACGTCCTGTGCAGCTCTCTTTGTACAGATCCATGTCCTGCGCACCTCCCTTTATACAGATCCGCGACCTGTGCAGCTCTCTTTATACAGATCCACGTCCTCTGCAGCTCCCTTTATAATGATCCACGTCCTGTACAGCTCCCTTTGTAAAGATCCACGTCCTGTGCAGGTCCCTTTATAGAGATCCACGTCCTGTGCAGCTCTATTTATACAGATCCACGTCCTGCGCAGCTCTCTTTGTACAGATCCACGTCCTGTGCAGCTCTCTATGTACAGATCCATGTCCTGTGCAGCTCCCTTTATACAGATCCACGACCTGTGCAGCTCTCTTTGTACAGATCTACGTCCTGTGCAGCTCTCTTTGTACAGATCCACGTCCTGTGCAGCTCTCTTTATACAGATCCATGTCCTGTGCGGCTCTCTTTGTACAGATCCACGTCATGTGCAGCTCTCTTTGCACAGATCCACGTCCTGTGCAGCTCTCTTTGTACAGATCCATGTCCTGTGCAGCTCCCATTATACAGATCCACGACCTGTGCAGCTCTCGTTATACAGATCCACGTCCTGTACATCTCTCTTTATACAGACCGAGGTTTTGTGCAGCTTACATTATGCAGATCCACGTCCTGTACAGCTCACTTTATACAGATCCACGTGCTGTGCAGCTCTCTTTATACTGATCCACATCCTGCACAGCTCCCTTCGTACAGACCCACGTCCTGAACAGCTCACGTTATACAGATCCACGCCCTGTACAGTTCACTTTATACAGATCCACGTCCTGTGCAGCTCTCTTTGTACAGATCCACGTCCTGTGCAGCTCTCTTTATACTGATCCACGTCCTGCACAGCTACCTTCGTACAGATCCACGTCCTGATCAGCTCACGTTATACAGATTCATGTCCTGTGCAGCTCTCGTTACACAAATGCACGGCCTGTCCAGCTCCCTTTACACAGATTCATGTCCTGTACAGCTCCCTTTACACAGATTCATGTCCTGTACAGCTCCCTTTACACAGATTATTGTCCTGTGCAGCTAACTTTACACAGATTCATGTCCTGTGCAGCTATCTTTACACAGACTCCTGTACTGTGCAGCTATCTTTACAGGGATTCATGTCCTGTGCTGCCATCGTTACATAGATTCATGTCCTGTACAGCTCTCGTTGTACAGGTCCATGTCCTTGACAGCTATCTTTACACAGATTCATGTCCTGTACGGCTCACATTACACAGATTCATGTCCTGTACAGCTCAACTTACACAGATTCATGTCCTGTGCAGCTATCTTTACTCTGATTCATGTCCTGTGCAGCTATCCTTACACAGATATCATGCCGTGTACAGCTGTCTTTACGCAGATTTATGTCCTGTTCAGCACTCTTTACACAGATTCACGTCCTGTGCAGCTCTTTTACACTGATTCATGTCCTGTACCGCTCCCTTTACACAGATTCGTGTCCTGTACAGCTCTCGTTTTACAGATCCATGTCTTGTGCAGTTCTTTTTACACAGATCCAGGTCCCATGCAGCTGTTCTTTATACAGATCCAAGTCCTGTGCAGCACCCTTTACACAGATTAATATCCTTTACAGCTCCCTTTACACAGATCCATGTCCTGTACAGCTCATTTACCCAGATCCATGTCCTGTACAGCTCTCTTTACACACATCCAAGTCCCATGCAGCTGTTCTCTATACAGATCCAGGTCCTGTGCAGCTCCCTTCACACGGAGTCATGTACTGTGCAGCTCCCTTTACACAGATTCATGTCCTGTGCAGCTCCCTTTAAACCGATTCATGTCCTGTGCAGCTCTTGTTATACTGATTCATGTCCTGTGCATATCTCATTACACAGATTCATGTCCTGTACATCTCTCGTCATACAGGTCCATGTCTTGTGCAGCTCCATTTACACAGATTCATGTACTGTACAGCTCCCTTTACACAGATTAATGGCCTGTGCTGCTATCATTACACATATTCATGTCCTGTGCAGCTATCTTTACACAGATTCATGTCCTGTGCAGCTACCTTATTCAGACTCGTGTCCTGTGCAGCCGTCTTTACACAGATTCATGTCCTGTACAGCTCACGTTATACAGATCCATGTCCTGTACAGCTCCCTTTACACAGTCATATCCTGTGCAGCTCTCGTTATAGAGATTCATGTCCTGTACAGCTCCCGTTAGACATATTCATGTCCTGTGCAGCTATCTTTACACAGATTCATGTCCTGTACAGCTCCCTTTACACAGATTCAAGTCCTGTACAGCTCCCATTACAGAGATTCATGTCCTGTACAGCTATCTTTACACATAATCATGTCCTGTGCAGCTATCTTTACACAGATTAATGTCCTCTCTTTGTACAGAGCCATGTCCTCTACAGCTCTGTTTACACAGATCCAGGTCCCGTGCAGCTGTTCTTTATACAGATCCAGGTCCTGTGCACATTTCTTTACACAGATGCATGTCCTGTGCAGCTATCTTTACAGAGATCCATGTCCTGCGCAGTTCCCTTTAAACAGATTCATGACCTGTACAGCTCCCTTTACACAGAACCATGTCCTGTATATCTATCTTTACACAGTTTCATGTCCTTTACAGCTCCCTTTACACAGATTCATGTCCTGTACAGCTCCCTTTACACCGATTCATGTCATGTGCAGCTCCCTTTACACAGATTCATGTTGTGTTCAGCTCCGTTTACACAGATTCATGTCCTGTACAGCTCCCCTTACACAGATTCATGTCCTGTGCAGCTCTCGTTATACAGATCCACGTCCCCCCGATGTACCTTAAGTGCCGCTCAATTTATACATATCCATGGCTTGTACATCTCTCTTTATACAGATCCACGCCCTGTGCAATTCACTTTGTACAGATCCACGTCCCGTGGGGCTCCCTTTATTCCGATCCAGGTCCTGTACAGCTCTCGTATACATATCCATGGCTTGAGCAGCTCTCTTTATATAGATCCATGTCCCGTGGAGCACCGTTTATGCTGATCCATGTCCTGTACAGCTCTCTTTATACAGATCCACGTCCTGTGCAGCACTCTTTGTACAGATCCACGTCCTGTGCAGCTCTCTTTGTACAGATCCACGTCCTGTGCAGCTCTCTTTGTACAGATCCACGTGTTGTGCAGCTCTCTTTATACAGATCCATGTCCTGTGCAGCTCTCTTTGTACAGATCCACGTCTTGTGCAGGTCTCTTTGTACAGATCCACGTAGTGTGCAGCTCTCTTTGTACAGATCCATGTCCTTTGCAGCTCTCTTTGTACAGATCCACGTCCTGTGCAGCTCTCTTTATACAGATAAACGTCCTGTACATCTCTCTTTATACAGGCCGTGGTTTTGTGCAGCTTACATTATACAGATCCACGTCCTGTACAGCTCACTTTATACAGATCCACGTCCTGTGCAGCTCTCTTTATACTGATCCACGTCCTGCACACCGCCCTTCGTACAGATCCACGTCCTGAACAGCTCACTTTATACAGATCCACGCCCTGTACAGTTCACTTTATACAGATCCACGTACTGTACAGCTCCCTTTACACAGATTCATGTCCTGTATAGCTCCCTTTACACAGATTCATGTCCTGTATAGCTCCCTTTACACAGATTCATGACCTGTACAGCTCCCTTTACACAGATTAATGTCCTGTGCAGCTATCTTTATACAGAGTCATGTACTGTACAGCTATCTTTACACAGATTCCTGACCTGTGTGGCTATCTTTACACAGATTCATGTCCTGTGCACCCATTTTACTCAGATTCATGTCCTGTACAGCTCTCGTTATACAGATCCATGTCCTGTACTGCTATCTTTACGCAGATTCATATCCTGTACAGCTCCCTTTACACAGATTTATGTCCTGTACAGCTCTCTTTGTACAGATCCACGTCTTGTGCAGGTCTCTCTGTACAGATCCACGTAGTCTTGTGCAGCTATCTTTACACATGTTCATGTCCTGTGCAGCTATCTTTACACAGTTTCATATCGTGTACAGCTATCTTTGCACAGAATCGTGTCCTGTATAGCGCTCCTTACACAGATTCATGTCCTGTGCAGCTCCCTTAACACAGATCCATGTCCTGTACAGCTCCCTTTACACAGATCCATTTCCTGTACAGCTATCTTTACACAGATCCATATCCTGTACAGCTCCCTTTACTCAGATTAATATCATGTGCAGCTATCTTTACACAGATACATGTCCTGTGCAGCTACCTTAACACAGATTCTTGTCGTGTACAGCTAACTTTACACAGATTCATGTCGTTTACAGCTCCCTTTACACAGATTTATGTCCAGTGCAGCTCCCTTTACAAAGATTCATGTCCTGTGCAGCTCTCGTTATACAGATTCATGTTCAGTGCAGCTCTCGTTATACCGATGCACGGCCTGTACAGCTCCCTTTACACAGATTCATGTCCTGTACAGCTCCCTTTACACAGATTCATGTCCTGTACCGCTCTCGTTATACAGATCCATGTACTGGACAGCTCTCTTTACACAGATCCAGGTCCCATGCAGCTGTTCTTACACAGCTCCAGGTCCTTTGCTGCTCACTTAACACAGATCCATATCCTGTAAAGCTCCCTTTACACAAATCCATTTCCTGTTCAGCTATCTTTACACAGATCCATGTCCTGTACAGCTCCCATTACACAGATCCTTGTCCTGTACAGCTCTATATGCACAGATGCAGGCCCCATGCAGCTGTTCTTTATACAGATCCATGTCCTGTGCAGCTATCTTTACACAGATTCATGTCCTGTGCAGATATCTTCACACAGATTCATGTCCTGTGCAGATATCTTCACACAGATTCTTGTCGTGTACAGCTATCTTTACACAGATTCATGTCGTGTACGGCTCCCTTTACACAGATTCATGTCCTGTCCAACTCCCTTTACAAAGATTCATGTCCTGTGCAGCTCTCGTTATACAGATTCATGTTCAGTGCAGCTCTCGTTATACCGATGCACGGCCTGTACAGCTCCCTTTACACAGATCTATGTCCTGTACAGCTCCCTTTACACAGATCCGTGTCCTGTACAGCTCTCTTTGCACAGATGCAGGCCCCATGCAGTTGTTCTTTATGCAGATCCAGGTCCTGTGCAAATTTCTTTACACAGATCCTTGTCCTGTACAGCTATCTTTACACAGATTGATTTCCTGTGCAGCTCTCTTTACACAGATCCATGTCTTATACAGCTCCCTCGACACATATCCATAACCTGTGCAGCTATCTTTACACAAATGCACGGCCTGTACAGCTACCTTTACACAGATCCATGTCCTGTACAGCTCCCTTTACACAGATTCATTTCCTGCACAGCTCCCTTTACACAGATCCATGTCTTGTGTCCAGCTATTTTTACACAGATTAATGGCCTCTCTTTGTACAGGTCCACGACCTGTGCAGCTCTCTTTATACAGATCCATGTCTTGTGCAGCTCTCTTTGTACAGATCCACGTCCTGTGCAGCTCTCTTTGTACAGATCCATGTCCTGTGCAACTCTCTTTGTACAGATCCATGTCCTGTGCACTCCCTTTATTCAGATCCACGACCTGTGCAGCTCTCTTTATACAGATCCACGTCTCGTGGAACACCGTTTAGTCAGATCCAGGTCCTGTACAGCTCTCGTATACATATCCATGGCTTGTGCAGCTCTCTTTATACAGATCCACGTCCTGTGCAGCTCTCTTTGTACAGATCCACTTCCTGTGTAGCTCTCTTTGTACAGATCCACGTCCTGTGCCGCTCTCTTTGTACAGATCTACGTCCTGTGCAGCTCTCTTTGTACAGATCCACGTCCTGTGCAGCTCTCTTATACAGATCAATGTCCTGTGCAGCTCTCTTTGTACAGATCCACGTCGTGTGCAGCTCTCTTTGTACAGATCCACGTCCTGTGCAGCTCTCTTTGTACAGATCCATGTCCTGCGCACCTCCCTTTATACAGATCCGCGACCTGTGCAGCTCTCTTTATACAGATCCACGTCCTCTGCAGCTCCCTTTATAATGATCCACGTCCTGTACAGCTCCCTTTGTACAGATCCACGTCCTGTGCAGGTCCCTTTATAGAGATCCACGTCCTGTGCAGCTCTATTTATACAGATCCACATCCTGCGCAGCTCTCTTTGTACAGATCCACGTCCTGTGCAGCTCTCTATGTACAGATCCATGTCCTGTGCAGCTCCCTTTATACAGATCCACGACCTGTGCAGCTCTCTTTGTACAGATCTACGTCCTGTGCAGCTCTCTTTGTACAGATCCACGTCCTGTGCAGCTCTCTTTATACAGATCCATGTCCTGTGCGGCTCTCTTTGTACAGATCCACGTCATGTGCAGCTCTCTTTGCACAGATCCACGTCCTGTGCAGCTCTCTTTGTACAGATCCATGTCCTGTGCAGCTCCCATTATACAGATCCACGACCTGTGCAGCTCTCGTTATACAGATCCACGTCCTGTACATCTCTCTTTATACAGACCGAGGTTTTGTGCAGCTTACATTATGCAGATCCACGTCCTGTACAGCTCACTTTATACAGATCCACGTGCTGTGCAGCTCTCTTTATACTGATCCACATCCTGCACAGCTCCCTTCGTACAGACCCACGTCCTGAACAGCTCACGTTATACAGATCCACGCCCTGTACAGTTCACTTTATACAGATCCACGTCCTGTGCAGCTCTCTTTGTACAGATCCACGTCCTGTGCAGCTCTCTTTATACTGATCCACGTCCTGCACAGCTACCTTCGTACAGATCCACGTCCTGATCAGCTCACGTTATACAGATTCATGTCCTGTGCAGCTCTCGTTACACAAATGCACGGCCTGTCCAGCTCCCTTTACACAGATTCATGTCCTGTACAGCTCCCTTTACACAGATTCATGTCCTGTACAGCTCCCTTTACACAGATTATTGTCCTGTGCAGCTAACTTTACACAGATTCATGTCCTGTGCAGCTATCTTTACACAGACTCCTGTACTGTGCAGCTATCTTTACAGGGATTCATGTCCTGTGCTGCCATCGTTACATAGATTCATGTCCTGTACAGCTCTCGTTGTACAGGTCCATGTCCTTGACAGCTATCTTTACACAGATTCATGTCCTGTACGGCTCACATTACACAGATTCATGTCCTGTACAGCTCAACTTACACAGATTCATGTCCTGTGCAGCTATCTTTACTCTGATTCATGTCCTGTGCAGCTATCCTTACACAGATATCATGCCGTGTACAGCTGTCTTTACGCAGATTTATGTCCTGTTCAGCACTCTTTACACAGATTCACGTCCTGTGCAGCTCTTTTACACTGATTCATGTCCTGTACCGCTCCCTTTACACAGATTCGTGTCCTGTACAGCTCTCGTTTTACAGATCCATGTCTTGTGCAGTTCTTTTTACACAGATCCAGGTCCCATGCAGCTGTTCTTTATACAGATCCAAGTCCTGTGCAGCACCCTTTACACAGATTAATATCCTTTACAGCTCCCTTTACACAGATCCATGTCCTGTACAGCTCATTTACCCAGATCCATGTCCTGTACAGCTCTCTTTACACACATCCAAGTCCCATGCAGCTGTTCTCTATACAGATCCAGGTCCTGTGCAGCTCCCTTCACACGGAGTCATGTACTGTGCAGCTCCCTTTACACAGATTCATGTCCTGTGCAGCACCCGTTATACAGATTCATGTCCTGTGCAGCTCCCTTTAAACCGATTCATGTCCTGTGCAGCTCTTGTTATACTGATTCATGTCCTGTGCATATCTCATTACGCAGATTCATGTCCTGTACATCTCTCGTTATACAGGTCCATGTCTTGTGCAGCTCCATTTACACAGATTCATGTACTGTACAGCTCCCTTTACACAGATTAATGGCCTGTGCTGCTATCATTACACATATTCATGTCCTGTGCAGCTATCTTTACACAGATTCATGTCCTGTGCAGCTACCTTATTCAGACTCGTGTCCTGTGCAGCCGTCTTTACACAGATTCATGTCCTGTACAGCTCACGTTATACAGATCCATGTCCTGTACAGCTCCCTTTACACATTCATATCCTGTGCAGCTCTCGTTATAGAGATTCATGTCCTGTACAGCTCCCGTTAGACATATTCATGTCCTGTGCAGCTATCTTTACACAGATTCATGTCCTGTACAGCTCCCTTTACACAGATTCAAGTCCTGTACAGCTCCCATTACAGAGATTCATGTCCTGTACAGCTATCTTTACACATAATCATGTCCTGTGCAGCTATCTTTACACAGATTAATGTCCTCTCTTTGTACAGAGCCATGTCCTCTACAGCTCTGTTTACACAGATCCAGGTCCCGTGCAGCTGTTCTTTATACAGATCCAGGTCCTGTGCAGATTTCTTTACACAGATGCATGTCCTGTGCAGCTATCTTTACAGAGATCCATGTCCTGCGCAGTTCCCTTTACATAGATTCATGACCTGTACAGCTCCCTTTACATACAATCATGTCCTGTATATCTATCTTTACACAGTTTCATGTTCTTTACAGCTCCCTTTACACAGATTCATGTCCTGTACAGCTCCCTTTACACCGATTCATGTCATGTGCAGCTCACTTTACACAGATTCATGTTGTGTACAGCTCCGTTTACACAGATTCATTTCCTGTACAGCTCCCCTTACAGAGATTCATGTCCTGTGCAGCTCTCGTTATACAGATCCACGTCCCCCTGATGTCCCTTAAGTGCAGCTCAATTTATACATATCCATGGCTTGTACATCTCTCTTTATATACATCCACGCCCTGTGCAATTCACTTTATACAGATCCACGTCCTGTGCAGCTCACTTTGTACAGATCCACGCACTGTGCAGCTCTTTTTGTACAGATCTACGTCCTGTGCAGCTCTCTTTGTACAGATCCACGTCTTGTGCAGCTCTCTTTATACTGATCCACGTCCTGTGCAGCTCTCTTTGTACAGATCCATGTCCTGTGCAGCTCCCTTTATACAGATCCACGACCTGTACAGCTCTCTTTATACAGATCCACGTCCTGTGCAGCTCCCTTTATAAAGATCCACGTCCTGTACAGCTCCCTTTGTACAGATCCACGTCCTGTGCAGCTCCCTTTATAGAGATCCACGTCCTGTGCAGCTCTCTTTATACAGATCCACGTCCTGCGCAGCTCTCTTTGTACAGATCCACGTACTGTGCAGCTCTCTTTGTACAGATCCATGTCCTGTGCAGCTCCCTTTATACATATCCACGACCTGTGCAGCTCTCTTTGTACAGATCTACGTCCTGTGCAGCTCTCTTTGTACAGATCCACGTCCTGTGCAGCTCTCTTTATACAGATCCATGTCCTGTGCAGCTCTCTTTGTACGGATCCACGTCATGTGAAGCTCTCTTTGTACAGATCCAGGTCCTGTGCAGCTCTCTTTGTACAGATCCATGTCCTGTGCAGCTCCCTTTATACAGATCCACGACCTGTGCAGCTCTCTTTATACAGATCCACGTCCTGTACATCTCTCTTTATACAGGCCGAGGTTTCGTGCAGCTTACATTATAAAGATCCACGTCCTGTACAGCTCACTTTATACAGATCCACGTCCTG
Source organism: Anabrus simplex (assembly GCF_040414725.1). Taxonomy (NCBI): domain Eukaryota; kingdom Metazoa; phylum Arthropoda; class Insecta; order Orthoptera; family Tettigoniidae; genus Anabrus; species Anabrus simplex. The sequence goes on along the minus strand of NC_090269.1, from coordinate 161,010,164 downwards.
TGCAGATTTCTTTATACTGATCCACGTCCTGCACAGCTCCCTTCGTACAGATCCACGGCCTGAACAGCTCACTTAATACAGATCCACGCCCTGTACAGTTCACTTTATACAGGTCCACGTCCTGTGCAGCTCTCTTTGTACAGATCGACGTCCTGTGCAGCTCTCTTTATACTGATCCACGTCCTGCACAGCTCCCTTCGTACAGATCCACGTCCTGAACAGCTCACTTTATACAGATTCACGCCCTGTGCTGATCTCATTATACAGATCCACGTCCTGTACATCTCTCTTTATACAGACCGAGGTTTTGTGCAGCTTACAATGTACAGATCTACGTCCTGTACAGACACGTTATACAGACCCACGACCTGTGCAGCTCTCTTTATACTGATCCACGTCGTGCACAGCTCCCTTCGTACAGATCCACGTCCTGAACAGCTCACTTTATACAGATTCACGCCCTGTACACTTCACTTTATACAGATCCACGTCCTCTGCAGCTCTCTTTGTACAGATCCACGTCCTGTGCAGCTCTCTTTATACTGATCCACGTCCTGCACAGCTCCCTTCGTACAGATCCACGTCCTGAACAGCTCACGTTATACATATTCACGCCCTGTGCAGCTCTCTTTATACAGATCCACGTCCTGTACAGCTCCCTTTATACGGATCCAGGTCCTGTGCTGATCTCGTTATACAGATCCACGTCCTGTACATCTCTCTTTATACAGACCGAGGTTTTGTGCAGCTTACTTTATACAGATCCACGTCCTGTACAGCTCACTTTATACAGATCCACGTCCTGTGCAGCTCTCTTTGTACAGATCCACGTCCTGCACAGCTCCCTTCGTACACATCCACATCCTGAACAGCTCTCTTTATACAGATTCACGCCCTGTGCAGCTCTCTTTATACAGATCCACCTCCTTTGCCACTCTCTTTGTACGGACCCGCGTCCTGTACAGCTCCCTTTGTACACATCCACGCCTTGTGTAGCTCGCTTTATTGAGATACACGTCCTGTACGGCTCTCTTTATACAGATCCACGGCATGTACAGCTCCCTTTATACAGATCCACGTCCTGTACGGCTCCCTTTATACAGATCCACGCCTTGTGTAGCCTGTTTGTAGATATCCACGTCCTGTACAGCTGTCTTTATACAGATCCACGTCCTGTACAGCTCCCTTTATACGGATCTTGGTCCTGTGCTGATCTCTAAATACAGATCCACGTCCTGTACATCTCTCTTTATACAGACCGAGGTTTTGTGAAGCTTGCTTTATACAGATCCACGTCCTGTGCAGGTTCCAATGTACTGTTGCTAGGTACATTTTGTTACATGACACGATTTCGTTACATACAATTTCGGATGACTGCAGCTCTTAGATATATCAGTATTACGGAATAGTTCTCCTGTCTATTATGTGTTCCATTCGTTTTTCCTTCTATAGGGGATTGTCTCCTGTCTGACCGTTTACATTGGTGATATCATTATTCATTACTAGCTGTCATTGACAGGACAATCATACAACATGTACTAACTCCTTGGCTACTTTATGCCATTATTCAGACATATTGTTTCACTTATGATGCAGCAGTAATCCCATTCATCGGAAATGAGTGGCAGTAGAAGAGACAAAACACATCTCAAATGCAATGCTTTTGTTGTTGATCAATTTTGTGAGCTTCAGATATTTTAGTCCTTCACATTTATTTTTTTCCCGCTCCGATGGAATACAACTGGAGTGGACTAACACAGCTCCAGATGAATGGCATACCCTCTTTAGTCTTCAATATCCACCAAGTGATTTTAATCTCCCCAGAAGAACTTGGGTTCTTCTCAACAGAGTCCGTACTAATCACGGACGATGAGAGTCATTGTTGCAAAAGTGGGATAAGAGCTCCTCCCCTGCGTGCAACTGTGGTGAGAAGAAGCAGATCATCTGTGATATTGTCATTGAAGCATACTCCGGTCAGCTCAAGTAGTTTGTGTATGTTTCTTTGTACAATGGTTGGATGGTTTAGATTTGAGTTTGTGAACGCGTTTTGAGATTGGTTGATTGTTTGAAGTGTTGTATTGGTTGTTGTATTTTTGAATGTTTGTATGCAGAGTTATGTACTAGCCATAAGCTAAATAAATAAAACAATTCTTCAAACGATCGTTCTTTAACGATTTTTCACATAATTTTTAATTTCACAGTTTTCCTTGTTCATGTACACCTATGACCATGTCGTTTTTTCACCTTGAGATAATCATAACAATAACCATCGCCATGTTAGCAATGCTCAGCATTGAAATGGACTAAGCAACAAAAGACTAAATTCCTGAATTTGTTACGTAAAACAGTACAAGACATATAAGTGATCGGATATTGTATTTTCTACAAATTCTGTTATATGTTACTGTTCGTTAGGACCAATGAAAAAATGAAATGACGTAGTGCCGGGATATCCCAGGACGGGTTCGGCTCGCCAGATGCAGATCTTTCTATTTGACGCTCGTAGGCGACCTGCGCGTCGTGATGAGGATGAAATGATGATTAAGACAACACATACACCCAGCCCCCGTGGCGTAGGAATTAACCAATTAAGATTAAAATCCCCGACCCGACCGGGAATCGAACACGGGACCCTCTGAACCGAAGGCCAGTACGCTGACCGTTCAGCCTACGAGTCGGACAATAGGACCAAGAACATGTATGTATGTATGTATGTTCAGTCCGTCAGTGATGCCGCTGGTGGGATCCTCAATAACTCTGCCATCAGCTGTCATAGATGGCCTAGGCATCACTGAAGAGGCGTACCAGGGAAATGAGGAATTAAGTAGTTTCCCGTTGCTTTCCTCACCGAGGCAGAGTTGCCATTACATATCAGTCTGCCAAACCCACTGAAATGCATACACCAACTGACCCTATGAGCGACATTTTCACACCATTCATTGCAGGGACTGGCTGCAACCAATAACATAGGTATTTAAAAATTAAATTTTAGGCGCATTCCCCACTGCCATTTCATCCAGAGTGAATAAAATATTATTTATAGGTTAGATGTAGTGCCTTACTCCCTCACTTTATATCCCGATGTTCATTAAATTCTGTTCGCCTACTTTCCCGTTGTTCGGCGTTGATATGGACTTAGCAACAAAAATCGAAATTCATGAATACCTCTGTTATCATAGCCGGCACGGTAAAAATATATCAGACATATACGATCGGAAATGTTGTTCTCTATAACTTCTGTTATACAGTATTTATTGATAGGACCAGTAATAACAAATGTTTTAGAATTTAATCTTCGGCCTTCTCCTAAGCTACCATTTTACTCAGCCGATTAACGTTATTTACAACCTAGATTACAGTGCCTTATTCCCCGACTTTACGTACTGATTTTCATTCAGTTCCCTTCAGCCACTTTCTCATGATGCACTTACAGACAGAAGGTCATGACTAGATATGAGAATTATAGGCACTAAATCAGTTAAAATAGGCAGGCATATAGGCTCTTAAATTAGCCAAAGTAGGCATGTAAATAGGCACTAGCTTGTAAAATAGGCAACAAAATAAGCATGGAAGAATACTTATAAATTAATAACCTACTCAGTGACTACAAAAGGAATTTACAACAAGCATCTTTTCAATGTTTTCCGGTAAAAAACTCGTTCTCTTGTCTGGAAGAATGTTTTTTACTGAGAGAGAGATCTCTCACTATCACATGAAGTGATCGGATAAAACTTCAATGAAGTCACTTCATCTGGTTTTAGTTCAACTGCTTCATCTACCTGACCTCGTAGCACCCGAACTACTTTTACCGCCACGTTCCATCATGGATTCTGCTGCAGGACTCTTATGGAACTTTTTGCTGACAGCGGCTACCTTCCCAGAGGTTCGGTCAAAACTTCTCCTGACTTCTTCCACAACCCTCAATGACTCCACCAGAGGAAAACCACTCTTCTCCAACCCGGTGATTACTCCCGGCTGCTTGCTATAGTTTGAAGATACTCCAGTTTATGTTGGGGGATATTACCTCCCACCATTGCAGTGCATAGGTCTATAGAAAATTGTTGTTGGTCGCTGTTCGCTGTTCGCAGTGGACTGGTAGAAAAGCTGCGTTGACACAGCTTTCTGTACTCGTGTCACATGCGTCGCAGTATTTCTATGTTGATCTATATGGTATCTTTCCACATTTGATCTGAAAAATATTAAAATTGACTTAAATTACAATGTTCCATACCTTAAACTAGCATGTGCCCACCTATGACAAACATTTTAGATCTTTGTTTGCCGTGGATATGGCTGGGCATCTCACACACGAACACAGGCAGATAGACAGAGAGACAGACAGACATCATGGATTGAAGAACAATGGCTTCCTATTCCACGGACTTACAATGGCATCTAGACTGATATATGTATTATTCCTTGTTTATTATTGTTACGGGATACCCTTGGAGCAGAAAGCGGATAAAGAAGGTGCTGGGGTGAATGCAGGGCCGGAACTAGGAGATTTGACAGGGGGGGGGGGCAAAGATTTTTTGCCGCCCCTCATCCCGATCCCCCTCCCTATCCCTTCTCCTACCACCAAAATATAATACATCCGTAAGCAAATCTTTTTAAAGCAGCATTTGAAATTACACACGATATGTATACTATTACGAAGTTTTATTTATGAAAAACTCTTATATTTATACACTTATATATATTAATACATACATTACACTTATAATGAAAAGCACTTATGCATTACTAATACAAATAATTTGTTTTTAGTATAACTCAATTGTAAGTACGCAAAAATTTATTATGTATTGTACCTCAAAACTGAATACTTCGAGCCTTGTTAGCTGCAAATGTACTGATGATGTCGTCAAAGTTGATAAGGGGTGCTCGTTTGTGTTCAGTTGATATTATAGATTAGAGAGTCTCTCCTGTACTACTGTATTTCTCGTGTAGTTATTGATGATTCTGAGTTTGCTAAAACTTCATTCTCCAAATGACACTGTAACTGGCAACGTCAGAAACGATCTCAGTGCAATAGTAATGGTAGGGTAACCTTCCTCTAGTTTATTTTTATAAATAAGACAACATCTTTCTTGATATGGCTTCGTTTAAATTTTTCGTCAACTGATAAAGCGTGGTGCTTGAAACTTTCTATTTCAAATTTGATTTGTTCAATGTTGAGATCAGCAGTGTAGATATTTGCCAATTCTTCTGCTTTCATTTTTAGATCTTTTGTTGGCATTTCTTAAATTCTAACTCCATTCAAAAATCCAAACTTGCTGTTTATGTTGTACAAAGCCTTAAACCTGTCACTGTGTTCCGTAATCGTCTGATCAATAACCTCTAACATAGCTACTTGGTATACATTCTGAGTACTTGTCGGAGCTTCATTGCCACGCAGCCCGTCAAAGATATTTTTCGTTTTTCTTTGTCCTTTTTCTGAGAACTGAGATGGTAGATCACTAATGCTTGCTAAGAATTTGCCCTCAGTAATGGCCTCAGATGGAGCAAATTCTCTCCAAGACTTCAAGAGCGTTAAAAGACCTTGAAGTTTCCGGGCAGGCAAATCTACTGTTACATCTTTTCTTTGCAAAAACACATTGACATGATTGATCTTATTGAAGAAAGCATGCTAAAAACATGTGAAAACGATGAAGTACAGTTTCCCAATATTTTTCTAAAGGGAGCTTCCCTCCCAGCTATATTTGTTCCATTGTCGTAGGAATGGCCTCTACAGTTCTCTAAGTTTAGTCCATCTTTGTCTAATTCTTTTAGGACTTCTTGGCTGAGACCTTCACCTGTTTTGTCACTAACTGGGAAAAATTCAATAAAATTTTCTTCTACCTCCGATGTATTTGTTTTGACGTAACGAACTACTTGAGTCATTTGCTCACTGTGTCTGATATCTGGAGTGCAGTCAAATATTAAGGAATAATATTTAACATCCAAAATGTCTTGTATGATATTTTGCCTTGTTACTGGCAATAATTTCAAGGAACTCATCTTGTATTTTATATGAGAAATACGAGATTTGCCCTTTCTTATGCCGCTCAATATGTTGTAGAAGAGGGACATTGTAAAGCGATATAAGTTCTACTGTGTTCAAGAACTTTCCACTGGATGGGTCGCTGAAATCACAGTTTTCTTCAGTTCCTCGGAATGGACTCCCTTGCTTTGCTAGGAATAGAATAGCATCGATAATGCAGCGCAATACCGCCTTCCAGTGAGACTCTTCTTGATGGATCTGGTTTTGGAGTTCTGCATCAATACTTTCCTTTCCTAAACAAGATTCTAAAGTTTTCCACGAACAAAAGCAAAGATTGTGGTTGGATGAATTTTCGTGTTCAGGCAATTTTTCACTGAGTTTTCTCCAATGAGTAAATCCTTTTTCTTTAGCTATGGAAGGCACTTGATTTGATGCTAAGTGTGAAAACAGCCTGCAGGGAACACAATATAGAGCTTTCTTACTTTCACTATAGCCTAACCATGATCTCTTTACTTTTCTCCATGTTTGAGAACTTTATAAAACCAAGCTTTGGTTAAGTTACGCCCTTCTCTGCTGCTATTACTTAAATGTCGCTCAATTAGATTTTCAAAGCTCATTTTTGTTATGTAACACGTTTCAGAATCTGAAAAACTCTGTGGCCATGAACCAGGATCCCTAAAATCAAAGGAAAACTCGGACGTTTCTTGAACCGCAGTTGTAGGGTCTGGACCAGATAATAACTCATCTTCATTCGCTTCACCAGTAGAACTGAGTTTCTTGCAAGTTCGAAGCCTTCCTCTCAAGCTTCAACGTCGTCTAAAATACTAAAGCCGGGATTAACATTCAGTCAGTAATATGGTATATTACAAAATGAAGTATTAAAAAAATTGTCGTGAAGTCCGATAAGGCACAATTAATTCGTCTCTTCCCTAAGGTGCTATAATTTAATTGTTGAAATAAAATTAATACTTACTTACCTGATTTTTCTTTTGAGCCTTCATCTTCATTAACATTAGGCTTTTTGAAAATGCTTCTAATTTTGGTGTTTGTGACAGCACATAGTTTTCTTTCTTCTTTCTTTGGCAAGTTTCCTGTACTCGGCTCCACTGAGTCGTTTTCTGCCATCCATAATTTGGAAACATAAAAACGCAGCTCAAAGTGTACTAAACAATTCCGTTTTCCAAACGCTGATAAACGATAACACGAATAACTAACCAACACTCCGAACACTAATACTAACTAAATACTAAATTCAAATAAAATAAAACAACTGTCGGTTCGTATCAACACACGCAGACAACAGTGTACGCAGGCTACTAATTATTCACATCAGTAGTAGACATAACAGTATAAGACTCACTCCAAACCCATGAATTACGTTGATTCTTGCGTCGCGTCTTATAATGAAGAAAATAACTTAGTATACAGTGTCAGTGTAAATGAAGTTGGTGAATTGGGCATTAAAATTAAATAAAATTAAACAATATTAATTGTGGTATTATTATTTTAAAAACCTCACTATTATTTTTAATAAACTTTTCAAGATTTGCCGCCCCCTGAAATCTGCCGCCCGGGGCACGTGCTCCCCCTGCCCCGCCCTAGTTCCGGGCCTGGGTGAATGGGTCTATCTGCGATATCAAAATCAATTTAAAACTTGGACGGAAGGTTGTATTTCTTAAAAAACAACAAACATAATAAAATTAACAACTTTTCACTTAATAAATTTTCACTTGGATAACAACAATATCTCAGGTACAATGCCAAATAAGGGTGAACACCCCAAGGATAGGGAATTTAACAAGTTTGGGCTTCAAGCCCTCGATTTACAGTTTCTAAGCTACGAGCTCAAGTTTACGAAATTTACTATTCCAAAAATGAGGAATAATTTAGTCAAGGGCAGAAATCCCCTAATTCAAGAGCACTTGCTCCCAAAATTACAATATCTAGCCTTCCAGAAGCACCCTTCACTATTACAAAACTTTGAAAAGGGCTTACATGCTCTCAGTTTCTTCCAGCCTACTCAAGGCAACATTACATCAAAATGTTACACTCTCTGGCCTCACAAGGCACGATTTACAAATTGAAATAGTTTTATACAGGGTTATCTAGTACCCAACCTACTGGGCCTTTGCGAAAAAAAAAAAGGTTAAATAAACGGCCCGAACACAAACTGAAAGGAGGCGTACACTGCGCTCCCAGATAATGAAAAATTAAAACCTACAGGGCTCTCGGCCGATGAAACTGGGGCTAGTCCCAAACTACTGAGGTGGCTCGCATGGAAATAAATGTAATACGTTACAGAAAAAACAGAGTTACTAAATCGTAGTCACCTCAAACCAAGATGAAGGGGAGATCGAGAGGGTAACTCACTCTCTATCCCAGATTTACAGTTAAAGAATTTATGAAATTTTTACATTAGCCGAAAGAAAATTTACATCTTAGAAAAGTTTGTTACATAGTTAAAAATTCGGACCTTCCCCTCGGATAAATTTGCGGAGACAGCAAGGAAGATGAGTTTACATGGCCATTACCTAGATGTCCTACCGGCCGAAGAAAGAGGCACCCTGCCTCCTGCCTTAAGACACACACTTAGAAAGACGACGATCAATTGACAAGGAAACTCGAAAAGTCGCAACTTATATACCCTCAGGGAAGGTTCGAGAGAATTCAGGATTAATTCGGACACACCCTCTCAATTTTTATTGGCAAATTCAAAGTGAACAAGAAATGCGGGATTGGTTGAAAATTAATTACAAAAATTCATGTTTGGCCAGATTCAAAGCTGGCGGAAAGAAAAAAAAGTGTTTCCAACCCAAAAATATATGAACATAGATTCAGTTATGAAAACCTAGAAATACGAAACTTCTTTAAGTTATAAGTTCTTCCACTTTGCACTAGAGTGCATGAACAGAGTTTTTGGTAGTGTCATCTTTAGAAAAATGTCCAAACTCCTTGATGTATAGCGAAACAAAACAGGGAGAAATTCAATCGGTTTAGGAAACTTCACAATAACACAATCACCTAATATTTCAGTAGTGACATCTTCTGATTAAAGTTCCAAGTTCGTGTAGTATCAGTTTCACCTTTTGGTCGATAGAGGAGGTCATTAAGGCGCTTATTTTGAATGAGCGAAGTTGAGGTGTACCTCTAGGTACAAATATTATCGTCTAACTTGTGCCATATATGTTTCCTCTAAATGTATAAGTGCTCAACCCTTGTCCCCTTTCTCTACGCGGTTTGGGTATGAAGTGAGATGAATCTTCGTAGCGAATTTTTACGACCGGATGACTTTCGTGACATCAACCGGATCAGATGAGTTAATGAGATGAAATGAATGACATTATATATATGATAGTGAGAATGAAGAGGATGAAACCAGGCGCCGGCACATTGCCCACTCCTCTGGAATAGATCAAGACTTTACGTCCCGATCCGACGGCGAATCACAATCAACAGCGTCATATACCCTCACACCAAATAAGACCAAGAACGGTTTCCTTCGCTCTGGACGTAAAATGGCTCCTTGAATATTGTGTTCTCTACTTATCTTATGTACGTTGCCTAGCGACAGCGATCTATGCATTTAATTTTGGTGACAGCACGTTGGATTGTCATATCCCATTTCACGTTTCCCGATGGTTTTTCGTTCATAACTTTACCAACGAAAGCGAAAATGAAAATTCCGGCTTTGAGGTGCATTCGGACCCCTTTCCATCTACCTATGTTAAAAATTTCAGATCTCTGCGTGCTGTAGATTTTGCTGGGCATCGCGCACAGGCAGACAAACCAAACACTTCCTTTTATAATATTAAGGATTTCTACAGCTGGGCTAATTGGCATAATGCTTAGTATAAACATGCATTTGTTTAATAAAGAAAGAAAAAAAACTATTAGAGGTGTTGTTTCTAGAAGTACAAAACTCTGAAGTGCGAACAAGGGAATTCGAAATTTACATGGAAATATGTCCTCAAAAGTGTTCAGTTATAATCTTGGCAGTTACCTTTCGAGTTCACAGGGAAAAAATTGAAAAACGTGAAACAAAACCTGAGTAGCGTAGAGGGGAGATCTTTCCTGTATGCTTGCCAGGGATTCATCTAGCTGCCCCTAGCAGTATTCTTACTTATATAGAAGAATTCCAACGGAGGCACTATAAATCTCAGATTTGTGAACATTTCAGATGTAGCTATTGTCCGGCTTTGGTCAGCCGGGTCAGCTGTCTTCAACACTATTTTCTGTTGCCTGCATCATGTGTGCCCACGAGGCTGCCACGCTCGTTGAAAATTACAAAACCGCGTGATTTGAAATTGTCGTGGCATGCGCCCATTTTTGTCACAATTTGGTAAGACTCTAGATGGGATGCTAGAGCTTACGCCCCCCAGACTTTCTTTGCTTGCTCCCCACCAGCACAACGGTTACTAACCGGGCCTCACCAATCCAGACCAACGGTATTTTCACTGGCCTGATCTTCCAAAGATAATCTTTGCAGCCGTGTAAAATACGCTGTGACATCTTGAATGTCTAGCCTCTGTGACATCGTCCTAGCTGCTGCACCGCATTGGTCCTTCAACCTACATTTCTCGAAGGCTTGGCGGAAGCGTAATAGACTTCACTAGAGCCTACACATAGCGCTGGTGAAAGTTACTCACGATTTTTAAAATGTACATTTCAGTTGTAGTTGGCTTCTGTGATGTAGTAGTTAGCGTAATTAGCCGCTCCCAGTGTAACTGTTCCACCTCTTCAAAACACTTGGGGAGATGAAAGTTATTATCTTGGGACACATGAATATTAAATAAACTATTTGTGGCTTGCCCGCAAATTGCCACGCAAATAGAAACAATTAACATTCCATGGTTCCCCATTTCTCTATGTAATGTTTTATATTTATATTTATATTTATATTTTTTATATTTACTAGCATAGAGACTTATAATTAAATCACAGGCGTAGGATTTTAAATAATTAACCATTACGTATCGCTTAAGAAAGAAAATTAACGCAATATAAAATACAAATGAATTTATTATACAAAAAAATGAGATGAATCGGAAAAGTTTCCTTAAAGCGTGGAGGAATTTATAATTTACTGAATTTATTATTGCTTGCTTTATCTAATTGAAGCTCACCAATTGCAGCTTTCGTTGACGTCATCTGGTTTCCGTGGTTACTCGTTCTCTTCTCGATGTAGACTTTGCTCCTTGGACATCCTTCCTTCCTTCTCTGATATGGTACGGGCTATCTGGACTAACACTCCCTACTTGCCTAGTCTTTAAATTAGACATTGGCCCTATACTTGTAATAACTGATCAGCGTTGATCGTATGAGGAGAAAATTCAGAGATATGAATTTTTCCATACTAGTAGAAATCTCAATCGAACTGAGCTATAATATTTATACGGTACAGACTTGTACCAAATTCCGTAAACTTGAACTAAACATAGTTCTTCGTCCATAATATTTACTGAAATAACACAAGCCGTAAGCTTGTTTCGTTTCTCGTAGATCCGATAACATAACCGAAGCGACAACACATTGTACAAAAGTAACTATGTCGCGGAGCGACCACACACTGTATCAAAAATCAAATCACGTCGTTCAAAGTAGATGTTCACAGTTGAAGTAGTAGTGATGAAGTTCACGTAGTTAGGTTGTAAGGTTGTAAGCAGAAGTTGTACTTAGTTAGCTTCCGTTCTCGTGTTGAGAATCAGTATATATCCGGGCTCACCCCTACTCTTGGTAACAGTTCAATCTCAAAACTCATATACAACGAAGTATCTGATTCGATAGATCGAAGCATCAACTCCCCTCCTCTTCCTCGACAAGTCCAGAAGGCGTGGCGATGCTATACCTGACCAGGTTGCAAGCCTCGCGCACGGGTCGCTGTTTACTAGCCTTGGTCATAAAATAAACCCATGACTAACGCAAAATCCCAAGCTTCAAGAATAACCCTCCGTATACACAAACATGAGATGAAATGAAAACAACTATGTCTCAACATATTGACCGTATTTACAACATAATGAATTCTTATCCTACATAATATAATAATTTAAATAATAAAACGATGTTATCATATATACAATATCCAAAAAGCCTTGATTACAAATTATTGACGTTGAATAAATATGTTATTACAAATAATCGCCGATGGCGGATAAACTTGATATCAAATGATATCGCGTAAAATGATATTATATTAAATTAGTAAGGCTGGAGAAGCCTGGACGGTTACACCAGGGAGGCCCGGGTTCGATTCCCGGCTCTGCCACGAAATTTGAAAAGTGGCACAAGGGCTGAAACGGGGTCCACTCAGTCTTCGGAGGTCAACTGAGTAGAGGTGGGTTCGATTCTCACCTCAGCCATTCCCACTTCTTCTCGAAGAAAATGCAGGATGGTACCTAACTTAAGGACGCGGTCACTTCCTTCCCTCTTCTTTGCCTGTCCATTCCCATCTTCCCATGCCTCCACAAGGCACGGTGAATTAAAACGTGCATTTCCTTGTCACTGCGGGCACGACCGATAGAGAAACGCCATTCATTTGAATTCTGAGCTGTTACTAGGTTTTATATCATCACTCTCTGAATTGTAATCCCGAACATCATATTTCCAGCTTAAAAATTATTCCAAAGAGAACGCAGCGGATGTTCCTACGACAAGCACTTGAAATTAATTATAACAACAGTTACGTCCCTCATATTTTACTCTCCAGCAGTTAAGTACTTCTAACTAGGTTTAAACACCTTGCACAGTCAAAATCAAACTACGTTGCAGCTATTGCTACCAACTTCCCTCTCTCTTTACCAAATTACACAGTTAGTCTTAACATGATGATGTCCTGAAGAATGAGCAAAAGTTACTGTCTGCATTATCTGTGCGTCGCAAACGGAAGTTGCTATAACAGCTTCAGTTGCAGGGAAGGTCTAAATAGGCCTATACTCATTAAGCAGGTCATCATAGAGACCAAATGACTCCATATCGTCCTTAGTAATGGAGCGACCCAGTGGAAAGGAGGCACATGCAATAAGGCCACACGTTGACAGGGATTACTGTTGTGAGATGAAGTATCAGTGGGCAACCATCCTCCACTGACAGAGGGAAAAATGGAAGTGGACAGGCTCTTCAAGAAATGAAGGTATCGGCGAAAGAAAGACAAGGGCCACGAAGGTTGCGAAAATGAAAGGGTCCCTAGGTCTCAGGAAACTAATATCATCGGGGTTGGAAAATGGCAAGTGTTAACGAAGGGAGGTTGGATATCATAAGGTGAAAGTGAGGAGCTAATACCAGGACTGAGCTAAGGGCCTCGTTGTCGCCAACCGACGCTCTCAAGTTAAGATCACCTGGAACCCCTTTTAGTCATTCTTACGACAGCCAAAGAGTATCAGGGATGTTATTCTGCCGCCGGCAGCCACAGTGGGATGACAGGAAAGAGGACTGTGTCTTAGTCTCTGTTGTGCAGATGTGATGTGATATGATGTGATATGAATGTGATATGACATGTCGTAATGTGATGTGAGGTGACGCCACATGATGTGATGTGAGGTGACGTGACATAGCGTGATGTGAGGTGACGTGAGGTGAGATGGTGTGATGTGATGTGACGTGACGTAACGTGAGGTGTCGTGACGTGACGCGATGTTAATACGATGCGACGTGGCATGAGATGACGTGACGTGACGTGACGTGATGTGATGTGATATAGTCAGTATAGAGGCTGGGGCAGGCTCTTTTTTCTGCCGCCCATTGCTAACTGCGAGCCTGAGGATGAGCGGATGATGCTGATGTAGGGAGAAGGTAGAAACTGGTGTCGGCACATAAGTTACTCGTGTCGATCAACACTAACGGGTCTGCTCAAGGCTTAACGTCGCCTTGCGACGTACAAATCATCATGAACAATGTCATATGGCTTTACTCCTTATGATTATTAGGGAAATGTTTGTAAATTAGTCCAGGTTTTTGACATACTGTTTAATGATTAGAAATGTTATACCAGCACGTCTCCTATCGTTTCCGGCAAAGGGACTCAGACTAGGCAATCACGGTGTCAGACAACTTGATGCCTTGACTATCATGAACCTACGGCATGTGCCCATTAGTTTCATATTGCTTAGTTTGTAAAAGGAGAGGTTTAGGGAGCACAGTATTACACCATTTTAAATAATGTGCGTGGTATTGGAGTAGCAATCATTTGATGTTTTTGTAATGAATCGATATATAAAAAAAGTAGTAACGACCGTGTGTTTGTACATTGACTATTTTGGCGAAATTTCCCTACAGTTATCCGTTTCATGTGTCATAATGACCACCTGAATATTTTTTAGCTTTGGTGTCTGTTTATCCGTTTGTCGGTTTGTCTGTTTGTCTGTTTGTATGTCTGAGTTCTTATAACTTGAAAACTGCTGGATATATTCTACCAAACTTGATATTTAGAATCCACCTGTCCTTGCGTAGGTTTTAGGGCCAATATTAATTTTTAAAAACAGTACCTAAATTTACTGATTTTGTACTCCCGCAAAATATTCACAACCAAAATTAATGGAAATCTACCATCCTTAATGGAAATCAATTTCTAAAACTTTTTTCATGTGCATCATTTCGATAGGAGGATTAATAACAGAGATATCGTGAACGGTCCGTTTTTCACGCTAAGTCCAGCGGACATAGCCCAAAAGGTGTTGTACGTGGAACAGATTCCTTATCTATCTATATAAATGGAATCGTAACAACCGTGTGTCTGTACATTGACTATTTTGACAAAATTTTTGTACAGCTATACGTTTGAAGGTTAATAATGACAATCTGCATATTTTTTGGCATTAGTTTCCTGAAATTCCTGAATTTTCCCGCCCTCCCTGAAAATGAAGAATGTGGCACAATCCGCCGGACGAGCTACAAAATTGAAATTTGGAAAAATTTTACGTTATAGCCTGTAACCGACGGAAAAATTCCAATATCTCTATACTTTTAACTTTTTATCTCCGAAGAATATCGAAATATCGAGGCAATTCTAATGAATGTGCAGATCTTCGTTCCGAGGTATTTCGTGGCTAAACGGTAAGTCCTATCACAAAACGGATGGCACAATCTTTGTTCAACTTGGAGTGATCTACAACTTTGGTCTTATGACATTTTGTCGTATCTCTCTCCCTTATAGATTTGGCTGTATTTCTCGATTTTAAGTAAATTTTGCAGTTTTTACACGCATAATTCATACCTCCAATCACTTACAGGAGGTAGGATTATCAAATTCTACACGATCAATGGCCCACACAGTAGCCATATGTGGGCCGAATGCAATGTTTGTGTCTGTCACACAATTATCCGAAAAGTAATGCACTTACCCAAATTTCTCCCTATTCAACATATCTGACTCAACCTGACCCATGAATAGATGGAATACGAGAAAATATCATAGGACCAGACATTTAGAACGCTAAATACGGCGTCTTATGGTATAATCCGTGTGTCGATATGACGTACCGGTTAGCAGCAGCTAATCTGTAAATAAAGGTCTGTAATATTTTAAACATGCACGTACTTTTGTATGTCGATACATATATTGATGTCGATTTGTATGGATCAAGAAAGGGTGTGTCTGCTATTGTAATCCGTACTCCCCACACCAGCTTTGACTGTCAGTAGGCATGGAGACCTTTTCCAACTCCTGTGTAAGTGGCATTAGTAAGGAGGGTCCACCATTGCAAGAATAATTCACATCTCGGATTTCACTTGCAGAAGGTTAGGAAACATTCAGTTATGTTCAAAACTCCTCTACCCGATTGTGTTTGGCTGTGGGCAAGGGTGCCCGCCATTATGAACAAATGTACCCATCTGAAATGTAACTGGCATTAGGCATAGTGGGCTGCTATTTTAATGGAAAATTACCAACTCGGTGTGACTGGCAGTAAGCTGGCTGGCATGAGGAAAAGGGGCCTGTCATTATAATGATAACAACAGAACTCAATTTTGATTGGCAGTACGGAAGTTTCCTGCCATTATAATCAAAACTCCTCGACTGTAATTTGCCCGGAAGTAGGAAAGGGGGCCTGCGACTGTAACGAAAACTCAAATCGATTGTGACCACGCAGTAGGCAATGGGGCCTGCCATTATAATGTAAACTTCCCAACTCGACTGTGAATGGCAGTAGGCAGGTGAGCCGACCGTTATAATCACAATACCGCAATTCGCACTTTACATTGGAAACAACGTATGGGGACCTTCCCATGCTATTTCTTTCAAAATGCTAATAGACATGCAATTAAAAAAAATCGAATTCACTGCATGAACAGTAATTTACTTCAATATCCGTATAAATGTAGAATAATGTAGCGAAGCACGGTATATTTGCTAGTTAAGCCTTATAATTTGGAGAACCAGTGAATAATCTTACACAGCAGTTCAGTATACCAGTTTCCAGCCTGCATTTTCAAGTGCAGGTCACGACTCAGCACATCTCAGTGACGTTAGAATCTGTACGTTTTTCAGCTTTTATTTCGACTTTATTGGTCAGTGAGGATCGCTGACTCATAAGGAAAGTCACAAACTGTCCGCCCTCTGGTAAACCAACAAAAGTGCAGATGTCACTTTCCTAGGAGGGCTGTGAAGCGCTGATGGTTGGTTTTATGTGTAAGCCGTGCCGAACGAGATCTCATAGAAAGAGTAAAATCTACGTAATGGTGAAGACCGAGAGTTGTCATTGCAAGCGAGACTAGGAAGAAGGCGTAGTTCTGCAGATTTACTAGTTTGCCAGAGTGGAGGACGACATGTGTTTGCATGGTTTGGCGATTCTCGCAAGTATTGAGCAGAAAGAGTCTTGAGAATGATAAGAGATGTAGAGGAAGAAACTTCATAATCATACATTTTCTGTTCTACATCTAAGAGCATAGAATCATGGACACGTTTTTGGACTTAAGCGACGAGAGCACGATTTCATACTCTCAGTTCTATGGTTTCCCGTGTGGTGGAGTTCTTCTAGTAACGTATATGTGACGAGCGCTAGTTGCTGTGGTTACGATGGTGTCAGGAAACTGATGAAGCTAAATCCAGATAGAACCCTAGCGCAAAAGTACATCATTGTTAAAAGAAACCAAAAATTGGGCAGATCAGCAAATAGAGTGGTCAAGGGGATACTGGCACCGGTATTTTTATAGTAATGTTTTCTTTGGCATGGCTCGGACTATAGAGCCTCTTATTGTGCCCAGCCATAATACACTGTTTAATTTGTTAAATTCTACTACATACTGAAATTGTGAAACTTATAGTCTAACCGGAAAAGCTTAACGTCTAGCTCCTACGGTTAATATTTACATAAAGAAACTGAATTATCTTAGATATGTGCCATACATTATGTTTTTTTAATGTAAGTAATGTTTACAACACCTGACTTTGAACAACTGAGTGCTAGGAATCGCTCCAGTTTCAGTCAGCAGTGATAGTAGCGGGGATGAATGAATCACTGTAACTGGTAGTGTGATGGGTGGGGAAACTTATCAGGGACTTAGTTAAAATCTTGTTTGGTGAATATTTCTGTATGATAGGCACTGAAGGTTATCTCTCAAGCAAACAGGTGATTCACTCCGTAGAACGCTACGAAACACTGTCACAGAACGCAGATTTCGTCTCTCATCTAAATATAGCCAAGATAACTGATTGAGATGGGGGAGATAGGTGAATTTCTCGGTTTATTAAAAATAAAACGGGCACATGAGTTGTATGTGGGCTGTAATTTGGTAATGAATGTGCTGTTTAAACTATTGTTATATAATAGTGGTCGAAAATGGGTAGAATTTGACTTTCTATAAGTTATTTCTTTGTTTTAAGTGGGAGAAGATCTCTTAGCCTTTTAAATTAGTGTAGCGTATAGAAAGTTCCCTGGCATATTTTTGTTGTATGTTGAGATCAAGTTAGATTTTTGTCAATGATTAGCCAAGATTCTTCACGGTGTCTTTCAGACCGATTTCAGTTCCCTGGAACATAATCGGAGGAATGATTTTTCTCTCCAGTTTATTGTGCTTATTTCTGGATCCTACTATGGTGGCTTGTGATATTTTTGTGTTAACTTTAAGGGATTTATGGCCAGTTGAACGTCGTTTTGGTGTGACTGTATGTATAACTTATGTCATCTGCATATAAGTGATATTTTCAGTTTTTTAGACTTCCCGGTAAATCATTTGTGTATATGGAGAAGAGGAATGATGCCAGGACACTGCATTGAATTACTCCTGCTTCTGTTTGTTCCCAGTTTGAGGTATTACTGTCTACTGATACACATTGTTGACGTCCTGTGAGAGATGACTGCAGCCAAGACAAATAGAATAAATGGATGTATGGGCTAAATAAAGAACTAGAAGCGTAACCGGAAACCAAGGTCTACGTTACATTTCGCGAGTTTTATGAAAACGTGCTCCAAAGCCGTTACTGTTCGGTTAGTTGGGATGCCTGGCATAGCATAGCATGGGCCATTGTTTCATAATATCCACGTATTATTGTCATAATAGTGAAATCTCCATTCACTATGCACTATGGATTCGTATAATGCAGGTAGGAGCGTCTAAAGACGTCACCAAATGTATTTATTTCTTGAGCGGTGTATAAACATAAAACCGTCTGTTAGCACAAACAAGGAAAGTGCCAGTGTCCGGTTCTCAATCACTTTGTTTGTAGTACTCCGAGCGCGCAGTGATATCATGTCTTAACTGATCAGCCTGTCCAACCGAAATACTCCCTTGTGTTCCATATTTCCCTTCGATTATTACATCTCTGGCAGACATACTTTGTTTCTAGAGTCTACCTGCCAGAACACTGCCGTGAATGTCAACAGAACTGTAAAATAGTTTGATATCAATTTATTTTTCCAAGGCTTCTCTTAACGGACTGTAATGACTGGCCGGGTACAGTAAATACGAGATCTAGGGCCTGGCCCAAGCTGATACGTGAAGTAAACACATTTTGTATCTCGCCACAGCTATAAGATCAAGTTATGTCTAGTCTGCTACAAAGGTCTTGACACAGGGACGCTGGTCAGAAAACCGCGGTTTAGATAACTAGAGCGAAATTACAGTGCCTAGCGAACTCGATCATTGTCTTTGGGTCTTCTTTTGCCACAAGCTTGTGTCCAGACTTCGAAGACCAGTCCTCTCACCATGGCGCTGTAAGACGGCAGTGTAAGGCAGAGGTGACTGGAGGTTGACAGTAACGATATAAACGCCCAAAAAAGAATAGCATTTGCT
This sequence comes from Anabrus simplex, assembly GCF_040414725.1. Taxonomy (NCBI): domain Eukaryota; kingdom Metazoa; phylum Arthropoda; class Insecta; order Orthoptera; family Tettigoniidae; genus Anabrus; species Anabrus simplex. The sequence continues at coordinate 160,990,957 of NC_090269.1, read as the reverse complement.
TTTCATTATTTTAATAAATAACTCTTGACTGTTGAATGTTGTGCTCCGAGCGAAAAAGCTTCAGACAACAGTAAAACAGGTGGACATTTTTCAAACAATAACTGATAAAACAGTCTTTCGGTAAGAGCGATTATATGGTTTTGGAAGAGCAGACGGCTTATGGGGTTGTCTGGAATGGCCATAACATTTAAATACCTCGGAGAGGTCATTACCCCGAACTGATAATGAGAATGAAACATTGGGGGATTGGACAAAGAAGATGGAATTGGCAATTAAAATCAGCCGTGATATATACAGATCCAAGTCCACATCCAAACAAGTAATTATTGCTTTCTTTCCTAATTATAGTGTTGGCATTATGACGAAGTGTACTTCAGTTTTCAATACACAATGCTTAACTGCTTAACAGGTTCGAAAAATTACTATCTGCATGGAATATACAGGAACTAAGAAGCACAACATATGCGCACGATGCTATTGACTGTTTCCCAAAATTAATATTGAACCGCGTCACCTGTACAGAATGGACAAAGACAGATTCACCAAACACATTTTTGAACACTGTTCAAATTACAAACTAAACTAGCATTTTTCAAAGAAATCGAAGAAGATTAGGAATGATTAGTATTAAAAATCCACCTTGAGGCAAGGAACTCAATGTTGAAACATCCTAGTATATGAGCTACGAATGTTAGGTGAATAAAATAATAAATTATGAGATTTATGTATTCATAAAATTACAATCCTTTCTTTAACCATCGTCATAAGGACCATTAGATAGGACTTGATCAGATTAGCGGTTTGGCTTTTTCTACCACTGCCAGTGCTGATGTGAGACACTGCATTGTTCCACTTAAGCACCACTACGAGCGCTAATGTACTCAATGCAGAGTTTCACTCAAGCACCACTACGAGCGCTAATGTACTCAATGCAAAGTTTTACTTAAGCACCACTACGAGCGCTAATGTACTCAATGCAGAGTTTCACTGAAGCACCACTATGAGCGCTAATTACTCAATGAACAGAGTTTCACTCAGGCACCACTACGAGCGCTAATGTACTCAACGCAGAGTTTCACTCAGGCACCACTACGAGCGCTGATGTGAGACACTCCATTGTTCCACTTAAGCACCACTACGAGCGCTGATGTACTCAATGAACAGAGCACTGCCATCTCAATCTCTATATACTGCCTGCTCTGTGCCGCAAGAATTGCGTTTACAGCTACATTGCAGATGGCAGCACTTACCGCACCCAGAGCACATGTTGGAAATGAGAGTTGGCCCGTAACACCAATATAAAATGAAAAATAATCCTTTAAATGTTTCTAATTGCGAAGATAATACACATACAGATTCTAACAGTACACATTTGAGCTTGGCTTAAGATATAGAAACGTAAAATATAAAAATCTTACCAGTTACAGTAGATGTATTAGGATCATCCCATGCTGCATGGTACATACCAATTTCAGAATTTTCTCGACAGGAGTAATGGAGCACATTTTCAGTCCTTTTCTTACTGTTATTTACCAGCAGTGGAAGCAAAAATAAAATTCTATCACTATTTCGGTGACCCTTTGTTCATGACCAGTTTTCAGGATACGTTTTACAGCACATAATGCAGTGCGTGCGTTTGTCATGTCATTAAATCCACCACCCCAATCTCACTGCACTAAATTGAGCTTCTATTACGTCTCCAGAAAATCATCTTGTGAGAACATAAAATAACCCATTTTTTAACAGATAAGACTACACATTCCACTATAGATTTCACAGTTAGCGAGACAGCATCTGCCGTTTCATTAGTCAAACACTTTAGTTCTTCACGTTTTGATTCCAACCGAATTATTTTAACGTACTCGATGAAATCATCATTCAACCATTGAAAGTATTTTATCTGCTAGTGAACAGAAACGCACACGATCTGGATTGTTTTGCCGAAAGGCATTACAGTAATAATATCTGAACTAAAAGGGATAGATCGGAGACTTCCAAGCCTTTAACGAGGAAGTAAGCAGCAGCACTAGAGAACTTATTTGAAAGTCGGATTACAAGAAAACACAACAGTTTATTCGCGAGAGCAGGAGATTTTACAATATCTATACCACAAACACCTTCAACATTGAACACGCAAACGAACTTGCCACTGGTTCGGTCGTAGAGGAGCCGTACCTAATTAGCCATTTAATCGGCAATCACTGTTACACTCCCCTCTGTTGGTCTGAGAGTTTTACATTCAGCTCTAAGTCTTTCCTTCACGAATTGGAAAATCCCGACAAACACTATCAACATTTTCCATATAGGCTGCCTGTCCAGAGTACTTTGTGACGGAGCTGACACTAGACCAGGAGTCCTGCCATATTCGTAACCGTTTGGGGATACTATTCCCCACGCCACATAGTACCGCCTGATTTGTTCTGACTGCCCAGAATTTGTCTAGCGAAAATTATGGATTTAATTTTTTTAAACGGTCGTTTTTCCTTTATGTTCGGCTGCTTCCTTTACTTTATTCAGACGATCAGTTTCTGGGTTGTCTTCGAATTGTCTCTGTAGTCTTTTAACTTCATTATGGTTAGCCATCCACTATTATCGCAGTATCAGAATTCTTGATCGGAGCCTCTAACGTCTGATTTTCTGATGACTGCTGTCATTCTTACTCGTTGGAATATTGATTTGGATTGATACATCGTTGCTCAAATAAATTTCGTACTCGTCATCCAATGTATTTCATGCGGTTGAAGAGCTTGTTTCATCATAGATTTCTTCGGAAGAAATATCTTGTCACTGTCTGGTCTTTCGTGGAGCTATTTTTCTGATTTGAAGGTAATGGGGATAATTCGAAGACCGACTAGGCACGCTCTGTGGCTTCAAAAGATTTTTCTCTTTGTTTTATCATTTATCTCCATCTCTAAAATTCAGGCTTCAAACACGAGAATAATCGGGTGGAATCCTTTGATTACCCTTGGTTGATCCTTGCCTTGATATAGCGTTAAGCCAATTTTCCCAAAGTTCTTTACTTAGGGGGATAACAGGAATCCTCACACCTGAAGAATTTGGATTTCCTGCTTTGATATGCAGAGAGGAAAACAACAATTACTCATTTTACAACCAGAGACACACACATAAATGCTTGATGCAAACGCACTGGAACACAACGATGTGGGTACGGAGATAAGTTGGGTGCGTTAGCTGGCGCTCCTAGCGGAGGTTCGTGGCACTAGGAGCTCACGCTGTGAAGCATGTAACTGCATAGCATAGAGCAGGCAGTATATAGGATTGAGACGGCGGTGGAACAGAGTTTCACTCAAGTTACTCAATGAACAAAGCGCTGATGTACTCAATGCAGAGTTTCACTCAAGCACCACTACGAGCGCTAATGTACTCAATGCAGAGTTTCACTCAAGCACCACTACGAGCGCTAACGTACTCAATGCGGAGTTTCACTCAAGCACCACTACGAGCGCTAATGTGATCAATGCAGAGTTTCACTCAAGCACCACTACGAGCGCTGATGTACTCAATGCAGAGTTTCACTCAAGCACCACTACGAGTGCTAATGTGATCAATGCAGAGTTTCACTCAAGCACCACTACGAACGCTAATGTACTCATTGCAGAGTTACACTCAAGCACCACTACGAGCGCTGATGTACTCAATGAACAGAGTTTCACTCAAGCACCACTACGAGCGCTGATGTACTCAATGCAGAGTTTCACTGAAGCACCACTACGAGCGCTAATGCACTCAATGCGGAGTTTCACTCAAGCACCACTACGAGCGCTAATGTGATCAATGCAGAGTTTCACTCAAGCACCACTACGAGCGCTAATGTGATCAATGCAGAGTTTCACTCAAGCACCACTACGAGCGCTAATGTGATCAATGCAGAGTTTCACTCAAGCTCCTCGTAAGGAGTTGGATTCAATCTCGAGGGAGTTGCTACAGCTGCATCTACGCCTCTCGAACTTCGTAGATGAGGAATTATGGAAGGTGTTTGATCGTATTACTGCAGTGCAAGCCCACAGCATACTAGATCAGGTTAGGGGCAGGCATATTTCCAAATATGAAAGGTTATGTCAGAATCAGAAACCACATGCCATTAGACATGATTACAACAAAGTTGTCGTAAATTTGTCCAGTATGCCTTTGAATGAAACCCAAGAGGCAGTTCTCGCCAAAGGTCTCAACTTTGCTGTAGCGCCTAGAAGAATTCCAATTGAGGAACTTATTACATCTATAGAATCCTCGGTACATAACCTCACACCTGAAGAGGCTGAGGAAGTTAGACAAGAATCTTCCAGAGTTCTCAAGACCGCTAATCCACCTGAGTCCAACTTAAAACAAGGTGAAATCCGAGCGCTAAAAGATCTAAGGGATAATTCTGATGTAATCGTTCTCCCCGCTGACAAGGGTAACGCGACGGTGGTAATGGATAAAGATGAATGTGACAACAGGATTCTTGTCCTTGTTAGCTGATCCTATATACAGGATTAACAGACGTGATCCCACAACTCGCTACTCAAATATGACCGTCAAATTGGTCGAGCAATCTTCTATTCCAGAAGATACAGCAAAGAGTCTCCTTCCAGGGGATGCTATTCCTACGAGACTGTATGGCCTTCCCAAAATACGTAAGGAGGGTGTTCCTCTTAGACCTATTGTCAGTACGATTGGTTCCCCGACATATGCCCTTTCGAAATATTTAGGTAGTCTTCTTCAACCACACCTGGGTAACACCCCTTCATATATTAAGGATTCCACACACTGCATTGAGAAGTTAAAAACTATATCACTTCAACCAGGCGATGTCTTGGTGAGTCTCGACGTGGTATCTCTGTTTACGAGAGTACCTGTTGATAGTGTTATGCCTCTCATTAATTATATTTTTACTGATGAGATCGCAAGGCTTTTCTCTCACTGCATGACCTCCTCCTACTTTCTATGGAATGGGAAATATTATGAACAGACAGATGGTGTGGCCATGGGAAGTCCTCTCTCTCCTTTTGTAGCCAATTTCTTCATGCAAAACTTCGAAGAGAAAGCTTTGTCGTCGGCACCTTGCAAACCGAAGATCTGGTGGCGATTTGTGGATGATACGTTCGTCGTATGGACAGAAGGTGAAGACAGTCTTGGTCACTTTCTGGATCACCTTAATCGCCAGCACCCTTCCATTTGTTTCACCTTGGAAATGGAATCTGACGGCAAGATACCATTTTTAGATGTTCTCGTCACCAAGAAAGAGGATGGATCTTTAGGACACACCGTGTATCGTAAGCCTACACACACCAATAGATATCTCCACGCAGATTCTCACCATCACCCTGCCCAGAAACATGGTATCCTTACAACTCTGACTACCAGGGCCAGGAGGATTTGTGAAGAGTCAGATCTACAAGAGGAAATTAATACCTTGAGAACCACCTTTGATAGCAACGGTTACAGCAGAGCTTTGATCTCAAGGGTTCTGAAACCGGCACATAATCGGACGTCTGTTAAGAAAAAAGGTGTAAAAGGAACTGCTTACCTACCTTACATACACAACACGACGGATCGTATTGCTAAAATCTTACGTAGGTACCATGCAGGAACTGTTTTTGGAACATCAGTTAAGATTAGGCAACTCCTGCGACCAACTAAGGATAGTTTGCCTAAATTAAAACAACCTGGCATCTACAGAGCTCCCTGTACTTGTGGCAAGGTTTATATTGGTCAGACTTCGAGAACGGTGTGTACTCGCATCAAAGAACATACTAGATGTATCAGACTCAACCAACCTGATAAATCAGCTGTTGCTGATCATGCCTTAACACCTGGTCATGATGTCTTGTTCCAGAAAGTGGATGTTCTTGCCCGTATAAAGCAATATCGCCCAAGAATTATCAGGGAGGCGGTTGAAATACGTAAACACCCAGATAATTTCAACCGCGATACAGGTTACAACCTCAGTGAATCATGGCTACCTATAATCAGAACCATTAGAGAGTAATGCTTTGCTGTTACTATTCATTGTCTCTAGCATTGGGCTAAACTGGCATCCCCTTTACATCTTTGGGCACCATTTGAAGCTTCCTTGTTGCTCTCTCCTAGCAACCATCTATACGTCGTTTCTTTTCTCTTTTGTCTCCTGATGAAGAAAGGCAAGGTTCCTTTTGAAACGTTGAGTGTGTTTATAATTATTTACACGGCATAAGCCCAAAAATTATAACTCATGAATAGTTACACGGGCCGTGAAAGTCTAAATGATAATAATAATAATAATAATAATAATAATAATAATAATTGTACCGGGCGGTACATCTCCAAGCCGCTAATTCAAACTTTGCGCCAGTTGAAACTCCCCTACTGGAGGAAGTCTGAACCTTATCTAATGTGTTAATTTTCAAGTTTCTCAGAAGATGTCACTACTTGGAAATTTTGAAGTTTCTGAACTGGGTCATTTTCGATGTATTTTTGTTTTGCCTGTAGTAAGAAGTGTGAACATTCTCTTCCAGAGGACACTACTGAAAAACTACAATGGTGCACCCTAGTGCGAAGTGAAAGAACTGTTTTTTGGAGAAATTTTTATTTCAAAAGTTTGTTCCTTGTTAAATTTCTTTCTGTTATTGTTTAAGTTGGCTGTATAACCCTTTCTTTCCCCTTGTTTTGAATTTAGCCAATCCCGAATTTCTTTAATTAATTTATGACCAATCAGGTGTATCTTCTCCAAAGGGGATATGTTGCTTAACCCTAGCCAATAAAGTTTTTGTAGGAGGGTGTTCTCATTCCTGAAACGCCTCGAACTTTCCGCGAGAGTATATAAACTGCTGATTTTCGGGTCTCCGCGCCACTTCAGTAACATCTTTCAGTGTGTAAAGTACGTAGCAGGGGGCGGGAAGCGCCTCCTTCTTCGGGCAGCAGTTCATCCACAAGGTAATGGCCGTTTAATAACTTCTTTTCTTGCTAGCTCAGCAGTTTAACTCTCGGGGCAGGTCCGAAGCCTTTTACCATGTAACTTCCCTTAAAATGTAAAAACACTTGGTATCTATTCTATCTTTTTAAATTACAGATCGGGATAGAGAGTGCTTAACCCTCTCGAGCTCCCACTCATATTGCATTGAGGTGAACTTATTTTCACAACCTTTCTTCCTTAACGTAATGTAAATTGTTTCCTTCTATAAGTCACCTCTTTAGTATGGGATTAGCCCTTGCATTAGCGGCCTAGAGCCAGATTAGGTTTTAAACAAAATGTATTAGGAGTGCAAGTACGCCTCCTCTCAAGTTGGTATTTTTGAGGCCATGTAATTTTCATGTTTCTTTACTTAATAGGCCTCAGTAGGTTGGGTATTTTACCCCTGTGTTTATGTCCTTAGAGGACAACTTGAAGGTGGAGTTTGGTGTGGCCTTTGATAGGCTTAAATTTTAAGAGCGAGTTGCTCTTTCTTGAAAAAGTGCATGTTGAATGCCTCGAAGAGGCTTTACCGTGTAAAGAGGAGCAAGTGCTCCTAGGCATGTTTGGGGTCTTCTGCCCCTTTGTTGACTTCTGTCTATTGTAAGGTTGGGCTTATAGCTCAAGAATTGGGTGCCTGGCTCTCGGAGCCCAAATCTTGTAATCTCTGTAATTGTACCTTTTCGAATTGTGTTTCGGCTACTGTGTACCTGATCAATTTGTTATTTCTTATTCTTGATTTTGAAAAGAAAATATAACCTTGTTAAATTTTGCCTTAACTTTAATTTCGTAGTTTGAGACCCGTTCACCCCCGCACCTTCTTTCACCTCTGCTGTTCCACAGATAACTCGGAATAATAATAATAATAATAATAATAATAATAATAATAATAATAATAATAATAATCACTTTTATTGTCCATAGCATTTAGATACATAGCAGAACTTACCACAACACTTTTGTCTTCTGATGTTAATCTTGAGATTAGGGCAATGCTAACCTCACTGGCACACCTGGAGTGTTTTGAGTGTTAGATGAGGCTATGACGTCATACCATTACGTACGAGGCCAATGCTAACCTCACGAACCACTTCTGAGGAGCCGAATCGTAAGGGCCCCTCTTGTAGGTGCCGAATCGGAAAGGTCACGAACCCCTTTGGAAGAGTAGAATCGATCGGATGCCCATGGAGCAGTCGCACATCGGTTTGTTGACATGCAGATTAGGTTAAGACCTGATTATGACTTGTTAGCCTAGCCTTGCACACGAACGCTAACTTAACCTCACACACACGCTCCCCTTGGAGGAGTCCAATCGGTTAGATGACTGGCAGTTGAGGTTATGACGTGTTAACGTAACGTCACTACGAGGAACGCCAACCTAACCACAGACGGGTTCCCCTTGGAGGAGCCGAACCAGTGAGGTTACTTGTAGGTGAGGTTAACACGTGTGTTAACCTAACCTTGGCCAATAACGGTAAGCTAACCTCACACACTCTCCTTATCGTCTCCCACTTGGAATAGTGACGGAAATGTGACGTAATAAGCGTGGGTGATTTAAAAATGCCTGCTTATCTTTAAATAACCGAACGCACATGACTTCTCTTGACAGAGCTGTGACGTCACAGTGTGAGAGATGACGATCAGATCCCGCTACAGACATATCAGTGCGCTCTCGCGGTGACTTTGTGAGTTAATATAAACAAAAGGCTATCAGATCCCGCTGGAGATATAACAGTGCACTTTCGCCGTATCTCCGTGAGTTACTGTGAACAAATTAACTATTAGATCCCGTTAGAGATATAAACTGTGGGGAATAACTAATGTGCACGTGCGCATGAACATCAGTTTGAGGTACTCTCTGACGGCGAGTTTGCAGGTTACTATAAAACGGATTACTCACGCACTTACAGGCCTTTGCCCGACTCCACCTTGGTGTAGTGACGGAGTTGTGACGTAACAAGCGCGGGCGATTTAAACATGCATGATTATCTTTACATAACCAAACGCGCAAGCCTTCTCCTGACAGAGCTGTGACATCACAGCGTGGGCGAATTGAAGTGTGGACTGCTGGCTAAGGGCGCATGACATTATAACCTAACGTGGTCTATTCATTGTCCCGTTTCTCTACGGTGTCGGGTTTGTGGTGACATGAATCTTTTGAGATGGATTTTTTATAACCGGATGCCCTACTTGACGTCAACCTCATCAGGGAAGGTAATAAGATGAAATGTATGAACGGAGGAACGGAGAGGGTAAAAGCTGGTAGTGACATATAGCCTTCTCCTGTCGAATAGCATCGAGAGGTCTGCACAAGGCTTTACGTCCCCATCCGACGGACAAATAACCATCAGCAGCGTTATATGCACTTATTACATATGAGACGCGAGGAGAGGACTGGAATTTAATCAAGTCTTTTTGGGCACACAATCCAGTAATTAGAACTTGTATACCATCACCTACCTTACCCTGCCAGGCTGAATGACTCAGACGGTTGAGACGCTGGGCTTCCGTCGCAAACTTTACAGGTTCACCTCACTTCATACACGAAACCGTAGTGAAACGGGACACGGGTTGAACTTGTCAATATAGAAATTTTAAAACCGGATGCCCTTCCTGACGTCAAACTCATCGGGAAAGATATTACTATGCAATAAATGACAATGTGTATGATAGTAGGAAGAGAGTTTGTAGAAAATGATACACCATTGTCTATACGTTTTCGAAGTTAGGAACTGCATGGTACCACCTACAAACAAGCATAGCTGGGCTGTTAAAACGTCACGTTTTACTGGAAAACCTTTGTATACTATTGTGGATTTCAAACCCATAGTGTATTCAACCATGAAAAAGATAGCTCACAGTTTGATCACTGTAAATTACGAAATATTAGACTATATCTTAACGGAATTACGTATCCCTACGAAAACGACATTAATTTTGAGAGAAATAAATTTGGCGTGGTCTATGACATGTTTTGTAAATTCCAATCATCGTATTATCAGAAAGAAGATCGTCCGCTATTTTCGCCTGAAGAATTTAAAAATAAAGCACCGATTGTAGTTATAGACTGCTCTTATCATGAAGAATTTACAAAAGAATATCGTGTCGATATTCGTTTCGAATTTAAAACATTTGAAAATATTCCTGCTAACACAACAGCCTATTGTCTTATTATTCACTTTCAATCCAATAACGAATATTGTTACAAGACTCCAAATAAGGATAGCCCTTTATCATGATCATTGCTGTGTGCTTCTATACTATGGAACGGAAAGAAGAAAACACTATACGGTTACAGACAATCGTCTTGATTACAAACAAAACTGTGAAAGTGCATCCTGTTCGCCTACCAGCGAAACTAATACACTACATCTTATTTAAATCACTCAAGTAAGAGAGGCTATTAATATGTTCTATAAACATAGAACCTTATATTAGATGCCAAAATATCTGATTCAGTGTTTACCACCAGGATTTTTATCTAAGTACGCTGCTTCTTTCGTAGATGCTTTCTGGAACATCCTAGCTATCCACAATAAGACGTCAATCGATGTAGCTTCATGCGGACGCTATCGTTGACATCCAAAGCATCGAATTGAAAATAACACCGAATGCGAATGCGATGGAACTAATCCGAAAATTATAAACTGTAGACAGAGTATGAATGACATTTTTCTCTTCTTTACAGTACCTGATAATGATTCAGAAAGGAACAAAACACGTGGATGACATTAAGGTAAGAACTGCATCAACTTTGGGAAGCATAATATGCATAGTATAAAATATTTTGAAAACTTCATTTCATAAATAATAAATGTTTTGTTTAATTTGAATGTTGCAGGGGTCATACAATTTTGGAAGCATGCTATCTCTTCACAGTAAGATGTTAAGGAGTACAGCAAATTTGTCGGTAGCGTATCCAAAACTGTAGTACAACCGGCAATATTTTGTTTAATTTGTAAATAATTGCACAATAAATATTTCATTAAATTTAAAATGTTGCACTTATTGAATTCCCTTTCCCTCCTCACACCTATCAAATATTTTCCTAGTTGTCACCATTTTAGTTTTTGACAATGTAGACTGAATAACTTCTAGTTCTAAGAGTTTACAGAAGGCTGAAGTATTCAGGAAGCATTACGTAAATATGATGGAGCCTGCAAAGTTTGCGACGGAAGCCCAGCGTCTCAACCGTCTGAGCCATTCAGCCTGGCAGGGTAAGGTAGGTGATGGTATACAAGTTCTAATTACTAGATTGTGTGCCAAAAAAGTCGTGATTAAATTCCAATCTTCTCCGCACGTCTCATATGGAGTGACGGCATATAACGCTGTTGATGGTGATTTGTCCGTCGGATGGAGATGTAAAGCCTTGAGAAGACCTCTCGATGCTATTCGACAGGAGAAAGCCATGTGCCACTACCGGCTTTTACCCTCTCCCTTCCTACTCTCATATAGCATGCCATTCATTTCATCTTATTATCTTCCCTTATGAGTTTGACATCAGGAAGGGCATCCGGTTATAAAAATCCATCTTAAAAGATTCATCTCACCACAAATCCGACACGATGGAGAAACGGGACAACGAATGGACCACGTTAGGTTATAATGTCATGCACCCTTAGCCAGCAGTCGGCATTTCAAATCACCCACGCTGTGACGTCACAGCTCTGTCAAGATAAGGCCTGCCCGTTCGGTTATGTAAAAATAATAATGCATGTTTAAAAGCCGGGCTTGTTACGTCACAGCTACGCCGCTACACCAAGGGGGAGTCGGGTAAAGAGCCTGTGATTGCGAGAGTAATTCCTTTTATAGTAACTTGCAAACTCGCCGTCAGAGTGTACCTCAACCTGATGTGCATGTGCACATGCGCACTAGCTATTTCCCCTGTTTATGTCTACAGCGGGTTTCGATAGTCTTTTGATTACAGTAACTCACGATGTCACCGCGAGAGCGCACTGATATCTCTGTAGCAGGATATGATAGTCATTTGTCACGCCGTGACGTCACAGCTCTGTCAGGAGAAGGCCTGCGCGTTCGGTTATGTAAAGACAAGAATGCTTTTTTAAATCGTCCGCACTTATTAGGTCAAAACCCCGTCACTACACCAAGGAGGAGACGACAATGTGCATGTTTGAGGTTAGGTTACCGTTCGTGGGCAAGGTTAGGTTAACACTCGTGTTAAACAACACCTACAAATCACCTCACTAGTTCGGCTCCTCCAAGGGGAATCCGTCTGAGGTTTGATTGGCGTTCCTCATAGCGAGGTTAAGTTAATTCGTCATAGCCGCAACTACCAGTCACGTAACCGATTAAACTCCTCCAAGGAGAGCCTTTGTGTGAGGTTAGGTTAGCGTTCGTGCGCGAGGTTAGGTTAATACGTCATAATGACGTCTTAACCTCATCTGCAGGTCACCTAACCAATTTGTGGCGCCTTTATGAACGCCCGATCGACTAGTCTCCTCCAAAGGAGTCCGTCATGTTAGCATTGCCCTCGTACGTAAGGGTATGGCGTCATAATCTCACTTAGTGATCAAAAACACTCCAGGTTGGCCAGTGACGTTAGCGTTGCCCTCGTATGTATTCATATGACGTCACATCTCACCTATGGGGGTCGAAAGCATCCCAGATCATTCCATGGTCAATTAGGTCCCTCCAATGGAGTCTGTGAGTTTAGGCTTGCTCTCGTACGCAAGGTTATGACGTTATTCCGCATTCAATGGTCTAGAACCTACATAGCCTTACTACTCAACTAGGGGACAATGACTTCGTTCTCGTACCTACACAGCCTTACTACTCAACTACGAGTCAATGACCTCCTGGGAAAATGCTGACTCAGCACCCATTGTTCATACACTTGCATATGAAACCGTGTGTTTTTATTTTATGTGATAAAACGTAAAAATCAGTAATAGTGTACAATTTTCAGTACGGTTTATTGTGCTATTGCAGGCTGCACAGATCATACCAGGCACGCAATGGAAAATATATATCGTATGGCTTTACAAGTACACAAAAATCTAATATCAAATGGAAATGTCCAAATTTGACAACCAGTCCAGAGCACTCGGAGTCACTTGGTATAGAAGCCTCAGATCACCGTTAAATGCTCGATGTGGGCACTCCTTAACAATGTGTTCCATTGTCTGCCCCTCCGCTCCACAGTGCAGAAGACCGGAAAACCCATTTCTTCAACATGTTCAACATGTAACCACACCTCCCTTGACGCGTCCTAATTCGGTTCAGCTTCGACCAGACTTAACGCGGCAGTTGGAATCCTTCAACCTTCTTTGTTGGATCTTGAACCAAGTGAGCGTTGTTGGGTGCATGTTCATGCCAACGTTGTTGCCACTCAGAGATCATGTCGAAAGAACTGATACTTTTAAAATCAGTCCAGGGTGGTTTGCGTGATTTCAGACCAGAAGACATCTTCTTGAGCAAGTTTACCTTAGCTGCTTTCCTCCTTAGATCTGGCGGGGCAATATTAGCTAAGACAGGTAACCACTGAATGGGAGTAGATCTGACAGTATCAGTGTTAACTCTCATGGCATCATTAAGCTGGACATCAATCTTTGTTGCGTGAATGCTGTTTTTCCATACATGAGCACAGTATTCACCAGCAGAATACACAAGAGCGAGTGCAGCATTGCGTAGGGTATTGGCGTCCGCACCCTAGCTACTTCCGGCAATCTTGCGAAGTAGATTAACTCTGGAGCCAAGTTTCTTAGGTAACGTGATGCACTGTTGTTTGAACGTCAAGGACCGATCCAGAGTGATTCCTAGGTATTTCGGATTTTAGTTATGCGGTACTTCGGTTCCGTCGAAAGTCACATGTAGCTTCCTATGGGCTTCCTTATTATTTAGATGGAATGCAGTAACATCAGTTTTATTTGGGTTAGGTTGAAGTCTCCATTTATGGAAGTAGTCATTCAATTTCGTCAGATCACTGTCAGTACATTCTCACAGTCCATAAGACCTTTACTCTGGAAGAATAATGCTAGGTCATCTGCATACTGGACTTTCAATGAGTCTGTGTCTGGCATATCATGAATATGTCTCAAGTATTATTACAATATTATAAGTCCACCTGTTCAATACAATACAATATGATCCACTATTTCATATGGTCAAATATTTTTTATACATAATACATAAAAGTCAAAGGTACATGTTTCACCCTCCTTACGGGCATCATCAGCCTATATCAATCTTAAAAATAATACATATACTTATAAATTATAGGTTAAAATGTTGAAAAATGGTTTCGTAAAACATTATACAATAACACCTAAAACAACGATAATGCACAAAAGTATGTTGAAAGAGAGTGAAATTAACAGTTTTGAAGATTAAAACGTGATTAAACATGAAATTTTGAGAGTCTAAAACTAAAATGGATCCATATTTTTATAATATCATTAAGACTGTGATGGCCTTGAGTATAAACACAATCATCAAAGGGGGATGTTTCTTCAATTCCCAAGTTGAATCCAAGGTGGTAAAATCACTGTCAGTTATTTAAAACGGAAGTGTGAATGTAATAAACAAGTTTAAAATGTATATGTTTGGGATATCTGAAAGTCGAGAAGAAAATGGAACTTCTGTAGAGGCGTTGCTTATGATAAAACGTATGTCAAAGCTAGCGGAGTTCGGAAATTATGGGAGTCGAATGGATCTAAAAGATAGTCAAGTTGATATTATAATTCCGTTGAAACATTTATTGGAAGAAATGTTCAGGATTGTTCGTACGGAGCGTATTAAGTACGTCAGGTTGTTACAGCAACGCTAGCTTGATGAATATACAAGTTAAACAGAATGGGGACAGAAATGATCCCTGAGGTAGGCCATTGTTTAGAGTCCTCCATCTGCTGGATTATCCGTTCAGAAACACCTTAAAGTGTCTGTCAGAGAGCATGTTGTTCACTGGAAACGCCAGCTTTTGACATTGGATGATTTCAATAAACTTCGACACCAAGCCACTCCTCCACACAGTGTCATAAGCTGCTGTAAGGTCCACAAAAACTGCAGCTGATTGGGGACCTCGTTGAAATCCAGCTTCAACTAGAGTTGTCAATGTTAAAACCTGGTCGCAGCAGCTCCGATGTTTCCTAAAGCCACCTTGTTCAACAGGGACGGTTTGATCAATGGCCTCTTGAATGCGATTTAGAATAAGCCTTTCTAGTAGCTTATAGGTCATGGTGAGTAGCGACACTGGCCGATAGTGAGAAGCATCGGTTCTGTCCTTGCCTGATTTCAGGATGGCAATTATCTTAGCCTGCTTGAAAAGCTTTGGTAATCTTCCAGTTCGTAGAATTTCATTGAAGAATTCAATGAGCCACAATTTTCTTTTAGGTCCTATAGCTTTAAGAAATTGTTGGATATACGCAATGGAATGAAACATACACTTTCATATATTCCTTAAAGCAACTGACTTAAATAAACTCTGGTAGCAAGAAGTAATCAATGCACCATTGGAAGCTATTTTTCTCAGCCTCGAGGGTTGGGAAGATTTTATAACCATCCTCTTATGAGAGCTGTGACGCAAAAGGAGAAGTCATTGCTTCTCAGCCTCAATGGTTCCGAGGTGAAAAGCAATTATAACTGTTCTCCAGATGATTATGAATGATAACATGCAAGTATGCCGTCATACGCTACTGATGAAGTCGATCAAAACTCGGATATCCTGTGCCAGTCTAAATCCAGCGTTGAGCCCAAAATATCCTATTCTTTACCGGAGGATGATCAAGGGTTCGTTAAAGCCCTCGAAGAGCTAGTGGAACAGCTCGAGGACAGTCGCGAAACCAAGGATCGTGATGAGCTGTTTGAAGACTTCACTGGTTATTTTGCTTTTAGGGTAAAGAAGAAGAACCTCGGCGTAGAAAGCGATTACGGAGAGAAAACAATCAACCTACAACAAGGGGGTGGAAATTGGATTTCAAAGACGTCCAGAGACAGTTTGATGCAGCCTACAGAGAGATTGTACACCACGACAGAGCAGATGAAAAAAGAGTTCAAAGTTTACAAGGGAAATGAACTGAAAATTTTTTCTAACATCGTCACAAACCTTACGGATATCCTGAAGGAGAAATTCCCAGAAATGGATGAATTTGCAAGTTGCTTCATGAGAAGCCGTCCTTTAATTCGAGTGAACGTTTTAAACAAAAGTAAGGCATTCAAGAGACAGAGTTTTAGTTAATACAATACCGCTAAGGAAAGAGGAAAAGCTAAGAAATTCCATGATGCTGTGGATAAATTTGTTTGACAATAATTTAAATATCAGAATTATTTTTTGTGTATAACACCCCTGATATTTCATGAATGTCAGTCTAGTATGTTGTATATGAAACCAATGCTAAGAATGTTAATATACAGGCTCATTAATTTATATAGCCTATCTAATATTAACGTGGAATTTGTCAGTTCCTGGCACTTGGAGGAGAACGTTTTCCTGGTTGTGTTGTGGACAGTTATAATTTTCTAACATGTGCTATTTGTGTTCTTGGAGAGTGTACATAGTTTCCTAATAGTGTTTGTAACAATGGGCATATATCTTGCAGTCATCAAGTTTTAATGTTCGAGTCTGTAACAATTAGAGCCCCTTGTAATTTTTTATAATAAATGTTGAGAACATGGACATATGGAATATCCATTCCGCTGCGATCACAGACAGACAGACAGACAGACAGACAGACAGACAGACAGACAGACAGACAGACAGACAGACAGACAGACAGACGTGTCTCGAAGGAGTGTGGGCGGTGCCCAGATCCATTGAGCAATTTTAGCCCTTCGGCCTTGTGGGCCTTGAGTGCAACTTTCGACATATCATTAGCTAGGCTTCATAGCTGTTGAAGTGGTGATAGATTTATGAATGGAATCAAGCTGGCTAGGGTATAACCTGCACCATGAAGGGTGATTAGTTTAGAAGAGAAGAGCTTTAGTGTCATATTTACCCAGGTTTGAAATGAGGAGGTTGGGGTGTAAGTCTATGGTACCATAGTAGAATTCCTGGTGGACCTCAGTATTCTGGTAAAGATTTCGTCAATGTGAAGATCGTTATGGATCTTTCGATTCCGTTCGTACCACTGCGCACGTGTTATCATGGGGAGGGCAGGATTTTGTATAAGTTGGACTTGATCCAGGTACTTTTTGGCTGCGATTCCCCAGACGGGACTGGCGTATTCGAAGATTGGCCGAACGGAGGTTTTGTACAGCAGGAGCCTGTTTTCTAAATTCAGCCCATTGTCGGCTTTCATAATGGGAACAATTTCATGAAGGCGTTTGTACGCATGGGCCGAAATTCTTGATTCACGATGTTACAACCTTTTATACAGATCGAAATACTTCAGAAAAGCTGGTTGATTCACACTGCATTTGATCTATTAATACTCTAAAGTATTAGTGAAGTGGAATGCGTTTACTGAGATGAGGTTAAAATATCAATAAAGGTCTCTTATCTCTAACTTGTGGCTAAAACAGAATTGCACACAGCTGTTCGTTACAGAAGACAAGGCACGTCACCGACGGTGGGAAGACCTGCGCGTGGTCCCTTTCTCTTACTCTAACCACCTTGATTCTTTGAGAAGTCTTCCTCGTGGACAGTCGAGATTTCCTTCTGAAGACACAAAACAAAGTTCTCTATGAAATGTAAAGAGTTCCACCTTATTCTCTTGACACGACGAAAGCATTATATCATGTCTATATTATGTTTAGATTTATAAGTCGTTACAGACATTAAAAATCAATGAAACATGCATTAAAGAGGAAACTCCAAATAAAATTTTTCCACCAAAAATACATTTTTTTCACCATTACCATCCTTTGTACACCCCGCAAGTCGCGAAAGACTTCCAGAGCCATGAGTTAAGTAGAATTTAGGAGTAGGAAATGTATTCCACACAACGGAGGGTTCAGATTGAAAGCAAAAATAAAAAAAGTAAGAAATGTTTCATGTCCGTGCTTTCCGTCTGATGGGCCTCGTCGTTAACCCTCAAATGATGAGGTGCGGACAAAACTGGCACCAACATACAGAATACTAATAAAATGTACATTATTCTAAATGTACCGGAAATTTAAATTTAAATGATACCGTCAACATTTACAGTTCTCAATTATTTCTTAAACAATTCCCATTTTAATGTTTACAATAATTTTTACACTTATACCTTTACAATGTACGTTTTCTGAGAAACCAGTTCTATTTTTAATTTTTAAAATATCTGAATCAATTAGTTTTGTGTCTTCCCTACTAAAACAATTTTTAAATAATCACTTTAATTTTATACTATCACCTTTAAAATAAATTTTCATCATTCTAAACGATTCAGATTGTTATGTACACTAAGAGGCATACAGAAAATATTTACTTCAATTTGTTAGTCAGTTTCAGAGAAAAGGGACAGTGTATAATAAAAATTTTAAATTGCGGATAACCGAAACACTGAATTTTATATCTTTTTACTCACTTTTACCAGCTTCGATGTTCTCCAGTACCATAATCTTCACCTTCCTGGATACTTATTGCTCTTCCCTTCCTTGATCTATGTTGTTTCACACTGATTTTAGTCCTGATATCAGATTGTCGCATACGAAGGCTGTCCAGTTTGTTCAGCACGCCCATATTCTGAAGAATGTATTTCCTAGTGATGTTTCCATCATTGACAACATAAACAGCAATATCGAGGGACTTCTAATCCCACCCCGCAAAACACAGTTGCTGGACACCTATCCCATATCATTGAGTTCAGTGCCTCATTCTCATTTTCGATTTGTCCATTTAAATATTTCTCTAGAAGGTCCACATTAGCGAAATCTCTATGTATGGTCTTTACAGTTTCAACTACAGATGTTGGAAGACTGTTTTTGTGGGTGTACTTGGAGCCATCTAGCTGCCTTCTCTTATACTTGCACCATGTGCTCATCGGCAGTTTAAAAGCCTGGCGCTTTCAACTTTAAGTGGCACGAACAAAGAGAAAGGGGTAAATTATCTAGAAAATAAAACAATGGATATATTCCTTAGACTCTTAAGACTAGTAATTGAAACATTGAAAAATAATTCATGTTACGCCCCCTTAAGTGCCTGCCACAGTAGGGCATTAATGTTCGAGAGTGGAAAAAACTGGAATTAATTTCCTGTTGTGTGGACAAAGTTCTTGGTTTATGTAGTTCAGAGCCTTTGAATAAGAAAAACATTGGTCTGGATCGGTTAGACGTTAAGCCTGGAAAGTGTTTTATTGTAAGAGTAACCTTAGAACCTCTTAATGCCGATATACGATTTGTTCTTAAATGGAGCCAATTTCCTCTAAATTTAACAATGCAGTCACCAGGACAAAATTTAAAGTTGTGATGAATCTCTCCACTCCGGTATTTCGGACATCTGCATGTAGCTTTCTCAAGAATGTACAGAAGTACAGCTCCAGTCTGCAACTGGTAATACTACAGTACCCATTCAAATGCCGTTCAAAGCCTGAAACGTGTAATTAATATTCATAAATTACCGTAAATTAAAAGTACATTCAACATTTCCAAATACTTATTAATTTTCATTTCGACTGTCGAGTTCAGGGTCACGTACTATTTTAACATATTTACGTATGAAAAGATTCATTAAGTAACAGAGAGCATTTGTTTCAAAGATTAGGAAAGTTAGCAGAAATACATGATTTTCTTTACTCAGGAATCTTGTTATTTTCAATATATAACAATGCAGATATATTTTAACCCAGTTTCTTACTCTGGATATGTTCTTCATATTTTACAGAATCATCAAATTTGCTTACATTAGTTACTGATTTCATATCAATAGATAGACTGTAATACAAATTAAAAGAAATAGATAATTAGGAGTTTGACCCCATTTTCTGTTATTAGTAGCCCGAAAAGGAAATTCTGACCCTAGCTAGTAGTAAGCTGACGGATACTACACTTTAGAGGCAGAATGGTATGCGAGTAACAAAATCTGAGTTTTATTTGTTGGATGAAAATCGCTATGGAGTGTTTTATGCTTTCTGAGTTTGCTAAAATTCAGTTATTTGATAAATAACTTTTAAACGTAAGTAGAACTGATGGTAAAATATTTTATAAAGTGCTCCATTTTTGTGGAAACCATAACAGGTCTCAATTTCTTTTAGGAGAAAATACCCACAAGATACTCAGAGAGAATAATGAATGCATTTTCTTAAGGGCTAATGTATGCATTGACGTAGATACAGCGACATAGTAAAATAATAACACCATTGCTATCATTGACTACACATATGTACACATATTTTCACTCATCATAAATACAATAAGCTAACACTCGAAATATACACACAATAATTTACAATCGATCCACGAAACGGTATGGCCGATCTACTCGCTACTTGAACCGACCATAGACAAAATACGCAGCAGTCTCCGAAACATCCGCCGTCACTTGCTATCAACATATGCTCTAATAACATGATAGCATGATGTAACCTTAACGCAACTTCCATTGAGTATATGTAACACAATACACACATAACCAGAAGTTGACTGAATTATTTTGAATTCCACGGATTATTGAAAACATAGCCTAACTTTTACTCGTATATGTACATGATTAAAACTAAACGCATAACCTTGCGTCAGCTATCGTGACAAAGTCTGCATTGGTGTTATTTTGGATTTGGATTTATGATATTCTTGGACCATATTGTTTCATTAAATAATTGAATCCAAGGTATTGGCGACTCGAAATTTTATTTAATTTAATTACATTTACCTACAGGATTTAAATAGAACCAGTATTTCCATCAATATTTTAACATTTGTAAACGCTATAATAATCGTGAATATCTTCGTTAAGTTCCTCTCGCAGCAAAAAAGGATGTGACATAAATGCAACTTGTGCATTATTATGATACTAAGGGTGAAATTTGACATTCATCGTTTCGATCTTACTACTGCTACGCAAGTAGCCTAGTCACACAATGTTATAAATTAGAATACCCTCCGGCTATAAGTGAACCTGGAAACCGACTTCATAGAATGTAAAGCAATTTTCTTCCTATGTCCAGTCACAAAAGTAAACAGACTTAAATGTTTTTCGAAATTGTATACAAAATCCAAAATAAATACAAAATATAAGGCAAACATTTTATACAGTAGATATTGTAATTGTACAAATACGTTATATCGTTATTGTCAAGTGGGAAACATCTCTGATAACAACTTTCTGATTAGTAAAGTATGAGGAATGAAATGATTTTTGATGTCAGGATTGGAAGCTCAGGCGGTCTCCGTGCAGTGGTGTTTGAAGGTAGTAAATACGTCAGCCTCGTGTCGGTAGATTTAATGGCACGTACACGAACTCCTGCGAGACAAAATTCGATCATCAGTGGGACTTGAAACCAATAACTTATTAAGTATCACCCCGACAAGTTGAACTTGTATAAGAGATCCGCAGCGTGAATGGCTTTGGAGAGAAAGGTGAATAATGGAAATTTTACCTTGTATTGGTTGCAGAGGAGAGACTTGTTCATTATGAATTCTAGAGAGCCACCAGCCCGCTCCAAGAACTACAGAGTAAGAAAAACGTTTAAGATCACTCCTTCAAACAGGTTTAATTGCTCTCGCTCCTATATTTCTTACTATTGCACTTTTATGTCAGTTATGTGATAATCTACATTAAAATACAATTATTATTTTGGTACAAGGAGACATTCCAGCTGAAACGGATCAAAAGTTATAATTTTTTAAATTTTTAGTAAACGACATGAAATTGCATATTTCATCTCGAAAAAATTAGTAGTTAAAAAGGGAGAGTATAAGAGTGTGATTTTTGCGTTTCTAAGAAAACGTACAGTGCAACTAATGGAAAAAATAACAAGAATGTATTATAAATTAGAGCTTTCAAGGGACAATGTTGGAATTTCCTTCCGTACGCGGTGGCAACATGTGTTCCTTCTGTTCTTATAGAGGGGATAGAAGGCACACCTGCTTAAAACATTATCAGCATTTTGAAATGCATTAAAAAGGAAATTCCGACATTGTCTATTTCTAGACCTAATTTTAAAATATTAAACCCTCAACTTGATATTTTTGTATTTTTTCCATTACTTGCATTGGAATATTCATTGTATGTTCTCTCAGGATAACACATTTCCTAGTTTTATTTTATCCCATTTTTGAATCATTAAGTGTATTTCGAGAAGAAAGGTGCAGTTATTTCCTTAAACTTAAAAATAAGGATGTAACTTCAGCTACAGTATTCTCCCTGTACCTTATAATGCAGATTATTGCCTAAATAACAGAAAAGTGAAACAGAAAGGAGTAAACAAAATAGCGATAGTCTCAAACTTTTTCCGACACTGTATATTTACTTTGATAACCAAACATCATGTTCGATAATTCCTGCCACTAATACAACCGACATTCGCTGAATTTCATTTCTAATTCCTACCAAAACAAGGAATAAAGAGCAACTTCCACTTGTCGCACAACTTCTCTCCCCAGGGAGAATTTTACTTCTGACTCTAGCAAATATTGTCTGATTTATCCTTCCGGCTATGTAGACACTAACTTAATTGAACTTTCTCAACTGGGATGGCGCAATTAATCAGACGGAGCGGAAAAACACGCGTTGAAAAGAGTTCCGTGGTCTTCAGCTAACTGGAGCCAGCTTTAGCTGTAAACACTGCGGAATGTTAGGGCAAAGTCAGTTACGAAGTTGGTAATACTGGTTGTGGTGCGCTTGGAGAACTTCCTCGGACACAACTCAAAGGCAAGAAGTTCGTCTTTGTGGCCATGAGGCCTCAGGGCCTCTGCCCTTTAGAATAATTCCTTCTGAGAAGCTTGACTAATTTAGAGAAAACATATGCTCGAGTTCCATGCGCTTGCAATAAATAGACCGAGTGTTGTTCACTTCTAAATTGAGAAATGAAGTAGTTGAGGGTAGCGCATTATTATTATTATTATTATTATTATTATTATTATTATTATTATTATTATTATTGTTACCGAGTTTTGTGGATGTGCAGAGGTGAAAGAAAGTGCGGGGGTGAACAGGTCTCAAAATACGAAATTAAAGTTAAGATAAAATTTAACAAGGTTATGTTTTCTTTTTAAGATCAAGAAAAAACAAATATAACAGGTACTTAGTAGCCTAGTAACAATTCGAAAATGTACAATTACAGAGTTACAGGATTTGGGCTCCGAGAGCCAGACACATAATTCTTGAGCAATGAGCCCAACTTTACTATATACAAGATTCAACAAAGGGGCAGAAGACCCCAATCATGCCCAGTAACTCTTGCTCCCAATTACACAGTAAAGCCTCTTAGAGGCACGCAGAAACAAATTTTAAGAAAGAGCGACTCGCTCTTAAGTTCTAGCCTATCAAAGGCCACACCAAACTCCACTTTCAAGTTGACCTCCAAACACACATAACACAGGGGTAAAAATACCCAAGCTACTGAGGCATATTCAGTAAAGAAACAGGTCAGTTACACGGCCTCTAAAATACCAACTTGAGAGGAGGCGTTCTTACACTCCTAATACACTTTATTTAAAACCTACTTGGCGCTAGGCCTCAAATGCAAGGGCTAATCCCATACTAAAGAGGTGACTTGTAGAAGGAGACAATTTACATTACGTTAAGGAAGAAATGGTTGTGAAAATAAGTTCACCTCAACGCAATATGAGTGGGAGCTCGAGAGGGTTAAGCACTCTCTATCCGAATATGTAGTTTAAGAAGATAGAATTGATACCAAGTGTATTTACATGGTAAGTTACATGGTAAACGGCTTCGGACCTGCCCCGAGAGTTAAACTGCTGAGCTAGCAAGAAAAGAAGTTACTAAAAGGCCATTACCTGGTGGTTGAACTGCTGCCCGAAGAAAGAGGCGCTCCCCACCCCCTGCTACGTACTTTACACACTGATAGATGTTACTGAAGTGGCCCGGGGACCCGAAAATCAGCAGTTTATATACCCTCGTGGAAAGTTCGAGGCGTTTCAGGAATTAGAACACCCGCCCACAATCATTTTACTGGCTAACAACGAAAACACCTACACTAGATGAAGAAGAAACCCATTATTGGTGGAAAACTAATTACAGAAATTCCTTATTGGTCGAATTCAAAACTGGCGGAAAGAAAGGTTTAATATTGCCAACTTAAACAATAACTGAAAGAAATTTAACAAAGAACAAACTTATGAATTCAAAATTTCTCCCAAAACGCAGTTCTTTCACTTCGCACTAGGGTGCATAATTGTAGTCCTTCAGTAGTGCCATCTGGAAGAGAATGTCCACACTTCTTACTACAGGCAAAACAAAAATACATCGAAAACGACCCAGTTCAGAAATTCAAAATTTACAAGTAGGGACATCTTCTGAGAAACTTGAGAATTAACACAGTAGGTAAAGTTCAGACTTCCTCCAGTAGAGGAGATACAACTGGCGCAAAGTTTAAATTAGCGGCGTGGAGGTGTACCACCCGGTACAATTACTATTATTAATATTATTATTATTGTACCGGGTGGTACACCTCCACGCCGCTAATTCAAACTTTGCGCCAGTTTCAACTCCTCTACTGGAGGAAGCCTGAACTTTAACTTCCATATTAATTCAACGATTTCTCAGAAGATGTCATTACTATAAATTTTCAAGTGTTCTGAACTATGTCAGTTTCGATTCGTTTTTGTTTTATCTGTAGCAAGAAGTGTGGACATTCTCTTCTAGATGGCACTACTGAAGGACTACAGTTATGCACCATAGTGCGAAGTGAAAGAACTGTGTTTTTGGAGAAATTTTGGGATGATAAGTTTGTTCTTTGTTAAATTTCTTTCAGTCATTGTTTAAGTTGGCAATATTAACCCTTTCTTTCCGCCAGTTTTGAATTCGACCAATAAGGAATTTCTGTAATTAATTTTCCACCAATGATGTGTTTCTTCTTCATCTAGTGTAGGGGTTTTCGTTGTTAGCCAATAAAATGATTGTGGGCGGGTGTTCTCATTCCTGAAACGCCTCGAACTTTCCACGAGGGTATATAAACTGCTGATTTTCGGATCTCCGCGCCACTTCAGTAACATCTATCTGTGTGTAAAGTACGTAGCAGGGGGTGGGGGAAGCGCCTCTTTCTTCGGGCAGCAGTTCAACCACCAGGTAATGGCCTTTTAATAACTTCTTTTCTTGCTAGCTCAGCAGTTTAACTCCCGGGGCAGGTCCGAAGCCTTTTACAATGTAACTTTCCCCTAAAATGTAGAGACACTTGGTATCAATTCTATCTTTTTAAACTACATGTTGGGAGAGAGAGTGCTTAACCCTCTCGAGCTCCCACTCATATTGCGTCGAGGTGAACTTATTTTCACAACCGTTTCTTCCTTAACGTAATGTAAATTGTCTCCTTCTATAAGTCACCTCTTTAGTATGGGATTAGCCCTTGCATTCGAGGCCTAGCGCCAAGTAGGTTTTAATAAGGCGTATTTGGAGTGAAGTTTCGCCTCCTCTCAAGTTGGTATTGTGGAGGCCATGTAATATTTCTGTTTCTTCACTGAATAGGCCTCAGTAGGTTGGGTATTTTTACCCCTGTGTATGTGTCCTTGGAGGACAGCTTGAACGTGGAGTTTGGTGTGGCCTTTGATAGGCTTGAACTTAAGAGCGAGTCCCTCTTTCTTAAAAATTTGTTTTTGCATGCCTCTAGGAGGCTTTACTGTGTAATTGGAAGCAAGAGCTCCTGGGCATGATTGGGGCCTCCTGCCCCTTTGTTGAATCTTGTATATAGTAAAGTTGGGCTCATTGCTCAAGAATTATGTGTCTGGCTCTCGGAGCCCAAATCCTGTAACACTGTAATTGTACATTCTTGATTGGTTGCTTTGCTACTCTGTACCTGCCACTCTTGTTATTTCTTTATTTTGCAAAGAAAATATAACCTTGTTAAATTAACTTTAATTTCGTATTTTGAGACCTGTTCACCCCAGCACCTTCTTTCTTTTCTGCACATCCACAATACTCCGTAACAAGTGGTAACAAAGCGTGGTTGAATGGGTCTCAATTTAGCCCCTTTTGACGGCTAAATATTGCTTTGCTTTCGAACTCTAACAATTTTTTCTGTTGCTGGAATTTTTTGATTTTCTCTTTTTTTTCAAAATTGTTTCATCATGTCCGGCCCTCGCGAGGTCCTTCATCCTTTTTATTTGCGTAAAGAGGAATTAATCTATGAACTATCTCTTAGAAATGTTCAATCTGGAGGCACGGTTGCAGTCGACTCCAATAAACTAAAAGATTCCCTTGACTTGCCTATTAAAATCCCGACTTTGGGAGAGAAAGAAATTGACGACGCTCTCTCCACGATCAAAGATAATACTACTGAGCTAACATCTGTAGTCAGTTTTTTGAAGAAAATGACCTTCCTTCTAATCAAATTAAACGTGTGCAAGCAAGGTTATTGCATTTTTCTAATAGAGTTAACGATCTATTGTCTCTGAAGTTGAATGACATTCAAAGGAAGGAAGCTAGTGTTATTCTTGAAAATCTTTCCGAATTGTCTAGTAAGGTGACCCAATTGTTAACTGGGGAAGTTCCTCCCAAAACTGATCAACCCTCTACGGTGAATGTAGGTAGCGAGGAAGAGTCTCCTAAGGGAGAAGTCCATAGGAAATCTGTTGGAGCTCAACAAATCTATGTCCCATTAGACAACGAATCTGAGCATCGTACCTCGTTGAACAATGCACGTTCTGAATTAGCTTCTTCACCACTTCAACCTCTACCTACTATGTCACCAGGATTCAGTAGTTTGCCGCATCCATTAGCAATGTTGCTTAGAGGTATCTCTAAGTTTTCGGTTAACTCTACCAGTGACGTAATTGCATTTTTACGGTTTTTAGTTGAGTTTCAGGATCATGCCCTTGTCTTTTCTCTTTCTCCGTGTCAAATTTTGCAGATAATTTATCCCTATGCAATTGGTGTTCTCTCGGAGAAAATTGTTAGAGCAATAGCTGAACAGAAATCTATTGAAGATTTTCATGCACACCTTCTTGCAAATTTCATTCCTGCTCGTGCGAGGTCATCTCTAATTCAGAAGTACTATTATCGAGTACAGAGACTGGATGAATATCTTGCTGATTTCATACAAGATATTAAATTCTATACCAGGGTGTTTGCTCTTCATTTTCCTAAAGATCAAATTGGTCAGGCTATTGTAGAAGGTATTTCTCCACCTTACCGATCATACTTGTATTTTGTCTCGCGTCCGCAAACTTTCGCTGAACTAGAAGCTATGGCTGTATCGGCCGAAGGAGTTAGATACGCCGATTCCTTGCGTGTCGCGAAAGAACCCCCTCCTTCTTTTAGTAATCCTCGGCCTCCACCTCGCCGACCAGTCACACCCCGTAAATGTTATGCTTGCGGGTCGCCTGACCGTCTTCGCAATAAATGCCCATTGATCAAATCGAGTAGGACAAATAGTGGAGCAGTTTCATCACAAGGCTGCTTTAAATGCGGCGCGTTCTCCCATATTGCTAAGAAGTGCCCTAATACCAACAGCACCCCTCTTGCTCAACTTCGGGTGCAACTTCCAACAACAATCAAAAGTGACTAGTGGCTTCGGCTGAGTCGACTAATCCATCTTCCCGAGGCTCAGCCCCTGGTAAACAGGTCGAAAATTCAGGGAAAATTCAGTCTTCAAATTTATCTTTTGAATGCCCCAAAGAATGTCTTAGGATTGCGGCGGACTCCCCCGCACCATGACCTTTTCTCAAAATTGAATTAAATAATAAACCTGTAACAGCTCTTTTAGATTCAGGCAGTGTTTGTTCAATTATTTCGGCTCAATGGTATTCGAAATTGAAATCTATTTGTAAACTTCCTGACTATTGCTCATCTTCTGTTCAATATGTTTCGGCTAATTCTTCTCCATTAGAAATTTTAGGTTCCTTATATGTCAAAATTCGCATTTTTAAATTTACTTGGAAAGTTAAATTGTTTGTGGCCAAGCACTAGTCTTGCACCATTATATTGGGAGCTGACTTCATTTCTCACACTGGCCTTGTGCTCGATCTTCAGAGTAGGTCGTGCACTTTCAAATTTGGGTCTAATTGTAAAATCCCCTTATTGAAATGTAATTCTGCATCATGTTCATCTATTTCGACTACCCAGGATGAGGTGTTGTTAGACCTTAGACATCTACCTGAGGAGCAGGCTGATAGTATTCGTAAGCTGTGTCAGTCGTTTCTAGAGGTGTTCTCTGATACTCTTGGTGTTACTGACCTGATCGAATACAAAATTGAGGTCACGGATTCGATTCCTGTCCGTTTTCCACCATATAGGATATCTCCACCTAAAATGAAGGCTCTGAAAGAAATCATTGATCAAATGTTAAAGGATGGTAATATCCGGCCCTCGAAGTCAGCGTATTCTTCACCTATTTTTCTAGTCCCGAAACCCCAAGGTGGCTTCAGGCCGGTCATTGATTATAGGGCTCTCAACCGGAAGGTGGTGTTGCAATCTGTGCCCCTTCCTGACCTTCATTCTT
The DNA here is from genome assembly GCF_040414725.1 of Anabrus simplex. Taxonomy (NCBI): domain Eukaryota; kingdom Metazoa; phylum Arthropoda; class Insecta; order Orthoptera; family Tettigoniidae; genus Anabrus; species Anabrus simplex. The sequence continues at coordinate 160,962,538 of NC_090269.1, read as the reverse complement.
GTTTTTCATGGTTTCGTAAAGCTAAATTCTTTACCATCTTGGACCTGAATCAGGCCTATAATCAATTTCCCCTAGCTGAAGAGTCTAAACACCTTACAGCGTTTGCCACGGATTGGAATTTGTATGAATACAATCGCGTGCCTTTCGCGCTCCCCACGGGAGCAGCTGTACTCACTAGACTGCTAGATAGGGTATTCTCCGACATCAAATTCGAGTACTTGTATCACTATCTTGATGATGTCGTCGTATTTTCGGAGACTTTTGAAGAACATCTAGATCATCTGCGAGAAGTTCTCAATCGCCTTCGTAAGGCTGGGTTAACTGTGAAGTTGTCCAAAGTCGCCTTCGCTAAGCCTTCAATGTCATTCCTAAGGCAAGTTGTCTCGCCCGATGGTGTTGCTGTCGATCATTTTAGAACACAGGCCATCCGTGATTTTAAACCTCCCAAGGACATCAATGGGATCGCCAGGTTCATTGGTATGGTGAATTTCTTCAGGAAGTTTATCCCTAACTTCGCTAATAGAGCGGCGCCCTTGAACCTTCTTCGTAGGAAAGGCATCAAATTTGAGTGGTAAATTTCTCAACAAGCCGCTTTTGAAGATCTTAAATTAGCTCTGTGTTATGCCCCTGTTCTGGCTATGCCCGATTTCTCCAAAAAATTCATCGTCCAAACCGACGCGTCGTCGTCGGCGGTAGCTGCAGTCCTTCTTCAAGAGTCTGAACTAGGGAGGCGACCCATCGCCTATGCATCTAGGACTCTATCGGCTCAAGAAGCCAAGTATTCCATCTATGAGCTTGAAGGTTTGGCAGTCTTATTTGCCTTAGAAAAGTTCCGTCTCTATCTGGAACATGTCAAATTCGACTTGGAGACGGATAATCAAGCCTTAAGCTGGGTCTTAGGTAGGCCGCGTCATACCAGTCGTATAGCCCGGTGGGCTATCCGAATTTCGGCATTCCAATTTGACGTTAGGCATATCAGAGGTACTGAAAATGTCGCAGACGGACTCAGCCGTATGTTTTCCAACGACGTCGAGACCCATGAACCGGTCGATAGTTCATCACCTCCCGAGTCCATACTATCTGAGGTTAATGCCATCTTAACAGATGCTCCCATGCTCTTTAGGGACCTTGAAAAATATCAACGTGAAGATCCAACGCTGGCTCCGATAATGGAAACCCTTTCTTCTGGGGAACATGTTGTCCCTTGTATACTGAGGAATGGTGTTTTATGTTGCCCTTCGAGGCATGATAAAATGATGAAAGGTGTCGTTCTAGCTTTTCTTGTACCTATGATCTTCAAGTAATATCATGAGACCCCGTTAGGGGGGCATCTAGGCATCTTTAAAACTCGTGAGATGATTCGTGAAAGGTTCATCTGGAAAGGTATGGACGGTAAAATCCGTGAACTAGTAAAGGCTTGTAAATCTTGTTTGCTTAGTAAACCAACCATGTCCACCAACGTAGGCCTTTTGTCTTCTCATCAAGCGTCGCGCCCTATGGAACGCCTGTATATTGATTATGTAGGACCCTTCCCCCAGTCAAAGGGAAATGCCAACAATTCATATTTGTATCTGTAGATGGTTTTACTAGATTTTCCTGGTTATTTCCGACTAAGCTGGCTACCGCTCAGTCCACCGTTACTTGTCTAAATTCAATCTTTGCTTCTTTTGGTCCGTGTCAATATATTGTGTCTGATAATGCTAACGCTTTCACATCTAATCTATTTCGTAAATTCTGTTTTGACCTGTCCTTCTCTCATGTGACAACTTCTGCTTATTATCCTCAACTATCTCTGACTGAACGGGTTAATCGTAATCTCAGGTCGGCCCTGATTGTCTATCATCATGAAGATCATTCTAGGTGGGACACGTCCCTGCATTGGATAGCTTTTGCTTTGAACTCGGCTGTTCATGAATCACATAAATTTACTCCAGCTTCGCTGATGTTCAAGTTTGTTCCCAACACGCCGCTCTCTAACCTCTGGTCTCTGAGTGACATTCTACCCGAGACAATAGATCCGGATAATATTAAAGATCTTTGGAAGAAGGCTAAAGCCAATCTTAAAATGTCTCATGAAAAAGTTGGGGAAAGATATGATCGTGGACGGAGACCCACCAATTTGAAGGTAGGTGACCAGGTGATGGGCAAAAATTTTGTTCCCGCGGGCAAGCTTGTCCCCTGATGTCATGGGCCGTGTATTTTTCTCGATTTCCTTACTCCCGTTACATTATTACTAAGCAATCCAGCCACCGAGAGGATATTTAGGGTTCACCTGTCACAGGTGAAACCGGTGTAATTTCTGTGCTAACGTGCTTCATATAATTTTGAAAGAAATCTGAAGGTTATATTTTTTTTGAGGGGTTTCACTTTTGAGGCCTTCTGCCCTTGGAATCTGTTTCCTTGTATGTAAGCACTTTTGTAGAACCTTCCCCGACCAGTTAAACTGCCATCCTGTCCTTACCATGGCCATTACCACGCTCCCGTTTCCTGCTCAACAACACACAGTGGCTTTTAAATGAAATAAATATTTCCTCGCCGCTGGCCCCTCAACCTCGACACAAAGACTGTACCCTAAAAAAATTATGGTCCAACAAAATTCTGCCGCCGAGCTTTAATGTTTCAGTGTTCGAGCAGCAGCGCGGCGCCGTAGCGCCACTGAGGTGGGGTAAGGGCCCGCCCCTCTCCAGTGAGGCCAACCAGTGTACGGCGAGCCGCAGTCCTCCTCCCGGCCAAGGCTGATGTGCGGCGCACAACCTGCAACTTGCCGCGACCTGCATGTTCGCCGCGGGCGCGGCGTGCTTCAACTCCACTACTCCTCTCAGAGTGCGGGCGAGCGGTATCTCAGGGTACTTGAGGGGTCCGAGCGGTCTCCTCTGGACTCAAGCAGCGGCGGCTGGTCTGGCCGTCAAAGTCATCGGCAACTGATATACTTAATCAGCTTCATGGACATTTCACATCAACAATTACTACATTTTTTGGATTTTACTGCAATATTTGGTGGTTTTAGAAAATTTTCTTCCCCTTCAAGAATTAAAAGTTTCCTTCTGAATTCAACCTCTACAAGCATAAAGACTTTACATCTAAAGTAACTACAAAGTATTTTGAAACTGGATCCAATCATTTAAGAAAATTTGGTTGTAAATACTTCTGCAATTAACTTCTATATCAACATCATAACTTGGTCCTTATTTTAAAACAAATGTTTATGTTCTTCTGTGTTGCCCCTTGGAGGGACTTTTTTTTGGGGGGGGGGGGAGGTCTTTACCGGGTGGTACACCTCCACGCCGCTAATTCAAAATTTGCGCCAGTTAAAACTCCTCTACTGGATGAAGCCTGAACTTTAACTTCCATATTAATTCAACGATTTCTCAGAAGATGTCATTACTATAAATTTTCAAGTGTTCTGAACTATGTCAGTTTCGATTCGTTTTTGTTTTATCTGTAGCAAGAAGTGTGGACATTCTCTTCTAGATGGCACTACTGAAGGACTACAGTTATGCACCCTAGTGCGAAGTGAAAGAACTGTGTTTTTGGAGAAATTTTGGGATGATAAGTTTGTTCTTTGTTAAATTTCTTTCAGTCATTGTTTAATTTGGCAATATTAACCCTTTCTTTCCGCCAGTTTTGAATTTGACCAATATGGAATTTCTGTAATTAATTTTCCACCAATAAGGTGTTTCTTCTTCGTTTAGTGTAGTACTTTTTGCCATTATCCAATAAAAGGCCTGTGGGCGGGTGTTCTCATTCCTGAAACGCCTCGAACTTTCCACGAGGGTACGTAGCAAGGGGCGGGAAGCGCCTCTTTCTTCGGGCAGCAGTTCAACCACCAGGTAATGGCCTTTTAATAACTTCTTTTCTTGCTAGCTCAGCAGTTTAACTCTCGGGGCAGGTCCGAAGCCTTTTACCATGTAACTTTCCCCTAAAATGTAAAGACACTTGGTATCAATTCTATCTTTTTAAACTACATATTGGGATAGAGAGTGCTTAACCCTCTCGAGCTCCCACTCATATTGCGTCGAGGTGAACTTATTTTCACAACCGTTTCTTCCTTAACGTAATGTAAATTGTCTCCTTCTATAAGTCACCTCTTTAGTATGGGATTAGCCCCTGCATTCGAGGCCTAGCGCCAAGTAGGTTTTAATAAGGCGTATTTGGAGTGCAGTTTCGCCTCCTCTCAAGTTGGTATTGTGGAGGCCATGTAATATTTCTGTTTCTTCACTGAATAGGCCTCAGTAGGTTGGGTATATTTACCCCTGTGTATATGTCCTTGGAGGACAGCTTGAACATGGAGTTGGGTGTGGCCTTTGATAGGCTTGAACTTAAGAGCGAGTCGCTCTTTCTTAAAAATTTGTTTCTGGGTGCCTCGAGGAGGCTTTACTGTGTAATTGGGAGCAAGAGCTCCTGGGCATGATTGGGGTCTTCTGCCCCTTTGTTGAATCTTGTATATAGTAAAGTTGGGCTCATTGCTCAAGAATTATGTGTCTGGTTCTCGGAGCACAAATCCTGTAACACTGTAATTGTACATTCTCGATTGGTTGCTTTGCTACTCTGTACCTGCCACTCTTGTTATTTCTTGATTTTGCAAAGAAAATATAACCTTGTTAAATTAACTTTAATTTCGTATTTTGAGACCTGTTCACCCCAGCACCTTCTTTCACCTCTGCACATCCACAATACTCCGTAACAATTATTATTATTATTATTATTATTATTATTATTATTATTATTATTATTATTATTATTATTATTATTATTATTATTATTATTATTATTATTATTATTATTATTATTATTATTATTATTATTATTATTATTATTACCTAGACTCTATCGATATAGAAAATGGTTTCGATAACGTAAGTTGGGACGAACTGTTTAAAATAATTAAAGCTGCTGGAAAGACAGGAGGCTGTTGCTGCGTCTCTATGAAGGACACACGACGTTGCTAGACATTCGGACAGCGAGAATCAGGAAAGGTGTAAGGCAGGGCTTCTTTCTCTCAGCGTAGCTTTTTAATGTATTCATTGAAGGAGCCATAAATTCGTTTAAGGCAAAGGAATAAAAATAAATGGGAGCCGTATGCAATGCATTCGGAATGCAAATGACAAAGCAATTGTAGCAGACTCCGAGAAAGATTTGTCTAAGATGCTGTATGTATTGTCATCAGCATTGTCAGAATCATGCTCAAACAATAAAGTTCCTAGTTTAGGAAGCCTGACCCCCAGTGACAACAGGTGCAGCAAAGAGGTCAAAAGGCGAACAGCGCTTGCCAAACAGGCCTTTAGTAATAAGAGAAATCTTTTAATAAATGCAAACTTAAACTTTGGAATTAGGAAGAAATTTGTGATTTATTTTGTATGGAGTGTGCTAGTGTATGACTGTGAATCTTGGACACACAGAGATCAGGACTGGAAACAGCTGGAAGCGTTTGAGTTGTGGGTCTGGAGTTGAGTGTTAACGATAAAATGAATTGAAGAGAGAATTAAAAAAAGCGTTCTGAAAGAAACTCAGGGGACGAGATAAGTGACACAATAAAAGAGGGGGTAAATTAACTGGCCACAACTTGCGACACAACACCTTTCTTACCAATCTTCTGGAAGGGAAAATTATGAGGAAGAAATGTCGAGGACGACCGAGGGAAGACTTGGCACAGAGTCTCCATTACTGTGAAATGAAACGAGGAGCTGAGAAGCTATTGCCTTTAGACACTGGTGATGATGGTTATTATTATTTTCTCGATTTTGACTGTACCGGGCGGTACACCTCCACGCCGCTAATTTAAAATTTGCGCCAGTTGAAACTCCTCTGCTGGAGGAAGTCTGAACCTTATCGACGGAATTAATTTTCTACTTTCTCAGAAGATGTCACTACCTGGAAATTTTGGAGTTTTTGAACTGTGTCATTTTCGACGTATTTTGGTTTTGCTTGTAGTAAGAAGTGTGAACTTTCTCTTCTAGAGGACACTACTGAAGATCAACAATAGTGCACCCTAGTGCGGAGTGAAAGAACTGTTTTTTGGAGAAAATTTAATTTCAAAAGTTTGTTCTTTGCTAAATTTCTTTCTGTTATTGTTTAAGTTGGCTGTATACCCCTCTCTTTCCCCTTGTTTTGTAGTTAGCCAATCCCTAATTGCTTTAATTAATTTCTGACCAATCCGATGTATCTTATCTTCCCCCAACTTGAATATGCTGCTTATCCCTAACCAATAAAGTGATTGTGGGCGGGTGTTTTCTTCCCTGAAACGCCTCGAACTTTCCGCGAGAGTATATAAACTGCTGATTTTAGGGTCTCGGTGCCACTTCTGTTCCATCTTTCAGTGTGTAAAGTACATAGCAGGGGGCGGGAAGCGCCTCTTTTCTTCGGCAGTGGTCAACAACAAGGTAATGGCCAATTAATAACTTCTTTTCTTGCTAGTTCAGCAGTTTAACTCTCGGGGCGGGTCCGAAGCGTTTCTATCATGTAACCTTTTCCTAAAATGTAACTACTCTTAGCATCTGTTATCTTTTAAAGCTGCATATCGGGATAGAGAGTGCTTAACCCTCTCGAGCTCCCAATCATATTGTTTTGAGGTGAACTTATTTTTCTCAACCTATTCTTCGTTAACGTAAAGCAAATTGTTCTTTTCTAAAGTCACCTCAGTAGCATGGGATTAGCCCTTGCATTAGTGGCCTAGAGCCAAATTAGGGTTTGAAACAAATAAATTAGGAGTGCAGATCGCCTCCTCTCAAATTGTTATTTTAGAGGTCATGTAATTAATATTTTTCATTTAATAGACCTCAGAAGGTTGGGTAGGTTACCCCTGTGTCTATGTCCTGAGAGGACAACCTGATGGTGGAGTTTGGTGTGGCCTTTGAGAGGCCCAAAGGTTGAGAGCGTGTGGCTCTTTCTTGGAAATTGAGTGTTGTATGCCTCGAGGAGGCTTTTCTGTGTAATTTGGAGCAAGTGTTCCTGACAATGAATGGGGTTTTCTGCCCCTCTTTTAAAACTTATTTTTGGAGTAAAATTGGGCTAATTGCCCTAGAAGTGTGAATTCAGGGCTCGAAGCCCAGATACTGTAAATACTGTAATTGCTCCTTTTGTTGCCTTGCTACTCTGTACCTGCCGTACTTGTTTTATTTCTTAATTTTGAAAAGAAAATATAACCTTGTTAAATTTTACATTAACTTTGATTCCGTAGTTTGAGACCCGTTCAAGCCCGCACCTTCTTTCACCTCAACCTACCGCTAAAACACGGTAACAAGTGGTAGCAGAGCGTGGTTGAATGGGTCTAAATTTAGCCCCTCTTGACGGCTAAACTTTGCTTTGATTCAAACTCTAACAATTTTCTCAGTTGCTGGAATTTTCTGATTTTTTAAAAATTGTTCTGTCATCATGCCCGGTCCTCGCGATGTTCTCTATCTTAACTATTTGCGCAAGGAGGAGTTGATCTATGAATTAACTATCAGAAATGTGCAATCTGGAGGCACGGTTGCGGTAAACACCAACAAGCTTAGAGAGTCCCTTGATTTGCCCATTTCCATCCCCAATTTGGGAGAGAAAGAAATTGACGACTCTCTTTCCACGATCACCGAGAATACTACTGGGCTAGCATCGGTAGTTAGTTTTTTTGATGAAAATGATCCTTCTCCTAATCAAATTAAGTGTGTGCAAGCCAGGCTATGTCATTTTTCAAATAGAGTTAACGATCTGTTGTCTCTGAAGTTGAATGACGTTCAGAGGAAGGAAGCTAGCACGTTGCTTGAAAGTATTTCTGAATTATCTAGCAAGGTCACTCAATTGTTAACTGGGGAAGTTCCTCCCAAAATTGATCAACCCACCACGATGAATGTAGGTAGCGAGGAAGAGCCTCCTAAGGGAGAAGCCAATAGGATAACCGTTGCCGCTCAAACTATCTCTACCCCATTGGACAACGAGTCTGAACGCCGTGCATCGTTGAATAATATACGTTCTGAATTAACTTCCTTGCCATTGAAACCTTTACCTACTATGTCACCCGGGTTTAGCAGCTTGCCTCATCCATTGGCAATGTTGCTCAGAGGTATCTCTAAGTTTTCCGTTAATACCACCAGTGAAGTTATTTCCTTCTTAAGGTTTTTAGTTGAATTTCAGGATCATGACCTTGTTTTTTCTCTTTCCCCATGTCAGATTTTGTAAATCATCTATCCCTATGCAATAGGTATTCTCTCAGACAAAATAGTTAGAGCCATTGCCGAGCAATCATCAATTGAAGACTTCCACGCCCACTTGCTAGCTAACTTCATCCCGGCCAGGGCTAGGTCCTCCCTTATTCAGAAGTACTATTATCGAGTACAGAGATTGGATGAAAATTTGGCTGATTTCATACAAGACAATAAGTTTTATACTAGGGTGTTCGCTCTTCATTTCCCCGAAGATCAGATTGTACAGGCTATTGTAGAAGGAATTTCACCATCCTATAGGTCATATTTGTGTTTCGCGGCGTGCCCGCAAACCTTCTCTGAACTTGAAGCGTTGGCCGTCCAGCGGAAGGAGTGAGATACGCCGATTCCTTGCGTGTCGCGAAAGAACCCCCGCCTTCTATTAGTAATCTTCGGCCTCCACCTCGCCGACCAGTCACACCCCGTAAATGTTATGCTTGCGGGTCGCCCGACCATCTGCGCAATAAGTGTCCACCGATCAAGTCGAGTGGGACAAGGAATGGGGCTGGTTCATCACAAGGCTGTTTTAAATGTGGGGCTTTCTCACATATCGCCAAAAATTGCCCAAATTCAAATAGCGCCCCCTCCTGCTCAACTTCTGGTGCAAACTCCACCAATGCCAATAATAAAAAATGACTAGTGGCTTCGGCTGAGTCGACTAATTCTGCTTCCCAAGGCTCAGCCCCTGGCAAAAAGGTCGTAAATTCAGGGAACGTTCAATTTGCAAATCCACCTTTTGAATGCCCCAAAGAGTGTCATAGGATTGCGGCGGATACCCCCGCACCTGTTCCTTTTCTTAAGATTGAGTTAAATAACGAGCCTATAACAGCTCTATTAGATTCAGGCAGTGTTTGTTCAATTATTTCGGACCATTGGTATTCAAAATTGAAATCTGTTTGTAAACTACCTGACTATGTCTCATCTACTGTTCAATATGTTTCGGCTAATTCATCTCCATTAGAAATTCTAGGTTCTATAAATGTCAAAATTCGTATTTTTAAATTTACATGGAAAACCAAATTGTTTGTGGCTAAGCACTTGTCTTGCCACATTATATTGGGAGCTGACTTCATTTCTTACACTGGTCTCGTGCTCGATCTCCAGAGTAGGTCGTGCACATTCAAATTTGCGTCCAATTGTAAAATTCCCTTGTTAAAGTGTAATTCTGTATCATGTTCATCTATTTCGCCTACCCAGGATGAGATGTTGTTAGACCTTAGACATCTACCTGAGAAGCAGGCTGATAGTATTCGTAAGCTGTATCAGTCGTTTCCAGAGGTGTTCTCTGATACTCTTGGTGTTACTGACCTTATTGAATACAAAATTGAGGTCACGGATTCGATTCCTGTCCGTTTTCCACCTTATAGGCTATCTCCACCAAAAATGAAGGCTCTGACAGAAATCATCGATCAAATGTTGAAGGATGGTGTTATTAGGCCCTCTAAGTCGGCGTATTCTTCGCCTATTTTTCTAGTCCCGAAACCCCAAGGAGGCTTCAGGCCTGTCATTGATTATAGGGCTCTCACTCGGGAGGTGGTGTTGCAATCTGTGCCCCTTCCTGACCTTCATTCTTGTTTTTCATGGTTTCGTAAAGCCAAGTTCTTTACTATCTTGGACTTGAATCAGGCCTATAATCAAATTCCCCTTGCCTAAGAGTCTAAACATCTTACAGCGTTTGCCACGGACTGGAACTTATACGAATACAACCGCGTTCCTTTCGGGCTCCCCACGGGAGCAGCTGTACTCACTAGGCTGCTAGATAGGGTCTTCTCCGACATCAAATTTGAGTACTTGTATCACTACTTGGATGATGTCGTCGTATTTTCGGAGACCTATGAAGAACATCTAGATCATCTGCGAGAAGTTCTCAATCGCCTTCGTAAGGCTGGGTTAACTGTCAAGTTGTCCCAGGTTGCCTTTGCTAAGCCCTCTATGTCATTCCTAGGGCATATTGTGTCACCTGATGGTGTTGCCGTCGATCATTCCAGAACACAGGTCATCCGTGATTTTAAAACTCCCAAGGACATTAAAGGTATCGCCAGGTTCATTGGTATGGTGAATTTCTTCAGGAAGTTTATTCCTAACTTCGCTAATAGAGCGGCGCCCTTAAACCTTCTTCGTAGGAATGGCATCAAATTCGAGTGGGGACCTTCTCAACAAGCCGCTTTTGAAGATCTTAAATTAGCTCTCTGTAATGCCCCTGTACTTGCTATGCCTGATTTCTCAAAGAAATTCATCGTCCAAACTGACGCGTCGTCGTCAGCAGTAGCGGCAGTCCTTCTTCAAGAGACTGAACTAGGGAGGCGACCCATCGCCTATGCATCTAGGACTCTATCGGCTCAAGAAGCCAAGTATTCTATCTATGAGCTCGAAGGGTTGGCAGTCTTATTTGCCTTAGAAAAGTTCCGTCTCTATCTTGAACATGTCAAATTCAACCTGGAGACAGATAATCAAGCCTTAAGCTGGGTCTTAGGTAGGCCGCGTCGTACTGGTCGTATAGCCCGTTGGGCCATCCGTATTTCTGCCTTCCAATTCGATGTCAGGCACATTAGAGGTACCGAAAATGTTGTTGCTGATGGACTCAGCCGTGTGTTTTCCAACAACGTTGAGAACCATGATCCGGTCGATAGTTCATCTCCTCCCCAGTCCATGCTATCTGATGTTAATGCCATCTTAACAGATGCTCCCATGCTCTTTAGGGATATCGAGAAATACCAGCGTGAAGATCCGACGCTGGCTCCGATAATGGAAACCCTTTCTTCTGGGGAACATGTTGTCCCTTATGTTCTGAGGAATGTTGTTCTATGTTGCCCTTCGAGGCATGATAAGATGATGAAGGTTGTCGTTCCAGCTGTTCTTGTGCCTATGATCTTCAAATACTATCATGAGACCCCATTAGGGGGACATTTTGGAATCTTTAAAACGAGTGAAAAGATTCGTGAAAGGTTCATCTGGAAGGGTATGGACGGTGAAATCCGTAAACTTGTAAAAGCTTGTAAACCTTGTTTGCTCAGTAAACCAACCATGTCCACCAAGGTAGGTCTTCTGTCTTCGCATCAAGCGTCGCGCCCTATGGAACGCCTGTATATTGATTATGTAGGACCCTTCCCCCAGTCAAAGGGAAATGCCAACAAGTTCATCTTTGTATGCGTAGATGGTTTCACAAGATTTTCCTGGTTATTTCCGACTAAGCTGGCTACCGCTCAGTCCACCATTACTTGCTTAAATTCTATTTTTGCCTCTTTTGGTCCGTGCCAATATATTGTGTCTGACAATGCTAAGGCGTTCATATCAAATCCTTTTCGTAAATTCTGTTTTGACTTGTCCATCTCTCATGTAACTACTTCTGCTTATTACCCTCAACCATCTCTGGCTGAACGGGTTAACCGTAATCTCAGGTCCGCGCTTATTGCCTATCATCATGAATATCATTCCAGGTGGGACACGTCCCTGCATTGGTTAGCTTTTGCTTTGAATTCGGCGGTTCATGAATCTCACAAGTTTACTCCAGCTGCTTTGATGTTCAAGTTCGTTCCCAACACGGCGCTCTCTAACCTCTGGTCTCTGAGTGATATTCTACCTGAGGCAATAGATCCGGACAACATTGAAGATCTTTGGAAGAAGGCTAAAGCCAATCTTAAAGTCTCATGAAAAGGTTAGGGAAAGGTATGATCGTGGACGGAGACCACCCCTTTGAAGGTAGGTGACCAAGTAATGGTCAAGAATTTTGTTCCCGCGGGCAAGCTTGCCCCCAGATTCCATGGGCCGTGTTTCATTCTCGATTTCCTTACGCCGGTTACGTTGTTATTAAGCAATCCAGCCACCGAGAGGATATTTAGGGTTCACCTGTCCTAGGTGAAACCGGTGTAATTTCTGTGCTAACTTGCCTCATATTATCTTGAAAGGAATATGAAGGTTATATATATATATATATATATATATATATATATATATATATATATATATTTTTTTGAGTTTTCACTTTTAAGGCATTCTGTCCCTTCTATAAGATTTTGTTTTATATGTAAGCATTTTTGTGAAACCTGCCCCGAACCATTAAACTGCCATTCTGTCCTTGCCACGGCCATTACCACGCTCCCGTCTCCTGCTCCACTCTACACAGTGGCTTAATTAATGCCATGGATATCTGCACGCCGCTGGCCCCTCAACCTCTCCACAAGCCTGTGCCCTCAAAAAAAAGATGATGGTCCAACAAATTCTGCCGCCTAATTTTAATGTTTCAGTGCCCCCGCAGCCGCGCGGCGCCGTGCCGCGACTGGGCTAGAGGAAGGGCCCCCTCGACCCCAGCGAGGACGACATGTGCACGGCGAGCCGGAGCTCTCCTCCCGGCCAAGGCTGGTGTGCGGCGCACGACCTGCTACTTGCCCGCAGCCTGTATATGTTCACCGCGGGCGCGGCGTGCTTCAACACCACTGCTCCCCTCATAGTGCGGGCGAGCGGTATCTCAGGGTACTTGTGGGGTCCGAGCGGCCGCCTTTGGACGCAAGCTGCAACAGCCGGTCTGGCCATCCAACTTAATCAACATCAACTACATGGACAGTTACTATCAGCAATTACTACACTTGGGAATTCAACAGCAATATTTGGTGGACCCTACAAAATTTTTCATCACTTTCAAGTATTAAAAGTTTATCTTCTGAATTCAACTTCTACAAACATAAAGACTTTACTTCACCAGTCACAACAAAAATTTTGGAACTGAATCAAACCACATTAAGAAAATCTTATAAATACTTCTGTAATTAATCTCCATATCAACATCAAAACTTGGACCTGGTTTTCAAACAAATTTCATGTGTCACCCCTGGAGGAACTTTTGGGGGGGGGGGGGGAGGTCTGTACCGGGCGGTACACCTCCACGCCGCTAATTTAAAATTTGCGCCAGTTGAAACTCCTCTGCTGGAGGAAGTCTGAACCTTATCGACGGAATTAATTTTCTACTTTCTCAGAAGATGTCACTACCTGGAAATTTTGGAGTTTTTGAACTGTGTCATTTTCGACGTATTTTTGTTTTGCTTGTAGTAAGAAGTGTGAACTTTCTCTTCTAGAGGACACTACTGAAGATCAACAATAGTGCAACCTAGTGCGGAGTGAAAGAACTGTTTTTTGGAGAAAATTTAATTTCAAAAGTTTGTTCTTTGCTAAATTTCTTTCTGTTGTTGTTTAAGTTGGCTGTATACCCCTCTCTTCCCCTTGTTTTGTAGTTAGCCAATCCCGAATTGCTTTAATTAATTTCTGACCAATCCGATGTATCTTCCCCCAACTTGAATATGCTACTTATCCCTAACCAATAAAGTGATTGTGGGCGGGTGTTTTCTTCCCTGAAACGCCTCGAACTTTCCGCGAGAGTATATAAACTGCTGATTTTAGGGTCTCGGTGCCACTTCTGTTCCATCTTTCAGTGTGTAAAGTACATAGCAGGGGGCGGGAAGCGCCTCTTTTCTTCGGCAGCGGTCAACAACAAGGTAATGGCCAATTAATAACTTCTTTTCTTGCTAGTTCAGCGGTTTAACTCTCGGGGCGGGTCCGAAGCGTTTCTATCATGTAACCTTTTCCTAAAATGTAACTACTCTTAGCATCTGTTATCTTTTAAAGCTGCATATCGGGATAGAGAGTGCTTAACCCTCTCGAGCTCCCAATCATATTGTTTTGAGGTGAACTTATTTTTCTCAACCTATTCTTCGTTAACGTAAAGCAAATTGTTCTTTTTAAAGTCACCTCAGTAGTATGGGATTAGCCCTTGCATTAGTGGCCTAGAGCCAAATTAGGGTTTGAAACAAATAAATTAGGAGTGCAGATCGCCTCCTCTCAAATTGTTATTTTAGAGGTCATGTAATTAACCTTTTTCATTTAATAGACCTCAGTAGGTTGGGTAGGTTACCCCTGTGTCTATGTCCTGAGAGGACAACTTGAAGGTGGAGTTTGGTGTGGCCTTTGAGAGGCCTAAAGGTTGAGAGCGTGTGGCTCTTTCTTGGAAATTGAGTGTTGTATGCCTCGAGGAGGCTTTTCTGTGTAATTTGAAGCAAGTGCTCCTGAACATGAATGGGGTTTTCTGCCCCTCTGGTAAAACTTATTTTTGGAGTAAAATTGGGCTAATTGCCCTAGAAGTGTGAATTCAGGGCTCGAAGCCCAAATACTGTAAATACTGTAATTGCTCCTTTTGTTGCCTTGCTACTCTGTACCTGCCGTACTTGTTTTATTTCTTAATTTTGAAAAGAAAATATAACCTTGTTAAATTTTACATTAACTTTGATTCCGTAGTTTGAGACCCGTTCAAGCCCGCACCTTCTTTCACCTCTACCTACCGCTAAAACACGGTAACATTGAGCATCTTAGCACCACGTAAAACAAACCACTACATTCATTTCGGTTCGTTTCCTGCTTTCCATTAGTTCTACATTATTTCACTGTATTTGCTCTCCTATGTTATGTACTTCCTTTTTTTCTGCTGAAAATCATTTAAATTTGGTATAAATGTCCTAAAAGTTGTTCCATCTCTTTTTATACTTCTCATCAACTGATTGTCGTTATCCACCCTCACACTCCTCGTCCTGATCATATCAGACATTCTCTCAGTTTCTTTTTGTTTGTAGAGATGTCCATCCTTCCAGGGTCTAAACTCCCCAGTTTCGGTCTTTACTGGGCCCCAAATGGGCCCGTTGGTTGCCGTCGCACCTTCCCAAGTTAAGCCCATGGGGCCCCTTTTACTCTTCTCTCATGACATGCAGGGCATTCAATGGACTTTATTCTACCACCTTCGCCGACACGGGGACAGATCTTTAACTGCCTTCAAGGTGACTGCAAACACAACTTGCTATGATGGACGTTTACCCTGCAGAAGAAATCGCCTGGGTAATGAACCCATCGGCACCTTGTTTCCTTGTCTCGGAAGAACAAACATCCCAGGATCGTCAGTTTTTAGTTTGTAGTTCGTTACAATTTGTAAATACGTGCTCGAGAGGTTAATAGGAAGGAGGCGATTGCCTCTCAATCCGCATGGTAAACACAATTAGACGCCGCTGATAGCATCATTTACGACTAACAGTGTTCAGATAGCAGCCGGCTGGAAACTGAGGCCTCAGGCATTATAACACCTGCGCTAAATCAGGCCTGTATCATCTTCAATGTAATTGACTTGTACAGTAACATTCGTAAGATCTATAACTTCCATATACAATGTCAGAAATACATTCTATAAAGTCATTGGAATTTTATTTGAATCGACAGTAAAAACAGCGGCAACACGAGAATTATTTTTCGAACAGTGTTCCCGCGATTCGAATTTGAATGCTTGAATACTACCTAATCAGCAGACATGGGAAAAATTCCAAAGTTATTTTCATAGATTCAGAACACATATAGCAGACAATTACATGTATCAGTGCGGAACTTGGTTCTCGGCGGACGTCGTCAGGTCTGCTCATTGTGCTCCTAACACTTCGCCTCTCCTGTTTTTACCGACACTGTCTGTGACACGCTCTTTTCCAGCAAACGAACTGCTCTGCTGACAAGGAACTGATCTCCAACGATTAGTTTTTGTGATATATTGAGAGTTAAAAGAGGAAAGGAGGTGACACCGATAGCTAAGCTTTGAAGCCGAAAAAAAAAAAAATCATTTCAGAGATCTCTAGCAATTCTGCAACACAAATGGTGTCAGGAAATTGATGATGCTAATTGCTGCCCCATGTTTGTGTTAGGATACTGTACATTCTATTTGATATCAGGGAGTTGTATTCGTACATTGATTTAACTGATTTAATTTTCAACATTTAGCAGAAGACAAAGAAGCCTCCGTGGCTGAGACGGCAGCGCGTCGGCCTCTCACCACTGGATACCGTGGTTCAAATCCCGGTCTCTCCATGTGAGATTTTTACTGGACAAAGCGGAGGCGGGACAGGTTTTTCTCCGGGTACTCCAGTTTTTCCTGTCATCTTTCATTCCAGCAACACTCTCCATTATCATTTCATAGCATTTATCACTCATTAATAAATCACCTTGGGAGTGGCGACCCCATTGTAATAACTGCCTATATATGTTTCATTCATTACATGCCTGACCCGGTCAATGACTGGAAAACAGGTTGTAAGTTTTCATTTTTTCATTCAGCAGAAGAAAACGATTATTAAAAAATGAAAATACAACTTTCTGAAATAAGTTGATGCAGGCCTTTTAATTTCAAACGCTGTACAATTAAAACTGTCACTGTTTTCAAAACGTATGTTCTAGAATGTAGCTACTTTTGAGGTCCTGGCACGGAAGACGGGTACAACTGTACATATTTCTATATACTGGGATAATTTGCCAAAGGTATTGAATTGATGACTTTGACAGTAGTTAAGACGATGGAACGCATCAAAACGTACGATACATGCCCGTGTTCTGTACCAAGACAGGAAGTCAATTTTCGTATAAGTAGAGTAGTGAAATTCGTTATTGAAAATCCACAGCCTGTTTCCAGTAATTCCATCGGGTCAGGAATGGAATGAATGAAGCCTCCATCTAGCGGCGACCGTAGGAATTGTGCCGGCTGCTGAAGCCTGTTGCACTCCTCTGGGGCAATGATTAATGAATGACTGATGAAATGAAATGAAATGAAATGATATTCGAGAGTGTTGATGAAATGAAATATGCCAGGGAAAACCGGTGTACCCGGAGAAAGACCTGTCCCGTCTCCGCTTTGTCCAGCACAAATCTCACATGGAGTGACCGAGATTTGAACCAGGGAACCCAGCGGTGAGAGGGCGGTACGCTGCCGCGTCAGCCACGGAGGCTTCTGTGATTGTCGTTATTGTGAACTAGAATTCCTACGGCCAAGTTATCTCTGAAGTTAGATGTTCTTTAAAATATCTCACCGGCGATTATACATTTACTTTCATACGGTATAAATAGGAGTGTGTTCTCTTTTCGTAGCATTACGCTGACAATGTCTCAACAGTTCACTGGCCACGAGGCACAGACTTGTTAGATCTCCAGTCACACGCTTTGTACGTGTCTGCACTCGTATCTCAACGAAATGGAGAAAATGTTATAATACAGGACCAGAGTAGAAAAGAAGAAGATTCCCTTCCCGGACCGTCACTACCACAACGAGTGCTCCTCTCACAGCGAGAAAGCCATTTGACTGATATATAAATCGTTTATGAATCCATAGTTCAGTGCAATGTAAGTAGGCTTCCCAGTTCTTCTCTGAACTTCTGATATGGTTTATTAAGTCGCTTGGGCTATGTTAAGTGAGTTTCAGTTTTTAGGATCAAATTATGGGTATTTCATTTTGTTCGTGCAACGAATGGCTTACACACTTCAGGGTATTGTTTGTCAACTTATGTTAACCTACGCCAGGAATGACAAACCTTTTCCCAGTAGCGTGTCACTTTCTACTGTTTAGTGTGCCACCAGCTATTTTTATTTAAAACCGCTCATTTCAGTTCGTTAAGGTGTAACGTAGAATTCGCGTGAATGTTTCATGATTATTTTCGAACTGAACCTCTGTGGACTGCGTGTTAACAACCAATATTATTTTCAGTGTCTCTGTCTTCTTCGTCTGCCGGCTTTGACATACTTCCAGTATCTCTTTAGCCCATCTATCAGAGCTTTCTTTCGCTCCTCTGGTAAAGGGCCTTTCCTTGTTTATCATAAAACTCTGGTAGCTTTTCACCATCCTTCTGAAACTAACTCTGTCATTGATGTCATCCTCCATAATGCCCACCTCTCACAGATCTTACTCACACTCTTGGAACTGTCTCAAGTTAGATGCCTTTAGTTTTAGAAAAGTCGAGATTTTCAATGTGAGCCGGTCATTATTCATACGGAGGATTTGCCCGTAAAACAGCAATCTTCTCTTTCTGATTGTTGCTCTTGTCGGTTACATCTTGCTGTATACATCTTTATTGGATTTCAATCGGTCCCGCCCGTCAAACCATCTGTTGCCCAAGATCTTACGTGCGTTCTTCTCTTTCAAGTAGTTGATTGACTTGTCCTTTTCGATTCATGCGCTGGCTTTCTCAATCATTGGTCTAACAACTGTGCCGTAATGTCTTAATTTCACTCCGAAACTCTGCATCTTCTTATTATAAATGTTTTTAGTCAATTGGAACACTCGCTCTAAAATCCTGATGCGGATATAGGTAGCTTCTTGTTTTAGCCTAATCTCAGAGATTACTTCACCCACGTACTTCTTAATTCTTCCAATCTTTCCATGGTCTGTTAACATGTATTCTGGACCATCACTTAAGTTCGCGTGTTTCGTCTTCCCTAAAGAGATTTGTAGTCCTACTTTCTCTTCTGTTACTTCACGAAGGTGTGTTTCATGATTATAAAACCTGAGACAATAAAGTGAATAGTCCTGTACTATCAACATAAATGAACAATAGATGACAGTGACCTTACTGTCCTTCAAAATAGTCCCCTCCCATAAGTATATACTGCTGAGATAGGCGATACATGTCCTGGAAATTTTGCAAGAGGGCTTCTTTTAGGATGGTGTTCAAAAGCCTCGTCACGTTTCGTTGGATGTCAGCAATATCGTCAAATCTCTTTCTTTTCAAAGCGAGTTTGATGCATGACCTTTTTCAGACGATGGGATCCCCGAGAACGCCATTACCTGCTTTGCCGTTTAGTTTAAGCTCGTACCTGAGGCACCAGGTTTCATCCTCAGTGGCGATACAGTTCAAGAAATTCGGTGTCGCATCCGCCGTTTCGGCAAAATCCTGTGAAGCCTCTAAACGTGCCTGCTTCTGATCGTTAGTCAAGTGATGTGGCACAAAACGAGAACACGTTTTCCTCATCCTTAACTTCTGGCTAACGATTTGTCGCACGGATTCACGGTTAAACTGCAGTTCATCCGCTATCATGCGCACAGTTAATCGCCGATCGTTCGTGATGAATGTTTTCGTCACTAACGGCGGTCACCGGTCTTCCGCTACGGGGGTTGTCAGAAACACTTTCCCGGCCTCCTCGAAAACGGGCGAATCACACACACACACACACACACACACACACACACACACACACACACACACACACACACACTTAAAGGACAGTGCTTGATCTTCATAAATACGTACAAGCATCGCATGCGTTTCTTTCGGTGTCTTGCCAAGCTTAAAACAAAACTACTGTACATTGAGCTTTTGGTCGTTCATGTTCCTGCTCGCAGTTCAGAACCAACGCACTAAACACGTACTGTGTCAAACAGATCGTACACGGCACACACACGATGCTCAACTGAACAACGTTGGGAGCAGGTGGTCAAAACCTGCTACTACGCAGGTGCAGCATTGTGTGTCGCCACAAACTTCATTCGCCAAACTTTATTGTCACAGGTTGTATTTTGCAATCATCACTGGAAATTACCTTTAAAAACAGGTAAGTTTTAAGAATAAGGTATATTTTTTCTTTAACCTAAAAAAATATGTGAAAAATATGGTCATAGAACTAATTGTGATATATTTCATTAGTAATTGTATTAAAGGGCAATGTTAAAATATACTACGCTGGTATATTTTCGCCCTAGTTAATTACATGTTAAAACAGATTACAGAGATCGTGTTCGCCTGTCATAGATCCACCATCCCTGAACTAAGTTGTCCATATGCCTGCGAGATTACTTATAGAATGTAAAGAAGAGGGCTCATCAGTCAATGGCAAAATCGGAATTAGAGTATGGTTCGAGTTATAGGACCCTAGTTCATTTGAAAACTGGAAAAGGTCCCAAGCATATGCGCACGAATTGTTCCTGGTGATTTCCGACAAAGGAGTTGGATTACGAAAATCTGGCAAACTTTGGGCTGGGAATATTTAGATGTAAGGAGGTGAGTTTCTGGAATTTTCTTACGACCGTCAAAGAAATTAGAGTACCAGTGTTGTTCCGATACACTAATTTCTCGACAATTAGAGCAAAATAGTAATAAATAGTGACAACAGATTTGAATTAATAGGTATAGGTAGTTAAAAAAGTTTGTCTTCTTGCGAGACTGAGACATTTTTGTAAGCAGTGTGACTTTGGCATAATTCAAATACATTCTGGCATTTAATTTTTAACGGTCTCTTGCATTACAGTGTCCGCGGAGGAAATTATATCAGAACTTGAAATTGATGGCAACTGCTCTGATCTCGAGGGTGTGGACTCGGAAAGTGATGACATTTTAACACCCGATGAAGTCATTTACGAAGATGTTCCTTCCGACAGTCCCGAGGATCCTACTGAAGAATTAGAAATTCCAGTGAATCATCGTATTCCACCATGGAGACATACCGATATATTTGAACCTCTTCCACCTGCTCCAGCTTTACATGAGGTCCCATGTGATTTTGAGGAGTTGCAACCCTTTCAATATTTTTCGAAATATGTGTCGGAGAGTATTTACAGCGTTGTATCTCGATGTACAAATGTGATGTCTCTATCGCGTTTGGGAAAATCTCTCAATACAACTGCCGAAGAAATCAAAAGGTTTTTTGGCATTTCAATGAAAGGAGTACGTTCCGAGCTGTCAGTGAAGAGAATGATGATGATGGTGGTGATTATTTTTCAGAAGGCAGTAAAACTAGACAAACCATCCTGTATTAACACTAATCAGGGAGAAAAATTGAATGGATCAGACACTTCGAAAAATAAAGGTTTCGGCCAAAGGAGGACAAGGCCCTGAAGGTCGTGAAAAAAAGAAAACTCCGTAGGCCGCTCATCCTAATACTCTCGGGGTCGAAAAAGAACAAGAGAAGGTTGATCGGACAGGGTAAATGAAAGTAAGCAGCTTGCAACAAGCAAGTGGAAGCAATTATGGGCGGTAGGGTCCCGTACCCACGCTCCACCTAGTCGCCTCTTACGACTGGAACGGGACAACGTTGGTGTTATTCTACCACACCCACCCACAGGAGAATCAGTGGAGAGATGGTGTGGAATGAAATTAGTGAACTGAATATTTATAACTAGTAAACAAAAGTTCGAATTTAAGGGGACAAACCGGGAAATATTTGTTTGTAGGAAGAGGGGTTAGGAGTTGGAATAATTTACCAATGCAGATTTCGATATATTTCCCGATATATTGCCGACTATTTTGAAATAATTTAACAATCATCTAAGCAAAAAAATGATAGAGAATCTGCAGTCTGTGTGGCAGTGAGATAGGGGGCCCGAATTTCGTCCCCTTACCAGATTTAGAGTTGTAGAAATTCAGGAATATTATGAACAAGGCTAGAAATTGTTATCTAAATTACTGAATATACTTTCCACTACGGGCAGGTTACAGTGAAACGTAAGGTAGTCAACATAAACACTGCAAAAAAACAACAAACAAAAAACAACTAAACTACCTGGGCGTCCCGCAATAAAGGTATTAAAGTTACAATTAATTTTAATATATTTTTCCTTTGTACCCTTACCAAACACTTTTCCCAAATGAATTACTTGAAGGCCATTTAAAACTGTTTTCTTGGTATTCAGTCTTTCAACGTTGCTCGTGGGATGTTACATGACCGTTTGTAGCCCATCATCTTGTCCCTCAGTTCGTAACATCCTTATCCCACTGCTTGGCTTTTCCATCTGAAAAATTACAGTAATTTTCATAAATAAAAAATAAAATGAAGGGAGACGGTATTACGAACATTCTATGATTTATTATAAAGGCCGCTACAGTTACACTAACGCCAACCACTTCACTGTAGCGATTACACGCCAGGAACTACACCACAGTCCAGTATTTCAAACACATATCAGTGCTCACACTAGGAATTACAGGCTTTTTATTTGAATGCTGCACTAACTCAGCTCAGTTTGAAAAATGAATCCTCCTTGTGCACGGAAACTAAACGTGATGCACACAACCAACAAGACAACCACATGAGGCTATGTGATTGCGCGCGGGTAAACAATAGGTACCAATCGTGCAAACTGGAAATCCCTAGGGGGGACGAAATTAGCAGTGGGGACGGATTTGGTACCCCTACCTTACTCAATGCAGAACAGTGTTGACTGATTCACTGAAAACATTTATTTACTTCATTCACTACAAAAATGAAACGAAGTTGTCCTGTGAATATTGTTTCCTAATTTCCTACACTCCAGCACTTTGTCAGCCTGTTGTCCATTGCTAAGCGCAGTTGGCAAGGCAATTTACTTGTCACACTGTTTCCTAACTTGCACGTAATCTGTTCAATGTAGGTAATCACTCTTCCACATACATGCAGAAAACTACTCTTCCTTTGAAAATTATTAACTTAATTATGTATAATCTCGTGCTACACTTTAAATTTTCTTACAGATTTATTATTGAATTATTAGTTATTTTTAGCATTCTGTTCCAGCAAAGAGTTAATGCGCCTTTTAGTGTCCCGAGTGCTGTTACAATTCTTCTTTAATTTTATCAGGTTTACTGCTTTGCTGTTCTTCTTATTATTTCTTTGGTACATCCACATTTACTTGAAACTAATTCTCTCTGTTCCATTCACACTTCTGTGAATGTATAATTTAGTGATGAAATAGCTGTAAAATTGACAGACGATTTGTTAAAATTTCTTTTCAGAAGTGGACGTGAAATGCTTTTGTAAACAAGATTGTTCTGGAGACAATCTGTCATATTTCTCAGTCACCAGTCACCAGTACCTCTTAATTATCGTAATTATCTGGGTACTGGGAAGCATGTGATTTACCATTAGAAATAAACATTACAGTTTTTATTTATTTATATATATTTTTTACCAACTGGGTAATGCAGAGGAACCGAATATGTGCGGTAATGTACGAGAGGAACATAAAGTCTTTCGAGTGAGATATCAGAAATCCCCAAATCATTATGAGATAATATCTCAGTTTGGACAGTGAAGGCGACTTCTGTTTACGTGCTATGGCTGTTCTTTTAAGCCTTCTTACCTGGATTTCTAGTGCGCCCAACTCCCCATCAGTCATCGATCTTCAATTATACTGTCAGTTGCACCTCTTAATTATCGTAGGTAGTTTTTAACTCCAGTATGTATTTCCTTAACAAGTATTTTCTGATTCTTTAAACTTTAAGCTATTAAAAACCCTTTAAAATAGTATGCGCTTGGTCCACTTTGTAAATACAATTTTATAATTGAAAGTCATTTATTCAGACATGTTTCAGGAACATACTACATTCCCTTCATCAGTGAAGGCCAATCACAGATTGAAAATAATATAATTCTTTCTTTTGTTTAGCCCTCATCTATGAATAGAGAAACATTTGTGATCTATTAATAAAATCATCATCATCATCATGATCTGTTTACCCTCCAGGTTCGGTTTTTCCCTCGGACTTAGCGAGGGATCCCACCTCTACCGCCTCAAGGGCAGTGTCCTGGAGCTTCAGACTCTTGGTCGGGGATACAACTGGGGAGTATGACCAGTACCTCGCCCAGGCGGCCTCACCTGCTATGCCGAACAGGGGCCTTGTGGAAGGATGGGAAGATTGGAAGGGATAGGCAAGGAAGAGGGAAGGAAGCAGCCGTGGCCATAAGTTAGGTACCATCCCGGCATTTGCGTGGAGGAGAAGTGGGAAACTACGGAAAACCACTTCCAGGATGGCTGAGTGGGAATCGAACCCACCTCTACTCAGTTGACCTCCCGAGGCTGAGTGGACCCCGTTCCAGCCATCGTACCACTTTTCAAATTTCGTGGCAGAGCCGGGAATCGAACCCGGGCCTCCGGGGGTGGCAGCTAATCACGCTAACCACTACACCACAGAGGCGACAATAAAATCATAATTACATAAAATTTTAATATTTAGATGATGTAGAATGAGAATAGCTAAATAAATTTATGATCTTCAAGTTTTATCTTTTCCATCTTTCTTCCTTTTCTTCCTTATGATTAAACGGGTTCCCATCTGTAAAATTTTTACTTCAGACTTGATTCTAAGTGATTTGTTTAAGCAAGATAAACCTATAAACATCTAAAAACATTCCTGAATTTTTACGTTTTGGCCATGTCATTAGAAATATCTGTAAATTTATGATTCTTTTCAACTATATGCTCTCTCATTGCTGAACATCTTTTAACACGTTATTTGTGCAAAAACTATTTCAAATAGTTTTTAATAGTTTTGGATAAATAATTGACAATCCACAGCCTGTTTCCAATCATTTGATCATTTGGTATGGATGAAGCCCCCATCTAGCGCCGAGGAGAGGAACTGTGCCCGCTGCCGAAACCTGTCACACTCCTCCGGGGCTATGACTAATTAATGACAGATGAAATCAAATGATATTGGGGAGTGTTGCTGAAATAAAAGACGGCAGGGTAAACCGGAGTACCCGGAGAAAAACTTGTCTTCCCCTCCGCTTTGTCGAGCACAAATTTCACATGGAGCGACCAGGATTTGAACCACGGAAAGCAGCGGTAAGAGGCCGGCGCTCTGCCGCCTGAGCCTCAGAGGATACATACAAGACAGTGCAGGAACAATTACAAATGCCTATTATTGTTAAGTTTATCAACACTGATTCAACTTCCTGACGGTTCTGATTCCCAAAACGTAGCATGTCGAGACTAGTTTCACTTTCGAACCCTATATGCCTTGAGCTCGGCGAATTCCTATCCTGTGAGAGTGTTTTCCGGGACGTGGTGACGGGGACCATGAATGGAATAGACCACGGAATATGGAGCGGTGGAGGACATGAAGTTCAGCGGAATACAGATCTATTCGGTGAAAGAGGTTGACCAAGTGCTACACCCTAAGCCAAAAGGCGGATTGTCACATGATTGTTTGAGTCTCGCTTTCTTGCCATACGTACAATCTGTCACGGAAAGGATTGACAATATTCTCAAAAGGCACAATATTAAGACCATCCTAAAGCCTAATATCATCACAGGCAATTGCTTGACATCTATTAAAGATCTTAAACTGTGCAGGGATATTTATGATTCCTTGTTACTGTGGATCTGTTTATGTTGGTCAAACATGAACTAGGGTTAAGGAACATCGCAGAGAAGTCTAATGTGACATAATGATAATCACTCACCCATATTTCATTGAAGTATCACTCGTCCAATTCAAATAGTTTCTTTCTTAGACTCTTCGTCTGGATTTAATCATGGTTTCAGCGACAATTTATGGATACGATATAGATAGCTGTTCTAATTTCCTATAAACGGACAGTTTTTGTAAAAATGTGTTGTAAGAAACAATCGTTTGTTTATTGGGATTGCCTAGTGTTCAATTTCGGTAACTATGAACTGGAGATGGTTTCATCTCAGTAAGAAGAAAGAGGATAAGATGTTCATTAAAAGCGTTTCACGTTCACTGTAACTAACAAGCGTTACAAATTATGAACGTGATTGCGCCTCGTGCTGTTATCAGTGAAGAGATTAAAACTTAAAAAAGACAATAATTGCTCATCCACTGGACGCCTCCCGAGCGGGTAATGCTGCAAAATATATCTGAACACACTGAAGTGGAAAACATTTCTTAACTTTAATTCCGGCTGATCCAGTTCGTATTGCTTCGGTCACGTGAGAGCAAAACTCTATGAAGAGCCTAAGAACCAAGAATACCCTTCTCGTAAAACCCCTCCGGGATTATTTGGAAGTGCCCATTCGTTCACTAAAGTTATCAATAGTCGTTTCGTTCGCTGTTGAGCACAGTGATCTCATTCCCTTACCATTTCTGTGTTCCAGCCTGTATGACTCTTCACGGTCTGAGCAGCTCAGACAGTAGAGTGACTCCAAGATGGCAGCTTCGGTCCCATCAGAGTCCCGTGCTATTTGAGTCTGTAGTCCTCTTTCTTCACTCGATCCGACCATCTACTTCCTCTTCACCCACGTCCTCTGTCTCCATTATGCCTTGAAAAATGGTATTTTTCAAATTTTGTCCCTCTCTTCCGAAAATGTAGTCAGGGAACTGGACATAACACTGAATGTACACACGTTCTTTTGAAAGTTATTTTGTCTACAATAGAATCATTTGTTCTTCCTTCGGTCCAGGGAATACGTAGTGATTTCTGCCGACACCACATCTCAAAGGTGCCTATTCTATTTTATTGTTGAAAACACTTCTTATCAGACAAAGTACCCCGTACTATGAAAAATTAAGCATTTTCCTCGATTGTGTCGAAATTTGAAGGGCTAGAGGTCCCGGGACGTTTTCAAATTTTGAGTCTTGGATAGCTCTATCAAACTAAAAAGCACATTTCGAAAATACAGGACTACATGCAGTTCAGTAAAAGGAGCCTAAAATTGCTTGTTTCTTTACTCATTTCCTTTTTTGATTAAATGAAAACATGAAAATCTACAATCTGCTTTCCAGTCATTGACCGGGTCAGGGATGGAATGAATGAATCAGATATAGGCTGTTATTACACTGGGATCGCCACTCCCAAGGTGATTTATTAATGAGAATGGAGAGTGTTGCTGGAATGAAAGATGACAGGAAAACCGGAGTACTCGGGAAAAACCTGTCCCGCCTACTCCTGAAGGGACCGGGATTTGAACCATGGTATCCAGCGGTGAGAGGCCGACGCACTGCTGTCTGAGCCACGGAGTTTTTTTATTAAAATCCTAACCAAATTCACTCATTTACACAATTCTTTCTGTAATGTGTTCCTTGGTTTAATAACCTCAGGCTTTTTTGACTTGTTTCAAAATGTCCAGACTTAATATTTAGTTATAAGGGCTTAAGTAAAACTCTGTATTGTGCCCTACTGGACTCTAAAGTTCCGGCCAGGCGAAGACCGGTCTCGAACCCAGAGTACAGTAGTGAAAGAACTCTCACAGACGTGAGCTGGTGCACATAGTCTTACCTGAACACATATCGTCTTCACTCAGCCGGATAAAGCGCTCTTCTCAGGGATAACATGGGGATAAATGGGCAACATAAAGATAAAGCACTAGGATATGTGACTAATCAGGTAAGAATTCGCTAAATCAAAATCAAATCAAATATCTAACAGAAAACATCGCTGCTTTCAAAGTTTAACAAATAGGGATTTATTACATAAAATTGAATTATTTACAAATATAACAGCTTTCGGAATGCTTGGGTCAAGATAATGCTGAGCCGATGACAACCAGTTCACTGCCTTCACGAAAACAGCTGTGCTGTAACAAGCATGTTACAATAGTGTAAGTAACGAACTCTAGAAAAACGGATATCTGCTGAAATACACATCAAACAGTGATTCCCATAAAATTTACTATGCCTCGTACCGTCGAACCCCGGTGCTAACAAATATCAACACAGAATGTACAGTGTCCTGACTCGGTCACGAACCCAAGTCCCATGACGAGTAAGGCGTATAAGAATCATATGCAAACAAAATTAAAAGAACACAACCAACATATCCATTGTCAATATCAAACGGGCCAGTGTTAAAATTAACGTAGAACAAATAGAACATAAAAAAGATCTCTTTCTGCTTTCAAAACATGAAGGTCGTTTCTTCCCCTTGGCACACTTGACAAGCTGCAGACGACAACATCACCAATTTTCAAGACTGTGACGTCAGGCTCAACGACCCTCTCCCTCCAGCCACTTCACCAGCGACAGTCCACATAATTTACGAGCTCATCTGGGCTGCAGGCTAAAAAATCTCGCCTTTCAAAAAAAAACACCTCACGTAATCTGCTGCTAAAAGCCCTCTTTTAAATACACCTGGGCTATCTGCCCTCGTCTCAATATCACCAGCAGTATCGCAAATCTTACTTCCGCCTCTCATGGGCTCAACCTTCGTGCTACAAAAACACTAATCACTAAGCGATAGTCACATGGCCATACTAGGCATCTCCAATACATCCAATATACTCTCAACTGTGCTGGGCTCTCTCATATCAATCGCAAATCTTACTTCTGCCTCTCATGGGCTCATATCTCTCAAATATTCGGACTCGCTCGCTCTATCAGTGAAGCTGGGTGAATTACGGGTTACATCCTGGTCACAACTATACACATCTACGTCTGCAGAGACAAATGCCTAAATGCGATACAATACAAGTGCCTGTCTGTTAGACTAACCTACTATGACCAAAGGAGTACTACCTGACCCATGAAAATAACACGTACGTTAAAATAATACTATCAAAGGAAATATAAATACACCAACAACGAATCTACAAACAATCATCTACCCTAATGTACGGGGTTCGAGCTTGAGGCCTAGCTCATTATTACCAAGACAATTTCCTACCATAACTAATCTGTTGACTGACGGCCCCCCTATTCCTATCTAAATTTAAATGACATGCTTGAAACAGAATTGGAAAGCTCTGACCTTATGTTATTGATGACATATGACGGAGCGTCCTCCCTGTGGACCACTGAATTTACCATATCATGATAGACTGCGGCGCTTGCATCAGATACTGTTGACCACTTGGAGACATTCATTCTGGTGTGGCTCCTTCGTACAGCTCCCTATGTAGTTGGAAGATGTCCCCTTCGACGTCGCGCTGATCAGGTGCTCCCAACGTTCCTGGATCGATGCCCGTTGTCGTGTTGGCTTCAGCTCCGGTTGTGGCTCCCTCGCAATGATGATGTCAAAAACTCGTTCTGACTTGATGCTGGGGTAACTGGAAACATATTAATTCATTACAGCCTGTCCAAACTCGATGCCTGTTTCCACTACTATCGTGTCTCACACGTTATATTGATCAAGTCTCGTTCAGAGTTTTATACCTGGTACACAATTGTTTCTTCACTACTTTTAGTCACTCGGACAACATGTAGTTTTTGCATTACTACCCTGAGCCAATATTAATTCTAGCATTTCGTCAGTAATACCTTGACCTCACAGAAATATGAAGCTACTAGTTCATTAGTCTCTTACAGGCAGTACCTCATCTCCCCATAGCATATCCTCACAGGTAAAATCTTAAATTCAGCTGAATATTCAAGTTGATTACTTACTTCCACGCAGATACAGTAGTACTCGTAGTATGTGCAGCTCGAAGACAAAGCGTTGTTCTCAGTACCAACACGCAGTATGACGACTCGTTCAAACAGCCTTTCGGTCAAAGAATGAGACTGATATGTCAGGCGGCCTTGTATTTATAATCCAGTTTAGCGTAACCACGCCGCTTGGTCGCGTGCAAGATACGCGCGCCCGCGACTTGCCGTTCTCCCGCGCAACTCCCGCCAAGTACTCCATTTAATGAATGCATTTATGATTGCAGCCCTAATGCATATCAAAATTAAGCAGAAATTATTCAGGTTGCAATTCTTGTATAAAATCCAATGCAACTCTCCCGTAACCAAAGATATTAATTTAATTCTTTCTTCCCTCCTAATATAAGTTTTGCCGGGATCTAGGAAGCGTCCCCAATCTTCATCAAGAGGCTTGGCTTGGGACATAACTCCCTTTAATGAGGTTCTGGAGATTTCTCATAATGACGCTCTAGCTCACTTCACACAAGAACGCGTCTTCTGGACTCATTTATGAAATATGCTATAAGACAATGACTTCGTGGGTGGTCTCATGTAATCCCAATCTTAATACTGAAATCGATGCTATTGGCTCATGAACAGTATGGTTCATAGCCCCCGTGAACGACAAAATAACATTTTGTCAAGAATTTTATTTTCCTAAAAGTCGAAATCATCTTCTCATTGCAATCATTTATGCTGTCAATTTTCAGAACTTTCTGGCACGGGACTATCTTCAGCTACCGACATAATAGCCTCCCGATCCTTCCTAACTTGGTAATAGGCATCAAGCAGAGCTAGAAATCTCCGGTGGTTACTCTCGCAGCCTTGACATTCCGTTTCTTCTCGCTGCTCAGATAGCTGTTTATGATGGTTTCCTGAAGAAATCATATTTACTTCTTCTTCTTCTTCTACTTCACCACTGGGTACCTCTGGTTGTTCTTCTTCGCCGTCATGTTCATCTTCTTCCGGAATGACAACCTGCTCTCCTGCAATATCTTCGGTGTCTTCCTCCACAAGTTCTTCTTCCTCTTCTTCTTCTTCTTCTTGCTGATTGTTTAATTGGTATTGGCTTGGTCTGAAAAAGGGCTTAAGATTTGCTGAGTTAAAGACCTTAGTCACCGTAGCGTCCAAGCTTTGTACCTTGTATGAGTTATTTTCATAACTATGAATTATTCTATACGGTCCAGTATATAGCTCAGCAAACTTGTGGTCGTATCTCTCTGTAGGGTTGGAGACAGTGGGTGTCTTAACTAAAACCAACTTGCCCACTTGTAGGGGTCTATGAAACCTCTTGTTCCTTGTTCTTCGCAGCCGTTTTTCAGCCTGTGCTTTTAACTGTTCCGCAACGTTACTAACACATATCTCTCGGGCTAGTTGAGTATCCCTAGGGCAAGGAAGTACATTTTCCCAAGGACGTTTAGGCAGCTAATTATTGTGAATCCATGCCGGAATCATACCGGTCGATTCGTGTCTGGTTGTGTTAACACACTCTGTAATAATGGGCACTACAGTGTTCCACTTATAATGTTCTCTCGGGCAGTATATCCTACAATACTTGGATATCTCCCTCATGACACGCTCACTCGGGTTAGCTTGCGGATGTCTGATACTGGATAAGACATGCTTAATTCCCAGTCGTTCTAATTCACGCTTAAATCCTGCAGCAGTGAATTGGCTCCCATGATCACTTAAAATACTCTCTGGCTTACCCATAATGGGTATTATCTTCTTCTTGATTTGCGATAGTGCTGAGCGAGTATTCGCCTTCTGAATAGGGCATAATGTAGCAAATTTACTGAACACGTCCATACAGACAAGGATATACTTTAAGCCCCTAGTAGCAGAGGGCAAGGGACCAAAAAAGTCTATTGCATATAATTTAGGTGGTCCCGTAGGTATCAGTGGTCGTGGCGGTTGCTTCAGAAGGTACGGATTTCGTTTCACCCTCTGACAGATGTCACATGTACGCAGGATCTTCTGTACCATCGACCTCATTTTAGGCCACACGAAAGTTTCCTGCAGTATTGCTACCACTTTATCAATTCCTGAATGTCCTCTAGAGTGATGAGCTATCCACACCAAGTCAATCTGTAATCGCGGAGGCACAACAATTCTAAATTTCGTGTGATTCTCATCCACAAATTTATGTAAAATATTATTGAAGTAATTATAATTTGCCGCTTTGCGCTCCGCTTCAGCGTACTGTGGAGTCCCGGGTTGGAGTTCTTTCCGAAAGTACTGGATCAGCCGTCCGGTCTCTGGATAATTTGCCTGTTCCTCATGAATATTCCGAAGTCTCTCCAGTATATTCTGATCCTCTTGGTCTAACATAGTTAAGTGCATTGTAAGCTCCTCCGGATTAGGATTTCTGCTCAACGCGTCAGCAAGTACGTTCAATTTCCCTGGGCAATGTTCTACCGTGAGGTCGAACTGCTGGACGTAAAGTGCCTATCTACTGACCCGTGCATTAGCCATGTCCGTCTTGAGAATGAAGGTAAGTGCTTTGTGATCTGTTCTAATCACTACTGGGAACCCGTAGACATACTTTCTCTAGTGTGCCAAGGCAGTCACTATGGCTAACATCTCCAACTCAGTGGTAGTGTATTTCAACTCGTGTCCTCGTAATTTTCTACCCATGAAAGCCAAATAGGATATTTATACTCCCTCTCGGGTGTTTCCTGGTAAACCACTGCTCCGACTCCTACTGCAGATGCGTCCGTCTGTATTATGAACTTCCTATCGAAGCTAGGGTACCCCAATTTTACGGAATTTTATAAAAGTACTTTAGTGTTTACGAAAGCTTTTTCTTGCTCTTCTCCCCATTTCCATCTGTTATTGGTCTTTAACATGTCTTGAAGTGGCGCCACGGTATCCGTGTAACCGGGACAATGATTGGAGAAAAAGTTCGTTAGGCCCAAGAACTGCCTAACGTTTAATCTTGATTGGCCTAGGAAAATTCTGT
Source organism: Anabrus simplex (assembly GCF_040414725.1). Lineage (NCBI taxonomy): Eukaryota > Metazoa > Arthropoda > Insecta > Orthoptera > Tettigoniidae > Anabrus > Anabrus simplex. Next base: position 160,930,514 of record NC_090269.1, on the reverse strand, counting down.
ATTGCTGCAATTTTAGCTGGGTTAGGCCGAATGCCTTGACCGTCGACAACATGTCCCAGGAACTACCCTGCGCTGACAGAAGTGTGATTTCTCAAAATTAACTTTGAAATTGCATCGCTCGAGGTCCCGAAAGAGTAAATTCAATTTTTCCAGGTGTTTTTCTAGGGTTTTAGTGCAAATTAGTATATCGTCGATGTACCGAATCGTAAACTCTTTTACCTCGGGACTGAGGTTCGATTCCAGTGCCCGCATCAAAGCGGCACAACTTGAGGCCAGGCCAAATGGAAGTCGTAGGAAAATATACGTCTGATTATCAAATAAAAATCCGGTTAGCATATTTGTACTTGGATCCAAGACGATATGGTGAAAGCTTGAGGTCATGTCTACCGTGCTGAAGAATTCCATACCTCCGAACTTCTTAAGAATGTCTTTCAGGTTTGGAGGTCTCTCATACTCGGGGACTAGGCGTTGGTTCAAAGATCGTGCGTCTAGGCACACGCGCACAGTTCCATTTGCTTTGGGCACTGCACACAATGGGTTTAAAAACGGACTCGGGGACTTGGCGATTATCCCGTTCCTCTCCATGTCTTCGATTACCTCCCGGACGTGGGGTAGCATTTTCTCTGGAATCGGATATGGCCTCTGTTTGAAAGGCTCCCAGTTATTTACACATAATTTGTACTGGTAATTCGGGATCTTTCCAGGCCTCGAACCAAAGACCGTCTCATGCCTCTTCAATAACTCCTGCAGCCGCCCCTTGTCTTCCGGACTAATCTTCGCTTCTTCGATTTTACTCGGCAACAGATCCAAAAAAATGTCCCTCTCTCGTTGTTCTTCCAATTCGGATACCATAATTTCAAAATCCGGAATAATTTCTTCGTGACCCTGTAGCCACCCTTCTGAATCAAGTTCTTCCACCTGCATGTCCATTGTCCAAATACGTTCACCGGGTTGGTAATCCTGGTTCTTGTTTAACTCTATTCGTTCCTGGTTACCATTTAAATTTAACAGGATAGAGTTTGTACCCATGTCAATAACAGCTTCGTATTCTCTTAAGAAATCGGCTCCTAATATAAGATTGTATTCCATTTTAGGAAGCACAATACATGGATGGGACACCAGTAAGTCTCCAATCTGGATGTCAAGTAATACCTGCTCCTTACAGGACGTTACTTTGTCTGGTATAATACCCTTAATTTTTACCTTTGAAATTGGTATGGACGGGATACGAACTCGGCTTTGAATTTCCGATACTAAGGCCTGTGATACCACACTGACCGTGGCTCCTGTATCAGCCAGAGAGCATACGTTTAAACCGTGAATTCTCGTATAAATTACTGGTAATTCTTTAGGTCGGGGCAAGGTACTTTTAATAGGATCCTCTAGTAGATCATCTGGAGTGATAACCCAATTATGAATAGCTACAGTCATCCAACCGGCATCCTCGCGAAATATTCTATCTCCTTGCACTAAATTTCTCGTTTTTTTATCCTCCCTCTCGATCTCAGCAAAGCTGGGTGCATTTGGGTTGAGACTCTTCTGCCTGGCTCCGTTGTGAAATTCTTGGTACGCCAAGCTCGCAGCTCCAGGAGAGTTGGCAGCACTGTGGGTTCGTATTGCTTCCTGCCATGTGTCGCGTGTTGATATATCCCCCGATTCTCTTACTCTTGAGTGGTAGGCGCCCTCTTGTCTGCCACGGTGTCTCGGGCGCAGTGAACTCTCCCTAGGTCTGTTATACCTCGCTCGGTTCCCATTCCACCGCTCGTTGTTACTTCTGGGATTGTAACGATCACCGTCTCGTCTCCAGTACGGCCGGTCATTTCTCCGCTGTTCAAATGAATTCCTTCGGCGTTCTTGTCCTCTCCATCGGTCCGGTTCCTCCTGCCATGTGCTCCATCTTCGAGGTCGCCAGTTCGTATCTCCTCTGGGTTTAGGATTTTCTTCAGCTCGTTCCCTCGGGGTTGGCGTTTGAGTGCCGGAATTTTGACACTCCTTGTGGCTTCTTTCTCCAATCTGCTCTTCCGCCTGGACGTTCACATTATGGACAGTCTCTATGGCCCATATACGTGGCTGATGCAGTCCAGACGTCTGGTCCCAGAGCCTAAGCATTTCTTCCGCTGCCACTGCCGTCGTAACATTTGCCGCGATTAGAGCTCTTTGTACCTCTACAGGCAACTGCCTAATAATGGTCGTGACGATTTCCATTTCTTCGGGCTGATGATCTAGCTCTTGCAAACGTAAGTATTGGGAAATAAAGAATTCGCTTAGACTTGTGGGAGTACTATTCGCATACCTCCGAGCGTAGAGCTCCATTCTAAGCGCCAGCTGATGCCCCTGATTCCAGAATGTATTCAGGAATGCGCGTTTAAACTCATCATAATTTTTAAATGATTGCCCAAACGCCTTGAAACGGGCTCCAGCAATCCCTCCAAGATACTTTTCTGCCGTGCGTAATCTGCGCTCTGGTGGTATCTGGCATTCGTCCATGTATGTCTCTAATTCTTTAAGGAATGAATGGGGCGTGACCTCTCCATTTCCCTCGAATTTCTTGGGTTTCTCCTCGGGTGCCCTAATCCAATGATAACCCGGGAAAACACTGTCCTGACTGAATAGGGTAGAATTCCCTATTCTTGGCTTAGCTCTAAATGATTCTCCTAGCAGTTCCTGACCCTCATCCTGACTTTCATTCAGGCTGTTGTCTCCATACTGGCGTTCTATCGGGCTGTGATTCCTACTCAGCTTCCGCTTCTTGACTCCATTTTCCTCCTCAATTCTTAATTGGTCCAACTTATCACGCATATTCTCCATTTCATGCTCTAACCCCTGTATTCGCTTCTCAGTTGTCCGTTGTTCCTGCTCGCGGCACTTCTTTAAACCCTGGACCTCAGCGCTGACTTCCTTCCTAGTCTGTTGTAAACCCAGTTCTAGTCCAGCAATCTTAGCCCTATACTTTTCGGTTGCCTTCTCATATTTGTCTACTACTTCTTGAGTCCTAGCCTCTAGTTTTTCTTCTATTCTTACTAGTTCTTCTTGGGTATGGTCCATACGGACTACTACTGCCACCAGGTTTTCTCTAAATGTTCCTAGTTCGGACTGAGTCTCCTTATCTTTTTCTTCCATACGCTGTTCTATTCCCTCGATACTATTCTTTACTTCCCCAATTTGCTTCTCTACCGTTCTGTGCGATTCTTCAACCTGTTGACTCAAATTCTCGGTCGTGGCAACACAGCACCGCCGTACATTCTCTATTTTCGTATCTAATTCTGCTATGGTTTCCCTAGTCGCTTCATTTTCAGAGGCCAATTGCTCCAAACGAATGCTAGTGTGTTCCTTTAGCTCAGTTATTTGGTTAGCTACCCGCGTCTCGGTGAGTACTAATTGTTCGGTCACCTTTTCTTCGCACTCCGCGAATTTTTCCGTGAGTTTCTTGGTCATTGTTTGTGTAACCTTTTCTTCGGACTCCGCGAATTTTTCCGTGAGTTGCTCGGTCATTGTTTGTGTAACCCTTTCTTCGGACTCCGCGAGTTTTTCCGTGAGTTGCTCGGTCATTGTTTGTGTAACCTTTCCTTCAGACTCCGCGAGTTGCTCGGTCATTGTTTGTGTAACCTTTCCTTCAGACTCCGCGAATTTTTCCGTGAGTTGCTCGGTTAAGTGTTCTTTCAGTTCGTTTATCTGATCGCTCAGGTACCTCAGCACCTCTCCCATGTCTACCGACATTCACGATTCACTCGTTATAAGGTCCGGCGGAAAAACCGCTCCGTATGTCATCGATTAAATATCAACTACTATAAATTTCCCTCAATTCTAATTGATCAAAATGTTCCTAACTGCTAAACTCTCGAACTTCCAAAGCCTCAGTAGGCTACTTCAATATAACATCATGTCATTCAAACATAGGGTAACCGTCAGCACAACACTATGATACAAAATATATACAACACAAACACAAAATCCTCCAACAAATGTCATAAAAACAGCAAAAACCTCAACATGCAAAAATCAAAGCTATATGATTATACACCTGTGAAACACAACCCCCTGCAGGTCAAATCCCCACACGAATATCATCCATCACTCCACGGTAACCACAAACTCAGCACATCCTCGCTACTCAACATCAACAGCAATATCCATATTTTATGGTACGACCAAGGGACATATAAATCACTGAAATACCCCTCTCAACTGGCAGTCATATCAACATCACACGTCTCAACAAGATACTCCTAATACATCACTAAGCTAACAGTACAGATCAAAGCCCAAATTTGGTATACCTGCACTACACATAATTGAATGCAGCTGTCATAACATATGCCTGAAACCAACCTTGCATGACCTTTATTTACCGAAATATTAGGTCCTGCTTTTATAGACACAAGTTATGACCTATAGCCCTATTTACGGAGAACATCAGCAAAATACAACCTGGCTGTGTGAGCTCATTTACCCAAATATCAAGCATCACCTGACGGCATAATAAGACAAGCTGTATGACCCTCATTACTGCAATATCGGGTCCTCCGTTAGCCACACCAAGTTCACAATGTTGACAATGGCGCTATGGTCCCTTTTACTGAAATATCGGGCCATTCGTTACTCGGCGTCATTAATACCATGGCGCTATATTTACTCTGTCTGGGTAGCCCTTATTTACTGACATATCGAGCCACACCGTTGCTTGGCGACAAAAATACTATGTCGCTATGGTTAGCACTTTACGGAATTTCGGCCAACACGTTGCTCGGCGCCAAAAATACTATGGCGCTATGGCATAATGGCATAATGGGCCCCTTTTTATAAAGTTATCGAGCACCACGAGAATTGGGCGCCATAAATACTATGTGCCCTACTGGACTCTAAAGTTCCGGCCAGGCGAAGACCGGTCTCGAACCCAGAGTACAGTAGTGAAAGAACTCTCACAGACGTGAGCTGGTGCACATAGTCTTACCTGAACACATATCGTCTTCACTCAGCCGGATAAAGCGCTCTTCTCAGGGATAACATGGGGATAAATGGGCAACATAAAGATAAAACACTAGGATATGTGTTCGCTAAATCAAAATCAAATCAAATATCTAACAGAAAACATCGCTGCATTCAAAGTTTAACAAATAGGGATTTATTACATAAAATTGAATTATTTACAAATATAACAGCTTTCGGAATGCTTGGGTCAAGATAATGCTGAGCCGATGACAACCAGTTCACTGCCTTCACGAAAACAGCTGTGCTGTAACAAGCATGTTACAATAGTGTAAGTAACGAACTCTAGAAAAACGGATATCTGCTGAAATACACATCAAACAGTGATTCCCATAAAATTTACTATGCCTCGTACCGTCGAACCCCGGTGCTAACAAATATCAACACAGAATGTACAGTGTCCTGACTCGGTCACGAACCCAAGTCCCATGACGAGTAAGGCGTATAAGAATCATATGCAAACAAAATAAAAAGAACACAACCAACATATCCACGGGTGTCAATATCAAACGGGCCAGTGTTAAAATTAACGTAGAACAAATAGAACATAAAAAAGATCACTTCCTGCTTTCAAAACATGAAGGTCGTTTCTTCCCCTTGGCACACTTGACAAGCTGCAGACGACAACATCACCAATTTTCAAGACTGTGACGTCAGGCTCAACGACCCTCTCCCTCCAGCCACTTCACCAGCGACAGTCCACATAATTTACGAGCTCATCTGGGCTGCAGGCTAAAAAATCTCGCCTTTCAAAAAAAACACCTCACGTAATCTGCTGCTAAAAGCCCTCTTTTAAATACACCTGGGCTATCTGCCCTCGTCTCAATATCACCAGCAGTATCGCAAATCTTACTTCCGCCTCTCATGGCTCAACCTTCGTGCTACAAAAACACTAATCACTAAGCGATAGTCACATGGCCATACTAGGCATCTCCAATACATCCAATATACTCTCAACTGTGCTGGGCTCTCTCATATCAATCGCAAATCTTACTTCTGCCTCTCATGGGCTCATATCTCTCAAATATTCGGACTCGCTCGCTCTATCAGTGAAGCTGGGTGAATTACGGGTTACATCCTGGTCACAACTATACACATCTACGTCTGCAGAGACAAATGCCTAAATGCGATACAATAAAAAGTGCCTGTCTGTTAGACTAACCTACTATGACCAAAGGAGTACTACCTGACCCATGAAAATAACACGTACGTTAAAATAATACTATCAAAGGAAATATAAATACACCAACAACGAATCTACAAACAATCATCTACCCTAATGTAAGGGGTTCGAGCTTGAGGCCTAGCTCATTATTACCAAGACAATTTCCTACCATAACTAATCTGTTGACTGACGGCCCCCCTATTCCTATCTAAATTTAAATGACATGCTTGAAACAGAATTGGAAAGCTCTGACCTTATGTTATTGATGACATGACGGAGCGGCCCTCCCTGTGGACCACTGAATTTACCATATCATGATAGACTGCGGCGCTTGCATCAGATACTGTTGACCACTTGGAGACATTCATTCTGGTGTGGCTCCTTCGTACAGCTCCCTATGTAGTTGGAAGATGTCCCCTTCGACGTCGCGCTGATCAGGTGCTCCCAACGTTCCTGGATCGATGCCCGTTGTCGTGTTGGCTTCAGCTCCGGTTGTGGCTCCCTCGCAATGATGATGTCAAAAACTCGTTCTGACTTGATGCTGGGGTAACTGGAAACAAATTCATTCATTACAGACTGTCCAAACTCGATGCCTGTTTCCACTACTATCGTGTCTCACACGTTACATTGACCAAGTCTCGTTCAGAGTTTTATACCTGGTACACAATAGTTTCTTCACTACTTTTAGTCACTGTTATATCACCCTTCACTCGGACAACATGTAGTTTTTGCATTACTACCCTGAGCCAATATTAATTCTAGCATTTCGTCAGTAATACCTTGACCTCACAGAAATATGAAGCTACTAGTTCATTAGTCTCTTACAGGCAGTACCTCATCTCCCCATAGCATATCCTCACAGGTAAAATCTTAAATTCAGCTGAATATTCAAGTTGATTACTTACTTCCACGCAGATACAGTAGTACTCGTAGTATGTGCAGCTCGAAGACAAAGCGTTGTTCTCAGTACCAACACGCAGTATGACGACTCGTTCAAACAGCCTTTCGGTCAAAGAATGAGACTGATATGTCAGGCGGCCTTGTATTTATAATCCAGTTTAGCGTAACCACGCCGCTTGGTCGCGTGCAAGATACGCGCGCCCGCGACTTGCAGTTCTCCCGCGCAACTCCCGCCAAGTACTCAATTTAATGAATGCATTTATGATTGCAGCCCTAATGCATATCAAAATTAAGCAGAAATTATTCAGGTTGCAATTCTTTATAAAATCCAATGCAACTCTTCCGTAACCAAAGATATTAATTTAATTCTTTCTTCCCTCCTAATATAAGCTTTGCCGGGATCTAGGAAGCGTCCCCAATCTTCATCAAGAGGCTTGGCTTGGGACATAACTCCCTTTAATGAGGTTCTGGAGATTTCTTATAATGACGCTCTAGCTCACTTCACACAAGAACGCGTCTTCTGGACTCATTTATGAAATTTATTTATTTATTTATTTATTTATTTATTTATTTATTTATTTATTTATTTATTTATTTATTTATTAATTGTCTTGTTTGATATGGCGGGACTCAGGCTATGAAGCCTGCTATTCTGTCCGACCATACATACACCTACATGAAGAGTTAAATATACACTAAATTATCTACAGTTTAATATCTTAAGGTAGCAATTAAATGTTTTAATTAATCTAAAACTTAACTATGATCTAATCCTACTATGTTATAAGAAATCATTATTATTTATTAACCAGGTTTGACAGAGTTTCTTAAAGCGGAGGTGGTTTGACACGCTCCTAATTTCAGCAGGTAGGGAATTCCAAATTCGGCTGGCGGCGACTATAAATGATCTACTGTAGCCAGTTGAGCGGTGAATGGGAATGCTTAGTACTGCGGTGGATGATGATCTGGTAGGAATACTAGAAGGTGATGCTAGGTAATGGAATTGTGTGGCAAGGTATTCAGGTGTGTTAAGGTTCAGTATACGATGTAACAGGGAAAGAGTGTGTAAATTTCGTCGCTCTCTTAAGCGTAGCCATGAAAGCCTACCAAATGCGGGAGAAATATGGCTAAACTTTGGTATATCTGAAATAAATCGAACGCATGCGTTATGTGCCTTTTGGAGCTTGATGGAAAGTGAGGCATTCAGGTTACTGTATACTACGTCACAGTAGTCGAATATTGGCATTACCATACTTTGGATAAGCAGTTTTCTTACATTTTGGGGGAGTAGATCTCTGAGTTTTTTAAGGGAATGTAAGGAATAAAACACTCGCTGACATATACCTGTTACATGATCGTTCCAACTAAGGATTTTATCCATTATCATCCCTAAGTTTTTAACTGTGTCTTTGAATTGTAACTGAGTGCCTCTTAATGTTACTGAGTGGGTATGGATGTCTGTAAGTCGTGCGTGGGTTTTTTGGGTAGCTAAAAGAATACACTGTGATTTTTGGGCATTGATTTTTAATGCATGGTCATCGGTCCACCTACATATTCTTCCTAGGTCGTCGTTCATATTATTTATTGCAGTCGGTAAGTCACGAGGGTGTGCATGTGTATATATCTGTATGTCGTCTGCGTACACATGATATTGACAATGTTTAATTACTTGTGTTAGTCCTGAAATGAAGATCGAAAATAGGAGTGGCGCTAGCACTGACCCCTGTTGTATTCCAGTCTCTACAGATTGCCATGAAGAGAAATTTTCACCTGTAGATACACACTGCCGGCGATCAGAGAGATAGGAATACGTCCAGGATAGTGTGCTTTGTGAGAAATTAAGAGCACGTAATTTTGCTATTAGTATGTCCGTGTCAACGCAGTCAAAGGCCTTACTAAGGTCTAGAAGAGTTAAAACAGTAACTTCTCCCTTATCCATAGCTACTCCTATGTCGTTTGTAACTTTAAGCAGTGCAGTAGTTGTGCTATGATTGCTTCTAAAACCAGACTGGTATTTGTCAAGAAGCATATTGTTATTTAAATATGCGGTTATTTGTCTGTGAACTATTTTCTCCAAAATTTTGGACAGAAATGGTAAAATGCAAATGGATCGATAGTCTTTGGGTTCCACGGGATTGTTGGTCTTGGGGAGGGGGCGAACAATTGCATATTTCCAAAGGGAAGGGAATATGCCGGTTATCAGTGAGGTATTTATGATGTGGGTTAGAGTTGGTAGGATTACATCTAGAGTTTTTAACAGTAACTGTGGAACAATCTCGTCACATCCTGTCGCAGTTGTCTTTATTGATCGTGCAATTTGTCTTACTTCTGCAGGAGTTACGAGGGAAAAATATAACTGTTCTCCTCCATTGTTAGTATTGCCATTGTGTAGAATTTTGTTAATCGTCTGTTCTTTTGTTGTCTCGTCAATGTTAACGGGTCTTGTAGTAAAGTATTGGTTTAAATCATCCAGTGATATTTTAACGTCAGCAGTATGTATTTTATTTCTGCCTATGCCCATTTTTTTACGGTTTTCCAGATTGTTGTCGTGTTTCGGGTTAGCAAAATGTTCTGTGAGTGTCTTATTTTAGCATTCCTTACGGCCTGTGTGGTTCTGTTACGAAGGGCCTTGTACAGGTCAAAATCGTTTGGTATTTGGCTAGTTTTAAATTTTCTGAAAGCTTTGTCTCTCTCTGTCATTAAGTCTCGTATTTCCTGCGTCATCCATGGAGCCGCAGGGCATGTTACACGAGCAGTGCGTTTTGGCGCGTGTTTATTAAGGAGAGCTAGCAGTTGTGTGTTTAAGAACTCCACTTTATCATCTATATTATCTAAAATATGGACATTATGCCAAGGTATGTTTGCAGCATCTTCTAATAGGGCTTCGTTATTTATACGTTTTAGATCTCTGAATGTAATTAATTTAGGTCTGTGCTTGGGGCATTTAAGTGAATAAGCTAAATAAATTAAGTCGTGATTGGATAGTCCGCAAGCAGACATTTGCCCGTGGGTCAGTACTCTGTCAGGGTTATTCGTCACAATTAAGTCCAGTAATGTATGTGACGTGGCTGTGTGATGTGTTGGTTTAAGTGGCAAAATCGTCATGTTACAAGATTTAAATATGTTGATTAGTTGTTTAGTCTCAGTCATTTTGTCGTTAAGGATGTCAGTATTGAGGTCTCCTAGTAATAAAACATGCTCATACCTGGGTAGGAGGTCAAGTAAGATGTCTTCAAGGTCGGTGATGTATCCAATCTTTGGTGGGCGATACACAACACTCAGTAAGCACTTTACACCTAAAGCCTCAATTTCAATGAACATGAACTCGGGCCTTGCGCAGTATTCACTAGTTGTTTTGTAAATTATTTTATATTTTAAGTCGTTCCTAATATACATAGCTACTCCGCCGCCGGCTTTACCTGTGCGATCATTTCGGATCAAGGTATAATTTTCGAGGTGGACAAGAGAATCTGACAACCACGGTTTCATCCAGGTTTCTCCGTTCATGACGATGTGAGGGTTGACATTAGCAATAATGTTACGGAGTTCGTGGAAGTGAGGAATTAGACTTTGAACGTTAGCATGTACTACCTGTAAGGAATTTGGAAAGTTGTTAAAAGCATTTGTAAGCGGATTAGTACTAGGGAGCTGTGTAGGTATGGGAGCGGAGATTCCGCTCAGCTGACCACCAGTAACCTTGCCGAAAATAGAAGCATGTTCAGCACTCTCGCTTTGAGTTGCCAACCTGTACGCTATCTTGCCTAGTTATTATATGTAAATCTAATGAAGATATAACCTAAAAGTAATAGTTTGAATAGTAATTATAGTCTAGTAATTAAAAGTCTAGTGTCTAAGTTAGTTAAAACTGTAAAATGTGTAGTGTCATGTTAGTTTCAGTCTGTCGGTTTATTTGATCCTGTCCAATTCCGCTCGGCTCGACACACGATATTTCACACCATTGTGTTTCACAATAATCATACCGTCTATTGTCCAACAATTGGACACAGAAAATCTAGTGGTCGCTTCTTGCAACAGTTTCATCCTGATTGACGTGAGGTCTTCTCTAATTGTTTTGCCCGTTCCTTTCAGTTTCTTTTTAGATTTGAATAGTTCGTTCCGTTTGCGGTATGACACGAACTTCACTATTATCGGACGCGGTTTATCTGTACTCATCTTGCCTACCCTGTGACTTCTGTCTATGTCCTTGTGCGTTAAATGTACTCCAATACTGTCAGCTAGCTCGATGACAATTTTGTCCGTGTCCTCACCACTCGATTCCCGCACCTCGAACACACGCAGTGATTGCCGCCGTTGATATTGTTCGAGAGCATCGGTTTTAGTTTCGAGCTGCTCCCTGAGGTCTGATATTGTCTTGTCTCTGGCTTCGAGCGCTTCCCTCATCTCCTCGATTACTTTCGTATTAAAATCTATCGTAGCTTTAAGTTGGTCTATAACGGCCCTGGCTACCTGGTCTTGTATGATGTTTGCTAGCGTGGCGAGTGTTTCCTTGTCTCTCAGAGCTTCCTGTAGGGCGCGCTTCACTGGGCTGTCCGTTGTTACTACCTTTCCTTTCCCTGGCATGGCTGTTTACAAGAAGGATTATGTTCTTAATTACTTGTGGTACACTTTGAACTGGCTGTTCGTAGCACGGTAGTTTTACTTATCACTTAGTTGAAAGTTCCACACGTAAATGCCGATCTTACACCTTCAAATCACTGATAAACCTGGAGACTGAAACACACGCTACTAAGCACTGGTCGCCATTTTTGTACGTTAGATGTCATCTTATATGCTTATATGCTATCTTATATGCTATAAGACAATGACTTCGTGGATGGTCTCATGTAATCCCAATCTTAATACTGAAATCGATGCTATTGGCTCATGAACAGTATGGTTCAGTATTGACTCACATTAGCTCTCGTTGAAGTAGAGAACGGCAAACTCCTAATCTAATCGACCGAATAACGATGATTAAGAAAAATATTGTGGTTTTTAGGAATAAATAAAGAATATATTCTCATAGTTTATAATATTTTATTTACCTACAATTTGTGGCTCATATGCGTAGGATGTGTTCAGCGATGAGTTGCTTGCGTGAAGGGGTTTTTGTCATTAGCTTTCACGGTCCATATATCATACCCGTACATAAAGAAGAGCAAGAGCGATTCAATCAAGAGCATGATCGTAGATTTTGATATTGCCTGGTTCTGCCAAATCGTATTGAATTTGGAGATTGCAGCAGGACGTAGGACAATGCGCCTTTGTACGTTTTCAAAGTTTTCTGTCACTGATGACTGACCCCAGATATATGAAACCTGTGTAAACTTCCTGTAATTTGCATTTGACTTTGCCGGCCATTAGGTGGTCTTTTTCATGTATATCAGTCGAATCCTCTTCCCTTCCGGCAATGAGGGAAGTGTCATCTGCAAATTGCAAGTTGCTATTTTTTTCTGCCGTCACACGGGATTCCACCAGTCTAGCATTCGAGAGCTTTTTTAATGACGTACTCTTCACAGATGTTGTAGAGTTGAGGTCATAATGCAGAGCCTTGCAATACTACATTTCTCACATTGAAAATGACCGTCCACCTTACGGTTGCAGCGCGGTTCATGTAGAGACCTTTCAATAATGATATTAAATGGAATGGATCCCCAAATTCCTTGCGCAACTGCCACAGCTTGTCCCAAATAACACAAACTGGCAATAATTTACAATTTCCTGCCTCGTTTTTTCTTTACCTGCAACAAAACCTACTTGCTCCGCGGATATCGAAGTTTGCCGGAATTATTTTAGGAGTTAATTTTTTATGTAGAGCAGGACTTTGCTAGCACCAGATAAATATTTATCACGATGTAACTTTTCTTCAATTTAGAGATTGTCGAACAGACAAAGTACACCTTGCATCAACTAATATTGTGGAATGTCAGAATATTGAATTTTAAAGAAATCAGGGAAGATAGTTTCTTAACCCTTTGACCGCCAGCCTCATACGCGGTGTCCATGTCCTATACAGCCAAGGCCTAATGTGCACTTTTTACCTTGCAGTAAATTGTTCGCAATAATTTCTATTCAACTTATGTAAAGTGGATGGGCATTTTTTTGTTTCGAAGGTAATGCTTCGGGCATTTTATTGGTGTAAATTAATGCACCATTATTTTTAAAATTTTTATCTTATGAAGTGATAATTCAAATAAATATTTCCTATCTTGGAAAAAAAGTATTTCATGATCAAAAACCGGTAAGAAAAAATATTTTTACTATCAAAAGCTGCATTATTTTAGAGATGTAGTCTTTCCTATGCTACATATAAAAAGATAGAGCATTATGTACAATATTACAGTTACAATATTTTTATTATTATTATTATTATTATTATTATTATTATTATTATTATTATTATTTTAACGTGAAATTTTCTAATCTTATATTATATGCAAATGCTGCAGTTTCTGGTTCGTTTTAAGTAAAAAATTACTACTAAGGTCTATTTCACACAGACTTAACGCTCAAATATTCACTTTTTGCCTTAAAAATATGATACAAGAAATTATTTACTAATATTTACACATGTTTATGACGTGCTCTAGCAAATGTGCTTAGGGAGGCACAAAGGGTGTACACCCTTCTTACACTGTTTACAAATGTATCTGGTCTTTTTTCCATTTACCACCTTGACTACTACTACTCTTTCTGAATACGGAACAGCTGCGTTCCTTTTTTTCGGTAAAATAGTAAGGGGTTCGTTACCCGCCCGCGGGTGCTGAATTGTCGCTTGGCCACCAAGCCACTCGGCAGGAAGCTCCTCAACTAAACTTATTGTATATAGTCTTATTTAATCCCAAACTAGTCCAAAACATGTATCATACATTATTAACAGCATGACAAAGGACTTCCATCTGACTTGTGAAAATAGAAACCTACTTCAAAATCGAAGTTTCTTCGTTGAGTTCCAGGGGAAAAGAAGCAGGTGGAGGATACAGAAGAACGGACTACCTCAGGGAAGCGTGTTGGCACCAATGCTTTTCAATATTTACACAAATGATCAGCCTCTTCCTGCCGGGACGAATAGTTTCATCTATGCTGATGATTGTGTCATCACATCTCAGGGGGATAACTTCGAGGCGATTGAACAAACATTGTCCAGAGCTCTAGACACTCTTGCTGGCTATTACAAGAAGAATCAACTAACACCAAACCCAACTAAGACGCAAACCTGTGTTTTCCATCTAAACAACAGAGAAGCTTCCCGAACTCTGAAGGTCACTTGGCAAGGCATAGCATTACAACACAATCCTACCCCAAAGTACCTCGGAGTCACTTTGGATCGTGCCTTAACCTACAGAAAACATTGTTTGAACATCAAGCAGAAAGAGGCTGCTAGAAACAATATTGTGCGGAAGCTAACTGGAACATCTTGGGGAGCCCAACCAGACACAGTGAGGACATCTGCCCTTTCGCTCTGCTATTCCGCAGCTGAATACGCATGCCCGGTGTGGTACAAATCTTGCCATACCAAAGCAGTTGATGTAGCACTCAACGAAACCTGCCGCATTATTACTGGATGTTTGAGACCTACACCTTTGGAAAAAGTGTATTGCCTTGCAGGGATAGCACCTCCCGATATTCGCCGTGAAGTGGCAGCCAAGAAAGAAAAGAGAAAGGTGTTGACATCGAAAGCCCACCCTTTGTTTGGATATGAGCCACCACGCCAGCGACTTAAGTCTAGGAAAAGCTTCTTGAGAGTAACCGAAACACTTGCAGGACCAGCGCAGCAAGCAAGAATTCAAGAATGGCACGTCAGGAGTCAACATACGAGGATCAGTCAATGGATGACCCCAAAAGAGGAACTCCCTCCTGGCCATGTCACAGATTGGGTGAATTGGAGAGCACTGAACAGACTGCGCTCTGGTGTTACGCGGTGCAGGGTAAACCATAAGAAATGGGGTTTCGAAGTGAACAGTACCTTGTGTGTATGTGGAGAAGAGCAGACCACAGCCCATTTGCTGCAATGCAGTTCATGCCCATTCAGCTGCACAACAGAAGACCTGGTTAAAGCGAAGCCAAATGCACTTGATGTTGCAAGGTTTTGGGCTCACATAGTTTAATGTGGCTCTTCGCCATTGGAGTATTTATATTATGTTTTATGTTTTTCCTTATCTTTAATTTTAAACTTATGTATGCTTCTGACACGATATAAATAAATAACACGAATAAATAACTTAAACAGTACTTTTTTCGGAACGTCCGATCAATCAGACGTTGGCGGTTAAAGGGTTAAAGTACATATTGACGACTTCAAGGCAGAAAGTGCAATATCAATAATGGAAGATTTTGCAGAACTCTACGAGTTTTAGACGTATTACGCCCCCAC
Source organism: Anabrus simplex (assembly GCF_040414725.1). Lineage (NCBI taxonomy): Eukaryota > Metazoa > Arthropoda > Insecta > Orthoptera > Tettigoniidae > Anabrus > Anabrus simplex. Next base: position 160,915,089 of record NC_090269.1, on the reverse strand, counting down.
TCTCGATTAGCGAGCCTATGACTTCGATCCGTGTATGCTTTCATGTAGAATGGAACTCTAGGCTGTTCTTGCGATTAAAATCGTCACGTTGACTCGCGGAGGATTCCAAGCGGACGGTTGGATCGTTGTCTTTGCGGGCAGTTACATCGATCCTTCGAGTGCTTCCGTTCTCCGCCAAACTATGGATTTCTGCATAGACGGTGAATCCGTTTCTTCTGAGGGCCTGTGCGATAGTGGGTCCTTTTTGACGATGTCTAGCGATGCGCAGAGTTTTCCCGTACTGGCAGGAACCAAGAACGTGTGCAAGAGCTTCAGACTCGTTGAGGCATCGTCTATGACGGTTACTGTCCTAGTCCATCCGGACACAGAACGAACTGTTGCTACATATCCCGTCTTCTTGAGGCTGTCTCATAAACCTTCGTAGTTTATTGTAAGCTTGATGTTCTATAAAAAGGATAACCTCTTTACCTTTGTGAGAGAGATCGCACCACATCTTACATTCTAGGTTTCTTAATATCTCCCTGATCTTATACTAATACTACTAATACTAAAAGGTTTTTATTACTCCCCAGAAAGACGACGCAGGCCTCTTAGACGATAACGCCGTCTCTCGGGCCGGGAGTTTTGTTACGGTGAAGGAGATGCTCGGAGAAGATGAGGGGCTTGGCGGCCGGGGCCTATACCAGGAATTGTCCCGGCATTCCCCTTAGTCCAGGAGAATGGAAAACCACGGGAAACCATTCTCAGGCCTGCCGACGGTTAGGGCCAGCCGTGAGATCCAGCCCTGTCCCGTCTCCCGAATGCAGAGGCGTAGAGCCACGGCAAAACCGTGGACACCCGTCCTCTGCTCGGTTGGCCGGTCGGAATGAAGAGCTGTAGGACCACGGACCAGCCGTGGCCACCCCTGCCCTGCTCGATTGGACAGTCAGAGTGTCGAGCTGTAGGACCACGGACCAGCCGTAGCCGCCTCTACTCTGCTCGGTTGGCCAGTCGGAGTGCATAGCTGTCGGACCACAGTACAGCTGTGGCCACTTGTGGGCCGAGACCCACTCTGCATCCACCGACCCCTCCCCCTTCATTTTCCGAGAGTTTAGAAAGCCATCTTTAGGATTTAGCTGGTTGTCATCAGTAAGTCTTGTTAGGCAAGTTTTGCTTCTTCTTCTACTGAGGATATAGGCGATCCGATATCTTTTCAGAATGCGCAGACCATTTATTTGCTGTAGGAACTGCAAAGAATAACCCAAGTCTTTTAAATTTTGTGTGACTCTATATCAAGCCGTCTGGTATATCGACTGGTAATTGAATGATTTCCTTCAAGTCGGATTTTAACAATTTCTCTGCATTTACAAGGAATTTCACGGAGTTTAAATTTATAGGAACTGTTTGGAAAGGGTAGACGAGTGCTGGATAGATGGAAGTGTTGATAAGGCCGAATTTGTGTCGGTATGCAACAGAGAAGTCTTACTACGCACAGTTGTGAATGCAGCCTCATACAGGGCTACTATTCAAGCAGTTAAAACATTAGAACACACGTACCTGCTAAATACTAGGGCTCTAGTGAACTAACAAGTACATTTCCTCACTGTAGTCACCCACTGGGAACGCAACAGTCTAGCTCCTGAGGGAGCAAAAGTTTCGTGTTTCGTCGCATAGATCTGTAAGGAAATAATTGCAGCACTTCGGGAAACTTCGGTCAGTTTGCCGCCGCGTAGCGCAGTAGGAGGGTAAATTTAATTCTTCGAGAGAGCAATTCCGTAAGGTGCCCGCAGCTGTGAGCTTGCATCGGGAGTTCGAATCCCACTGTCGGCAGCCCTCAAGATTGTTTCCCGTGGTATCCCATTTTCACACCAGGCTGCACAGTAATTAAGGCCACGGCCGCTCTTCATCACTCCTAGCACTTTTCCGTCCCATCGTCACCATAAGACCCATTTGTGTCAGTGCCTCGTACAGCCAGTTGTAAATACACACACAGTATGTGGTATTTTTCTTTCTACTTGGACGTGAGACGTGAACTTTCCAGTCACAACGGCTTTCTTGAATTACTGTGTGATACATTCATTTTCTCTTTATTAAACTTCATATAAGGATCTCGTTTTTCCCAAAACGAAATTCTTTACCTTTCTAATGTGCTTGGAGCGAACCGAGACTTCGTCTCTACAGCAACGCATTCATCCGAATCGCCTGCATCCTCGAAGGATCCAGTTAAATGATGATGATGATGATGATGACGATGATGATATAAAGACGATGAAAAATGTGCTTTTACGTGCAATTAATTCTCGTAATGCCATTGCAATCGTGCTGATGGATGGAGGGATAGCCTGACATCTAGCGACATTATTTGAACTGCTGCCCCATCGTCAATTTAGTACTTGAAAAGACCGCGCAGACAAAAGGTAGACAAAGTCTTGGTTCAAAAGATCCACTGTACGAGCTCGTTCGTGATATTACGTGCCACAGCTTGAAACTAAAGCTCCCTCACCAAAGTTCCCGAAGTCCGATTATTTCCTTACAGCGCTATGCGGCAAAACACGAAACTACGGCTCCCTCAGGAGCTAGACTGTTGTGTTGGGGACAGTTGGGACGGAGCGGACAGGCCTCTGAGGAGTTACTTCAACTCAGGGAACAGGTTTAAGTCAAAAGGAGTGAGTACCGAGGGTGTTCCAAGACCTCTCAATGCCAACAGAAGCTAGACATTGTTTGCAACATGACAACGTGCGTTGCCATTAAAACGATAAGGCGATCTTCTCGCAATAAACATAGACGTTTGCGCGGCATAGCAGGGCGCAGATGTCGCTCCGAAAATGGGAAATAGTAGTAATTGTTGACGGTTTGTTCCCCAGGGAGAGCAAGCGTAAGAATAACACCCTCGTAGTCGTAGCATAAGCTCCACCCGAATGGGATCCTCTCGAAATTTCTGTGGACGTGGCGAACGTCAGCTCATTCGATTGACGCTTTAATTCAGGCTCGTGCCGACGGCTCATCAATGACGACGATACGCTGTAGAAACGCGTCTCGTTCGCTGCGGTATCTGTGCAGGTGCAAACCGGGGCCATTGGTGTTGAGTTGATGTGGGACGCAGTCGGTCCACTCACAATGTCAGTCTGAACGGAAGGCCGACCTACCCCACGAAACGCCTTGCCCCATTGACGGTAAAGCATTCTCGCCACAGGCTTCACAACTGGATGCCCGCTTCCTCTCCTGCGAGTGTCTGCATACGTTGGCACCACTTCATTTGCAGCCCTGGTATTATACATTTAACGGAATTAATAGACAAACCAAAGTAACATTTACGAGCAGAGATTGTTTGTTATTGTTTATTAATTAACCCATTCATTCATTAATTTTCAATAATGCACGGGATTAGCTCTGTGGTAGGGCCTTGGCTGCTAATCCGGAATCTAGAGATGCCGTCGGCCGTTCTTGAAATGGTTTTCCGTGGTTTTCCATTTCGCCTTCAGATAAATGCAGGAACTGTATATTCTTGAAGGACCACAGCCATTTCCTTCCCACTTTCTTACTCAAAAAATCCCTTCTTTCTTCAACTAGACCCAAGATACTGGTCGTCTCTTATATATTGGAGGAGTGCGATGTCTGCCTCTGTAGCCGAGTGGTTAGTGTGCTGGCCTTCGCACACAAGCGTCCCGGATTCTAATTTCGGTTGCGTCAGGCATTTTTACCTCGAATGGTAGATTCTCTTCGCTGGGGCCTGCTCAGCTCCTCTGTGTGGAGGTTGGCGGCAGGTGATGGCTCTCGAGTGGAGGATGAAGGGAGAAGTCTCGGAACAGGACTCCAACTGGCACATCACCGTTCATGAATGAGGACGGTGAGTCTAATTTGGGCGTCACTAATTTCTAACGCGGCCCTGTGAAAGAGTGTCGTATTTAGGAGCTCTTAGGAACCGCGAAACACAAATCTGCTTTGTATAGAAGAAAGCATTCAAATTGAGTATTGTACTTCTCTTTAACGCCTCTTTTTTAAAAGATATTGGTTTTGTTGATAGTGCTTACCTTCAAAATGTTTAGAGTCTTTCTGCTAGTATCTAACGTCTGAAGTTCAGTTATTAGCCTGCACCATAAGCCCGTTTGAAATTCTTTCACTACGTAAAACTCTTCAATAATACCATTAAAGCAAACACTAACGATATGACTTTAAAGGTAGGAAAATTCGGTACTGAAAATCGATATACCAGTTTAATTTCAATCTGAATGTTAATTTCGAATCACTAACACTACGAGAAGTTGCTGCAGAAGCCCTGAGTGTTAATAACAATTTATTGTAGCAACAGTCGAGGAAGATGTACGAAAACATTTATGGGCATTTTGTGGACTGGATAAAATTTGAGTTTATTCCCTAGGGTAATGTGTGCTGCTTTAAACTACAGCCACGCTGTTGAACAAGTCGGGAACACCCAACGTTAAAAGAGAACCGACATTACCTATTATATTAAGAAATAAAGTGAATGTGCTCCATAAAGTAATACACAGCGTTCTGATCAATTATAACAAATAACAGTACCGCCGTTTCTGCATTAAATTTAACTCAACGCAGCGATTTTTCTGCACAAAATATTTTAATTCTCATAAGTGAGGTTATTGACAAACTTGACTGAATCGACCAATTCCCTCTCTTCCAGAGGAAATTTCCTAAAATAAATGAAAAATGGGCAATCCTGAAACTGATCCAAGGAGAGAGCCATAAACCTCGAACTGGGATTCACGCTGCAGGGATGAACTCACGTTATAGTAATCTTCACATTCTCCGCGGTAAATGCCATCTATCGTAACAGTCGCAAACAAGTTCAATGGCTACCCTTTCTTTATCAATAAAGACGTAAATCTCAAAGTGTGGATTTATAGTTACAGTCGAACAGAAACACTCGTTGGCATCATGCCAGTAGTAATTAAGTTGATAGTAGGAAAACTGTGAATAGAAACATACCCGCGTATTAAAAAATGACATTATTGAATTGTTGATTAATAAAATATTTACTCCCCCTAATCACATATCCCTATAATTTCTTATAACTGGTATTTTACCGATATTACCTCGTCTTTCTAACAATAATATCACTGTGATATAACAAGTTAATGAAGGAAATTTGTCGTTTAAGGTACAGTATGTATTAGGTAGGCTTACATGAAAACCATCTCATACCCTCAATCGCAAAGGAACTGTTTGATTAAACTAAGCAGATTTCAATTAATCTTGGGTGAAAAATTAATTAACATATCCTAAAGTTAATAGGGTTAACCATTTTGCCGCAAATTTAACCATAAGGTTATAATTTATACCGAAAGACAGCTGGGTCGTTTGTAGCATTTAATTAATATCGGCTTAAGCACTGCAATCAATAGTTCCGCAATGATGACAAGCGAGGACTATGAAAAAGGAGCAGCAATCCCGAAAAGAGTAAGACATGGATGCAATTATTGTCCCCTCTCCTTTCTAATGTTCATATAGAACAGGAAATCAAAGACGGATTTAGAAAGGGAATCAAAATCCAAGGAGAGGAAATCAAAACTCCGAGTTTCACCGATGATATTGTTACGAATAAAACGTAGTCTGTTTTATCGAATAAATTCAATACTAGGATAACCCAATTAACACACACAAAATTATACTAAAACATTAATGAGCACTAATTGCTGTAGAGGTCCGTCCATGGAGACTGCAAAATCTTGACTTGGCCCACATTAGCTTGTCATATTCGTTAAGTAAAGTAGAGTAGGCCTACGTGGCTCGTCAGAATCGAGTACGGGTACGGCAGATTCACTGCGGTCACCTGCTGTCCACTTAGAGCTGCTTGGAGTTGAGAACCTTAGTTACATCTTTTCGCACGCTGCAAGTGAACACAGTGGTCTGAGCAAACTTGAGAGCGAGATTGTGGCAATGCAACACCACAGTAGTCCGTCCCTCCTGCGCTAGCTGTCAGATCGCTTCTTTTTAAATTAGGACTTAGTAGCATGACTCCGCTCATCGAGTTCACTCTTTCACTTCCTCCATGCGCGGAGTATGCCTATTTACAATTCTCTCGCAGCAGAGAAGTTAATAGCTGAAGGTGAAAAAAAATCGAAACTTGTTCAGAATATGTAATACTATATGACATTCTTCTTCTTCTTCTACCGCTTTTCGCACATCTGTGTGGTTTCTTGTGCATATGTGGATTTGGCCGTTTTACGACCGGATGCCTTGCCTGATACCTGGCCTATATGGAGGGATGTAATCACTATTGATTAGTCCTGCTCTATGGCTAAATGGTTTCGTGCAGCCGTTTGGTCACAGGGGTCCCAGGTTCGATTCCCAGCAGGGTCGGAAATTTAACTATCATTGGTTAATTTCGCTGGTAAGGGGCTTGATGTATGTGTCGTCTTCATCAACATTTCATCCTCATCACGACGTGCAGGTCGCCTAAGGCCGTCAAATCAAAAGACATGCATCTAGAATGCAGAACATGTCCGAACCTCCCGGCACTAAAAGCCATACGCCATTTCATTTACTATTGGGTATTTCTGTGGTGGTTGGTAGTGTATTGTGTTGCCTGGATATGAAGAGGAGATTGTCGGGACAAACAGAAAAAATACCCAGTCCTCGAGCCACAAAAATTAGTCAGATGCGAATAAAATCGTCGACCCGACCGGCAATTGAACCCAGGACCCTTTGTACTGTTATATGACAGTCTTTGCCAGCTCGCCTTATACTCCTTTGTCTCCAGTCACCTTCGGGGAGAGATAAAAACTCAGGGCTTCTGACCATCGTAACATATGGAGACTGTTCCTTTCTTCGACTCGAGAGAAAGTCCTCTGCTCACACAGTGGTCGCTCCACACAGTGAACTACTCAAAACTTACTAGAGGTCACATAACAGCAACAGTGCTAAGCAGCACTTCAAAACTCCTCACAGCTTGTTCCACACACTGACACGACCTCGAAACAGATACAGTGCTCAAGACAGTACGCCCAGTACACAGTCGTCTCAGCTCAACTATTCACTCGACACTCCGACACAACTACTCGTCCTTCGTAACGTACTTCAATTTATGTTTCGGGTGTTGAAGTACCGGAATCTTCGCAGTGAGGATAAAAAAGGGAAGACTGTCGTTTCCTGCTCGAGAAGCCCCCTGTGGCGAGGGGGGGGGGGACAGAAGAAAGCACAATACAAGGACAGGTCATCCATACACTTCAGGCCGGGTGGATGGTCACATGTCTCACTCCACTGGTGTAAATGCCTGCCTTAGAATTTTATTAGAATTGATGAATACCATGTTGGTTCCGTGTTGACTTTGAATAATAATTATAATTATTCCGTTAAATAGAATATTATCAGGTGTAGGCATAAGTGTTTTCCGGTTTCACTAAGAGATGGCGCCAGCGAACAGTACGCAGCGTATGAATTTGACACATACGCCACACACAAGTTGAGTTCGCCAGACACTAGTGTCTATGTTGTATCGTTGAGAGATCATTTCGAAGTTAGTGCCTGAAAGAGAACATTGGTGGCACGCATTGCTTTTCTTGTTTAATCGAAAGTAAAAGGCTGTGAAAAGTCATCATTTGGTGGTAGAAACATGAGGTGAACACGCTCCATCGATCAAAACATGTGAGACATGGTTTAAACATGGTGATTTCAATGTGGAAGACAGCGCGCTCTGGTAGAAGACGAGCAATTGCCTCGCGAACCCGTTAATGCACAAAGCTGTCGCCAACAAATGATTAATTTAAATCACTCATTGATCGAAAGGCGACCGGAATGGATCAGAAGACATAGCAAAGTGATTTTATTACAGACAATGCGCCGTCTCACACAGCGAAACCAGTGGAAGACACCTTGAAATTGCTCCCCCGACCTGCCGCCTTCTGTTCGCATCAATGGCGCAGGCGCTCGCAGAGCAGCACTTCAGCAATTTCGAGGAAGCTGGAAAATGGCTCGAAGAATGGTTTGCCGCAAAAGACAAGCAGTTTTATTGGGATGGTATTCATAACTTACCTGAAAGATTGGCGAAGTGTGTAGAAGCCGCTCGTCAATATTTTGAATAATCAAAACATGATCTTCCCTTGAAAATTACGTGTTTTCTTTATAGCAAAATCCGGCAAAACTTATGCATACACCTGGCATATCATTTCCAACATTACATTCTTAAAAAGTTATAATTACAAATAATAGTACACATTTCGGCCTATTTGATCTTCTTCAGGTATGAATGGAATAATCCTTCCAGCCGGCATGGAGGGCATGGATGGCCTGTCCTTGAACCAGGACTGTGCATGTAATTATGAACGGAATATTCCATTCATAGCTGAAGGTCAAAAAGATCGAAACACGTACAGAATACGTAATATTATAACACACTCTCCTTCTTCTGCTTCTTCCACCGCTTTTCGCTTATCTGTGTGGTCTCGTGTGCATACGCGGATTTGGCCCTGTTTTACGGTCGGATGACCTTCCTGATTCTAAGCCTATATGGAGAGATGTAATCACCAATGAATATTTCTATGGTGGTTGGCAGTGTGTTATGTTGTCTGAATATGAAGAGGACAGTGTCGGGACAAACACTAAAACCCAGTCCACGAGCAGAAAACTTAATCAGATGCAAATAAAATCCCCGACCCGACCGGAAATCAAACCTAGGACCCTATGAACTACTGTATTGAACCATATCATAATACACTTGAATTTATTTGTCCCAACACTGTGGCATAATTTTATTTTAACGCTAAATGTAGTCGCGAGGAATGAGGGAAGGAACCCTGGATGGCCGTGCCATAAACTGTCACAACCCAGTAGCGATCCGGTAGGAACGATTTGCTCTTGTGGACGTAAGCCGCAAGCCGTGATTTAAATCATATAGACCCCAACAGCTGCGTGCTCAGGCGCACAGAAAACTCTGGATGGGGTGAGACTTAAATGAGGGGATGTACCGAAGAGTTATCACAGGTTGAAGATCTTCACCTTTCCAGGGCTGGAATCAGCTGAAGTTTAATCAGTTAATCCTCCACTAAGCTAAATCCCACAGATCGGACAGATTATAATCATACAGTAATAGCAGTCGATAAAATTATTTACTTGTGCCAAACTGAAAAATATGCGTGTCTACGGGAGCAGCCGTTAACATCTGGCGAGCTCGTACAAAGGAAAAGGGACTGTTTGCCGGTGATTTCCCTTGGAGCTGGCGATCTCGAGAGACTAAAATCTGCGGGGAGAAGGGAAGGGCTCTCCTACTTTTGAACGCCAAGTTTGACGGGTCATGATTCGCGAAGTAAAGTTTTGTTAAACTGAAATCGCCGTGGTTTAGCTCACATGAGCTAGTGGTGGTATACATTTATGAATACTATCTAACGCGTACGCGAACCGTGGAATTAACGTGTGCGAATCGTTTAAAATATAACCGCTACAAGGACAGATTGCAACCGGGCCCAGTTCCCTTAATTTAGTGCCGCGGGGATCGGACTAACATCTGTGAGGAGACTATAGCCAGTGCTAAGGTTATAATTGTGCATTAGATCACGCTAAGCGGAGAAGTAGATGGTTCAAACTTAACTCAACAAATTCAGATACGACCGGTATCAAGGAGACGGCAACTATGAAGTATCCAGGAGTCGAGAAGAGGACCCTCATCCCTGTGCTCTTTACCGTAATCATGGGCTAAGCACGCATGACATAGCAGTTATATGATTTGTCGCTGATGGAGACGTTGCTGCCAAGTTGTCCTTTTTTCTATAAGCAAGTGAACTGATATCTAGATGCACTTGTTTAGGGCCCAGTTAAACAAGTAAATTAATATTTAAATTTAAGCCAGAGTAGTATTTGTTTTGCTCATTTTAGTAAAGTAAAATACGTCCAGAGCTGCTTGCATGTCAAGTCCCTGAGCTAAGTGTTGTATATATCTGGATGGGAATAAGGGAGAGAAGAGGTCAGATATAGGTGTGTGGGTTATAGTTATTTGTATTGTTTTCCAGTGTGTGTTGATTTTAGATAGAGATGTATGGGCAGATTCTTCATAAACATCTAATGGGTCGTACACTATCAGTGTCGTAATACAAAGAGGACTAGACTAGATACAGTATATGTTAGGATTTTTTTTGCATGAAGCATGAATTTCAGCTGTGAGGAGACGCAACGGGAGATCTTTCAACATCAAAAGTACAATAGGGTCTTTAATTGTGGTGGCAGGCACATTCATAAATATATCGGGCGTATTTGAGGCTTAGAGGATTGCCGATAGATATTTATGGCGCTGATATGACAAGAGTTAGGCAGTGAAATTCATGATGTTATATTTAAAGCTATGATAGTAATGAGTTAATAAGCCAGCCTATTTCATACGAGATTAGGTGAGGCTGACGGCTTTTCTTTTCTTTTTTGCTGGTGAGAATTGCGTACCATTCTGAAGCACTGAGAATATTGGCCTGGGCCGACATGCTATTGTTCCTCCTAGGTAAAAGCCTCCTTGACTCAGCTGTAGACTGAGGGCAGAGAAAAGAAGTGAAAGTTATCACAAACAATCCCCTTATATTAATAATTTGCCGGACTACAGAGCCCAGTTAGTTAAAGTTACGTCGACAATCAGCTGATCATCCCTGTCGTGTCAAATGCTATTGCTTTGCTGTATCTATGTGTGAGATATGCGATATCCAGAGGCCGGATATGTTGGGTTCTTAACCCGACAGCTCTATCGACTTCAGTGAATATATTATGTGTGCTATATTTTGCAGGTGTAGTTAATTTATTTATCTTGTGATTCGTTTTGCTGTGTCTAGTGTATTTTGTTGCGATATTGTCTTTTGTTTGTTAACGGGGAAACATAGTCGGATGGCTAATTTTGGGAAAAAATGTTCTGACCTTATGCGTGATCGTGGGTTCGGACCGATGTAATTAGAATCTGTGATTATTTTGGAAGGGTAATTCAGACGGATCCTGAACAAGTGTTTTTTATATTTGTGCCCGAGTGATCGGAATGTATATATGTAATTTAGGCCAATTACTAGTGTATCGGATATTACTATCGCATATCATGGATAGGGATTTAACGAGGTAGGCAACACACCTAAATAAAATGTAGTTCAGACGCATTCCATGTAACGAAGATGTTACTGAAATTTTTCTTGGGTTCGTTATCCGTTTAATTTGTAAACGTTTTGTTTAATAATGTTAATTCATATACATTTCCATGTAAATTTTCCTTGATTTATACAACCAGTCGCCAACGGCCGTAGCCGTGTTGAAACATCGGAAACCTTGAGATCTCCGAAGTTAAGCGACATTGGGCGTGGTCAGGAGTTGGATGGGTTGCCACGCGCTGTTGGCGGGGGGTAAGGGAATGGAGGAGCGGAAAGTAACTGGCCACCCTACCGCACGTAAACTCCGGCTCAGGAACACCTCTGCGGAGGTTCGGATATGCCTTCGGGCAGAAATAACCCTTACCTTACCTATACAACCAGTGGTCGGTTCTTCACCTCATTTATTTAGTTATATAGTATGATCTTAGTTTAATAAATCCATTTTACCCGATTATTTCAGTTCTCATTCACTAGATTGATGTGTACGTATTTCCTGTCCTTATACTTTCATATTGTATTAGTTAGATATTTTTATTGCCCACATCCGGACGCACCACACGCTTCTGCCCCTGAGATAGGCCGACATTAGTACAGGATACGGTAAAATATGATATGACTGAAGGATTGCATGGTGGGAAATACGTAATATTTCATTTAGAGGAATATTAGGCTTTTATACTACACCCTTCCGGGCCTCGAATGGATGACCCACGCATAAGAATGCCTCCACGTAACGGGGTAAACACCTACGGATGAGATGGATTGAAGAACGGGTCGAATTGCTTAACGAGCTTCGAACCGCTCCCCTTCCTACTTTCTGCGCCGGCCCAGCAGCCTGAGCACTTGGGGGAGTGGTACGTTCGAAAGAAAGCAAAAAAAAAAACTTAAGGTGGAGCCTTATGTCTATAATATGAAAGTAGGATCTCTGGGTTCAAATGCCTAGTGGATACTGCTTAGCACTGCTACAAATGACAAGAATCATAAAATAGGGGTTACGAATACGAATTTATTTAAATATGACATATTAAAGAAGTTGACACAGCTGTATACAATGAACTCTCCACATATGGGAGGAAAAGAAAATAATGATTCCTTTAAAATATGAATCGCCCATGGGCGTCGTCTGCATAACAGTATGATTGAGGTTTTGCGGTTGCTATCGTTCATCTTTCCTCATTAGTTCAGACCGTTCATGAAATTTTGATATTATTCTGTCGATCACACCGTGAGATGATCTGATGTCCCTATTCACATATTACTTGCTGTTCTTAGCACGAACATAACCGGGGCCTACGCTACATAATTATCATATTAAAAGAAACATTTGCATGATACACAAACAAACACACATACCATTTAGCTAAACCCCGGACTCCTCATCTATCACCAAGACCACGCAACGTGCACATAGGTTCTGTTTCAACTCAAAAATATATGCACATAATTACGAAACATACACAGATATACGGATATATACACTTCATGCACAAAGGAGAGCCATTCCTAGAAAGAAACAGCATGGTTATCACTGTCTCCGACCCAAGGCGCAAGTCTGGGGCAGCTCGCTCAAGGGAGCCATCATAATCCGGAGTCGAACTGGCCGACTCCCGACCGAGAGGTACTGTGGGTTTCTGTAAATCCCTAGAATAGCTACAGTCTCATATCACCGGATATCTGGGGGAGATCCCTACTCATTTATTAAATACCTTTTAAAATCACCGTGATATTATCATTATACAAGTATTCTTAGCTAAGCCATTTAAACCAAACAGAAGAGCACGGGGTAGACCCAGGGCTCCAAGTCTTAATACAATGGTACAACGGGATCCTTCTGTCACGAGGGCGAGAGCCAGACATTCACAAAAAAAGGAAGGGCGGCCATTCACTTCGCACGGCCATTTCTCATTCATTGGCCACGCCAGATTCTTCTCTCCCTCACACGTCCACCCTCTCATCTCGGGGACACATATCCATGGCCCACTTCATTTGTTTATTCATATTATCGTGGAATTCCCCTGAAACACTCTTTTATTCTCTCCCTTCTCATTATTACCGCTGAGCGCCGACTGTGGGCACGATCACTTCTAACTCATCCCATCGTAAATTACTCGGGCATTCGGCCCTCTCACTACGTCTCATATCGCGTATCTTCTTCCCTTGGGCATAGGGCTCTCATGAATATATCGTTCCTGCCACAGGAAATATACTTATATTTAAATCTTCTGACCAAAGATTAGGGACTCCTGCCTCTGGGCCTCACCCCGGCTATAGATTAAAGAAAACACTCCAAACCATTCTGGCCAATTAATCAAAAATCACGGGAGACTTGCACATGGCCCCTCACACCTACCTAAATAACACAGCATATACCTCTCTCGGTCGGGATTTCTTCTTTCTTGCTGTACATGCACTGATTATATGTGTAAGCTAGGCATGCATTGTCTGACTGACCCATGATTTTCCCCGGCATATACGACAGCCACGTGGGATAGTAACTACCAACATTTTGACATGGTTTTCCCTGCTTGCCAGCACTATTGTTCCAACCACCCCTAAGGGAAACTCAAATATTCTCCTAACCTTGTTCCCATATTTGCTAGGACATTCTACATATTACTAAAAATATAACCTTCACGATAAGCTAATCATTCAGGAAAAAAATGAGTCGTCCGGGAATTTAACTCCGTTGAATTTATTCCAACATTATAAAGATCAATAAAATTTCCATATTTGGACATGCATTATCTTACAACATTTTGATATTTACAAAAGAAAGCTAACCCTATCCCCCGGTTATGTTATCATGCTTAGAAATTAGATTTGGACATCACTCATCTGTTTGGTGGCCGTAGTTTCTCCTTCCACGGGAGACCCATGGTGGAGCTTTAATGCTGCATGGCCCCGCGGTTGGTGGCGGGCGTGCAGTCATTCATCCCTGGTCCATACAAGTCCGACATCCTGGGAAACTCGTTCACAGCTGAAATCTTACAGTAATCGAAAATGGGTAACACTTTACACTCGTCACACGGCCTCTATTTCCAGAGTTTACACCACGAATAAGACGGTCTTTCAAATCACGGCGGGCGCGTTCACAGCAAGAATCGGGTGGCTCATGAGACTCGAGCCCCCTGATTCAGAGTAACACTGTTGGTGATACCAAATTATGAATTTCACTGACTCATTAAAGCCGGCACTGTCTCAGTCGTATTCTGCTACTCGTTTGTAACGTATGCTCGCGGGTTAACTAGTTTGACACGCAGCACAGAGACAATTCACCTAGGCTCGTTTGGCCTCCCGTTCACTTCACAAAGGCTTTGTACTACACAGCGGCGATGGACACAATAACTCTTAGTAAGCGGTCAATGGGTTCGGACCGTAGAACTGGAGCACCGCGGGACACAGTGTCCTTCTCAACGACCCGCAAAGAAACAACTGTCTTCTGCGATGGCCAGCCCGGCCTATATCATTTTGCCCACCGGAAGCCTGGGGGCGTAAACGTTCACGGTTCATTAAGAACAAGAGCTCCTTTCATACCAAGAATTGAAGACATTTAAATAGTGCATCTTGTGGCCCTCTATCTGCTCTTTCATTTGAGCAAGGCGTGCTGGACCTACGATCGGCAATTTTTATGTAATTTGCTTCCCGCCTTTGATTAATTCATTAGCGTCCCTTGGGGGTGGAGTCATCTTTTGAGCGCGACTCTTAGCTTGGGTGACGCTGTTGTATTCACATGTGTTAGCGATATGTTACATCTGGACAGCTGGTGACCTCATTTCTTCCCCTGAATAAATTATTACATATTTTTAGTCTGGGAACCGCAGAAAATTCCGCTCTATTCAATGGTGCGTCTCACATAATTTTCCTATGTCTGGATCAAAATATCATTCCATTTTTACGCGCCAAAATCCGACGTTGGCACCCGTGACACGTGCATAAAAAACCGGAAGCTCCTTATGTTAGTTTGGAACTCTGGGAAGCTAAGCCACACCTCGGGGCGTATCTGACTACTCCAGCATCGCGTCCTCTTCTATCTCTCTCTGCAAGTTGAGAGGGTATTTCCGTGGGGGCTTGGCTCTTGCTCTGTCTTCCTTTGTTTCCCAGGCGCTCTTTCGCGGGTTCCGTTCTGGCCGGACGCCGCTCGATCCCCATCGCCCATACTGCTACCAATGACGCGACCTTTAGGAGTAATTTTAATGGAGTAGAAAGGCACATATCATTACCATGAGCTGTACAGGACACTGTACGGTTTCAATACAAAAATGAAATACCAGGAGGAAGGCATATATTCATCGTTTGCAAATGTTAAAACATTGAATGTTCGGCTCTCGGCTGAATTATCAGCGTATTGTTCTTTGGTTCACAGGTCCTCCAGTTCGATTCTTGACCGGGTCGGCGATTTTAACATTAAAAGAGATGTTTGTACAGTCGCCAACATCCCTGCAACAACACGCAGTTTTCTGCGCCGTGGGTATACACCACTGCAAACCTCCTATGTAAGAACAATGCAGTGATGGAGCACCAGGGGAAGTATGTACCTCCATCCGTACAAATGCCGTCCTTTGGCCTTTATACCAAAAATTAAGTTTAATTTAATTTGATCGATTGCATATATTAAATTCAGTGAAGCTCCTTCGGCTTTTTCAATCGTGAAATTATCAGTGTTGCAGTGTGGTCATCAGTCGCGACATTCCTAAGATGCTGGAGGCACAGCCTTCGCCTGATGCGTCCTGCATAGAAGTGCATTAAGGGCGTAGTAAGGGGGTGCTGCTGATCATTGGCTCTTGCTTGTAGGCAACCATACTCCATTAACGCAAATCAGAGGAAAAATGGAAGAGATCCGATACTTCGAAAATGAAAGTATCGGTCAAAGAAAAACAAGGGTCACGAAGGGCGTGAAAATGAAGATGCCCACGGACCCGAATGGTCTAATAGCGTCAGGGTCGAATAAGAAGGAGAGTTGACTAAAGGAGGTCGGATAGGATAGATGAAAATGAGGAGCATGACACAAGTAAGTGGAAGCAATGTCAGGACTTAGATAATGGCCCCGTGGTCACCAAGTCACGCTGCGAAGTTGAGAGAACGTGTAGCACCTTTTAGTCGTCTCTTACGACTGGCAGGGGTTATGATGGGTGTTATTCTGCAGCCTCCTCCCACAGGGGGATTGAGATCATCCAATTGATGAGTCCACTGCCACACTGGGGCGAAACGTTGGTAATTTCACGATGCAATATGCCTAGACCTTGACTGTTTTAATATCACATATGTCAATCGCACTACATTTGAAATATTCCTGGGTAGGCCGTGGAAGGTGAACTTGAACAAACTTCCTGTAAATGTGAAGCTTACAATATAGCAAATCGTAAATTACTGCTAGAAAACGAACAATGCTATTTAGGTGGTTATGGTAATTATTTGAGAAAGCGCAACTTCCTGTTTTTCTTCCAATTATTCCACCCTCATAAGAGGATGGCTGAACCTACGAGAAGGTACAACTTTAGCAACAACTACAGCATTCGTTAGAAATAGGTCCAATAGGTCCATGCCTTGACCGGGTACAGTTTTGAAACTTTTCTTTTAGGAGTTATATTACCTGCTAATTACGTGTCAAGTGTATTTTTGTGGATTTCTTTATTCTGACGTTGATTGGTGTTTTATGGACTTTTAGAGTTATTGCTGTATGTTTAATGTAAAGTTTTAGATTTGTCCTTGTTACAGCGCATATTGCCAGGAAATTAGACTATCCTTTCATCCAAATAACAAACATGAGTGATGAAGGTATGTGTTTGCGCGTCGCGCCATAGATATGATAAGGGAATATCAGCAGTTATCCTGCCGAACCCGAAAACTGTCCATTCAACACTATTGTCGGACATTTTGGACTTTTCCAACCGTTCTGATCCTCATGCTGAACTGGTACCTAAATGGTGTCCAGAGTGTCAGCAACCTCTAACAGTACTACTTCCTCCTCGGCCCCCTATGCCGATGGAAACTTAAACGGCATGCGAAGTGTCAGTATTCATCTCAGTTACTCCGACAACGATGGATTCAACACTAAAATATGTCGTTTTATTTTTACATGCCACTCCCTGCACATCATGTGTGCCAGGTTCTCCTATCGACGCCTGCGTTCCCCGCGATCTTTACGTAAAGATTTAACTGTGCACAAATCGCGAAATACAATCATTTAGTGATTTATTTTAGGGTTACTCAAAGTTGACCGGCAAGGAACTCCGGAGAGATTAAAAAGGAAGAAAATTCGGTCCGGTAGAGCGGTCGTTCGGAGAATGAAAGTATCGGAAAAATGAAAGACAAGGGTCACGAACTGACACCCTCAGGTTCACAAACTCAGTCCCATGAGACTCGGAAGACAACCTCAATGGACCAAGGCAGGTGTGATAGGAATGTTAAAAGGCAGCCCCTAGTAAGTGGAAGCCATGCCTAACTCAGCAAGAAGTCTGTTACTCGCTAAACCACCGTCACCAGATCAGAGCCCCTTAGCCCCCTTCAACTTACCTTTCACGAGAGTCAGGAGAGACCACACCCACCCATTTCGAGTAATTCTTCAAGAGTGAAAGTATCATCAATATCCGCAACACACTGTACGATATTACATTTTATATATACCAATCATGTCGACGGGTTTCCTTTTACTGTATTTAAAGGCCAAGAGGAATTTCTCATCATCGTTGATTAATTCTTGAATGTTGTCTCTGTCAATAATGAAACTTTACTCCGTTGAAAAGAACGTGGAATATTGGAAAACTGCGTATCTCTCGCCATGGTTGGATCTTTTAAAAAGAGAGGTGATTATTGTTTTAAAATATTTATAGATGCGAATTACTTTTGTACTAGGAAATACCAGTCAAATGTGTCATAACGAGATGCTTTCTTCTTGAATGAGATTCTACAAAATGGCACTTTTAGTTTTTATTATTTACAAACGTATATCTTAAGAATTGTTGAGTGTTACCAATAAGTGCAAAGACATTTCTAGTGACATTCTGTGTACACATCGCTTGGACCACGGGGGGGGGGGGGGGGGGGGGAGACCATATATCCTTATGTAAGCTGACTGGATAAATGGTTCTGTTTTTTGTGACATCATTCACCTGCGAGTTACGACGACTTCCACACAAATAAAGATGTTTATTTGTGATAATTCTTGAGAATGATAAAACTGACTTCTGGAATATTATATGGGTATGCAGGTCACTGGGATATTAATAATTCATTCTAGACGATGAAAACCAATCAAACATACAACCTGTGACAAGAAAGTTCGATGAATGATTCTGTGCTATCAACATACTACTACTACTACTGCTACTACTACTACTACTACTACTACTAATAATAATAATAATAATAATAATAATAATAATAATATTAATAATAATAATATATTTTTTTTGTCCTGGCAAAGTTAGGGATGTACTCGGTTTCTTACAATTAACCAGCCTTAAACTAGAACATTTAACAATAACTACTGATGACAATAATATGATAATATTAACAATGATAACAGTAAAAGTATTAACAACCACTTACAAAAATCATATCATCTATATAATACAATTCGTAGGCTACGTAGAGTACATTAAAAATATATGAATAATGAATACTATAATTACTACTTAAGAGAAAGTTTAGAAAATACATACGTTTCTACAGTACACCGAAATATAGCCTTCAATTGAGACGGGAAGAGAAGGATTAGTAAGAAGAAGAAAGTGATCAAGAAAAATAAGAAGATCTGTGAAAGGGAGAGGGAAATAATGATGGAGAGGCGGTAAGAGGTGGTGTTTTCAGGTCATAATTTAATGATTCATGCATGTTTACCTAGTATTTCGACACAGGCATGTTTAAAAGCTGAGCTGCTGGACATGCTTCTGACGTCCACTGGTAAGAAATTCCATTGTCGGGCTGCGGTAACGGTGAATGATTTCGTGTAGATTGCTGTTCTGTGTACAGGAAGGGATAAACGTCTTCTTTTTCTTCTTCTTGCGTTACGGCCTCTGTAGGACCACGGACAGCTCCTTCATGGATTGCATTTTCTTCTTGTCCTCCCAGAACCTCTTCATCCTTTCTCTTCTTCTCTCCCGCTCTTCTTCCGAGATATTCAGTATCCTCTTCTCTTGTCTACTCCACTGGTGACTCTCAATCCTTTTCCTGTACCCATCCCTATCATTGATCTCTGGCATATTAGTCGGTATGTACTTGCTTCTCCAATTTTCCTTTTCTTCCACCTTGATCCCCAATTCCGACCAATCTTTCCGGAGTTTAACTACCCACTTGGTTCCTGTCTTTCCTCGTGTCCTCGCTGTTGTTTCCCATACTCTTTTTGTCATTCTATCCATATTCATCCTGATTACATGTCCCGCAATCCTTGCTCTTTTCAGTCTGATTTCTTCTGAGGGAAGGGATAAACACATGGTGCTGTAGGATCGGGTATTTTTGTTGTGGTGTGTGGAGAGGAGCTTCATGCGATCACGGAGATAGGCTGGTTGAGAAGTTTTAAGAATATTATGCAAAAGGCAAAGAGTATGAAGTGTGTGTCGTTCTTGTAGGCGTAGCCACCCGAGCCGCGTGTAAGACGGTGTGTCATAGTCAGCGTAACGAAGTCCACAGATAAATCTTACACAAGCATTCTGAGCACACTGTAATTTCCTTCCACAGTCTACTCCTAGGTTGTTATAAACTATATCACAATAATCAAGATTAGGTCATGCGAGTGATTCAACAAGAATTTTCTTTAGTTTAAAAGGGAAAGTGAATTTGAATTTACTGAGACAGTGTAGCGTTCCGTATATTTTTCTATACACAGATATTGTTTGGGCAGACCAGGACAGATGTTCGTCAAATATTATACCAAGATTTCTTACATTTTGCTATACTGTATGGGACTACCATTTCGGGAGAACTGTGGTAACGCTGTTCGATTGAGTTTGCAAAGTAATTTAGGGTAACCAATAATTATTGCCTTGGATTTTGATGAGTTTAATTTTAATCCCTGATTTCTGGCCCGTATATCTATGGTCATCAAGTCTTCATCCAGGTGACGTGTTTCTGAGTGTAGGTTTTCGGGTTTGCTGTGTATATATATCTGTAGTCAACAGTGTATAAGTGGTATTTGCAGTGTTTTAATCCGGAAGCTATGCCATTTATATACAAAGAGAAACACACGGGGCCCAGTACAGATCCTTGTTGTATTCCTACGTTAACCGTGTGCCAATTTGAATATTCATTATTCTTATTAAGTACACACTGCCGGAGACCGATGAGATAGGATCTGATCTACTGGAGTGCGCTCGCGGAGAAATTTGAACTATTTAATTTGGATATGTCTCTGTCAACAGTGTCGAAAGCTTTACAGAAGTCCAATAACGCTAGAACTGTCAGTCGTTTGTTGGCCATAGCTTGCCTTATGTCATCCGTCACATGTGTTAATGCACTGCAAGTGCTGTGTCTCGGTCTATAGCCGGACTGGTGGGTATCGAGGAGATTGTGTTGAGTATGATAGTTGGTAATTTGCTTGTGAACTATGAATACTAAAGCTTCTGGCAATATGCATAAGATGCTAATCGGCCGATAGTCACCGACGACCTTCGCCAGTCTTATTTTCGGAAGCGGGCGAACTATGGCCATTTTCCATATTTCCGGATAAGTCCCCTGTTGCAGTGAGTATTTAAAGATATTCACCAATGGATAAATGATGTGGTGGAGAATTTTCATGAGCATTTCATTGCCTATATTATCTACGCCCCTAGCCCTGGTCTTGATGCGTTTTATTGAGTCAATCACTTCTTGCGGTGTGACGTGACTGAAGTAAAATTGATCTCTTTGTAGATGAACAATGCACGATAGTGACCTTACTGTCCTTCGAAATAGTCCCCTCCCATAACTATGCACTGCTGAGATCGGCGATACATGTCCTGGAAACTTTGCAAGAAGGCTGCCTTTGGGTTGGTGTTCAAAAGCCTCGTCACGTTTTGGTGGATGTCAGGAATATCGTCAAATCTCTTTCCTTTCAAAGCGAGTTTGATGCGTGACCTTTCGGCTCTGGCTTTCTCCGACGAGGGATCCCTGAGAGCGCCATTCCATGCTTTGTCGTTTCTTTTAAGGGTCGTACATGAGACACTAAGTTTCATCCTCAGTGACAATACAGTTCAAGAAATTTGGTGTCGCATCCGCCGTTTCGACAAAATTCTGTGAAGCCTCTAAACGTGCCTGCTTCTGATCGTCAGTCAAGTTATGCGGCACAAGACGAGAACACGTTTCCCTCTTCCCTAACTTCTGGGTAACGATTTATCACTCGGATTCACGGTTAATCTGCAGTTCATCCGCTATCATGTGCACAGTTAATCGTCAATCGTTCTTGATTAATGTCCTCACCTTCTCAATGTTTTCATCACTGACGGCGGTCACTGGTCTTCCGCTAGGGGGTTTGTCCGAAACACTTCGCCGGCCTCCTCGAAAACGGGCAAACCACTCGTACACATACTTCAAGGACAGTGTTTGATCTTCATAAACACGTACGAACATCGCATGCGTTTCTTTCGGTGCCTTGCCAAGCTTAAAACAAAACTGCACATTGATCTCTTGGTAGTTCATGTTCCTATTCGCAGTTCATAACCAATGCACTAAACACGCACTTGTGTCAAACAGGCCTTACACGACACACACACGATGCTGAACTGAACAACGTTGGGAGCAGGAGGCCAAAACCTGCTGCTACGCAGATGCAGCGTTGCTTGTCGCCAATGTTGCCAAATCGGCCGTTCTGAGTTCATTCTTCCAACTTTATTGTCGCAGGTGATAAGACAGTAGCTTTTCTCACAGTGAAGCTAGTTGAGAGAACAGTGGCTGGCTGTATGTCGATGAGTAAAGTTGTGATTTTTTCGCCAATATCAAGTGGAGGTCCGTGTTTCTATTCCCGGTATTAAAAGCCGTGCTTGGCTTATTCCTGCCATATTCTTCTTTCCGGTATTTTTCCAGTTTTATAGAAGAATAACTGTAGTGCCCTGCGATACGTTTTCAAGTGTTTAATTTTAGGATTTGTTTTACCTGTTTGATGTGAAGTGATTTCTTTATTGCCAAGGTGATTTACAAACTCTTTTGAAGATGTACAGTTACTAGTTTAGCATAGAGTATCGAAGAGGAAGTGCCAAGTGACCCTTGTTTTATCTTCAGTAAATTTCCCTAAATCAACAAAACCATTCACTTGCAACGATTCCGAGTTAAAGCGAATTTCTTCTCGTAACTTTACCTCATCAAATATCAACATCCTTAAGCGTTCATATTCCTTCTTTTCATTTAAAAAATCTGCTATGGCAGCGGTTGCATGCTCATTTATGCCGTACGAACATTTTAGGCCCTTCACCAGATTCCTCAGTGGGATTCATAAGGCAAAGGCAATAAGTAATGATTTAAACAGTGCCGATAACCCTTGGGAGACTTTCCTTTTAAAAAAAGTGCATCAAGAAGAAATTCATCACTATAACTCATTCCTTTCTTAATTTTCGCTTGTTATTTCTTTAACATTGTATCGACTATAATTTTTCCGTTCTCTTTTTGTGCTGAGAGAACCGAATTGCTTTGACTGAGTGAAATTTCTCTTTGATTTTATATCAGAAATTCTTTTTTCAAGCAAACGTATCGTAGCTTTAGCGACAATGAGTTGATTCTGCGTTGTAATGAAATTACGTTTCTGATTCATCAATCTACTCTTTAATAGCGCAATTGTTTTCCTAGCATCTGCGACATTAGAGCTATCTTCAACTGCTGAGCCTACAGGTTGATCACTATCACTGATATTTACGATCTGTTCAGGGCTTTTATTAGAGAAATCTCTTCGCTAGGGTTGCCTATTCGTGGGGGAGTTGTGTTTCTTAACTGCCTTAGAAATATACTTGAGTAGATTAGGAAATATGTAAGGAACTGCTTCTGGTTTTAATTTACAGCGCTGTCTTGGTATCTCCACTCTTTCACCATTCACCGTAAACGAGTCTACTTTTACTAGTAAGTCATCGCAAAAATGAATGTCACAAACGAAACAGTTGTGAGTTAATTTTCGGTCTTTTCTATGGATAGCCTTCTCCCATTTCAGTAAAACACCACTCTCTTTAGGGGGCCTAAAGAAATGCCTACCTGAAGACGATCGGTCATATCCAGATCTGCAGCCGGGTACAAAACACGAGGGCATGATATAGTAGTTTCCTCCCGCACTGATATACGTTGCCTTATAGCACAATAGCGACAAAGACCGAGGTATTTATACCATAACACTTCTCACACCGCTCAATCGTGAACACGCTAATAATGCAAACTGTCAAAACATCTCTGACGGCGACAAAATGAACAATAAAAATTACTACAACTGAAGGCGAATATAACGCGGGCTAATGGCCAAGGGTCTCTGTTGACATCACAACCGCCTGTGCTGCCACCAAGCGGGTGTCCCAATAACCTCTTAAGCTCTCTAACGGGCGAACGGAGAAGATGTCGCACTTCCTCTTCGATACGCTATGATTTTAGTTTCGGCTTAAGCGTTGTGCTTGCTATAGCTCAGATTGTCTTCGAAGTAGGTGAACCTATCAAATAAATGATGAAAGTAAGTTATAATACGTCACGCTGTAGATTCCAGATATCACTGACACCAATCAGTGCAGTGATTGTGGATTCAACACCTATGTCGACCACTTTAAACAATGTCTCTTTCACCCCTTCTGAACACTCATGCCGATGTAGGCTGAACTTGAACTAGCGGCATCCAAAGTGTAACCCCCTTCGGGGGTGGTAGGGGTTGTTTGGAATTGCTCGAGTAGTTTAAGGGTACATGTGCAGTACACATCCTGTTGGATACTCATCTTGACGGTAATGGAGGGATATCGTCTCTGCTGCTGTTTTCTGTGTAAATGTATTAAGACCAAAAAATACACCCAGCCTCCAACACAAAGGAATTAAACATTCACAGTATACCGGCGGGAATCGCACCCGTGGGCCAGTTCGCTGATCACTCAGCCAAGGAGTCAAACAGATTCCTGCTACCAAAATGCCCTTAAAATTAGAGACTCGCGAATTCAGAGTAAGGCAGGTGATCAGGCAGAGAACAAGAATGATGGCCAAAATAACACAATGAAAGAAAAGGACAATAACGGGGAAACTGTGAGATAATGAGTTGGGGCTAGCAGTTAAGAAGTTTTTGTGCTGTTATCCAACAGGGTTGCTGTAAAACCTAGTTGGACAGTGAGTCTCTCACATCAGTCGGCCGACAGCCCGCACTCCACAGTTCAGGTCCGAGCTTAGAACGTCGCTCCAACTGTTCTCGAGTAGTGAAGTGTTACTTCGGGGTATAATTCTCATAATGCCTCCACATGTGTACACGTTAAGGGAAATTGTATGTATGTGAAAACAGGGAAGTCGTTAGGTGATTTGTAACACAGGCGTGCGCCCTCCACGTAGAGAGACCGTGAGGAAACTCGTAAAATAATTGAGAGGAACTGCTTCTTTATAAGAAGCGAAGCGTGTACTTAACAAGGAAAAAGTAAATGAAATCGCAGAAAGATTAGACATGCGCCTACAAAATTCCTAAGATGAGTTGGACAAGAAGCCAGTGTTTCGAAGAGCTCAGCTTGGCGGGCTACGGAATTGTTAAAATTGAAAGAACTTGTGAGTCGGAGGTGTGAGGTTATTTTCTTAATTACTAATTACTAATTTTCTTAATTCTGTATTGTTAATTTTAATTGTTATCTCACGTCATGCAGGGATAAAGTGCTGTCCTTGTAACCAGCTGGGCGCGCCTGCCGGCCGAGTCCCTGCTCTCGTGGAACAACGGAACTGTAAAATATATATATATATTTTTTTTGCTTTACGTCGCACCGACACAAATATGTCTTATGGCGACGATGGGGTAGGGAAGGCCTAGGAATTGGAAGGAAGCGGCCGTGGCCTCAATTAAGGTACAGCCCCGGCATTTGCCTGGTGTGAAAATGGGAAACCACGGAAAACCATCTTCAGGGCTGCCGACAGTGGGACTCGAACCCACTATCTTCCGATTACTGGATACTGGCCGCACTTAAGCGACTGCAGCTATCGAGTTCGGTAAAATAGAAGTTTAAATATTAAAAAAACGGTTATGTTGTTCTAAATACCACCATACTTATTAATAAACCCCCAGTAGGTGAGTTGTGGTGCAATGGACCCACATTTCGTAATTGGTGACTAAAAGCGGTACCAAGGGCTTTAATCCCGGGAAAGTGGTTAGTAACCTCAGTTCCCCTAGCTGAGTCTAGTTTTCTTCCCACTTACTTGAGCCAGGATCCTCACCTCCATCTTTCCTATCTGCCCTCTTTTGATCTACTCGCATTCTCTTCCGCCCCTGACGGCATTAAGTTCGCGAGGTCAAGGCAGTCTATCGAGTTCACGTTCTTCATGACCCTTGTCTTCCTTTAGCCGATATCTTCATTCTTCGAAGTGTCTTTTTGCTATTTGCTGTTTGCTTTACGTCGCATCGACACAGATAAGTCTTATGGCGACGATGGGAGAGGAAGGGCCTAGGAGTGGGTAGGAAGCGGCCGTGGCCTTGATTAAGGTACAGCCCAAGCAGTTGCCTGGTGTGAAAATGGGAAACCATCTTCAGGGCTGCCGACAGTCGGGTTTGAACCCACTATCTTCTGAATACTGGATACTGGCCGCAGGTAAGCGACTGCAGCTATCGAGCTCGGTCTTCGAAGTGTCGGACGTCCTCCCCACCACCAGCACCTTGCAGTAACTTTTTACCACAGGCAGGACATACAGTTCATTCTCACTCACGACTGCCCTTCAAAGCGATTAAGACGCATTACAAGGCAAGGTACACAAACCGCTGCCAACTTTCGAAATAGGATTTGAATTAGATGCCTAAGTATAGAAAGATGCAAAGTGCCCAAATCATGAAAAATATGATAAGTGGTTTGGAAAGTGCAGGATACAGAGGAGGATTACATGCCCGGTGAGAATTCCAAGCGGTTATAAATGCCGCCGCTAGATGGCAAAAGTGCTAAGTTACCTGATCATTTCTGAGCATGGCCGACTTGATGCGTCGCTCTAACTAGCTCCTTGGAGCGCAGCGAGGGATCCAGTCGGCCGTGTTCTGAGTCAAAGAGTTAGTAAATAATACATTGGCGCTGCAGTCGCGTGCGAAGTTGAACGAGCGCGCTGTTTGGCAAAAGCTGGATTGTTTGGCACTGTCACTACTGGAGCTTCCCGATAAATTGAATTCTTATACTTCTCTTAAAGAAAATGTCAGTTTCCTGGGCAGCTTATGGCTGCACAGCGAGGTTCATTAAGGGCAACGGCGTATCATTTCACAGGGATATTTATTTTAAATTAATTTTCGCGCGAATAAAATAATAATTTGTGTGACACTTATCGTCTTGTGGATTGGTATACTTGCGCTGACTTCGCAGTTTCTTTCCTTGTCGGGGTGAATTAATTTCTTTGGACTTCACCATGAAGACTGAAATTAATGTTTTAGGAAATATAAGGATAGATTCTTTCATGAATGGCCATGTCTTTGAAAGTGAATATCCAGAAAATCCAGTGAAAGAGTATACGAATATAGGTCTATGTAAACATCGCGTTGACATCATATATCCATGATCCCTATGTTCGAAGTAGGTTAACAAAGACAATGCTTTTATTAAACAATAGGTTGATACAATGTTACTCTTCGGTATAATCAGAAAGTAATGTTGATTTCTCAACATATTTCTTACAGCGCTGATTGTACTGTCCGGTATAATTAATTGGCTCCTCACGGCCATGATTACTCAGTGTTTAGAGGTTAACCTGATGTACAGTATTTCTTTTCCTTTCTTGTAATGCCTCTGATGTGCATGATACCGAGCGAGTGGTCGCGTAGCTGTGAACTTGTATTCGGGAGATATTGGGTTCGGACTCCACTGTCGGTAGCCCTGAGGATGCTTTTCCGTGGTTTCCCACTTTTGCATAAGGCCACGACTGTTTCCTTCCACTCATAGCCCTTTCATATCACATCGTCTCCATGAGACCTATCTATGCCGGCGACGTAAAGCAAATTGTGAAGTTTTCCAGTCCTCACTCTCACTTTCCATTAAAGGAAGTCATTTTACAACTTAAAATCTTAAAGCAAATCAAACATTTCACGAAGAGCTAAATAAAACTCCAAAACAGACTGAAACCTCAAACGAGTGTCTTATTTCCATTTGTAATCACGTTTAGGAAACAGTGATGACGATGATGATGATGATAATTCATAACAGGAATAATATTAATGTTATTGGCTTAAGTCCCACTAATTACTTTTACGGTTTTCGGAGACGCCGAGGTGCCGAAATTTTGTCCCATGGGGTTTCCTTTACTTACCGGCAAATTTCCGGCACGGGGCTGACATATTTGAGCACCAAATATCACCGGACTGAGCTAGGATAGAACCTGCCAACTTCGAATCAGAAAGCCAGCGTCTTAACCGGCGATGGCAATATTTTGTCTACTTTACTCCAAAATCTCGCCAACGCTCTTAGGCCAAAAACTCGCTTATTCGCTTCGTACGAGACAGACTTTTTTGTTCGTTGAGCTCAATTATGCCGATGCCCTGTCCATTTATTATATTTACACAAAATATAGCGAAATATACGTATCACAATTCTAAAAATATGTTGTTAGAAGACTTAACACAAAGAGTAAATTTATTACATTGACTTAATTGCAATTGAAGACCGTCCTCTCTTATCAAGCATTAATTTGCCCTGTATTTCTTCTCTTTGGACTTGCTTTCTACTGGAGAGAAACGTCGCAAGTATACTAAGAATGTTTGCATGTAAGAGTTTTAAAACGATAATTGTGTGCATTGAGGAATTAGATTCAATGTTATCTGATGGAATGTTTCTGGCATGTTTTCCTTTCCTTGAGGATTTCCATCTTACGGACTCTTTGTCAGTGTAACATTCTTTTACTGTTACACTTTGTACATCTGATAAATCGTACGTGATGAAATCGACGAAAAAAGGAGAATTTAAAGGCCATGATCCCTTACGTGAAAAGGAATACCATGCAATAATTTGATGGCACTTAGCACCTTTCATAAATGTCTAAGTTTGAATTTCCTTCAGCACCAAAATATTCCATCTTTCATGAAACTGCCAGTAATGTATGATAAGTAACTCTCATTTGTAACCTTGACACTTTTGAAGAATACGTAAATAAAACACTGTGCTACAGATAGTTTTTTAAAAATAATTTCCATTCATAAATATGGCACTTTGCACCTTTCTACACTTAAGTATCAAGCAAATGAATCCTTGAAATAAAAGCATATAACATTATTTTGTTTCAACAGGGAACAAATAAGATGTGGACTTTACCTGTGAAAGGGAACTCTCCAGCATGGAGGTGGTAATGATGTTGATAGTGGTTACAAATTTTTGAAATGGAAGGGAGTGCTACTGACCAATCATCCTCTATTAGCACTGATTAGAGGGAAAGATGAAGAGATCCGAAACTTCGGAACATGAAGTCAAGGCCACGAATGGCGTGAAAATAAAAGAGTCCCTAGACATCGGGGACTCTATTCCGCCAGGATCGGAAAAGAACAAGAATGGACCAAGAGAGATCGGATGGGCACTCGTAAGTGGAAGCAATGGCAGGACTCAGCTAAGGGCCCCGCGGACAACAGCTCACGCTCCAAAGTTAACAGCACCTCTTAGCCATCTCTCATGATGGGCAGGGGATGCCGTGGAAGTTATTCTACCGTACCCACCCACAGGGGGTTCCCCGAGGGAGGTGAGATGGGAAATTTAAAAGCAAGGAGCCGGCACAAGTGACCGAATGATCAGCGACCCCATATCCCAAGATGAGTCAGCCTCGATTTCCGCTCTTAAAATCAGGCAGCGGGTACGTATTCTGTAAGGGAACATGGAGTTTCGAAGTGACTGTCCCCGCTGGAAGGTCCTCAAGATCTGAGGACTACTTTGTAGTATCATAAGAATTTTTTTTTCCTGATCGCTTGTTTCCCTCGAGAAATAACAGTATTCTCCTCTTTAGCAGTATTGCAGGAAGTCCTACAAAACTGCAGGAATCATCTGTTATAAGTGAGAAAGCAGTTTGGAGCGCTCATCTTTAAGGAAGTGGAGTGTTTGCTGTCTGGAATTGAGTTTACCTTCTCGATTTTCCTTTAAGCGTCCCCTCCATGCCTTTCTGTCAGAACAGAGATTTGAGTCACGTGAAGAAGTTGGTTTCTGCAATCGGAAGTCTTCAGCTAGTTCAATCAGATGGGCTATTGTTGGGGAATCATCATTTTAGGTCTTTCAGGAAATGAGACTTCATAGCATGTGTCAGCAAAGTTCCCTGATGCTTGATGTAATCTCAGTAATGTATGACGTGCATATTCCTCCTCCGCGAGCTTTTACAGCTCTAATCGATAAAAGAACTAGGGACGGTCCGACATACTAAATTACCGACATTTCATTTAATATCGACACTTAATAGAGGAACCAATATGCCGACATCACATCGATATCTCTTAATAATATATGATGTTTTTCTTGCAAAATACAATAATCCCGTCTGTTAGATCATCAGCTTAGAGGCTGGCTGAATCCTCAAATAGCAGGAGGAAATCCCCGAAAGCCATGGGCGGTGCCAAACTTAGACAAGATGTGGAGTGAGGTGGTTTGCCGTTGCTTTCTTCACTGTGCCACAAAGTGCTATTGCAACACATCTGACTCTATTAACAAGCTCTTCAGAACAAGCAGAGGTAATGGTCGTTAACGTGCGTTAATGTGGGTTGATGGCAGTTCCAAAAACAAAAGATTTATCAGATGTGAAAAATGACGATCAAATTTTTGTTGTATTTCCACTGAATTGCCATGTTTAAATCACTGTTTAGCCTGTGCCACCTGCACAGTGGAACCATTTCCACCTTTCACGAGAAACCAACAACGCAGAAACATTAGATGAAATGAATAATTTAAGAGTCCGTCTGTGTGGTGTAGTGTTTAATGTGATTCGCTGCCACCCCGGAGGCTCGGGTTCTATTCCCGATTCAGCCGCGAAATTCGAAAGTGGTACAATGACAGGAAAGAGGCCCACTATGCCTCGGGAGGTCAATTGAGTAGAGGGGTTCAATTCCCAGCTCAGCCGTCCTCGAAGTGGTTTTCCGTGCTTTTTTACTTCTCCAGGCAAACGCCGGGATGGTATCTAACTTAAGGCCACGGCCATTTCCTTCCCTCTTCATTGCCTATCCCCCCCAACCTTCCCATCCCCGAACAAGACTGTTATTCAGCATAGGAGGTGAGGCCACTTCGGATATATACTGGTCCTCCTCCCCATTTGTATCCCAGACCAAATGCCTCACGATCCACGACACTGCCCTTGAGCGATAGAGGTGGGGGAGGGGAAACCAACACAGGATGGTAAAGAGATCAAATAAATAGAAAAGGAGTAAGATTTGCTGGTATATTAAAAAGGTCTGCAACATTGGTAGTGGTGATTAATGTACAACTACGCAACGTTAACATTAATCAGAGAGAAGAAATGGAATTTGTCCGACATTTCGAAAAGTGAAGGCATCGGCCAATGAAAGACAAGGCCCACGAAGGGCGTGAAAATGAAAGACTCGCTAGCCCTTTTTACCTCATACCGCAGGGATCGGTCAAGAACTAGAGTTGACCAAGGAAGGTAGGAGAGGATAAATGGAAGTGAGGAGCCTGACACAACTAGAAGCAATGCCAGGACTCAGCTTAGGACCCCATGGTTTCCAACTCATGCTACCAAGTTCAGAGCATCTCGGGTCCCTTTTAGCTATTCCTTAAGACAGGCAGGGGATACCAACATGGGGATTTTCGATATCAGTAGCGATAGTACAAAAAGTCGAAACTGAAATGCCGAATATCGACAGAAAATTATCGATATTTACTCGTATCTTTAATATTGCAGTATCTCCACGAAGCACTCATCTGCTGTAATTTAAACATTTCCCTCCGACTGTGCTCTTTGTTTTGCTGTAGGGCCTACTTGTGATGTGTTTTTGAAATATTTTGAATTTTAAAATTCCAATGGCAGGTTGATGAATGGAATATTTAAAACACGAGACTCATGAATTTGTGCGTGCTTCTCTTGAACTATGACAGCTTCGCCATGTGATTCGAATAATGTACTGATGTATTTGTTTATGAAGTGAATACGAATTGCTGATCAGAAACCGCACTCCGCCCTGCAACGTAAACTGTTCAGTTCAGTGCAGGTACGGTGGTAAAATTAACTTTCACAAATACTAATTCGATAGGTAACTTTAATTTGGTGGTGTAACAGAACTGCTCCACTTATTTATGCAGGCGATCTGAAATCATACAGTCGTATTTGAACAACAGAGGACTGCCATCTTCTACAGTGTGGTATATATAACATATATAACATCTGCGGATGGAGGATTTCTAAATAGTAACCCTTTCTTTCTCAAGAGCCAAAGTGCTGGTCACTTTCAGTTACTCGGTGCTAAGAGAGAACTTCAAGAAAGTCATAGAATACCCAATCTCTTGTTCATGATCATCATCATGAACACAATTCATTATCATTTGTAGGTAATGCTGTATTTAACATTTTCAAAGTATACTGTAATTGGTCACAGTTGTACGCTATTCATTAAAATTAAAATAAACCATCATATGTTGGTTCTAGGGAATTTATTGAGGAGAAACATTTTCGTCGCGCTGAAAATACATCACTCTTTATAAACTGGTAGTTGGCAGTACAGCACCGATAAGGGCTGTCGTGCCTTGGGTTTGATTTTGTTTTTCCTTCCTTTGGAATGAATCCGTATCGATTAATAGGCATAATAAATAATTAATCTCTAAAATCAGCTCCGTGCTACTTGACGATGCTATTTACAAAGTATGCCGGAAAGAAACCGATACAAAAAAGAAAGACATTGTCATTTATAAAATGAATAGAAAAAATAATAATTTTCCTAAACGTAAGGTTATCTATGGGATAAATTACGAATTTTCTTACTGGTTCTCATACAAATTGTTATTCAGAATGAGTACTGATCGTTAGATCAATGAATCAGATAAACACCACAGATCTACATTTGTACTGTCACTCACGTGTCATACATCCTGTCCCTTGTTTGCTTCGTAGTTTCTTCAATGACTGGGCGAGTTGGCCGTGCGCTTAGGGGTGCGCAGCTATGAGCTAGCATCCGGGAGAAGGTGGGTTTGAACCCCACTGTCGGCAGCCCTGAAGGTGGTTTTCGGTGGTTTCCCATTTTTCACAGCAGACAAATATTGGGACTGTACCTGAATTAAGGCCAAGACCGCATCCTTCCCACTTGTAACCATTTCGTGTCCCGTCGTCCGTGTCGGTGCGACATAAAGCAACTAGTAAAACAAAAGGAAAAATCTTCAATGATACGAAAGATGTTAGAAATTTATCAAACATGTCCCTCGGTAAATTATTCTATTTTCTAATTCAACTTCCTATAAACGAACATTTGTCCCAATTTGTCCTCTTGAACCGCAACTTAACCTTCATATTCAGAGTCGATGGATTTTTTGAGCCATTTGAAAACCGCACTATGTTTGCCGGGTATGACCCCAGTATGTTGAACACTATACCGCTGTCAGTATTATTTAAATCCCCGATAATTTTCGGTTAAAGTTAAACAGTCAAGTTCGAGCGGTTACCAAGTATGAATGTAATATCGCTGCCAGATTTGAAGATGAACTGCTGTATCTGGAAGGGAATGGAAATGAAGGTGAAGGGGCGATCGTTTTGAACAGCTTAGAGATAAAAAAAATGTTGAAAGGTTTCCTTAATCAAAACAGTGTCATTTCCTCCGGAGTCGATACAAAATAACCTACGATCTATGGAAGAAGGCTGAAAGCAACCTAATGGCTTCCTATGAAAAGGTTAGGGAAAGATATGATCGTGGACGGAAGCCAACCAATTTAAAAGTCGGAGATCAGGTCACTGTAAAAAATGTTGTTCCTGCGGGCAAGCTTGCCCCTAGATTCCATGGGCCGTGCTTTATTATGGATTTTATAACACCGGTTACATCCCCAGCCACGGAGGGGATATTTCGAGTTCACCTTTCTCAGGTGAAACCTGTGTAAATTCAGGGTTGTTTTATATTTTATACAGTTGGTCCAGGTCACCTGCCAGAGGGTAAGAGAAGCAGAGGATGGTGAGACTCAGCTAGCAGAGCCACACTCTCTAGTTGGGAACCTACGCTCCCCAAGTTAGTCACTACTTACGACAGGCGTGGGACACAACCCCCACGAACACTGGGTCCAAGTCACACACCGGAGGGTAAGAGAAGCAGAGGATGGTGAGCCTCAACCAGGAGGACTACACTCTTAAGTTGGGATCCTATGCTCCCCAAGTTAGTCACCTCTTACGACAGGCGGTGGATACCTCCCACACCAGCAGTTGGTCCAAGTTACACACCAGAGGGTAAGAGATGCAGAAGATGGTGAAACTCAACAAGGAGAACCACAAATTCCGTAGGAGAGACCCTATGGTCCCCAAGAAAGTCACTTCTTACGACAGGCGGTGGATACCTCCCCCACCAACAGTCGGTCTAGGTCACCTAACTGAAGGTACGAGAAGTAGAGGATGGCGAGACTCAACTAGGAGAACCAATCTCCCAATGTGGGATCGTGTGGTCCCAAAGTTAGTCACTTTTAGGACAGGTGGGGGCACGACCCCCACGCACACTGGGTCCAGGTCACCTATCATAGGTAAGAGAAGCAGAGGATGGTGGGACATAGCTAGGAGAACCACACTCCGTAGTTGAGATCCTACGGTCCCCAAGTTAATCATCTCTTACGACAGGTGAGTTATACCTCCCCCACGCACATTGGGTCCGGGTCACCTATCAGAGGAGAAGCAGAGGATGGTGAGTCTCAGCCGGCAGAACCACAATCCCAACTTGAGGTGCTATGGTCCCCAAGCTAGTCGCGTTGTACGACAGGCAGGTGATACCTTCTCCATCAACAGTTGGTCCAGATCACTTAACTGGATTAAGAGAAGCAGAAGATGGCGAGACTCAACTAGGAGAACCAATCTCCCAATGTGGAATCGTGTGGTCCCCAAGTTAGTCACTTTTAGGAAGGGTGGGGGATACCTCCCACACGCATTCTGGGTCCAGGTCTTCTACCTGAGAGTAGGAGAAGCAGAGGATGGTGAGACTCAACTAGGATAATAACACTCCCAAGTCGAGATCTTACGGTCCCCAAGTTAGTCACCTCTTACGAAGGGCGGGAGATACAACCCCCACGCACAATAGATCCAGATCACCTACCAGAGGGTAAGAGAAGAACAGGATTGTGTGACTCAGCAAGGAGAACCACACTTCCAAACTGAGATCCTACGGACCCCAAGTTAATCACCTTTTACGACAGGTGGGGGATACCACCCACACGCACACTGTGTCCTGGTCACCTACCAGAGGGTAAGAGAAGCAGAGGATCGTTAGCCTCAACCAGAAGAACTACACTCTCAATTATTTATTTATTTATTTATTTATTTATTTATTTATTTATTTATTTATTTATTTATTTATTTATTTACTCATTTTAGCAGTGGTGAAGGTAGGGCCCGTGGCCCTCACTTACACTTAACCACATAATTAATCCACTGATAATATATATATAAAAGAAATGTACTATTATATCTTAAAATCAAAGATAAGTTATAAATTACAGATTTTGAGAACATATAATGAAGAAATAAAGCACAGTTCAACAAATAAAATCGAATAAAATTTGGAGCATATAGATAATGAGAAAGAGACAAAGTCATAATGAAAAGTAAGATACAAACTTAAAAAAGTTAGCATTTCATAAAGAGAACACAATAAGTAATAAAGTAAATGGAATTATAAGTATGGGAATAAAAGTGTTCTACGTACATGAGTAAGGAACTAAATATTATGTAAATTACGCTATAATAATAATAATAATAATAATAATAATAATAATAATAATAATAATAATAATAATAATAATAATAATAATAATAATAATAATAATAATAATAATAATAATCACACAACCTATCATACGTCGTCATACACACGAAACAATCAGCGGTATTCAACAGGTAATCTCTACATGCAGTCTTAAATTTCGATATTGAGTTTGAGTTTTTGACAGCAGCTGGGAGTGAATTCCAAAGTCGTAACTCAGCCACAACGAAGGATCTGTTATACTGTATGTTGAAGAGTGGTTGACGGCAATAGCGAGGGAAGTGTGTTACAATTATGGAATGAGGATAATAAATGGAATTTTGAAGAGATGCATTTGGGTAGATTTTCCTTCTGAGTTCGATATATCAACGTAAGTACGTGGAATTTCCGTCGCCTCTCGGGTTTCAACAGGAAAGAAATGTGTAGGTAGGGTTTATGTGAGCATCGTAACTCAAGTTAAAAACAAATCGAAGACCAGAGTTCAATGTTCGTTGAAGTTTCATAGTTTGTTCACGGGTTGCATCAATGAGGACAATGTCGCAGTAGTGAAGTATTGGTAGTATCAAAGTCTGGAGTAGTTTTATCTTTACGTCTTGTGGCAAAATGTCCTTATGTCGTTTCAGAGGGTGTAGCGCCGCGTATTTCTTACGTGTGCAGACCAGTCAAGAGTTTCAGTCAGGGTCATACCTAGGTTCTTCACTTCCGTACTGAACGGGAGGAATAGTATAATTTATACATGATGTTTAATAATTTCTGAGAACCGATAATAATTGTTGGCGGTTTTTTGGGGGTTGAGGAGGTGAGAGTTTTCACTGGCGTACACACTGGGTTGTTCAAGGTCAAAATTAATATCTCTTATTGCATTCGATATATTATTTATATTAACGTGGCAGTAAATTTGGAGGTCGTCGGCAAAGAGTGATATCTATTAACATATACTTTATTTTAGAGGAGATGTCATTTATATAGAGAACAAACAAAAGGGGACCAAGAACAGAACCTTGGGGGTTCCTGCCTTCCGGAGTCGCCATTGAGAAGCAGTATCCTGTACTGTAACACGTTGCATACGATCTGTAAGACATGCGGTGAAAAAATTTAAAGCAACATTACCGAAAAACGATTTGAGCTTCATCAGCAATGTCTGGATGTTTATCGTGTCAAAAGCACTGCTGAAGTCAAGGAGTGTGTGTGAGTATTGTCACTTGTCTTTCGTCCATTGCTTGTCTGATGTCCTCGGTCACTTTGAGTAAGGCAGTGGCTGCGCTATGACCCTTCTTGAAGCCAGATTGCAGGGGGTCAAGAAGAGAGTGAGCCTGAAGGTATTCCAATATTTGCGCATGCACCAACCGTTCTAACACTTTGCAGAGAGCAGAATGTATCGAAATGGGACGGTAATCAGTTTCGAACCTGGGTTTTTAGGAAGTGGAATTACATTGACGTACTTCCAAATTGTCGGTAATGTGCCGTTTTTGAGACAGTAATTAAAAATATGGGTGGGAATGGGTAGAATAGCGCCAATAATATTATGCATGAAAGTAATAGGAATTTCATCGACACCGCTTGCTTTGGATTTAATAGAAAACAAGACTTTCTTAACTTCATTAGTGCTGACGATACGAAAGGCAAATCAGGGGCGATTTTGTGGGACAGGTGCTGGGGCGTTATTTACGTGTGGTCTGTTAAGCGGATTAGACTGAGCTCTCTCTTCCGTGAAATAATCATTTAAATCGTCGAGTGGAATGTCAGATACCTGAAGCTGTTCATGTGTTTTTCCTATGCCCATGGCTCGGAGATGCCTCCAGGCACTAGCCGTATTTAGGTTACTTACTGATTCGCGAACATATTTAAATTTAAGATTACGGATGATTTGTTTAGTTTTATTCCTAATTATTCTATGCTATTCTTAGTCATTTGGGTCCTGAGTACGTTTGTAATGTCGGTAATGAGCATCACGTTGAGACATCATACTTTTAACTGCAGGGGTTAGCCATGGATTAAGTTTGTGGGATATTCTAATCTGTCTTTTCGGTGCATTTTTGTTGTGTAGATTGTGTATTAACGAATTAAATGTATTTATTTTTTCATCAATGTCTGTCAGATTTAAAATGCTATTCCATTGAAAATTGTAGGCATCGTGTCTTAATTCATAAATGTCGATATCTTTCATATTCCTGCACGTTATATACCTAGGTTTATATTTTGGAACGCGAAGTGAGTACGCAAGAACTATAAGATCATGGGAGGACACGGCAGGTACTGAAATTTGTCCGTGAGTTACCACTTTTTGAGGGTTGTTTGTTACTTTGAGATTTATCGTAAGTGGATTTGTATTGAAGTCGCCTAATATAATGATGGGCTGGTAGCAAGTTACGTAGGTGCGTTTCAAACTCGGTCAAGTAAGATACTTTAGGTGGTCAGTAAACCACTCCAATAAGTATTTTCTGTCCACTAGCAACTACTTCAACGAATATAAACTCCGTCCTCGGAAATTTACCGGTCGATGAGGTACAAATGACACGGCTCTTCAGGTCATCTCTACAGTAGAGAACAATACCTCCACCCCTCTTATTTGTACGATCATGGCGGTAGAGATTATAGACGTCAAGACGAACCATGTTGTTTGGAATTGATGGCGATAATCAGCTTCCACTAATACCTATCAAATGGACGTCAATCAAATTTCGTCAATGTGTGAGGGCAAGCTTAGGCTGTTCAAGTGACAACACTGGAGAGTATGAGAATATAGTGAAAGTTCTTGTTTCAAAAGGTTACCGGCATCTATGTTCTGTGAAGGAGTAAGGGGTGTGCTATTCTTAGGCCGGTATTCATAGTCAGCTACTTATTTCTCTAATAAGAACGACTTAACAAAGCTGTACTTATTCGTGAAGTCGACTTAAACGTTTCTCGTATTCATAGTCCTTGGTCAAGTTCTACTTTATTAAGCTGGACTTGATAAAGCGTTACTTATTATGCAGACGCTCTGCACAATTAAGTTGAACTTTATAGTATGAGAAATAGTACAGCCATCATCACAACAATTGAATATGCGAGTCATCCTTCATACACGGCCAATTAGATCCACGCTGCGCTCCTTATTCCGAGTTTATTTGTTTATTTATTTGTCTTTTACCTGTTCCTCTGCGACTAAAATTGTAGTTACTTTTTCTTAAATGGATATGAAAAGCAGTCGCAACCATTTTACTTCCGTTGAAAAGGAGGCTTTCAAGGATATTTTATTGAAACATTCTCAAATCATGTATCAATCTAATATAAGCAAGTCGGTCTATAAATATAGCCTATATATAAAGATACAAAAATGAAAATAGACGTGAATTAAACAGACAGTTCCAGGCATCTCAGAAACTTACAACTTACTAGAAAAATCGAAAATT
Organism: Anabrus simplex; assembly: GCF_040414725.1. Classification (NCBI taxonomy): domain Eukaryota; kingdom Metazoa; phylum Arthropoda; class Insecta; order Orthoptera; family Tettigoniidae; genus Anabrus; species Anabrus simplex. The sequence goes on along the minus strand of NC_090269.1, from coordinate 160,876,654 downwards.
CTCAAAATTCCCTGAGGGCTTCAAATTTTGGGCTCAGCATAAAAACGCACTCATATATGCTTACCCAAAGCAATAACGTATAGGTTTAGTGGGCTTAAAAAACTTTCAGAAAATTCCTCATTTTTATCCCCCTTCCCCCCAAATCAAGCTGGCGGCACAATCTGCCAGACGAGCTAGAAAATTGAAATTTGGCGAAGTTATAGGTTTTAGCCTGTAAGCGACGGAAAAATTCCAAGAATTTTTAATTTTTCACTTTTTACTCCCGATTTTTTGTCGTATCTCTCTCCCTTATATGTTAGATGTGGCTGTATTTCTCGATTGTACGTACATTTTGTGATTTTTATAGGTATATTTCATAGTTTGACACACTTATCGGAAAGAGAGAGTAATCGAATTTGGCACGCAAACTGACACGGCCAATGCTGGCCAATACGAGTCAAATTTCATGATTCTAGCTTCCACGTGTATGCGAAAAATAATATAAAGTGTTAAAACGTATCCAAATTTCACCCCGTTCAAAGTTTCTAACTCAATTGAACCCATAAATATGGGAGATACGAGAAAATGTTTGAGGATCAAACATGTAGAACGATAAAAGTGGCGTCTGACGGCTTAAACCGTCTGTCGATATGATGAACCGTTTAGGAGCAGTATATCTAGAAATGAAGGTCTGCACTTACAAACGTGCCCATGTTTATCTGTCATTTATATATAAAAGCAAGTCGGTTTGGAGCGATCTAGAAAGTGTGTGTCATTATTATTAATACTTTACAAATTGATAGTGACTGTCAGCAGGAGGGCGTCTCCTGTTGTTATAAATTCTCCCCACATCTACTTTGACTGACAGTAAGAATGGGATCCACCGAGCTCGACAGCTTCAGTCTCTTAAGTGCGGCCAGTATCCAGTATTCGGGAGATAGTGGGCTCGAACCCCACTCTCGGCAGCCCTGAAGATGGTTTTCCGTGGTTTCCCATTTTCACACCAGACGAATGCTGGGGTTGTACCTCAATTAAGGCCACGGTCGCTTCCTTCCCACTCCTAGCCCTTTCCTATCCCATCGTCGCCGTAAGACCTATCTGTGTCGGTGCGACGTAAAGCAATTTGTAAAAAAAAAAAAAAAAAAAAAAAATGGGGTCCTTCTCCAACTCTTGTATAACTGGCATTAGTAAGAAGGGCCTACCATTTTAATGAATAATTCGCTTCTCAGTTTGACTAGCAGATGGCAAGGGAACATGCAATTTTGTTCAAATCCCCCCTACCCGATTGTGTCTGGCAGTAGACAAGGGTGCCCGCCATTATAAACAATTTTACCCATTAAAATGTGACTGGCATTAGGCAAAGTGGCCTGGTATTGTAATTGAAACTCACCAACTCCAGTGTGACTGACAGTAAGCTGATTGGCATTAGAAAGTGGGGCCTGTCATTATAATGATAACAGCATAACTCAATATTGATTGGCAGTAGGGAAGGTGCCTGCTAGTGTAATGAAAGCTCCTCATTTGTAATGTGTCCGGAAGTAGGAAAAGGGGCCTGCCATTGTAACGAAAACTCCCCAAATCGATTGTAACCGGCAGTAGACAAGGGGGCCTGCCTTTATAGTGAAACTTTCCAACTCGTTTGTGAATGGCAGTAGGCAAGTGAGCCTGCCGTTATCATCACAACTCCACAACTCGTACGGGGTCCTCCCGTGGCCTTTCTTCGATAACGCTAAGAGACATGTTATTTAATAAAATCTCACTCACCGCGTGTACAGTAATTCACGTAAAAATCGTTATACAATGTAAAATACCGTAGCGAAGCACGGGTACATTTACTAGTAGAGAAAAAGAAGACGAACGCGGTATCTACTAAGCAAAAGGAAGATGCTTGGTTAAGTATTGCTGAAGAATTCAATTCAAGTATTATTATACCTAGCACTAATTTGGTTATAATTTATTATAGCGAGATGCTGACAATTGCGGAGGTATGGGCGAATAGGAAATGCTATCACAGGAACCTCTTTTTGAATTCCACTTCACTGTAAAATTCAACATTTTGCAAGTATCGCTTTGGAGCACGGATTTCTTCTAACACTTCCTCAAGATCTTCATCCATTTTATAGGTTAAGATGCGAAATAAGTCAAGGGTCTGCTTGACTTGACGAAGTTCAACTTATTTCATCACATAAGTAACACTTAAATGACTATGAATTCCAATAAGTCCAGCTTCATGAAGTTAGACTTTATGAAGTATATCACTATTAAGTAGGACTTATTTGTGCCAGAATCTGGAATAAAGTCGAGATTTAAGTTCGACTTGAACGTAAGTCTTACTTATTGCGACTATGAATACCGGCCTTAGAGAGGTCATTGTCATGAGGAAATACCGTAGCTACCTGACTAATGGGCATACTTTAACTGAGACCAAAAGAATCTTACCTGGATTTCCTGAAGAAATAGACTACTGACTGGTTAATTCACCTCACACACACACAATCACACACGTAAATATAATAATAATAATAATAATGGTAATAATAATAACAATAGCAACATTTACTGGGCACATCACAATTGTCATATCACTTCGATAATCCACCTAACCACCTCATATGTAAGTTCAGTTCATTAGGTGAGCTAATGTGGAGCTTTTTCCCGTCTTCCAAATGAGCGATAATGCGGCCGTCCTGCGTCGAAACTCGCCGCATACCCCAGAAGTCCCGAGCTTTACGCAGTACTTCTTTCCTTGTGGATGTCAGAGATTCGGTTATTAATAATTTGGTACCTTTAAGAGCTCGCTTGGCACGCCAGATGCGGCCTCTCCCATGGTACCTGAGGAATTTAATGATGATCGGCCTATTACCTGCGGACACCACCTCAGCTGCTGTCCTCTTCATACGGCCGAGTCTATGACATCGATCTATTCTGTCTATAGACAATTCGACATTCAGGCTGTTTTTAACGTACCCAGCGCCACAGCGTACGTGTCCTCGTTGGGGGTCTCACAGACACCATGAAGGAGTAGGCAGTTCCTTCTGCTATATTGCTCTGCCTCGTCAATCCGGATGTCCTGCTGGTCGAGACGTTCCTGTAGATGGCTTACCTCCTTCTTCATTTCACTTAATTCCTCTGAAATTATTTCCCGAAAGTCCTGGAACTCTGAAGCGAGGCCGGTTAGTGTGTCGCCTGGGTTGGCAGCACTGGTCGCACCAGCAGCCATGGCTTCCTCCAAGCGTGCTTGGCAATCTGCCATTCGCTTCTCGAACTTCGAAAGACGTTCATTTACGGCCTTCAGCGTCATAGTACTTCACGGCTATTGAAGTTCACACTTAAATAATGCACTAGCACACCCACGAATATTAAAATAATTATTATCTGGCTGATATGGCAGGTGAACTGCGGAGCACGTTTACTCGCGTTGTGCAGCGCGCGCCATCTTGCTGGATCCTACGGCCCCAAGTTAGTCACCTCTTAGGACATGTGGGGGATACCACCCCCACGCACACTGGATCCAGGTCACCTGCCAGAGGGTAAGAGAATCAGAGGATGGTGAGTCTCAGCTAGGAGAATCACACTCGTAAGTATAGATCCTATGTTCCCCAAGTTAGTCACCTCTTACGACGTCCAGTGTATACAACCCGCATGCACACTGGGTCCAGGTCACCTACCAGAGGTTAAGAGAAGCAGAGGATGGTGAGACTCAACAAGGAGAACCACACTCCCAAGTTGCAATCCTACGGTCCCCAAGTTAGTCACCTCTTATGACAGGCGTGGGACACAACCTGCACGCACACTGGGTCCAGGTCACCTACCAGAGAATAAGAGAAGCAGAGGATGGTGAGACTCAACAAGGAGAACCACACTCCCAAGTTGCAATCCTATGGCCCCCAAGTTAGTCACCTCTCATGACAGGCGTGGGATACCACCTCCACGCATGCTGTGTCCAGGTCACCTACCAGAGAGTAAGAGAAGCAGAGGATGGCGAGGCTCAACTAGGAAAGCCACACTCTCTAGTTGTGATCCTATAGTCTCCAAGTTAACCTCTTACGACAGGCGGGCGTTACACCCCCCCCCCATCCCCCACGCACAGTGTGCCCAGGTCACCTACCAGAAGGTAAGGGAAGCAGAGGATGGTGAGAGTCAGCTTTTAGTGTGTTAAAGGTATGATGTAATGTTGTGCACAGAGTTTTTGCGGACACTGCGGCTTAACGCGTAACAGCTTTAGAGCATTTGTTGAAGATGCATATGCTCATAATTTCGTGTGGCTATTTCTAGCCGAGTGCAGCCCTTGTAAGGCAGACCCTCCGATGAGGGTGGGCGGCATCTGCCATGTGTAGGCAATTGCGTGTTATTGTGGTGGAGGATAGTGTTGTGTGTGGTGTAGGGATGTACGGGACAGCACAAACACCTAGCCCCCGGGCCATTGGAATTAACCAATTAAGGTTAAAATCCCCAACCCGACCGGGAATCGAACCCGGGACCCTCTGGACCGAAGACCAGTACGCTGACCATTCAGCCAACGAGTCGGACAAGATGCATATGCTGATGATGCAATTTGAAACACGGAATGTTTCAGAAAGGATGCCTACTGCAGAAAGCATGAGTATGAGTGATTACACTACAAGAGCAGAACTAGCGAGATTTCTTATTACTGCTGCCACTAGTTGATCAATCTGTTCGCGGCTCAGTTGAAAACAACTTCCATTTTCTCTTGCTGTACACAGTTTCTACCCGTGTAGTAGATAGTGAACGTGTTTTCAGAGCTCTTCAGTGTCATTGGATAGAACCTCTTTCATTATTGTTCAATCGTGATGTAGGCCATAGCTGATTGGTTCACAGTACATTGTCTTTCTGCCGGCAAACCACGTTTTGCCAGAGCCACCAATCACGAGTGAGTTGCGAGACGAGGCGTGAGACAAGACGTCCTCTCTCTCCAAGCACCCGCCATGCCAAGTCAGCAACTTCTTATCCAGTAAAATGCCCCGCCAAGATATTCAACTCCTAAGCCAACTGTAACGCCAAGAAAATAACCTTCTCCTTCCCAACCTACCTCGTCCGAAGCGCTGTAAATGTAATCAAGCGTCACGACTACGAAGCAACATCGGGAGTGGTCATCACTTGGATGGGTGACCCTCCTCTGCAGACTACGTTGGACTACGCTCTACGCAGTACCAACGTTTATCTCTCCAACCGCCCCGCAAGGGGCCAGGTCATATCCTGACCAGTGAAGAGTCAAAATTGCAATCAGCTACACCAACAAAGTGAAGTAATCGAGCTAGCATTCTGAAGAGATAGCACTCAAGGCCCAAAATGAGGTCGAAGGGCTACAATCACTCACTGGTCCTTCGGGACCGATGAGAATAGCTGCTATGGTGGAGAAGCCGTGGTGGGGAACGGGACTATGCAGTGTGATCACCCAAGCGAGTAATCGAGTGAGTGAGTGAGTGGATACGTGAATCGGAAAGCTCAAAGGCAGTGAAGCAACGTTAAATAGTATCTTAGTCTAATAAATTTAGTGGATAGTAATTTCAGTTCAGTTTTAAGGACCCTCGCAGTCCATATTGGGCGAGCTCTGCATGTATCAGCGTGCGGTCGTCTTCACATCTATACAAGGTCTCTACCTGGGTATACATAGGTCTGGTCACGCTCCCAGAATTGTTTGGGGCAGCGGCTTTATTGGGACCAAAGGCCTCCACTTTGCGTTATACGGTGCAGTGACGTTAAGTTACCATGTCGCTCCAAATTGTAGAAGTCATTCATGTAAAGGGACCAGGTTATTTATATTCCAGAAAGATACGAGCAAAATGGGTTCAACATTGCCGACCTGATAAGTGGCAGCCCACAGAACATTCGCAGCTGTGTGAGGTTAGTATGACCTTTGCTAGATAAGAATAAATTAACAACAGGTTCAATTACATTTGCTTTTGTGGTGTAGTGGTTAATGTGATTAGCTGCCACTCCCGGAGGCCAGGATTCGATTCCATTTTCTGCCACGAAATTTGAAAAAAGGTACGAGGACTAGAATTAGGTCCAATCAGCCTCGGGAAGTCAAATGAGTAGAAGGATGTTCGATTCCCGCCTCAGCCATCCTTGAAGTGGTTTTCCGTGGTTTCCTAATTCTTCAGGCAAATGCTGGGTTGGTACTTAACCTAAGAGCACGGCCGCTTCCTTCCTCTTCCTTGTCTATTCTTTCCAAACTTCTCATCCTCAAATAAGGCCCCTTTTCAGCATAGCAGGTAAGGTAGCCTGGGCGAGCTACTGGTCCTCCTTCACTGTTGAATCCCCGACCCAAAGTCTGACGCTAGAGAATACTGCCCTTGAAGCGATAGAGGTGGGATGCCTCGCTGATTTCGACGGGAAAACCAACCCCGGACGGCAAACCGATTAAGAAAGAAACAATAATAATATCGACCACAGATTATTATTATTATTATTATTATTATTATTATTATTATTATTATTATTATTATTATTATTATTATTTCGGGGTTTCCGTGGAGCAGAAAGAGGTGAAACAAGGTCCTGGTGTTGAATGGGTCTAACTACGATATCAAAAATTAATTTAAAACTTTAAATTAATGAACAATAATTTAGTTGGGAAACATAAGAACACAAAAATTCTTTAAATCACTAATTCATCCGTCTTGTACCAGAGACCATGACCACCGTTTCTTGTAGAGACATCTATGGAGAAATGTCCAAACTTCTTGATATACTCCAAAACGAAACAAAATAAACCCAGTCAGATTGGGAAACTTAGAAATGACAAACTTCTCAATTATTTAGTAGTGACATTTTCTGATTAATGTCCCAACTTCATGCAGTAGCAGTTTCACGTTTTGTTTGCTAGATAGATTTCTTTAATACGCTTCTTTTGAATGAGCGGAGTTGAGGTGTACCTCCCTGTACAGACCTCCCTCGGCCCCCAAAGGTCGTTCCTAGGGGTGACACAAAAGAAATTCGACAGAAGAAAAAAAATTTCATTGAAACTTTTGAGGTGAACAGTATTTTTTCTGAAAGTCAATTTTTAGAAAATTTGGTTGGAAATCCACCTTTCAAGTCTTTTGACCATCGTAGAAACCTTGGATATGCCGATTGAGTTTGACGGCAAGACCAGCCGCGCCTGCCGATACCACAGGTGATGTCACCCGGACCCCCCAAGTATCCTCAGATACACCTCTCCCGCTACTATGAGAGGGGTATTCGTAGTGATGGTCTCCGCAGATTAGATGTACATGTGCAGTCCCCAGATGGGTTGGTGGTAGGGTTACCGCATCTCAGCTCTTGCCGGAAGGATGGAGCTCCAGCGCGCCGTCCACCAGGAGTCTTCACAATAGTGGAGTGGGCCCATACCCCACTCCGGTATCGCTCGCTAGATGTTGCGCTACGGCCGCCGACTGCTGAGGTGGTACTGAAACAATAATATCTGGGCGACAGAGATGTTTGCTGGAGCATGCGTGTACAATTTCATTGGATGGAGGCAGAGGGGCGGACGGCATTGATGGATAGAGTGTGTTAGCAATGCGAGGATTAAGGAGACGGGGCTTGGTAATGACCACCAGGTACCGGCTAACCGAAAATTTCCCGGAGGGGAAGGTTTTACAACAATATGATAATTGCTTATTATAATAGGGACAGAAGGCCACGCCATTAACATTACCTAATTTTGGAGTGTGGTTCTCCTAGCTGAGTATCACCATCCTGTTCTTCTCTTACCCTCTGGTAGGTGACCTGGACACAGTGTGCGTGTGGGTGGTATCCCCCACCTGTCGTAAAAGGTGATTAACTTGGGGACCGTAGGATCTCAACTTGGGAGGTTCGTTCTCCTGGTTGTGTCTCAACATCGTCTGCCTCTTTTACCCTCAGTTAAATGACCTTGACCAACTGTGCGTGGGGGTTGTATCCCCTGTCCGTTGTATGCGGTGACTAACTTGGGGACCATAAGAATGGATGAAAACCATAACGGTATAAGTGACATTAAAAAAAAGAATGAGTTAAGTGCAGGATGTAACTCCGGGAGGGTGTATCTTTTCACCAGCAAAGAGATACAAGTTATAGCGGTAATATTCTGCGCTCTAGTGATGGGTGGTATAACTACAAATAGCAAACTTTATATGAGTGTTAAGATGTTTAAATGCCTTTTTCTCTGAATGAACAAAATGCTACTTATACCGTTATGGTTTTCATCCATTCATAGGATCTCAACTAGGGAGTGTGGTTCTCCTAGCTGAGACTGACATTTCTTCCAGTTACTTATGTCAGGCTCCTTTCCTTTTGCCCATCCGACCTCACCTGGTTCACTATTGTTGTCTTCTGATCCGACACTATTAGGTTCCGACACCTACTAAGTCTTTCATTATCACACTCTTCGTGGCCTTTCCCTTTCTTCGGACTATACCTTCATTGTTTGAAGAGTTGGACCTCTTCTATTCTTCCCTCTGATTTGTTTTAACAGAGGATGGTTGCCCAGTTGTACTTCCACCACCTCTTGTCCATTCACCGCACCTCACCCCACATCAGAACTTGTTCAGAGAGTAAACTTAGACTTTATAGCCTTGTTTCCCATACCTTTCTGCTATCTGTTTGCACCAACAATAATTCTCATGGCTTTCGTGCGTGTTACTTCCAACTTACTACGTCCACTAAGCGTACGGCGGAGGTAGTGTAAATATAATGAATGTCGATCTAAAGCTCGTGAAATACGTACGTGTCTGTTAATCTAGGAATTAATCAAATTTTTTATTATTCGTTTAAGTTATTATATTACAGAACACATAATTTGACGTAAAAAGTTTACGTATTTCAAGTATGTATATTACATTGTAATACCGGTTTGTTAGTTTGAAAGATCAAATTTTGTTAACGTTCTAAACTTAGTCTGCGAATGGGGAAAATATATACACTGACTGACAGAGCAAATGCAACACCAAGAAGGAGTGGTCAGAACTTTATGCCAATTGCAGGGTAGACTGACGTCACTGAGGTATGCTCATGATGTGAAATGCGCCGCTGTGCTGCGCACGTAGCGAACGATAAATGGGACACGGCGTTGGCGAATGGCCCACGTCGTACCGTGATTTCTCAGCCGACAGTCATTGTAGAGCGTGTTGTCATGTGCCACAGGACACGTGTATAGCTAAGAATGCCAGGCCGCCGTCAACGGAGGCATTTCCAGCAGACAGACGACTTTACGAGGGGTATGGTGATCGGGCTGAGAAGGGCAGGTTGGTCGCTTCGTTAAATCGTAGCCGATACCCATAGGGATGTGTCCACGGTGCAGCGCCTGTGGCGAAGATGGTTGGCGCAGGGACATGTGGCACGTGCGAGGGTTCCAGGCGCAGCCCGAGTGACGTCAGCACGCGAGGATCGGCGCATCCGCCGCCAAGCGGTGGCAGCCCCGCACGCCACGTCAACCGCCATTCTTCAGCACGTGCAAGACACCCTGGCTGTTCCAATCTCGACCAGAACAATTTCCCGTCGATTGGTTGAAGGAGGCCTGCACTCCCGGCGTCCGCTCAGAAGACTACCATTGACTCCACAGCATAGACGTGCACGCCTGGCATGGTGCCGGGCTAGAGCGACTTGGATGAGGGAATGGCGGAACGTCGTGTTCTCTGATGAGTCACGCTTCTGTTCTGTCAGTGATAGTCACCGCAGACGAGTGTGGCGTCGGCGTGGAGAAAGGTCAAATCCGGCAGTAACTGTGGAGCGCCCTACCGCTAGACAACGCGGCATCATGGTTTGGGGCGCTATTGCGTATGATTCCACGTCACCTCTAGTGCGTATTCAAGGCACGTTAAGTGCCCACCACTACGTGCAGCATGTGCTGCGGCCGGTGGCACTCTCGTACCTTCAGGGGCTGCCCAATGCTCTGTTTGAGCAGGATAATGCCCGCCCACACACTGCTCACATCTCCCAACAGGCTCTACGAGGTGTACAAATGCTTCCGTGGCCAGCGTACTCTCCGGATCTCTCACCAATCGAACACGTGTGGGATCTCATTGGACGCCGTTTGCAAACTCTGCCCCAGCCTCGTACGGACGACCAACTGTGGCAAATGGTTGACAGAGAATGAAGAACCATCCCTCAGGACACCATCCGCACTCTTATTGACTCTGTACCTCGACGTGTTTCTGCGTGCATCGCCGCTCGCGGTGGTCCTACATCCTACTGAGTCGATGCCGTGCGCATTGTGTAACCTGCATATCGGTTTGAAATAAACATCAATTATTCGTCCGTGCCGTCTCTGTTTTTTCCCCAACTTTCATCCCTTTCGAACCACTCCTTCTTGGTGTTGCATTTGCTCTGTCAGTCAGTGTACAATTCGTTGTTGTAGCCTAAAACTACGCGCAAATATCAATAACATATGGTGGTTGTGATTATTGTTTTAAAGGGAAGTATAATAGGGCAACTCTCTTCCCTGAACATTAATCAGAGAAAAAGTGGAAGAGTTCAAACGCCGGAGGGAGGATAAAGTGAAGAACTACGAATGGCGTGAAGCCGAAGGATGCCGTAAGCGTCGCGAACCTAATACCGTGAAGTTTAGTCTGATTAATGAATCACCCAGTTTCAAGTGGTCAAAATCTTTAGGAGCGGCTAAAATCTTACACCAGGTGGACAATTGCAGTAGAGATGTATATGTTTGTAAAGAAGTGTTTACAAAATCAGAGTACGTAATAGCGTTTCATGAATTCATTTACTGATATAGTCAATTTCCTGCAGGTAATTCGCGATGGTAAATTTTGCAACAAACCGAATTACATCTAAATTGAAAACGATGTATTTCATCAAATCTTAGCAGATATTAATTACATAAATATTAAGAGATGGCACATGTTAAACAGTTCAGTAATTAATTGCAATATGAACCAGGCGCGGCTCCATAATACGATCTGCAGAGCTGCAGAACCACCACAATGAAAGATATACAGTAATATATAGCGATTAGCGATCCCATCCTTCATATTGAGTGTTTTTATCGAGCCACAGATCGATACCCATAGAGCTGCTGGTGATCTGGCAACCCTGTTTAGAACTGTGAACGACAGAATATTAGGAGAGCACACTTAACTACAGCTTTCTTCCGAAGTACGTCTGACCTATTCCCGTGACCATAGAGTTAGTAAATAATACACTAGACAGCGCCCCCGTCCGTGAGAGAATTGCTGTAGCGAACGAGCATGTTATAATCTCAGCTGTTTGGGAAAAACTCCCTCCATTGTACTCATCAGTGTAAACAGAGAACTTATAAAACTGTGTGGATATTGATATGGTTTAAAATTATTACATGTCAACATTCTCACATACTACAGTATAGTTGTGATGCTTGTGTTGAGGGGAAAGAAAGCCCAAATAGCTTAAATAGGATAAGTGCGTGATAAAAGAGGATGGTTTTGATTAAGTAGCACAAATCAATTTACTGTCCATGTTAAGTCTTCAAACAACGTACCTTATGATTGGGAGTATGTATATTTTTCTGTCTTTTGTGTAAATGACCAGGACTTCAGCAAAATTCTATTCATCGGCCGAAAACATTCTCCCGTACTAAGCGAATGAGTGAGTTCTTAGGCCTGCAAGTAATCATGACTATGTTTCTTCGTAACGGTAGTGAATTCTTCCGAGTTAGGTAGTCATGAAATTGAAAACAGAAACGCTAGTACCATCAGATGATGTTCCCCCTCCATTAAGAAAGCCGGCTGCCAGAGATGTATGCAGGTCTCGGAACCTTTGTAAATATGTGTCGATAGGTCAACATTTTTTTGATAAGTAGTAAGGGGCTTTATTTTTTGTAACTTTTTAATTGTTGTTTTTTGTACAAGTCAGTTATTTATATTGTCAATGTTCCTCGAAATCGGGGTCTTACAAATTGAGATGAACGTCTACCTGTATTATTTCGGTACATTTTCGAGAACTTCACACTGATAGGACATGGAGTAAAGCGTTTCCGCGGAGTTGGAGGACGGATTCACACGAGCTCAGCTGACACTTTCTGTATGCAATACGAATTTAGATTTGTCTATAACACTTACTGCAATGGACTGTGCGTCACAGAGCACAACCACCAACGTTATTCAGCACGAGCCGCCACTGGTATGAACTTAACATTTTATGATGGAAACTTACGGTAGTGAAGGCTAAAATTTACGTACTAAACTCACTTTATGGTAAAGGTTCACGTGTTCCTTTCTCGTAATTTGTGTTGTCAAGATTTGCCTGTTTATGAAAGACTTGCCACTGAACCCTAAAATGGTTATTTAATCAACTACATTCGGCTTAAATATACCTACTGTTTTTACTAGGACAGATCACCTGGATTTATAGTCATCATCATCATCGTCACGTTTTTTCCTTTCTTACAAACACGCAAATTTGAGCCATCATTGTTCTGTAGGGGTTTTTACCTTGAAGTGAGACTGACTTGAACCCTTTTCATTTTGTTAGTATAAACCTTCTGGAAGCCGAAATTTTGAAATCCCAGGTGCGTGTAGACAGTGTCTTTGCACTCAAGTCAAGAGCTGGGACATGTTTTTCAAGATGATGTTGTTCCCATGTTGGGGAAGAATATTATTATATTGCTTAGTTTGATTTAAAGTCTCTTCTCTCTTTAAATAACTTTCTCAGTAATACCGAAAACTCTCTCGGGCGGTAGGAACTAATCACACAATTCATTTTTTATGTTGGGACGTGCACTTTCTGCAAATCAGAAAGAGGAAATTAAATTACTCTTCTGTCGCTGCAAACATCAGAAAAATAATGAATGCAGTGTTTCCTCAAATCTGTTTTGACTCTGCAGACAATTTGTAACTGACGACTATTATCCCACGGCAAAATACGCTCCACACAGGCTGTTTCTGTCGTATTACATAATAATGCGTGATGAACACGATAAGCTAGACATACGTGATTTTCAAGATTTTAGAGATGGCCATTTTTGCAACTGCTCGGCTCTAATTTATTATACCTAAACGAAGATGCTTGTATCTACCTCTCACATATCACATCCTACAGTTTGAGACCTCACTCCGGTCACGCGACTCAATTGGAATGTCTTATTTCATGGAGCAGGATGACGTTCTGGCTATAGAGCTATAAGCCTCTCAGCCTGCTTCTTATACGATCGCTCCGAAGGTAGAGACAGCTTTGAAGTTCAGAAAATGGTCTTTGTAATGGCTCACGCAGTTATTGATATACTGTACATTTAGCTGGAAGTTTGAAGAATGATTCTGTAAACTTCTACAAAACTCCATAAATAGTGATCGCTAGTCATAAATATTTCATCACGCTCTTCCCTGTAATATACGTCCTGTGAAGATTCACTGAAACTGTTTCAAGGAGGTGAAGAATTTGTGAGGGAGGATACGATGAGAAATGCTGTGAGAGATAAGAGATCGGACAAAGTTTATGTCATCCCCTTCATGTTTATTAGAAATTTCACGATTATACAACATTTGAAATCGGAGTGAGATTCGTCACCTCAAAGTACCGTACGTCGTAAACCACGAGGTAGTGGGTGGGGCATCCATGGTAACCCCTGCCTGCTAACACGGGGCTATTCAAACATGGGGCTCTAAGCTGAATCCTCAAATTGCTTCCTTACTTGTGCTAGGCTCCTCACTTTCATCTATGGCATCCGACCTCCCTTGGTCAATTCTTGCTCTTTTCCGACCCTGATGGTATCGAGACCTAGGGAGTCTTTCATTTTCACACCCTTCGTCACCATTGTCTTTCTTTAGCCGATGCCTTCATTCTTCGAAGTGTCGGATCTCTTCGTTTTTTTTTTTGTTACGACAGGCATTGGATACAGTCGTTATATTTTACTCCCACCCCCACGCCACACACATGTAGAGCATGAGCGAAGCAAAGTGCGGACCAGAGACTATTATATGTCAGCAGAAACTGTATTTCAATTTTATTGGCTTTACGTCCCACTAACTACTACATTTAAGGTTTTCTGAGACACCGAAATGACGGAATTTAGTCTTGCAGTAAATCTACCGACACGAGCCTGAAATATTTCAGCACCCTCAAATACCACCGGACTAAGCCAGGTTCGAACCTGCCAAATTGGGGTCTGAACCGTCTGAGCCACTCAGCCCGGCGAAACCGTATTTCATAGATGAGTGCGGGAAACAGCTTTCAGACCTGCAGTGAAAGCACGAACTCTTAAACTAACAGCTCCTATATTTCACTTCTTTAAATTTTGGCTTTCAGTCTCATCATTCGTGCAGCCAGCCACTATTTCATATTGACTTGATTAATTAACCTTACATATACTCAAGACGAAGAGAAACATCCAGTCCCCGGGCCAGAGCAATTAAACATGTGATGTTAAAATCCCCAGCCCGGCCAGAAGTCCAACTCGGGAACCGAAGGCCGCTACACTGACCATTCAGCAAATTTTCCGGACAGTACAGTCTTAAATTGCGTCTTAAAATCTGTAATGAACTGTTGAGTTATAGACGTCTAGCTAACTTAATTGTGGATGAGTCTTGTCAGACAGGAGCATACATTGTAATTACTTCGTCGTAAGTCGGGCTCGAATTCTGAGGTGAGGAGACACCTGTTAGCAGAGAAGAGCCGCACCTGACAGCTCTTCACTCTCAACAAAAAGCTCTCATTAATTTCCACCTCCTGCTTCCAGTTTCCCTGGAGAAAATGGATGAGCTCTGATATATTTTATAATACCGTGCTCGCAACTGTAAAACACACAATCTAACAGGTGCATTATTTCAGCATACAATCGTTTTTCCGCAGGACTCACAGTATTTGTCAGAAGTAACACACAGACAGCCGTGGTTAATGTGGAATTTACATCAACATATTTTATTTATTTATTTATTTATTTATTTATTTATTTATTTATTTATTTTTAAATCCGAACGAAATTTGGTTGGCCTAAGGCAAAAGGCGAAGACAATTCTACTCAGTGATGAGCTGTCCGGTTCAGGCACCTAGATTACAGCCTAGTGGCTGCTTGCACGGCTCTCAGTTACAACTAATAAAGAGCGCATATATGAAAAGATTTAAACACGATCTGGTTTATTGTGCCTAATACCTCGTTCTAAACAGTGCACGGAAATAAAATAAATTACTTTCTATACAAACGCCTTGTTCCAAGAAAACACATTTAAATATTTTCAGTTCCTCATGTTATGCGTAGGGAAAAAAATGACATATGATAATTAAATACTCCCTTGACTACCACCTGTACTCACAGAAATGCTGTAGGCCAACATGAAAGCTTGTTTAACCCTTTATAGGGCAAAACCCTGGGGAACAAAATATATTACTTATTTCATTAAATGTCATGTCATTGGGGTCTACTCTTTAGGTTTTGACGAAAATCTGGGTCAATACATTGTTTGATTATACGATATGGGGTGGTAAGTATTTTTACCAGAGAGCATTTAGGATTTCTTTCCCACTGAGTGTGCACTGGTAGATAATATATTTACCACTTTGCTTATATGACAACTTTCCACAGAGTTTTGCACATAGTAGGTAAAAATGCAGATGGAAAGCATGGAAGAAGAAGTATATATAATTATAAATGTCACACTGGCTCTGAAATTTGCACCGGAATCATGAGGTCATGGGTAGAAAAGATTGACCTAAGAACACAGGCTTCTTCTATGTTTTACATCTTATTATTTTTAATAGAACTAAGGCTCATAGTTCTCCTTACAATAATTACGATTCAAAACAACCCAGCGTCTAAAATTAATTCCTAAGATCGTATAAGAATATCATACAAAATAGCATAAATATGCATTCTGGCAGGCAAGTGCCTAGGGAACATATCCCCTCTTCAATAAATGTCTGATTTGTAACCCCCTCCCCTATGGGAAGCATTGGTGTTAGCCACTACATGTGGCAGTCTATTCTTACATCCATAATTACCAAGGACATTTATTACTATTATTATTATTATTATTATTATTATTATTATTATTATTATTATTATTATTATTATTATTATTATTATTATTATTATTATTATTATTATTATTACCGTGTTTTAGTGGTAGGTAGAGGTGAAAGAAGGTGCGGGCGTGAACGGGTCTCAAACTACGGAATCAAAGTTAATGTAAAATTTAACAAGGTTATATTTTCTTTTCAAAAACAAAGAAATAACAAGCATGGCAGGTACAAAGTAGCAAATCAAAGGGTAGTTACAATATTTACAGGATTTGGGCTTCGCGCCCTGACTTTACACTGCTTGGGCAATCAGCTCAGTTTTACCCCAAACACAAGTTTCAACAGAGGGGCAGAAAACCCCATTCATGCCTAGGAGCCCTTGCTCCAAATTACACTGAAAAGCCTCCACGAGTCATACAACACTCAATTTTCAAAAAGAGCCACTCGCTCTCAACTCTAAGCCTCTCCCAGGCCACACCAAACTCCACCTTCAAGTTGTCCTCACTGGACATAGACACAGGGGTAAAATACCCAACCTACTGAGGTCTATTAAATGAAAAGGGGCAATTACATGACCTCTAAAATAACAATTTGAGAGGAGGCGATCTTGCACTCCTAATACACTTGTTTTTAAAACCAAATCTGGCTCTAGGCCACTAATGCAAGGGCTAATCCCATACTACAGAGGTGACTTTAGAAAAGAGCAATTGGTTTTACATTAACGAAGAATAGGTTGAGAAAATAAGTTCACCTCAAAACAATGTGAGTGGGAGCTCGAGAGGGTTAGCACTCTCTATCCCAATATGCAGCTTAAAAGAGAATAGATGAAAAGATTGGTTACATTTTAGGAAAAGGTTACATGGTGGAAACGCTTCGAACCCGCTCCGAGAGTTAAACTGCCAACCTAGCAAGAAAAGAAGTTATTAAGAGGCCATTACCTGGTGTTGAACAGCTGGAGAAGAAAGAGGCGCTTCCCGCCCCCTGCTATGTACTTTACACACGGAAAGATGGAACAGAAGTGGCCCGGAGACCCAAAAATCAGCAGTTTATATCCTCTCGCAGAAGGTTCGAGGCGTTAGATGAATGAAAACACCCTCCCGCAAATTCTTTATTGGCTAGGGTACAGAAACATATCCAAGTTGGGGGAAGATACATCGGATTGGTCGGAAATAACTCAAGGAAAGTCGGGATTGGATAAATCTAAAACAAGGGGAAAAAGAGGGGTATACAGCCAACTTAAACAATAACAGAAAGAAATTTAGCAAGGAACAAACATTTGAAATAAAAATTTCTCCAACAAAATAGTTCTTTGACTCCGCACTAGGTTGCACTATTGTTGATCTTCAGTAGTGTCCTCTAGAAGAGAAAGTTCACACTTCTTACTTCAAGCGAAACAAAAACACATCAAAAATGACACAGTTCAAAAACTCAAAGTTTTCCATGTGGTGACATCTTCAGAGAAAGTAGAGAATTAATAGCGTAGATAAGGTTCAGACTTCCTCCAACAGAGGAGTTTCAACAGGCGCACATTTTAAATTAGCGGTGTGGAGGTGTACCGCCCGGTACAGACCTCCCCCCCCCCAAAAGTTCCTCCCGGGGTGACACATGAAATTGTTTGAAACCAAGGTCCAAGTTTTGATGTAGATATGGAGATTAATTGCCAAAAAAATTTAAAAGATTTTCTTAAATTGGTTTGATTCAGTTTCAAAATTTTGTTGTTGCAGGTGAAGTATAGTCTTTAAGTTTGTAGAAGTAGAATTCTGAAGATAAACTTTTAATACTTAAAAGTGATGAAAAATTTTGCAATGTCCACCAAATATTGCTGTTGAATTCCTAAGTGTAGTCATTGCTTATAGTAACTGTTCTGTAGTTGATGTTAATGAAGTTGGATGGCCAGACCGGCCGTTGCAGCTTGCGTCCAAAGGAGGCCGCTCGGACCCCTCAAGTACCCTGAGATACCGTTCGCCCGCACTATGAGGGGAGCAGAGGTGTTGAAACACGCCGCGCCCGCGGTGAACATATACATTCTGCGGGCCAGTAGCAGGTCGTGCGCCGCGCATCAGCCTTGGCCGGGAGGAGAGCTCCGGCTCGCCGTGCACCTGACGTCTTCGCTGGAGAAGAGGGGGCCCGTCCTCTGCCCCAGTTGCTGCACGGCGCCGCGCGGCTGCGGGGGCACTGAAACATTAAAGCTAGGCGGCAGAATTGTGTTGGACCATCATGTTTCTTTGAGGGCACAGGCATGTAGAGAGATTGAGGGGCCAGCGGCGTGCAGATATCCATGGCATTTCATCTAAGCCAGCCACTGTGTGTAGTGGAGCAGGAGACGGGAGCGTGGTAATGGCCGTGGCAAGGACAGGATGGCAGTTTAACAAATCGGGGGAGGTTTACAAGAAATGCTTAAATATAGAGAAATATAATAGAAGGAGCAGAAAGCCTTAAGAGTGGAACTCACAAAAAAAATATAACCTTCATATTCCGATCAAACTATATGAAGCAAGTAGACACAAAATTTACACCGGTTTCACCTGGGACAGGTGAACTCTAAATATCCTCTCGGTGGCTGGATTACTTAACAATAAGGTAACCGGCGTAAGGAAATCCAGAATAATGCATGGCCCATGAAATCTGGGGGCAAGCTTGCCCGCGGGAACAAAGTTCTTGACCATCACCTGGTCACCTACCTTCAAAGTGGTGGGTCTCCGTCCACGATCATACCTTTCCCTACCCTTTTCATGAGATACCTTAAGATTGGCTTTAGCCTTCTTCCAAAGATCTTTAATGTTATCCGGATCTATTGTCTCGGGTAGAATGTCACTCAGAGACCAGAGGTTAGAGAGCGGCGTGTTGGGAACAAACTTGAACATCAAGGAAGCTGGAGTGAACTTATGAGATTCATGAACCGCCGAATTCAAACCAAAAGCTAACCAATGCAGGGACGTGTCCCACCTGGAATGATCTTCATGATGATAGGCAATAAGTGCGGACCTGAGATTACGATTAACCCGTTCAGCCAGAGATGGTTGAGGGTAATAAGCAGAAGTAGTTACATGAGAGATGGATAAGTCAAAACAGAATTTACGAAAAATATTTGATGTGAACGCCTTAGCATTATCAGACACAATATATTGGCACGGACCAAAAGAAGCAAAAATAGAATTTAGGCAAGTAATGGTGGACTGAGCGGTAGCCAGCTTAGTCGGAAATAACCGAGAAAATCTGGTAAAACCATCTACGCATACAAAGATGAACTTGTTAGGATTACCCTTTGACTGGGGGAAGGGTCCTACATAATCAATATACAGGCGTTCCATGGGGCGCGACGCTTGCTGAGAAGACAAGAGGCCTACCTTGGTGGACATGGTCGGTTTACTAAGCAAACAGGATTTACAAGCCTTTACAAGTTCACGGATTTCACCGTCCATACCTTTCCAGATGAACATTTCACGAATCTTTTCACGAGTTTTAAAGACACCAAGATGCTCTCCTAATGGGGTCTCATGATAATACTTGAAGATCATAGGTACAAGAACCGCTGGAACAACAACTTTCATCATCTTATCATGCCTCGAAGGGCAACATAGAACACCATTCCTCAGAACATAAGGGACAAAATGTTCCCCAGAAGAAAGGGTTTCCATTATCGGAGCCAGCGTCGGATCTTCACGTTGGTATTTCTCGATATCCCTAAAGAGCATGGGAGCATCCGTTAGGATGGCATTAACCTCACATAGTATGGACTCGGAAGGTGATGAACTGTCGACCGGTTCGTGGGTCTCGACGTCGTTAGAAAACATACGGCTGAGTCCATCAGCAACAACATTTTCGGTACCTCTGATATGTCTAACATCAAATTGGAAGGCAGAAATACGAATGGCCCAGCGGGCTATACGACCAGTACGACGCGGCCTACCTAAGACCCAGCTTAGGGCTTGATTATCTGTCTCCAGGTCGAATTTGACATGTTCTAGATAGAGACGGAACTTCTCTAAGGCGAATAAGACTGCCAAACCTTCGAGCTCATAGATGGAATACTTGGCTTCTTGAGCCGACAATGTCCTAGACGCATAGGCGATGGGTCGCCTCCCTAGTTCAGTCTCTTGAAGAAGGACTGCAGCTACTGCTGACGACGATGCGTCGGTTTGGACAATGAATTTCTTCGAGAAATCAGGCATAGCAAGTACAGGGGCATTACAAAGAGCTAATTTAAGGTCTTCAAAAGCGGCTTGTTGAGAAGGTCCCCACTCGAATTTGATGCCTTTCCTACGAAGAAGGTTTAAGGGCGCCGCTCTATTAGCGATGTTAGGAATAAACTTCCTGAAGAAATTCACCATACCAATGAACCTGGCGATACCTTTAATGTCCTTGGGAGGTTTAAAATCACGGATGGCCTGTGTTCTCGAATGATCGACAGCAACACCATCAGGTGACACAATATGCCCTAGGAATGACATAGAGGGCTTAGCAAAGGCAACTTTGGACAACTTAACAGTTAACCCAGCCTTACGAAGGCGATGGAGAACTTCTCGCAGATGATCTAGATGTTCTTCAAAAGTCTCTGAAAATACGACGACATCATCCAAGTAGTGATATAAGTACTCAAACTTGATGTCGGAGAAGACCCTATCTAGTAGCCTAGTGAGTACAGCTACTCCCGTGGGGAGCCCGAAAGGCACGCGGTTGTATTCGTATAAATTCCAGTCCGTGGCAAACGCTGTAAGATGTTTAGACTCTTCGGCAAGGGGAATTTGATTATAGGCCTGATTCAAGTCCAAGATAGTGAAGAACTTGGCCTTACGAAACCATGAAAAACAAGAATGAAGGTCAGGAAGGGGCACAGATTGCAACACCACCTTCCGATTGAGAGCCCTATAATCAATTACAGGCCTGAAGCCTCCTTGGGGTTTCGGAACTAGAAAAATAGGCGAAGAATACGCCGACTTAGAGGGCCTGATAATACCGTCCTTCAACATCTGATCGATGATTTCTTTTAGAGCCTTCATTTTAGGTGGAGATAGCCTATACGGTGGAAAACGGACAGGAATCGAATCCGTGACCTCAATTTTGTATTCGATCAGGTCAGTAACACCAAGAGTATCAGAGAACACCTCGGGAAACGACTGACACAATTTGCGAATACTATCAGCCTGCTCCTCAGGTAGATGTCTAAGGTCTAACAACATCTCACCGAGCTCGATAGCTGCAGTCGCTTAAATGCGGCCAGTATCCAGTAATCGGGAGATAGTGGGTTCGAGCCCCACTGTCGGCAGTCCTGAAGATGGTTTTCCGTGGTTTTCCATTTTCACACCAGGCAAATGCCGGGGCTGTACCTTAATTAAGGCCACGGCCGCTTCCTTCCACTTCCTAGGCCTTTCCTCTCCCATCGTCGCCATAAGACATATCTGTGTCGGTGCGACGTAAAACAAAATAGCAAAAATAGCAAAAAAAAACATCTCATCCTGGGTAGGTGAAATAGAAGAACATGATGCAGAATTACACTTTAATAGAGGGATATTACAATTAGAGGCAAATTTGAAAGTGCAAGACCTACTCTGAAGATCGAGCACAAGACCAGTGTGATAAATAAAGTCCGCTCCCAATATAATGGGGCAAGACAAGTGCTTGGCCACAAACAATTTAACTTTCCATGTGAATTTAAAAATACGAATTTTGACATATAAGGAACCGAGAATTTCAAATGGAGAGGAATTAGCCGAAACGTATTGGATCGCCGACAAACAATAGTTAGGAAGCTTACAAACAGATTTCAATTTTGAATACCAATCATCCGAAATAATAGAACAAACACTACCTGAATCTAAGAGAGCTGTTATAGGCTCGTTATTTAACTCAATTTTGAGAAAGGGGACCGGTGCGGGGGTATCCGCCGCAATCCTAAGACACTCTTTAGGACCTTCAAAAGATGAATTTGAAAATTGCTCGTTCCCTGAATTTACAACCTGTTTACCAGAGGCTGAGTCTCGGGAAGATGGATTAGTCGACTCAGCCGAAGCCACTAGTCACCTCTTATTATTGGCATAGGTGGAATTTGCACCAGAAGTTGAGCAGGAGGGGGTGCTATTCGAATTGGGACAATTCTTGGCAATATGTGAGAAAGCCCCACATTTAAAACAGCCTTGTGCTGAACCAGCTCCATTATTTGCCCTACTAGTTTTGACCAATGGACATTTATCGCGAAGATGGTCAGACGACCCGCAAGCATAACCTTTACGGGGTGTGACTGGTCGGCGAGGTGGAGGCCGAGTATTACTAAACGAAGGAGGGGGTTCTTTTGCCACACGCAAAGAATCGGCGTACCTAACTCCTTCCGCTGAGACGGCCAACGCTTCAAGTTCAGAGAAAGTTTGCGGGCATGCCGCGAAACACAAATATGACCTATAAGATGGTGAAATGCCTTCTACAATGGCTTGTACAATCTGGTCCTCAGGGAAGTGCAGAGCAAACACCCTAGTATAAAACTTAATGTCCTGTATGAAATCAGCCAAGTTTTCATCCAAGCGTTGTACACGGTAATAGTACTTCTGAATAAGGGAAGACCTGGCCCTAGCCGGGATGAAGTTAGCTAGCAAATGGGCATGGAAATCCTCAATAGATGATTGCTCGGCAATGGCTCTTACGATTTTATCTGAGAGAATACCAATAGCATACGGATAGATAATTTGCAAAATTTGGCATGGAGAAAGAGAAAACACAAGTGCATGATCCTGAAATTCAACTAGAAAACTTAAAAATGAAATTACATCACTGGTGGTATTAACGGAAAACTTAGAGATTCCTCTGAGCAACATTGCCAATGGATGAGGCAAGCTGCTAAACCCGGGTGACATAGTAGGTAAAGGTTTCAATGGCAAGGAAGTTAATTCAGAACGGATGTTACTCAACGATGCACGGCGTTCAGACACGTTGTCCAATGGGGCAGAGATAGTTTGAGCAGCGATGGTTTTCCTATTTACTTCTCCCTTATGAGGCTCTTCCTCGCTACCTACATTCACTATGGTGGGTTGATCAGATTTGGGAGGAACTTCCCCAGTTAACAATTGAGTGACCATACTAGATAATTCGGAAATATTTTCCAGGAGCGTACTAGCTTCGTTCCTCTGAACGTCATTCAGTTTTAGAGACAACAGATCGTTAACCCTATTCGAAAAATGATATAGCCTAGCTGCACACGCTTAATTTGATTAGGAGAGGGATCATTTTCATCAAAAAAACTAACTACAGAAGCTAGCCCAGTAATATTCTCGACGATCGTGGAAAGAGAGTCGTCAATATCTTTCTCTCCCAATGTGGGGATGGAAATGGGCAGATCAAGGGACTCTCTAAGCTAATTTGTATCTACTGCAACCGTGCCTCCAGATTGCATATTTCTAATAGTCAATTCGTAGATCAACTCCTCCTTGCGCAAATAGTTAAGATGGAGAACATCGCGAGGGCCGGGCATGATGAGAGAACAATTTTGAAAAATTCAAAAAAAAATTCCAGCAACTGAAAAAATTGTTAGAGTTCGGAACAAAACAATGTTTAGCCGTCAAAAGGGGGTAAATTGAGACCCATTCAACCACGCTCCGCTACCACTTGTTACCGTGTTTTAGTGGTAGGTAGAGGTGAAGGAAGGTGCGGGCGTGAACGGGTCTCAAACTACGGAATCAAAGTTAATGTAAAATTTAACAAGGTTATATTTTCTTTTCAAAAACAAAGAAATAACAAGCATGGCAGGTACAAAGTAGCAAATCAAAGGGTAGGTACAATATTTACAGGATTTGGGCTTCGCGCCCTGACTTTACACTGCTTGGGCAATCAGCTCAGTTTTACCCCAAACACAAGTTTTAACAGAGGGGCAGAAAACCCCATTCATGCCTAGGAGCCCTTGCTCCAAATTACACTGAAAAGCCTCCTCGAGGCATACAACACTCAATTTTCAAAAGAGCCACTCGCTCTCAATTTTAAGCCTCTCCCAGGCCACACCAAACTCCACCTTCAAGTTGTCCTCACTGGACATAGACACAGGGGTAAAATACCCAACCTACTGAGGTCTATTAAATGAAAAGGGGCAATTACATGACCTCTAAAATAACAATTTGAGAGGAGGCGATCTTGCACTCCTAATACACTTGTTTTTAAAACCAAATCTGGCTCTAGGCCACTAATGCAAGGGCTAATCCCATACTACAGAGGTGACTTTAGAAAAGAGCAATTGGTTTTACATTAACGAAGAATAGGTTGAGAAAATAAGTTCACCTCAAAACAATGTGAGTGGGAGCTCGAGAGGGTTAGCACTCTCTATCCCAATATGCAGCTTAAAAGAGAATAGATGAAAAGATTGGTTACATTTTAGGAAAAGGTTACATGGTGGAAACGCTTCGAACACGCTCCGAGAGTTAAACTGCCAACCTAGCAAGAAAAGAAGTTATTAAGAGGCCATTACCTGGTGTTGAACAGCTGGAGAAGAAAGAGGCGCTTCCCGCCCCCTGCTATGTACTTTACACACGGAAAGATGGAACAGAAGTGGCCCGGAGACCCAAAAATCAGCAGTTTATATCCTCTCGCAGAAGGTTCGAGGCGTTAGATGAATGAAAACACCCTCCCGCAAATTCTTTATTGGCTAGGGTACAGAAACATATCCAAGTTGGGGGAAGATACATCGGATTGGTCGGAAATAACTCAAGGAAAGTCGGGATTGGATAAATCTAAAACAAGGGGAAAAAGAGGGGTATACAGCCAACTTAAACAATAACAGAAAGAAATTTAGCAAGGAACAAACATTTGAAATAAAAATTTCTCCAACAAAATAGTTCTTTGACTCCGCACTAGGTTGCACTATTGTTGATCTTCAGTAGTGTCCTCTAGAAGAGAAAGTTCACACTTCTTACTTCAAGCGAAACAAAAACACATCAAAAATGACACAGTTCAAAAACTCAAAGTTTTCCATGTGGTGACATCTTCAGAGAAAGTAGAGAATTAATAGCGTAGATAAGGTTCAGACTTCCTCCAACAGAGGAGTTTCAACAGGCGCACATTTTAAATTAGCGGTGTGGAGGTGTACCGCCCGGTACAATTATTATTATTATTATTATTATTATTATTATTATTATTATTATTATTATTATTATTATTATTATTATTATTGTACCGGGTGGTACACCTCCACGCCGCTAATTCAAACTTTGCGCCAGTTGAAACTCCTCTACTGGAGGAAGTCTGAACTTTATCTACTGTGTTAATTCTCAAGTTTCTCGGAAGATGTCCCTACTTGTAAATTTTGAAGTTTCTGAACTGGGTCGTTTTCGATCTATTTTTGTTTTGCCTGTAGTAAGAAGTGTGGACATTCTCTTCCAGATGGCACTACTGAAGAACTACAATTGTGCACCCTAGTGCGAAGTGAAAGAACTATGTTTTTGGAGAAATTATGTGTTCATAAGTTTGTTCTTTGTTAAATTTCTTTCAGTTATTGCTTAAGTTGGCAATATTAAACCTTTCTTTCCACCAGTTTTGAATTTAACCAATAAGGAATTTCTGTAATTAATTTTCCACCAATAATGTGTTTCTTCTTCATCTTGTGTAGGGTTTTTCGTGGTTAGCCAATAAAATTCTTGTGGGAGGGTGTTCTCATTCCTGAAACGCCTCGAACTTTCCACGAGGGTATATAAACTGCTGATTTTCGGGTCTCCGCGCCACTTCAGTAACATCTATCAGTGTGTAAAGTAGGTAGCAGGGGGCGGGAAGCGCCTCTTTCTTCGGGCAGCAGTTCAGCCGCCAGGTAATGGCCGTTTAATAACTTCTTTTCTTGCTAGCTCAGCAGTTTAACTCTCGGGGCAGGTCCGAAGCCTTTCTACCATGTAACTTTTCCCCTATAATGTAAAGACACCTAGTATCAATTCTATCTTTTAAACTACATATTGGGATAGAGAGTGCTTAACCCTCTCGAGCTCCCACTCATATTGCGTTGAGGTGAACTTAATTTCTCAGCTGTTTCTTCCTTAATGTAATGTAAATTGTCTTCTTCTATAAGTCACCTCTCTAGTATGGGATTAGCCCTTGCAGTAACGGCCTAGTGCCAAGTAGGTTTTATATAAAGTGTATTAGGAGTGCAAGAACGCCTCCTCTCAAGTTGGTATGTTAGAGGCCATATAATTGACCTGTTTCCTTACTTAATAGGCCTCAGTAGGTTGGGTATTTTTACCCCTGTTTTCATGTAATTGGAGGACAACTTGAAAGTGGAGTTTGGTGTGGCCTTTGATAGGCTCGAACTTAAGAGCAGTTTGCTCTTTCTAAAATTTTGTTTTCTGCGCGCCTCGAGGAAGCTTTACTGTGTAAGTGGGAGCAAGTGCTCCTGGGCATGATTGGGGTCTTCTGCCCCTTTGTTGAATTCTGTATATCGTAGGGTTGGGCTTATAGCTGAAGAATTGTGTGTCTGGCTCTCGGAGCCCAAATCCTGTAATCACTGCAATTGTACATTTTCGAATTGTGTTTCGGCTACTGAGTACCTGTTCTATTTGTTATTTCTTAATCTTGAAAAGAAAATATAACATTGTTAAATTTTATCTTAACTTTAATTTCGTATTTTGAGACCTGTTCACCCCGCACGTTCTTTCACCTCTGCTGATCCAGCAAACCACGGTAACAAGTGGTAGCAGAGCGTGGTTGAATGAATCTCAATTTAGCCCCTTTTGACGGCTAAACATTGCTTTGCTTTCGAACTCTAACAATTTTCTCTATTGCTGGAATTTCTTGATTTTTCCTGTTTCAAAATTATTCTGTCATTATGTCCGGCCCTCGCGAGGTTCTTCATCCTTTCTATTTGCGTAAAGACGAATTAATTTATGAACTATCTCTTAGAAATGTGCAATCTGGAAGCACGGTTGCAGTCGACTCCAATAAGCTAAAAGATTCCCTTGATTTACCTATTACCATCCCGATTTTGGGAGAAAAAGAGATTGACGACGCTCTGTCCACGATCAATAATAATACTACTGAGCTAGCATCTGTAGTTAGTTTTTTTGAAGTAAGTGATCCATCTCGTAATCAACTCAAAGGAGTACAGGCTAGGTTGTACCACTTTTATAATAGGGTATGTGATCTATTGTCTGTGAAGTTAAATGTCCTTCAGGGTAAGGAAGCTAGTGCCCTTGCTGAAAACTTGTCCGAAATGTCTAGTAAAGTTAGTCAGTTGTTATCTGGACCTGCTATCCCTAAAGTCGACCAACCTATGGTAGTAAATATTGTTAGTGGGGAGGATTCCTCGAAAGAGGAAGGAAGTAGTACTGAGGCGACTACACAACGTACATCTGCCCCATCAGAAAATATGTCAGATCGTCGCAAGTCCATTCCGCCCTTTGTGTTAAATAATGCTTCTTCCGAATCTGTTTCTCCGCCACTTAGGCCCCTTCCTACTGCGTCTCCGGGTTTCAGCAGTTTGCCCCATCCATTAGCTATGTTGCTTAGAGGTATCTCTAAGTTTTCGGTTAAATCTACCAGTGACGTAATTGCATTTTTACGGTTTTTAGTTGAGTTTCAGGACCATGCTCTTGTTTTTCTCTTTCCCCGTGTCAAATTTTGCAGATAATTTATCCCTATGCAATTGGTGTTCTCTCGGACAAAATTGTTAGAGCAATAGCTGAACAGACATCTATTGAAGATTTTCATGCACACCTTCTTGCAAATTTCATTCCTGCTCGTGCGAGGTCCTCTACTGGAGGAAGTCTGAACTTTATCTACTGTGTTAATTCTCAAGTTTCGCAGAAGATGTCTCCACTTGTAAATGTTGAAGTTTCTGAACTGGGTCGTTTTCGATGTATTTTTGTTTTGCCTGTAGTAAGAAGTGTGGACATTCTCTTCCAGATGGCACTACTGGAGGACTACAATCATGCACCCTAGTGCGAAGTGAAAGAACTGTGTTTTTGGAGAAATTTTGAATTCATAAGTTTGTTCTTTGTTAAATTTCTTTCGGGTATTGTTTAAGTTGGCTATATTAACCCTTTCTTTCCGCCAGTTTGGAATTCGGCCAATAAGGAATTTCTGTAATAAATTTTCCACCAATAATGTGTTTCTTCTTCATCTAGTGTAAGGGGTTTTCGTTGTTAGCCAATAAAATCATTGTGGGCGGGTGTTTTCATTCCTGAAACGCCTCGAACTTTCCGCGAGGGTATATAAACTGCTGATTTTCGGGTCTCCGCGCCACTTCAGTAACATCTATCAGTGTGTAATGTACGTAGCAGGGGGCGGGAAGCGCCTCTTTCTTCGGGCAGCAGTTCAGCCGCCAGGTAATGGCCGTTTAATAACTTCTTTTCTTGCTAGCTCAGCAGTTTAACTCTCGGGGCAGGTCCGAAGCCTTTCTACCATGTAACTTTTCCCCTATAATGTAAAGACACCTAGTATCAATTCTATCTTTTAAACTACATATTGGGATAGAGAGTGCTTAACCCTCTCGAGCTCCCACTCATATTGCGTTGAGGTGAACTTAATTTCTCAGCTGTTTCTTCCTTAATGTAATGTAAATTGTCTTCTTCTATAAGTCACCTCTCTAGTATGGGATTAGCCCTTGCAGTAACGGCCTAGTGCCAAGTAGGTTTTATATAAAGTGTATTAGGAGTGCAAGAACGCCTCCTCTCAAGTTGGTATGTTAGAGGCCATATAATTGACCTGTTTCCTTACTTAATAGGCCTCAGTAGGTTGGGTATTTTTACCCCTGTTTTCATGTCCTTGGAGGACAACTTGAAAGTGGAGTTTGGTGTGGCCTTTGATAGGCTCGAATTTAAGAGCAGGTTGCTCTTTCTAAAATTTTGTTTTCTGCTCGCCTCGAGGAGGCTTTACTGTGTAAGTGGGAGCAAGTGCTCCTGGGCATGATTGGGGTCTTCTGCCCCTTTGTTGAATTCTGTATATCGTAAGGTTGGGCTTATAGCTGAAGAATTGTGTGTCTGGCTCTCGGAGCCCAAATCCTGTAATCACTGCAATTGTACATTTTCGAATTGTGTTTCGGCTACTGAGTACCTGCTCTATTTGTTATTTCTTAATCTTGTAAAGAAAATATAACCGTGTTAAATTTTATCTTAACTTCAATTTCGTATTTTGAGACCTGTTCACCCCCGCAGCTTCTTTCACCTCAGCACATCCACTATACTCCGTAATAATTATTATTACTATTATTGTACCGGGCGGTACACCTCCACGCCGCTAATTCAAACATTGCGCCAGTTGAATCTCCTCTACTGGAGAAAGCCGGAACTTTAACAACCACATTAATTCTATGGTTTCTCAGAAGATTGTAAATTTTGAAGTGTTCTGAACTATGTCTGTTTCGATTTGTATTTGTTTGCTCTGTAATAAGAAGTGTGAACATTCTCTTCTAGATGGCACTACTTAAGAACTAAAATTGTGCACCCTAGTGCGAAGTGAAGGAACTTTTTTTTTGAAGGAATTTGGTATTCATAAGTTTGTTCTTCGTTAAATTTATTTCAGTCATTATTTGGGTTGGCAGCATAACCCTTCTCTTTCCGCCAGTTTTGAATTTGACCAATGAGTAATTTCTATAATTAATTTTCCACCAATCCTAGATGTCTTCTACAGTTTTGACTTGTAATCTTTAGCCGACCAAAAAAAATTTATGGGCGGGTTGTTATCATTCATGAAAGGTCTCGAATGTTCCACGAGGGTATATAAACTGCTGATTTTTTGGACTCGGGGCCACTTCAGTGACATCTCTCCTTGTATGATTATGTAGCAGGGGCCGGGAAGCGCCTCTTTCTTCGGGCAGCAGTTCATCTATAAGGTAATGGCCATTTTATAACTTCATTTCTTGCTAGCTCAGCAGTTTAACCCGCAGGGCAGGTTCGAAACCTTTCTAATGTAACCTATCTTTAAAATGTAATATACATTTGGTAATATTTCGTCTCTTTAACTATAAATTGGGATAGAGAGTGCCTAACCCTCTCGAGCTCCTACTCATATTGTTCTGAGGTGACTACGTTTTCATTTCCATTTTTCCTCCCTTCGTAATGTAAATAAGATTTCTTATCGTGTCACCTCCGTAGTATGGGATTAGCCCTTGCATATGCGGCCTAGTGCCAAATAGGTTTTAAAAATGTATTAGGAGTGTAAGTTACGCCTCCATTCAACTCAGAATTTTGGGCCATGTAATTGACCTGTTTCTTTACTGAATAGGCCTCAGTAGGTTGGGTATTATTACCCCTGTTCTTGTGTGCCTGGAGGGCAGATTGAAGGTGGAGTTTGGTGTGGCCTTTGAATAGACTTGAAATTTGAGAGCGGGTTTGCTCTTTCTTAAAAGTGGATTTTCCGTGTGCCTTGAGGAGGCTTTTCTGGGCAATTGGGAGCAAGTGCTCCTTGGCATGATTGGCGTTTTCTGCCCCTTTGTTCAACCTTGTATATGGGCAAATTTGGGCTCATTGCTCAAGGATTGTTAGTCTGGGGCTCGAAGCCCAAATCTAGTAACAAACTGTAATTGTAATTTCTTAATTTGTTGATATGGTACTGGGTGCCTGTTGTACTTAAGAACTACAATTGTGCACCCTAGTGCGAAGTGAAAGAACTTTTTTTTTGAAGGAATTTGGTATTCATAAGTTTGTTCTTTGTTAAATTTATTTCAGTCATTGTCTGGGTTGGCAGTATAACCCTTCTCTTACCGCCAGTTTTGAATTTGACCAATGAGTAATTTCTGTAATTAATTTTCCACCAATCCTAGATGTCTTCTACAGTTTTGACCAGTAATATTTAGCCGACCAATAAAAATTTATGGGCGGGTTGTTATCATTCATGAAAGGTCTCGAATGTTCCACGAGGGTATATAAAGGTATAAAATATATAAAGGTATAAAATATAACCTTTATTAAATTTTAAATTAACTTTAATTTCGTAATTGACACCTATTCCACCAGGCACCTTCTTTCACCTCTGCTGGTCCACCAAAATTCCGTAACAATTATTATTATTATTGTTACGGAGTTCTCCGTGGTAGTTAGAGGTGAAAGAAGGTGCGGGGTGGTGAATAGGTCTCAGGCTACGAAATTAAAGTGAATTTAAAATTTAACAAGGTTATATTTTCTTTTCGAAATCAAGAAATAACAAACATGGCAGGTACAGAGTAGCAAGGCAACAAAAGTACAATTACAGTATTTTCAGGATTTGGGCTTCGAGCCCCGCGATCACAATCCTTGAGCAATCAGCTCAGTTTTACCCCAAACACAAGTGTTAACAGAGGGGCGGAGAACCCCATTCATGCCTAGGAGCACTTGCTCCAAAATACACAGTAAGGCCTCCTTGAGGCGCGCAGAAAACAAAATTTTCGGGAAAAGAGCAACTTGCTCTCAAAATTCAGGCCTGTCAAAGGCCACACCTAATTCTACTTTCAAGCTGTCCTCTCAGGACATATACACAGGGGTAAAATACCCAACCTACTGAGGTCTGTTAAATGACAAGAAGGTTAATTACATGACCTCTAAATCAACAATTTGAGAGGAGGCGATTTGCACTCCTAATGTATTTGTTTCAAAACCTAATTTGGCTCTAGGCGACTGATGCAAGGGCTAACCCCATACTAAAGAGGTGACTTTAGAAATTGACAAATTTACATAATGTTAAGGAAGAATAGGTTGAGAAAATAAGTTCACCTCAAAACAATATGAGTGGGAGCTCGAGAGGGTTAAGCACTCTCTATCCCAATATGTAGTTTAAAAGATAGAATAGATACAAGTTCCTTTACATTTAAGGAAGGTTACATAATGGAAAAACTTCGGACCCGCCCCGAGAGTTAAACTGCTGAGCTAGCAAAGAAAGAAGTTATTAATTGGCCATTACCTTGTTGTTGACCGCTGCCGAAGAAAGAGGCGCTTCCCGTCCCCTGCTATGTACTTTACGCACTGAAAGATGGAACAGAAGTGGCCCGGAGACCCTAAAATCAGCAGTTTATATACTCTCGCGGAAAGTTCGAGGCGTTAGGGGAATGAGAACACCTCCCCCCAAAAAAACTTTATTGGCTAACCGAGAAAACCCCTACACAATATGTAGAAGAAACACATTATTGGTGGAAAATTAATTAAAGAAATTCGGGATTGGCTAGATACAAAACAAGGTGAACGAAAGGGTTAATATTGCCAACTTAAACAATGAAAGAAATTTAGCAAAGAACAAACTTTTGAAATTGAATTTTCTCCAAAAAAACAGTTCTTTCACTCCGCACTAGGGTGCACTATTGTTGATCTTCAGTAGTGTCCTCTAGAAGAGAAAGTTCACACTCCTTACTATAAGCAAAACAAAAATACGTCGAAAATGACACAGTTCAAAAACTCCAAAATTTCCATGTAGTGACATCTTCTGAGAAACTTGAAAATTAATACCGTCGATAAAGTTCAGACTTCCTCCAGCAGAGGAGTTTCTACTGGCGCATATTTTGAATTAGCGGCGTGGAGGTGTACCGCCCGGTACAGACCTCCCCCCCCCCCAAAAGTTCCTCCAGGGGTGACACATGCAATTGTTTGCAAACAAGGTCCAAGTTATGATGTGGATATGAAGATTAATTGCAGAAGCATTTATCGAAATTGTTGAAATTTGGTTTGATTCAGTTTCAAAATTTTTGTTGTGACTGGTGAAGTAAAGTCTTTATGTTTGTAGTAGTTGAATTCAGAAGATAAACTTTTAATACTTGAAAGTGAATAAAAATTTTGCAAGGTCCACCAAATATTGCTGTTGAATTCCCAAGTGTAGTAATTGCTAATAGTAACTGTCCATGTAGTTGATGTTGATTAAGTTGGATGGCCAGACCGGCCGTTGCAGCTTGCGTCCAAAGGCGGCCGCTCGGACCCCACAAGTACCCTGAGATACCGCTCGCCCGCACTATGAGGGGAGCAGTGGTGTTGAAGCACGCCGCTCCCGCGGTGAACATATACAGGCTGCGGGCAAGTAGCAGGTCGTGCGCCGCACATCAGCCTTGGCCGGGAGAAGAGCTCCGCCTCGCCGTGCATATGTCGTCGTCGCTGGGGTCGAGGGGGCCCTTCCTCTACCCCAGTCGCGGCACGGCGCCGCGCGGCTGCGGGGGCACTGAAACATTAAAACTAGGCGGCAGAATTTGTTGGACCATCATCTTTTTTGAGGGCACAGGCTTGTGGAGAGGTTGAGGGGCCAGCGGCGTGCAAATATCCATGGCATTAATTAAGCCACTGTGTAGAGTGGACCAGGAGACGGGAGCGTGGTAATAGCCGTGGCAAGGACAGGATGGCAATTTAACGGTTCGGGGCAGGTTTCACAAAAATGCTTACATATAAAACAAAATACTATAGAAGGGGCAGAAAGCCTTAAAAGTGAAACTCAAAAAAAAATATAACCTTCATATTCCTTTCAAGATAATATGAGGCAGGTTAGCAGAGAATTTATACAGGTTTCACCTGCGACAAGTGAACCCTAAATATCCTCTCGGTGGCTGGATTGCTTAATAACAACGTAACCGGCGTAAGGAAATCGAGAATGACACACGGCCCATGGAATCTGGGGGCAAGCTTGCCCGCGGGAACAAAATTCTGGACCATTACTTTTTCACCTACCTTCAAAGGGGTGGGACTCCGTCCACGATCATACCTTTCCCTAACCTTTTCATGAGACACTTTAAGATTGGCTTTAGCCTTCTTCCAAAGATCTTTAATGTTGTCCGGATCTATTGTCTCGGGTAGAATGTCGCTCAGAGACCAGAGGTTAGAGAGCGGCGTGTTGAGAACAAACTTGAACATCAAAGAGGCTGGAGTAAATTTATGTGATTCATGAACCGCCGAATTCAAAGCAAAAGCTAACCAATGCAGGGACGTGTCCCACCTGGAATGATCTTCATGATGATAGGCAATAAGCGCGGACCAGAGATTACGGTTAACCCGTTCAGCCAGAGATGGTTGAGGGTAATAAGCAGAAGTAGTTACATGAGAGATGGACAAGTCAAAACAGAATTTACGAAAAATATTTGATGTGAACGCCTTAGCATTATCAGACACAATATATTGGCACAGACCAAAAGAGGCAAAAAATAGAATTTAAGCAAATAATGGTAGACTGAGCGGTAGCCAGCTTAGTCGGAAATAACCAGGAAAATCTAGTAAAGCCATCTACGCATACAAAGATAAACTTGTTAGCATTTCCCTTAGACTGGGGGAAGGGTCCTACATAATCAATATACAGGCGTTCCATGGGGCGCGACGCTTGATGAGAAGACAAAAGGCCTACCTTGGTGGACATGGTTGGTTTACTAAGCAAACAGGATTTACAAGCTTTCACTAGTTCACGGATTTCACCGTCCATACCTTTCCAGATGAACATTTCACGAATCTTTTCACGAGTTTTAAAGATTCCAAGATGCCCCCCTAATGGGGTCTCATGATAGTATTTGAAGATCATAGGCACAAGAACAGCTGGAACGACAACCTTCATCATCTTATCATGCCTCGAAGGGCAACATAGAACACATAGGACATAAGGGACGACATGTTCCCCAGAAGAAAGGGTTTCCATTATCGGAGCCAGCGTCGGATCTTCACGTTGGTATTTCTCGATATCCCTAAGGAGCATGGGAGCATCAGTTAAGATGGCATTAACATCAGATAGTATGGAATCGGGAGGTGATGAACTGTCGACCGGTTCATGGGTCTCGACGTCGTTGGAAAACATACGGCTGAGTCCATCAGCGACAACATTTTCGGTACCTCGGATATGCCTAACATCAAATTGGAAGGCAGAAATACGAATGGCCCAACGGGCTATACGACCAGTACGACGCGGCCTACCTAAGACCCAGCTTAAAGCTTGATTATCTGTCTCCAGGTCAAATTTGATATGTTCCAGATAGAGACGGAACTTTTCTAAGGCAAATAAGACTGCCAAACCTTCAAGCTCGTAGATGGAATACTTGGCTTCTTGAGCCGACAAGGTCCTAGATGCATAGGCGATGGGTCGCCTCCCTAGTTCAGTCTCTTGAAGAAGGACTGCAGCTACTGCTGACGACGACGCGTCGGTTTGGACGATGAATTTCTTCGAGAAATCAGGCATAGCCAGTACAGGGGCATTACAGGGAGCTAATTTAAGGTCTTCAAAAGCGGCTTGTTGAGAAGGTCCCCACTCGAATTTGATGCCTTTCCTACGAAGAAGGTTTAAGGGCGCCGCTCTATTAGCGAAGTTAAGAATAAACTTCCTGAAGAAATTCACCATACCAATGAACCTGGCGATACCTTTAATGTCCTTGGGAGGTTTAAAATCACGGATGGCCTGTGTTCTGGAATGATCGACGGCAACACCATCAGGTGACACAATATGCCCTAGGAATGACATAGAGGGCTTAGCAAAGGTAACCTTGGACAACTTGACAGTTAACCCAGCTTTACGAAGGCGATCGAGAACTTCTCGCAGATGATCTAGATGTTCTTCAAAAGTTTCTGAAAATACGACGACATCATCCAAGTAGTGTTACAAGTACTCAAATTTGATGTCGGAGAAGACCCTATCTAGCAGCCTAGTGAGTATAGCTGCTCCCGTGGGGAGCCCGAAAGGCACGCGGTTGTATTCGTATAAGTTCCAGTCCGTGGCAAACTCTGTAAGATGTTTAGACTCTTCGGCAAGGGGAATTTGATTATAGGCCTGATTCAAGTCCAAGATAGTAAAGAACTTGGCCTTACGAAACCATGAAAAACAAGAATGAAGGTCAGGAAGGGGCACAGATTGCAACACCACCTTCCGATTGAGAGCCCTATAATCAATGACAGGCCTGAAGCCTCCTTGGGGTTTCGGGACTAGAAAAATAGGCGAAGAATACGCCGACTTAGAGGGCCTAATAATACCATCCTTCAACATTTGATCGATGACTTCTTTCAGAGCCTTCATTTTAGGTGGAGATAGCCTATATGGTGGAAAACGGACAGGAATCGAATCCGTGACCTCAATTTTGTATTCGATAAGGTCAGTAACACCAAGAATATCAGAGAACACCTCTGGAAACGACTGACACAACTTACGAATACTCTCAGCCTGCTCCTCAGGTAGATGTCTAAGGTCTAACAACATCTCATCCTGGGTAGGCGAAATAGATGAACATGATACAGAATTACATTTCAATAATGGGATTTTACAATTAAACGCAAATTTGAAAGAGCACGACCTGCTCTGGAGATCGAGCACAAGACCAGTGTAGTTCTCCGTGGTAGTTAGAGGTGAAAGAAGTTGCGGGGTGGTGAATAGGTCTCAGGCTACGAAATTAAAGTGAATTTAAAATTTAACAAGGTTATATTTTCTTTTCAAAATCAAGAAATAACAAACATGGCAGGTACAGAGTAGCAAGGCATCAAAAGTACAATTACAGTATTTTCAGGATTTGGGCTTCGAGCCCCGCGATCACAATCCTTGAGCAATCAGCTCAGTTTTACTCCAAACACAAGTGTCAACAGAGGGGCGGAGAACCCCATTCATGCCTAGGAGCACTTGCTCCAAAATACACAGTAAGGCCTCCTTGAGGCGCGCAGAAAACAAAATTTTCGGGAAAAGAGCAACTTGCTCTCAAAATTCAGGCCTGTCAAAGGCCACACCAAACTCCACTTCCAAGTTGTCCTCCAAGGACATGAAAATAGGGGTAAAATACCCAAACTACTGAGGCCTATTAAGTAAGGAAAGGTTAATTACGTGGCCTCTAAAATACCAACTTGAGAGGAGGCGTTCTTGCACTCCTAACACACTTGGCACTAGGCCGTTACTGCAAGGGCTAATCCCATACTAAAGAGGTGACTTTTAGAAGGAAACAATTTACATTACGTTAAGGAAGAAACGGTTGTGAAAAATAAGTTCACCTCAATGCAATATGAGTGGGAGCTCGAGAGGGTTAAGCACTCTCTATCCCAATGTGTAGTTTAATAGAATAGATACTAAGTGTCTGTACATTTTAGGGGAAAAGTTACATGGTGGAAAAGCTTCGGACCTGCCCCGAGAGTTAAACTGCTGAGCTAACAAGAAAAGAAGTTATTAAACGGCCATTACCTTGTGGTTGAACTGCTGCCCGAAGAAAGAGGCGCTTCCCGCCCCCTGCTACGTACTTTATGCATTGATAGATGTTACTGAAGTGGCGCGGAGACCCGCAAATCAGCAGTTTATATACTCTCGCGGAAAGTTCGAGGCGTTTCAAGAATGAGAACACCCTCCCACAAGAATTTTAATGGCTAACCAAGAAAACCCCTACACAAGATGAAGAAGAAACACATTATTGGTGGAAAATTAATTCGAGAAATTCGGGATTGGTAAATTCAAAACAAGGGGAAAGAAAGGGTTAATATTGCCAACTTAAACAATGACTGAAAGAAATTTAACAAAGAACAAACTTATGAACATCAAATTTCTTCAAAAACATAGTTCTTTCACTTCGCACCAGGGTGCATAATTGTATTTCTTCAGTAGTGCCATCTAGAAGAGAATGTCCACACTTCTTACTACAGGCAAAACAAAAATACATCGAAAACGACCCAGTTCAGAAACTTCAAAATTTCCAAGTAGTGACATCTTCTGAGAAACTTGAAAATTAACACAGTAGATAAAGTTCCGGCTTCCTCCAGTACAGGAGTTTCAACTGGCGCAAATTCGAATTAGCGGCGTGGAGGTGTACCACCCGGTACAATTATTATTATTATTATTATTCTTATTATTATTATTATTATTATTATTATTATTATTATTATTATTATTATTATTATTATTATTTTCCTACCGCTTTTCCCACACCTGTGGGGTCGCGGGTGCGTTCTGTTTCGCACATGTGGATTTGGCCCTGTTTTACGGCCGGATGCCCTTCCTGACGCCAACCCGATATGGAGGGATGTAATAACTATTGCGTGTTTCTGTGGTGGTTGGTAGTGTAGTGTGTTGTATGAATATGAAGAGGAGAGTGTTGGGACGGACACAAACACCCAGTCCCCGAGCCAGAAGAATTAATCAGAAGCGATTAAAATCCCCGACCCGGCCGGGAATCGAACCCGGGACCCTCTGAACAGAAGGTAAGTAAGCTGACCACTCAGCCAACGAGTCGGATTATTATTATTATTATTATTATTATTATTATTATTATTATTATTATTATTATTATTATTATTATTATTATTATTATTATTATTTTCGGTACACGCCCCTGAACTCAGAGGAACTGAATATCATACAGATTAACTAAATTTATGTCATTCCAAAATACACATGAAGTGTTGTTTGGATATAAATCCAGTTTTCATAATCTGGGAAGCTAATATATCTTGTGACTGATAAAACGTACATCCATAACTTTACCATCTTGCTGCATGTTTTCATATTAGTGAACATAACATGTTGGCCCAATATTGTAGGAAGAGGCATGTGTAAAACATGTAACTAGAAGCTCTGAAGTCTATTTTCTGATATGTATATTACCAATTGCATTGAGAATGAGTACGTTATCAATATACAAAACGAGCACACTATTTCGCCTTTCTTGATACTTCATGTGTATACCAATCATAATTCTGATAAAATCTTTCAAAGTTAGCCACAAAATATGTAATCTTTGTTAACAAAATAATCAAAATATTCAAAAATATATATTGTATCTTTATATAAATCAGGAAAATCCAGTATCTCGCTTAAAATGAGCTGCATTTTACAGTCAACACAATGCTTACACGAGTGAAGTTCAAGTGTCGCTTTCAGATAAACATATGTGCCACTTCTGGAAGGGGAAAGATTCAAATAGCCGTGAAGCGCGAGTTTCTTACCAGAGAGCTTTACTAGACTAGAAAGTAGACAGTTACGGCCACTTAGGGTATTGTCATCTGAACAATTTCTATGGTAACCAGCAACCTATAAAGGGTTAAAAACACAGCATTAATAATGAATGAACTGTACCCTCCCTTCGGGGAGGGGAATGAAAACATTCCATCGATTATGATGGCGAACATGTTCAGGTAGGCACAGTGATGTGGCTTTGCTTGCGCCTTGACTCTACACACTACCATCTATTCTTTACAGCTGCTCTTGGCGGTTCCAGCGCTCATTTGCGGAGTTCTCTCATTGCATAATGGCACAGGATAATGATATTTTTTCCATACTTTAGTTAGACGAATGATTTGGAAGAACAGTTATTGAACACTTAATTATATTACTTACAATATTCTTAAAATTTATTGTCCAACTATCAATACTCGCGCCACATAACGGAAAATGTGGAAATCGTTCCCTTCGACACAAAAAGCAGACCAGTCACTTTAATTAAGTACATATTTACCTAAGAAGTATGGTATAGTATTCCTCCCTCTCTTCTCTTCTTCTGGTGTGCAAGCATGGTCTCGATGTGAATATTAGCAATAATGTTTTTTTCTGTTTGAAGCTTCTGTTCTCGAACAGTCATTTTACTGCGACAGCGTTGGCCAGCAGCTCGCGCATTATGTTATTCAGCCTAATTCGTAACGTTTCCTCAGCACATAACGCAGTTGCCTGTGTTGGTGCAGCGTCAAAAGGAGACCGTACAGCAAAGACCATAGCATTCATTTTCAAAGTGTGCCTCTATTTAGAACTAGAAAGGCATTCCCTCCTCACAACCCATGTGTTAGTAGATGGAACTTGTGGAAATAGTTATATTCAACTTCTTGTACGAGGATAACACTCCTGCTCTCGGAGATGAACAGATTTACTCCTTCTGTGAGGCTAATTTGAAACTCCGTAAAGCAGTGCTTGACGATGTGGTTATAGTTACGTCATTGAGGGGCTGTTTCAAGGCCCAGGGGGCAGTTAAGAGTGACTTTACCGATTTGCCGGTGGACTTGAGGGAAATAACATAGTTTTTCACGGACCACATATAACTTTGGACAGAACGGCCAGGGGTTAGGAAGGAGGAAAGAGCGTGGTTGGCAACATCTCAACGGCGCGGGAGAAGAGGTGGAGAAAGCAAGCTGCTGCCTTGCAGTCTATAGGGCAGGGATGGCGAACCTTTTCCAACTAGTGTGCCATTTTAACTCTGGTTTATTGTCCTCATCTGTTGACTGTGCCACTTGTTTTCCATTTCCATTACGAGATGTCTACAACCTACAACCCCCCCCCCCTCGCAACTTCCTTTCTATTTCCCGATTATGTTTCATAATACGTTATTTATTTATTTATTTATTCATTTATTGAGTCATTTATTTATTATAAATATTTGCATAACGGATGCAATATATCTTGTAAATACTTCCTCCATTAGCTTCATAATCTTCCCATGTTGTAGTTTGTACGCTCAACAATTAAACTAATTTCTCCCTCATCACATTTCCATAAGGAAATCTAAAAAAAAAAAAGAAAACAGCTATACTTGTTTGTAAGGTCACATTCATGCTTTCATCAAAACATACTGCATATATGTGGGAGTTATCCAAATTAGCTTTCAACTGCTCCGAAACTTCTTCACCCATTTTTATTATTCTTTCCTTGACAGCAGTTCAGCTGGCTGGGATTCCTTTGATCTTGTTAATTATTAGTTGTTTGTTAGGGAAGTTTTCAAATGATGTGTCGGACGTCAATAAGAAAGTTTCTTTCAACAACTCACCGTCAGAAATCTGTTTCCCATGCAGTGAGACAGATAGAAAAAGCCGCACTGATATTATTCCTGGGCCGGAAAGATGATACAAAAGAACTAGTTTGTTTGTGTAATGTTGGATATTTTGTGAAATGAACTCTCCTCTTTCTTCATTTGAAATGGAACAAACATTTGAATGACCAGTCTCAAAATTGCGCTTTACATTAAATATGGGGGATACAACTGTTTTCGAACACAGGCAACACATCTTTTTAACAGTCCGAATTCCCTTGGCCAGTGTTCTTGAAAAATACGGTTACCACCTTTTTCAGTTTCTGTATTTTTTCGGCACCGAAAACATATTTGCGATGTCCGTATACAAAACCACTAGAAAACAACACTATCTCACTTGACTTTCGGACCTATCAGTATAGCAGTGTTGCCATATTGCACGTCCGAATGAAACTAGTATTTACGTTTTCGATATTTATTTCTTACACGTGAAACACTGTAAGATATGTACTGTCTGTAGTACGAGACGAATATATAAAATATTACGTTCATGTGGCGTGCCACCGAAATCGTGTCCGCGTGTCACCTAGTGACACGCGTGGCATAGGTTCGCCATCCCTGCTATAGGGGGACCTGCAAGAGCTATGGGTCCCAGATCACTGTATCACGTCCAGAGTTGTAACTCGGGAGCTAGTCCCACCACAGGCGACCGCTTGACGCTCATCCTTTTAAATGTACTGGAAGGATCACAAGGCCCTAACATCCCTTCGAAGGGACTGACTAATGTAATTGTATGCGGTCATAAAAGCGAACCATATATTTATGACTACTTTTTAGCACACTATTTGGTGTATCACCAGACAGTTGTAGAATTTCCTTAGCTGAGGTTCTAATAATATAATCAACTCTGGCCAGGAGATTTTTCAGAATCTTCCCGACTCCGGCTAAATGAATTAACGCTGGTCCGATAAACTGATTATTACTCTTAATGTTTGGTGTGGTTGAAGTAAGTGGGCAGTTGTAAGCGTTAATTTGGTTAAAACTGTCGTTGAATAGAATGTTAATTTTCGGTTGAAAGTTGCATCTTTCCTTGCAGTATTTCAATTATACAACTGCCGATCTTGCCATTTACTATTGAAATTGCATAAGGATTTTCAGAATTGATATTCAGTCCAGTCTCTTGCAAGATGTTGACAGCCACTGTCGTTGGAGCAGTGGCAGCTTCGAAATCTATTCCAATAAATACCAAATCATCTGCAGGCATAATACAGTTAGTGGATCAATGTCTGCTGTCAATTTAAACCCGAACGTTTAGTCATACTTCCTTCGGAGAACTCCATTAAAATATGGTTAATGCCCAAACAGATTGATAACGACGAAACAGGTTGTCCTTGCATTACACGACTTTTAATTCCAAGTTCCTAGCCAGTTTTCCTCTAGCCTGAATCTTTGTCATGTTTGTTAAGGAGGTTGATTAATAATCGTTTACTCTTAACTGTAAGAGATGAATGTTCTATCGTACCAGACACTGGGCCTTCCACATCGTGGGCTACGAGTTCAAGAATTTTTCACTGCCTTGACGATTCCCTTATGTCAGCTACATCCGGATGGTTCTGCAGACTCTTCTCTCACCATTATTGGCCATTCATTACGTCACTGAAAGCCGCAGGTATCCACAAACCAGTGCAGTGGGAAAGGAGGTCATGCTGGACAGCAGCAACGCAACCACCGTGAGTTCTGCTTTACTTTCATTTAATTTTCGAAAAGACTCCTTCACTGTCACTTGAACTTGGCCATCATCAAGAAGTTATTTCAATTCCCGCACATGATTGGGTAGGTAGACTAACGGGCAGCTCTAGCTTTGAAATATTGTTTAATGTAATAATTTATACATTCATGATTGGGAACTTAGGATGTCCTAATGCAAGGATCAAAGCTATCCCAAAAGGGAGCCCGCAGGAGAGACAGCCTTCGCAACTCTCCCATAATCGACACCTTCTTTCCCCATTTATTTTCTTAAAAACACATCACATTTGATACATTTATGATGGTGTACAAGGTGCGAAGTAAAATTTAAAATGATCGGTGCATTGTTAAATACAATGCTTACTTACCGACAGATAGTGTGCTTTGTTGGTGCGTTCTTCTTAATGAATATAGTACACTTAGTAGTTTTTGTTGTTTTTGTTTATCTTGGAATTTTTAAGCATTTAAAATAGTGACGGGGGTATTCGCGACCAAAATGTCCAAGAATTCGATTCTTAAAACTTATCGAAATATCTAATAAAAGTATTCGAATACTTCCACTCGAGACATTCACAAATTATAATCCCAAAGCGAGACAACATGGTTCCCTCTATATGCAGTATCCGAGACCAGCGAGGATAGTAGCGCCATCTCAGGACGCAACTCAAACTACCTCTGTATTCAAACCGCCGACTGGATCCCTCGCTGCGCATGAAAAGCCCAGCATAAAGGTGTAATCACCGCCGTCTCAATCTCCATAGGAATGAGACGGCGGTGGGTGTAATTGGAAACTTTCATCATAATGCCTCTGAAGCGCTGGCCTCCTAGTCACTGACAGAAAGCTGTATACCGCATTTCCACTATTATTAATGTACCGGGCGATACACCTCCACGCCGCGAATTCAAATATTGCGCCAGTTGAAACCTCTCTACAGGAGAAACCCTGAACTTTAACAAACTGCATTAACTCAAGTGTTCTGAACTGTGTCTATTTTGATTTGTGTTTGTTTGCTCCGTATCAAGAAGTTTGAACATTCTCTAACAGATGTCGCTACTCAAAACTATGGTAACACACTCTGGTGCAATGGAATGAACTTTCCTGAAGAAATATTGTATTCCTAAGTTTTATTTTTACTAAATTTTGTTCTGTGGTTTGTGGGTTGTCAATATAATCCTATCCTTCCGCCAGTTTTGAAATTAGCCAATCATAAATTTCTGTAATTAATATTCCACCAATTAGGTGTTACTTCATCGTCTTGTGTATCAGTTTTTCTGGTAGCCAATAAAAGTTTGTGGGCGGGTTGTTATCATTCATGAAAGGTCTCGAATGTTCCACGAGGGTATATAA
This sequence comes from Anabrus simplex, assembly GCF_040414725.1. Taxonomy (NCBI): domain Eukaryota; kingdom Metazoa; phylum Arthropoda; class Insecta; order Orthoptera; family Tettigoniidae; genus Anabrus; species Anabrus simplex. The sequence goes on along the minus strand of NC_090269.1, from coordinate 160,833,104 downwards.
ACTGCTGATGTTCTTGTCTCGGGGCCACTTCAGTAACATCTTTCGCAGTGTGTGAACATACATAGCAGGGGGCGGGAAACGCCTCTTTCTCCAAGCAGCAGTTCATCTACATGGTAATAGCCTGTTAACATCTTCATTTCTTGCTAGCTCAGCAGTTTAACTCTCGGGGAGGGTTCGAAACCTTTAGTATGTAGCCTAACCTTTTAAAATGTAAATTCTTTTCTGTCTATCTACCAATTACAAATCTGTAAAGCGGGGATAGAGAGTGCTTCACCCTCTCGAAACTCCCCTTCATTTTGAATTTGAGGTGACTATGTTTTCGTAACCGTTTTTCTCTTCCTTCTTAATGTCTTAAACTTATTTGCCAACTAGTCACCTCCCTAGTATGGGATTAGCCCCTGTATACCTGCCCGAGTGCCACCTAGGTTTTAAGAAGTTTCATGTAGGAGTGCAAGCTACGCCTCCAGTCAATTTGGTTTTTTGGGCCATTTAATTAACCCAGAGTTTGTTTTCTTCATGTGAAGGCCCTGTAGGTTGGGTACAAGATACCCCTGTTTCACTGTATGTGTGCCTTAAGGGCAGTTAGGGACAAAGGTTGTTGTTCCTTTGATAGGCTTGTAAAATTGAGAGCGGGTCTGGTCTTTTCCTCTTAACATTGTAATTAGGCGCAAATACTCCTCGTACATAGGGGCTTTCTGCCCTTTAGCTATTGTGGTGGTGAGCTGAGAGCTCAGAAATTAATCTTGGGGCTCGAAGCCCAAATCTTGTAACAATTGTAATTTCTTAACTAGTTTTCCTGCTACATGGTACCTGTTACTCTGTTGTTGTTATCTGTTGTTTTTGAAAAGAAAATATAACCTTTGTTAAAGTTTTAAATTAACTTTAATTTTGTAAGTTGAGACCTATTCCCGCCCGCACCTTCCTTCACCTCTAACTACCACGAATAACTCCTTAACAAGTGGTAGCAGAGCGTGGTTGAATGGGTCTCAATTTAGCCCCTTTAGATGGCTAAACATTGTTTCCGTTTCGAACTCTAGCATTTTTGTCAGTTGCTGGAATTTTTTTATTCGTCTAAAATTTTTCTGTCATCATCTCCGGCTCTCGCGACGTCCTCCATCCCGGCTATTTGCGCAAGGAGGAATTGATCTATGAATTAACGATTAGGAATGTTCAATCTGGAGGCACGGTTGCGATAGACACCAATAAGTTAAAAGATTCCCTTGATTTGCCTATTACCATCCCGACTTCGGGAGAAAAAGAGATCGATGACGCTCTCTCCACGATCACTGATAATGCTTCTGAGCTAGCATCTGTAGTTAGTTTTTTGAAGTAAGTGATCCATCTCCTGATCAACTCTAAAGAGTACAGGCCAGATTGTACCAGTTTGATAATAGGGTATGTGATCTATCGTCCTTGAAGTTAAATGACCTTCAGGGTAAAGAAGCTAGTGCTGTTGCTGAAAACCTGTCTAAAATGTCTAGTAAAGTTAGCCATTTGTTATCTGGATCTGCTATTCCAAAAACCGACCAGCCTATGGTAGTAAATATCGGAAGTGTGGAGGATTCCTCTAAAGAGGAAGGAGGTAGTACTGCGGAGGCTACACAACGAACATCTGCCCCATTAGAAACTGTGTCCGATCGTCGCATGTCCATTCCACCCTTCGTGTTAAATAATGCTCCTTCTGAATCTGCTTCTCCGCCACTTAGGGCCCTTTCTACTACGTCCCCGGATTTCAGCAGTTTGCCCCATCCTTTAGCAATGTTGCTCAGAGGTACTTCTAAGTTTTCCGTTAACTCTGCCAGTGACGTAATTTCATTCTTAAGGTTTTTAGTTGCGTTTCAGGATCATGCTCTGGTTTTTTCTCTATCTCCGTGTCAAATTTTGCAGATCATTTATCCCTATGCAATTGGTGTTCTCTCCGACAAGATAGTTAGGGCAGTTGCTGAACAGTCATCCATAGAAGATTTCTATGCCCATCTGTTGGTAAATTTTATCCCCGCTCGAACTAGGTCATCGCTCATTCAAAAGTACTACAACCGAGTAAAACGGTTGGATGAAAATTTGGCAGACTTCATCCAAGACATTAAGATCTACACTAGGGTATTTGCTCTACATTTCCCTGAAGATCAAATTGTACAGGCTATTGTGGAAGGAATTTCACCACCTTACAGATCATACTTGTGTTTTGCGTCGCGTCCGCAAACTTTTGCCGAGTTAGAGGCTATGGCTGTCTCAGCCGAAGGAGTTAGATACGCCGATACCTTGCGTGTCGCGAAAGAACCCCCTCCATCCTCTAGTAGTTTTCGGCCTCCACCACGCCGACCCATCACGCCCCTTAAATGTTACGCTTGCGGGTCGCCGGACCATCTTCGCAATAAATGTCCTTTGATCAAATCTAGTAGGACAAATAATGGAGCTGGTTCATGCCAAGGCTGCTTTAAATGCGGCACGTTTTCACATATTGCCAAGAACTGCCCTAATGCTAGCAACACCCCCTCCTGCACAACTTCTGGTGCAATTTCCACCAAGGCCAAAAATAATAAGTGACTAGTGGCTTTGGCTGAGTCGGCTAACCCATCTTCCCGAGGCTCAGCCCCAAGTAAACATGTCGAAATTTCATGGAAAACTTAGTCTTCAAATTCATCTTTCGAAGGTCCCAAAGAATGTCTTAGGATTGCGGCGGAAACCCCCGCACCTGTTCCTTTTCTCAAAATTGAATTAAATAATGAACCTGTAACAGCTCTATTAGATTCTGGCAGTGTTTGTTCCATTATTTCGGCTGAGTGGTATTCCAAACTAAAATCTATTTGTAAACTTCCTGATTTTTGCTCGTCTTCGGTTCAATATGTTTCGGCTAACTCTTCTCCATTAGAAATTTTAGTTTCCTTAAAGGCCGAAATTCGTATTTCTAAATTTACTTGGAAGGTTAAACTATTGGTGGCAAAGCACTTGTCTTGCCCCATTATATTGGGAGCAGACTTCATGTCCTATACTGGTCTAGTGTTCGATCATCAGAGCAAGTCGTGCACTTTCAAATTTGACAGTAATTCCAAAATCCCTTTGCTAAAATGTAGTTCTGGGTCATGTTCATCTATTTCGCCTACCCAGGATGAGATGTTGTGAGATCTTAGACATCTACCTGAGGAGCAGGCTGATAGTATTCGTAAGCTGTGTCAGTCGTTTCCAGACGTTTTCTCGGATACTCTTGGTGTTACTGATCTTAATGAACACAAGAGTGAGATTACGGATTCCATCCCCGTTAGATTTCGACCTTATAGACTATCTCCGCCTAAAATGAAGGCTCTGCAAGAAATCATTGATCAGATGTTGAAGGATGGCATTATTCGGCCTTCTAAGTCGGCGTATTCATCGCCTATTTTCCTTGTTTCGATACAGCAAGGTGGCTTCAGACCCGTGATTGATTATAGGGCTCTCAATCGGAAGGTGGTGTTACAATCTGTGAGCCTTCCCGACTTTCATTCCTGTGTTTCATGGTTTCGTAAAGCTAAGTTCTTCACCATATAAGACCTCAACCAGGCTCATAACCAGATACCGTTAGCAGAGGAATCCAAACACCTGACAGCGTTTGCCACGGACTGGAATTTGTATGAATACAACCGCGTGCCTTTTGCGCTCCCCACGGGAGCAGCTGTACTCACCAGACTGCTAGACAGGGTCTTCTCCGACATCAAATTTGAGTACTTGTACCACTATCTTGATGATGTCGTCGTATTTTCGGAGACCTTCGAAGAACACCTAGATCATCTGAGAGAAGTTCTCAATCGCCTTCGTAAGCCTGGGTTAATGGTGAAGTTGTCCAAGGTCGCCTTCGCTAAACCTTCCATGTCATTCGTAGGGCATATTGTGTCGCCCGAGGCTGTTGCAGTCGATCACTCTAGAACACAGGCCATCCGTGATTTGAAGCCTCCCAAGGACATCAAAGGTATTGCTAGGTTCATTGGTATGGTGAATTTCTTCAGGAAATTTATTCCAAATTTCGCCAATAGAGCAGCGCCCTTGATCCTTCTTCGTAGGAAAGGCGTCGAATTTGAGTGGGGGCCTTCTCAACAAGCCGCTTTCGAAGACCTCAAATTAGCTCTCTGTAATGCCCCTGTCCTCGCTATGCCCGATTTCTCTAAGAAATTCATCGTCCAAACCGACGCGTCGTCGTGGGCGGTGGCAGAAGTCCTTCTTCAAGAGACTGAACTAGGGAGGCGACCCATCGCTGACGCATCTAGGACACTTTCGGCTCAAGAAGCCAAGTATTCCATCTATGAACTTGAGGGTTTGGCTGTCTTGTTTGCGCTACAAAATTTCCGCCTTTATCTGGAACAAGTCAAGTTCGACTTCGAGACTGATAAAGAAGCCTTAAGCTGGGTCTTAGGTAGGCCGTGTCGTACTGATCGTATAGCCCAGTGGGCCATCCGAATTTCTGCCTTCCAATATGACGTTAGGCATATCAGAGGTACTGAAAATGTTGTGGCAGACGGACTCAGTCGTATGTTTTCCAATGATGTAGAGACCCATGAACTGGTCGACAGTTCTTCACCTCCCGAGTCCATACGACCCGAGGTTCATGCCATTTTAACTGATGCTCCCACGTTGTTTAGGGATCTTGAGAAATATCAACGTGAAGATCCGGCGCTTGCCCCTATCATGGAAACCCTTTCTTCTGGGGAACATGTTGTCCCTTATGTGCTGAGGAATGGTGTTTTATGTTGCCCGTCGAGGCGTGATAATAAGATGAAGGTTGTGGTTCCAGCTGTGCTCGTGCCCATGATCTTCAAGTACTATCATGAAACCCCATTAGGGGGCATTTAGGTATCATCAAAACCCGTGAAAAGATCCGGGAGATGTTTATTTGGAAAGGTGTGGACGGTGAAATTCGTGAACTAGTTCAAGCTTGTAAATCTTGCTTGCTTAGTGAACCCACCATGTCCACCAAGGTAGGCCTATTGTCTTCTCATCAAGCATCGCGCCCAATTGAACGTCTGTATATCGACTACGTCGGACCCTTCCCCCCAGTCAAAGTGGAATGCTAACCAGTTCATCCTTGTGTGTGTAGATGGCTTCACTAGATTCTCATGGTTTTTTCCGACTAAGCTGGCTACCGCTCAGTCCACCATTTCCTGTTTAAATTCTATCTTTGCTTCTTTTGGTCCTTGTAAATATATCGTGTCCGACAACGCTAAGGCTTTCACTTCAATCTTTTCCGTAAAATTTTGTTTTGATCTATCTATCTCTCATGTAACAACTGTCGCAGGTGAAACCTGTGTAATTTCCGGGCTAACCTTGTCTTTAAAATTTTGTAAGAATTCTGAAAGTTATATTTTTTGGGTTTTCGTTTTAAGGTCTTCTGCCCCTCATACCTTTTTCATTTGGTTGAATCTGCCTTGTATCAATGTTGTAAAACCCCTCCCGGGGTACTCTGCTGTCCTCTCCATACGGCCATTACCACGCTCCCGTCTTCTGCTAAACCACACCAGTGGCTAATTAAAATGAAATAAAAACTTCCACGCCGCTGGCCCCTCAGCCTCACCACAAAGACTGTACCTTAAAATCATTATGGCCCAACAAAATTCTGCCGCCGAGATCTTAATGTTTCAGTGCGCCCGCAGCCGTGCGGCGCCGTACCGCCACTGTGGTGGAGTACGGGCCCGCTCTACTCCAGTGAGGTCAACCAGTGTACGGCGAGTCGGAGTCCTCCTTCCGGCCAAGACTGATGTGCGTCGCACCACATGCTAACGGCCTACGACTGTAAACTATCGTCGCGTGTGCGGCGTGCTTCACCACCACTACCCCTCTCATAGTAGCGGGAGAGGTGTATCTCAGAGTACTTGAGGGGTCCGAGCGGCCTCCTCTTGACACTAGCAGCGGCGACAGGTCTGGCCGTCAAACTTAATCAACAACTATAGTGCGTTTTGGTTGAAAGCGTCCTGCGCGAGAAATGGTTGCGCATGCAGTGGTGGGAGCTATCGTACCCCCACTCCTGCAGCAAGTCCAGTCGCCAGGCTAGCGCTGAAGTGAAAACGTCTCTCAAGCGGTGCATGTTACGCGCGGGCTAAGTTGAAATTGCTGAAGTGACGAGCATGGCTTCTAAATCCTCTTCTAAATCTGGGAGACCACTGCGAGGTCAGGCACGTGAAATTGTTTATAACGTGAGTGAACATATGAAAGTTATGAAGCGAGAATACGACTTGAAATTGAATGTTGTGCAGACAGTTTCAGAAGCGACAGGAGTAGGTACAACACTGGTGAAGAAAATAATGAAAGAGGGAGTGTCGAGTCAGGCTAGGGGTGAGCTTAAGTTTAGCACTCCGACAGGAAAACAAGGTGAAAGAAAAAAGAGAGTTCCAGTTGATGATTTTGTAAAAGCAGCTATTAGGAGGAAGATTCATGAATTTTACGCTGTAAGAAAACAAGTGCCCACTTTAAAAAACCTTTCTAAAGCTTTGGAAGAGGATGGCATAGTGCAGTGCAGTCGCTCACATCTGCATAAAATAATGCGTGACTTGGGATTTCGTTGGAGGAAATGCCAATCAAAGGGTAAGCTTTTAGTTGAGCGACCAGAAATTGTGGAATGGCGAGTGAAATACCTGCGACAGTTACGGATTTTCCGAAATGAAGGCAGAAATATTATATTTATAGACGAAACCTATCTTCATGCTTCGCATGTTGTTTCTCGGTGCTGGCAAGGATCTGAAGAACTGGGAGTACTTTGTTCCATAGGAAAGGGTAACAGATTAATTATAGTGCACGGTGGAGGAGAGAATGGTTTTGTTCCCAATGCCCTTTTAATTTATAAGTCTCACTTAAAGACCGGGGACTATCATGACGACATGAATTATAATAATTTTTCAAAGTGGATAAATGAGCGACTTGCTCCAAATTTAACCCCACGGAGCGTAGTAATAATGGACAATGCAGCCTATCATTGTGTTCAGGAAGACAGAAAGCCTAATTCTACCTATCTGAAGAAGGATGTACAGGAATGGCTGCAGAAGAAAGGAATTGAGTTTGATCCAGGTATGACGAAGGCTGAATTGTTGGGACTCGTGAAAAGAGCTAGCGTGGAGAAGGTATACAAAATAGATAACCTATTGAAAAGCTATGGACATGAAGTTCTCCATCTTCCTCCATATCATCCAGATCTCAATCCCATTGAGTTGGTTTGGGCAGACATCAAAAAAGAGGTACGTAATAAGAACATATTTCAACTAATAATAGGCCTAATAATGCATCATTCACTTCTAAGCTTAAAAAAGTGTGCCATTGCATCTCTAATGCTTTCACTGTCCATAAATGAGGCGCTCCTATTCCCAATATAAATAAAAGTGGTTATTATGTACAAAAAATGTTGCTCTGTCTTATAGATCGCTCATGACTTGACGGCAGACACGCTCGACAAAAAGGAAGCTCTTTGCCGGATATTGTTTGCACAATATTCGCAAGACAAATGGACAAAATGTTGTGACCACGTAAAAGGCATTGAGCAGGAATACTGGGAGCGTGACCACATAATGGATGAGGAATTAGAATTAGACCAGTTCATCATCAACCTCGGTGAAAGTTCAGATAACACTGATTCAGACGAGAGTGAAGATTGTTCTGAATAAATTGTAAGTAAGATCCCTGAACTCCGAATACTAAACAAACAAACAAACTTGATCATAGAACACTTAAGCAGGCAGATAATATATTTGCTTTGATTTTATGCGACAGATTTGTATTGTCTATTGTTCCGGAGCATTTTGTTGCTGTATTCTTTGTTGTTGTTGTTGCAAGAAACCTGTCTCTCAATCATAACAATAGCAGGTTATTCAAGAGTATTATGTATTATTATATTTATTTTGATGGACAAGAAAGGTAGACATTGCTAATATTATTATGCAAGTAGCTGAAGTTTTCTAATAAGGCTTTTTTCTCTGCATTTTGCTGACAAATTCGCATTAATTAATCTCTTTTATACGTATTTCACTGGAAATCAGCGTAAGTACTGTAGATTATATCTTTGGGCTGTCAGTGGAAACAACTTCCTCCATTTCGTTAGGCGATTGATGAGATGATAGCGCGTACCGATGATACGTCTTTCCTGGGCATACAGCACAGTGTCAAACAACCTTCCTTTATTCGCAGTATTACCAGTTGCAAGCTTCTTCCTCTTCTACTAAATGGTTCCAAACTTTCATTTTTATATAAGTGGTGACATATTTGTAACAATGTGTCATAATAAATGGCACAAAATAAATTAAAGGCTACATTGCTATACACTGAGATATATTTTTGACATTGTATCGAAAGCGTAATGCGATATGAATTCTTTTAGGTATTACCCTCTGATTTCTTGATGTCACCAACATATACTACGGAATATACGAAGTATTTCCGTGCTCAAAGACCTGTGTAGTTAATTGACAAGGTTTAACGCACAAAATCGAAATGTAAGACGCGATTTGTAAAATGTACAGTATTACTTTATTTTCACTAGTTTATCATATTAAATAATTCTTACACATTTGAGTTAGTGTGGTGTATGTACACCGATGTGCCATTGCATTATGACCATCCCGACCCGAGAACATTTTGGGCCTGGAGCGGGGAGAGTAACACATGACAAGCTTTCCACACTACTTCAATCAGCTTCCTGAGCTACGTCCACTGCCTGAACTCGACTGGGAGAGCTGGAGGAAAGGATCAAGTCCTTCCCCCACTACCAGCGCGAACGCTCCCATAGTTCCTGGCACTCGAGGCCAGGCCACACCTCCGGTCGTCCAAAAAGACGCTTACTAAGAAGATGGACTATAATCTACTTATTCAGCTACATGGACATTCCATATCCACAATTACTGCGTTTTTGTATTCAACATCAACATCTGGTGGACATAAAAAAACTTTCTTCCTTCTTCCAAGAATTAAAATTCGCCTTTGGAATTCAATTACTGCAACCATAGAGACCTTTTCATTAAATCTACTACAAAAGTTTAATAACGGGATTTTATTTAATCCCACTCATATCAAACTAACTTTTTTATTTTCTCTTCTAAATTCTTCAACTCGTCAACAAAAACTTGGACTTTTTTAAGCAAATTTTTGTTTTATTCTGTGTCACCCCTTGGAAGGATTTTTTTTTTGCTGGGGGAGGTCTGTACCGGGCGGTACACCTCCACGCCGAGAATTCAAATATTGCGCCAGTTGAAACCTCTCTACAGGAGAAACCCTGAACTTTAACTATTGTATTAACTCAACGGTTTCTCGGAAGATGTCACTACTGTAAATTTGGTAATCTTGGAGTGTTCTGAACTGTGTCTATTTTGCTTTGTGTTTGTTTGCTCCGTATCAAGAAGTTTGAACATTCTCTAACAGATGTCGCTATCCAAACTATGGTAACACACTCTGGTGCAATGGAATGAACTTTCCTGAAGAAATATTGTATTTATAAGTTTTATATTTACTAAATTTTGTTCTGTGGTTTGTGGGTTGGCAATATAATCCTTTCCTTCCGCCCGTTTTGAAATTAGCCAATCATAAATTTTTCTAATTAATTTCCCACCAATAAGGCGTTTCTTCATCGTCTTGTGTATAAGTTTTGCTGGTAGCCAATAAAAGTTTGTGGGCGGGTTGTTATCATTCATGAAAGGTCTCGAATGTTCCACGAGGGTATATAAACTGCTGATTTTCTTGTCTGGGGGCCACTTCAGTAACATCTTTTGCAGTGTGTGAACATATATAGCAGGGGGCGGGAATCGCCTCTTTCTCCAAGCAGCAGTTCATCTACATGGTAATAGCCTGTTAACATCTTTATTTCTTGCTAGCTCAGCAGTTTAGCTCTCGGGGAGGGTTCGAAACCTTTAGTATGTAACCTACCCTTTTAAAATGTAAATTCTTTTCTGTCTATCTACCAATTACAAATCTGTAAAGCGGGGATAGGGAGTGCTTCACCCTCTCGAAACTCCCCTTCATTTTGAATTTGAGGTGACTATGTTTTCGTAACCGTTTTTCTCTTCCTTCTTAAAGTCTTAAACTTATTTGCCAACTAGTCACCTCCTTAATATGTGTTTTAAGAAGTTTCATGTAGGAGTGCAAGCTACGCCTCCAATCAATTTGGTTTTTTGAGCCATTTAATTAACCCAGAGTTTGTTTTCTTCATGTGAAGGCCCTGTAGGTTGTTTACAAGATACCCCTGTTTCACTGTATGTGTGCCTTAAGGGCAGTTAGGAATAAAGTTTGTTGTAGCCTTTGATAGGCTTGTAAAATTGAGAGCGCGTCTGCTCTTTTCATCTTAAAATTGTAATTGTAATTGTAAAATTGTACTCCTCGTACTTAGGCGTTTTCTGCCCTTTACCTATTGTGGTGGTTAGCTGAGAGCTCAGAAATTAATCTTGCGGCTCGAAGCCCAAATCTTGTAACAATTGTAATTTCTTAACTTTTTTTCCTGCTACTTGGTACCTGTTACTCTGTTGTTGTTATCTGTTGTTTTTGAAAAGAAAATATAACCTTTGTTAAAGTTTCAAATTAACTTTAAATTGTAATTAGAGACCTATTCCCGCCCGCACCTTCTTTCACCTCTAACTACCACGGAAAACTCCGTAACAATTTATATTGTTTTGCTGTCGTAAATGTTGGCAATGTGTTCGCAAATGTGGTGATTGTTGGCTTGATATTGAGAGCTGATAGTTATGCGCTAGTGAGTTTATTTCTTTATTGTGTAGTGTGATGATTTTATTCTTTAATTTGTGTTTACAAATCTTGGAATTCGTTACATTATTGTGCGTCTTTTTTATTTCGAGCAGAAATTTTCTTCAAACAAGAACAAATGCAATGAGTGGCTCAATGTGATTTCTCGCTGTAACTTCGTCCTATTTATGCGCTGATTCTTTTTTTTTATAATTGTGTAGTGATTTGATTTTCTTTAACTGTGTTTGGAAGCAATCGAATATGCTAGCTGTGTGCCTTTTTGTATTTCGAAAGGGAAAAAAGAGCAAAGGGACACTTATCATTTCAGGAATTCTCTGCAGACCAGGAAAAATCTACGGAGTGGCTCAAAGCAGTTAGCACTTTTATCTTAGTTTTCCGTTTCTATTACGGGTATTTATCTTCTTTCTTTCTTAATATGTTTACCCCTCCAGGATTGGCTTTTCCCTCGTACTCAACGAGGGATCCCACCTCTAACACCTTAAGGGTAGTGTCCTGGAGCGTGAGACTTAGGGTCGGGGATACAACTGGGAAGGTTAACCAGTACCTCGCCCAGGCAGCCGGAACTGCTATGCTTATGCTAAACAGGGGCCTTATGTTGAGGATGTGAAGATTGGAAGAGATAGATAAGGAAGAGGGATGGAAGCGGCCGTGGCCTTAAGTGAGGTACTATCCCCGCATTTTCCTGGAGGAGAAGTGGGAAACTATGGAATACCACTGCAGGGATAGCTGAGGTCGGAATCGATCCCCCCTATAATTAGATGACCTCCCAAGACTGAGTGGACCCCGTTCCAGCCCTCGTAGCACTTTTGAAATTTCGTGGCAGGGCCAGGAATCGAACCTGGGCCTCCGATGGTGGCAGCTAATGACGCTGATTGGGTATTTTTTTACCCCTAAATGTTCTTTCATTGAATAATCCTTTAGACTGAGTCGTATTTGCCACATGACAGCAAGACAACACTTTTTAATCCAAGATAATCGGAACTTTAACATTTAAACACTGACGAGTAAGAACCATTACTGTTATGACGGTAAGGCCAACGTATGAAGTGTTGTTTCCTGAGCAGTGAACAGTTTACAATGTATTTACTCAAAATACTTTTCTCTCAGATAATTTTTATTTTGAATTTTCATTTAAAATTTGTCTTATTTTTTTGCTATTTGTTTTACGACGCACCGACACAGGTAGGACTTATGGCGACGGTGGGATAGGAAAGGGCTAGGAGTGGGAACGAATAAGCCGTGGGCTTAATTAAGGTACAGCCTGATGTGAAAATGGGAAAGTACGGAAAGCCATGTTCAGGACTGCCGACAGTGGGGTTCGAACCCACACTCTCCCAGATACAAGCTCACAGCTGCGCGCACCTAACTGCAAGGCCAACTCGCCCGGTATTTAAAATTCTAGTGAAAGGTATGAATGAAATGTAATCTGAAACTATATATTGAACCCTTGAACTTACCATTCCATCGTTGGTCGGCCACGGCTGCTACAGTAGAACAATTTAGAACTCTTAAATCCTGGGTCGTTGCGGGAATAAATTCCGTCACGATCTTAACCAAACGATGGGGTTCAGAAGAGAGCCTAACTACTTGAAATGAGGAGCAAAAATGTGCTCACTAACTTTTATTAAATTGAAAGGGCACGATAACATCACTAATTTAATATGCGTTCTTGCAAAATAAAAAAATATAAATTATTGATTTTGAATGTTCCAAACACAGTCACATTACATAACGTCAATTTGTTACTTACAATGTCGAAGAGTTGCTTCGGAGAAGCTAATATGTTAGTGGACAGCGAAACTGAAAACTGAAAAAGGGAAGACCTGAAAACCGGGCACCTATTATTCCAAACGAGAACTGAGGGTTAATCCACACGATCCGTGGAAAATCTGACTTTCAACAAGTAGAACGCCTGATTTTCTCTCAATTAAGGTTATCCACCAGTCGAATACCCTTAACGGATACGGAACACCCGCCGAATGGACCCTTAATCGAACAAAACTGACTATCAGTTGCTTTGGATAGGTTGCGAAATATTATGGGAAAGCATGGTGTTCACTACAAGTTAACAGCATCATTCACAATTGAAATAAAATCCCACCATGTATTTGTCATTCATGACACCCTTAAGTGATAAGGTAATCCCGATGCTAAACGTGCATCACCCAAAACAGCTGTTCGAAAGGAACCAACAACAACAGGATCCGAGAGGATCTTACGTTATGTCGTTCTAAAGGAACAAAACTGCGAAATGCAGGAAACAATTACTAATCATGCATTTAGATGAAATGCAAAACACTGAAGTTAATTAAAAAGTGAAAAGTCACTTAAAAAGTATTATTATCGAACCGATTTTCAGGTTAGAAATGGGTTTGTTATGCTTAAGAAAATTACCAGTCCACGCTAAAATTTACTACAACTTTAAGGAATTCTTTCCCTTGAAAAACAATGCTACCAGTACAGATCTCTCTATTTACTGTCTGTCCCAACACACTACTTGTAAAGTGATTACTTACTTACTTTACCTATGAATAAGAATGAAAATACGACAAGATTGAAAATAAATATAAAATACTGGCTGACGAATCGAAACCGCATTCGCAACTCAAGTCTCACACTAATACACTGAGTGTCAATATGCACACTATCAAACGAAAACGGACGTTAAAACGAGAAAACAATAAAGTCCGTAAATTAAATTTACATCTCGAAGTCGTTAAAGCTTAACACGCACGAAGAATCACAGTAAAAATATTTAATCTATATCGAGCCGATATCCAACACTTGGACAACCATCACTTGTCAACAGCTGTCCCGTTATCTCAATGGAGAGCTACGCATTGACCCTCTTCCTTACATCATATCGTACTGTAACTGCTACCTTCCTCCAGGCCACTTCAACAAAAAAAACAAAAGAAACATCTAAACTGAGACTTGAGTGTGTACAGCTACCATCCCAGACCTATCGTCGGGCTCACTTGAAATCTGTACACCCTAACCCTAATCATTATGTACATGATGCCTTCCAAATTCTATCGTCGGGCGTGAACTAGGACGTCTCATCATCAGTGACTCCAAGAATAACATGTGACGTCCTAAATCTATCGTCGGGCGTCAAAGTGGGTCGTACTACGCCTCCCTTAACATATCAGGCGAACAGCAATTTCAAACAACTCCGACATTTAGTACTAAATCTGGTCAGACAAAATACGCACGACGGAACCACGTCTCTTACTATCAAATGAATGCAAGTCGAAAAACACAGTAAGTCTCTACCATTACAATACGTGAACTCAAAAATAAATATACGTGACGAACGATTCTCCACCTCGAACACACTCTCAGCCTGTGCACTGAAGTGTTAGGGAAGCAAATGAAAATTCCCAACACACGTTTACCATTTAGTGGATGCCTTCAAAATAATAATCATCACTACCGCATTCGAAATTCTCAAATCGTCTATCATCAATTCCAACCATATTATCAATGACCTCTCCAGTGAACAAATTCAATACAACCCAACCATGGGTCCAAAGTGCTCTTTGATCCTTGAGGTCGCTCATTATCTTATTATCCATACGGGCTTTCCGTAACCAAAAATCACTGGATGTGTACTACCCAGACTTTAACATTTTACTAGAGTCGTTTTCACTTGGAAACTTTCTATAAATTTGCGATGCTTCACACCATAGTCGTCTCAAATTCGGATTGATTGCGGAAAACAGTACAGCCTGCCTCAACACAGCCTGTTTCCTAAATACTTCCTCTTTAAAAATATAGCTTGTCTCAAACTCCTTCTCCTCGCTTTATTCCAGCGGTATCACTTCTCTCTCATCTCCACGTACATATATATTCGTCGCTCTCAAATTCCTTTTCCTTCAAGACCCTTTTTCATACTTCGATCCCCTGGTGGAAACGACAACCATTATTAAACACATCTCTTACTTTACTATTATTACAACTTTCGAACCTCGAGAGTCCAAGAGCACCCAGCGACTTTTCGTATCATTGATATACACGATGTCTCAAAATTTCCTTCCCATTAATGACTGTGACTCTAACAAATTTCCCCGAAATCATCTAAATATGCCTGCGATCCTTGTAAAAATATACTGGTTAAATGCACTTTAACATAGAAAAATTTCCTTATCCCGCGGTAGACATTATTATTATTATTATTATTATTATTATTATTATTATTATTATTATTGACCAGCATTTCTGAATTCAACTGACATCTGAGATTAAGATATTCGCCACGACAAATTTACACTTATAACGTTCCAAAAATCCACGCTTTCCATGATATCTCATCGAACATTCAACACAAAATTTTAAGCGTCGCATTTTACCGTTCTTGACATGAACTTTACACACTGAAATTTTCACACGCTGACCAAAAATTACAACACCTTTCGCCTGATAATTACGAATATCAACCCGACAATCATCTTGAAAAGTTGGTTGGGACAGACAATAACTAACTAACTACAACATAATATAAAATAGACAGACCTGCACAATGGTGACATTCCCAGCATTCTGGTTACATCGTCAGCAGCTAACCTCGGGCTTAGCCGCTCATTTTCACAGATAACATTTTCATTTCCAAAATCTCACTCATACAAACACTACCCTTCACACACACGATATTAAAATTACCAAATAAATCAGGCACTTTCTTTGTAACTTGCACCACGAACTTCCCTCGTCCTGCAGTCGACTACAACTGTCTGGTGCGTTCCCAGAGTGATTTCTCTCCGTTGCTTCAATAAAAACAGGTGTTCGGCCGATAAGGGAGCAGAACTACTTTGAATAGCTTCCCCCAAGACTCTGCTTCACTTTCAAGTGTACACGAGATGATATAAATAAAACCTGCTGCGTATATTTCAACCAGCCTACACCTTCCTAATTCGTCGGCAAACGTTCAGAACTTTCCCAATCACTTTTTCTTCTTAACCAAGTATATGGACCTTAGCCACGGACATGTATTTAATTCTTTGTCGGTCAATCTGGCGCGAATTTCCAATGGCGACGGGCGCAAGCTCCCGCGGCTTCAAGTTCCAGATCGACACTGAAAAATCTACGGTGTGGGGTTTCTTTTATAATCTCAGGAGGGACGCTATCCCCTCTATGAGGCTTGGTTGTGTAATCTGCCAATTTTGCGTCTAATAGACCGATTTTGATAAGACTTGTCCCAGAACTCCGGACAGGCTTGCACTTATGTTAGGTGTTAATTTTATGATTTTTCTACACTCACAACAGGGGAAATAAATTATTTCTGCCCGTGCGTTTCGCGCGTTTTCTTCCTCCCCTGACCTTGGCACGTGTAGCTGGTTCGCTGATCTCACGCTAACATGTACTTAGGCTTAACTGCATTTAAGTTTTTCCCTGGTGTCTCTGTCTTCACGGGGGTGTACGAATAATTTTGCTTATTTATTTCTTTCTTTACTATATTGCCAAAATCCCTCGTTGTGCAGAATTCCATGAATTTAAAGAATTGTCGGGCACTCGAGTCCCACCGAGGTGTCCCGGCAATTCACGAGCTCGCCGTGAGTGAGAACCTTCCCACGCGACATCGGGGCTCGTAGGAGCGCAACATGGCTGCCTTCAAACATAAAAGTACTTTCTTAATACCAAGTAAATATTGGAGAAAAAGAATATTTTTCCCACCGTAGAATTATGGGTTCATAATCCACCTACAACGACGAAATGTTTACCCAGAAAGGGGAAATATTTAAACAGATATATTCCTTCAAAATTCTGAATTGTACATGGGAATTTTGATACAAATGAACCATGATTCTACGTAAAATTTCCCAGTCGATTTCACTCTTGACGTAGGGCTCTGTTACTTTCACGTATTTCCCTGTTTTCTTCTTCCAACAATAGAATTGCGTTACAGATGTCATCAATAAAGTCTTCTCTTAAGAATGAACATTGTAAACATTCAGCGTCTTCCTCTTCATTACTCCCGCTGCTTGCCTGTCCTTGGATTGGTGCCTCGACCTGTCTTCCTCTCGACGTGACGATCATATTTACGGGTTGCACTTCTTCTTCTTCTTCTTCGGTGACTATTTCCCCAGCTGGTAAGGCTGCGTCATCCTGTAGTGGAACTTTTTCTTCTGCTCTATGATAAATCTTTAATCTTCTTATTGGGTTGCGGTCATCATTTAATTGGGAGTTGCCAGGAGTCTGTTTCTTGATGTTACTGATGTTACGTGCGTCATTTGGTCGTCTCTCCTTCAGAATCTGGGATGAAAGACTCTGAACCTTTTTCCTACTGGGAATTTGAAGTTGTTTTTCTTCTATCAAGAGCCGACATTGACTCCTGCTCAAAATCTGGCGCAAATGGGTTCAGACCGGAATTTCGCTGGTCTTGCCTATGTGCCTTCGGGAATTCCAGACTTTAATCCCCGAAACAATCGGTGTTGACTTCCTGGTGCTGTATAGCCCCCTTCCATTTTTCCCTTTCGTGGTCCTTCCTTAACCCTTCGGTGTACTGAACACGTTCGCGGTACCTTTCATCATCATCACGGCGGAAGTTCTGGGTTCGATTATTTCCCCAGTCCCTGCGGTTATTATGTCCATTTCTGAAATTCCTCTGGGTTTCTCCGCCCCCATCGTATCGTCTCCAGTAAGGGTTCCTCCTTTGTGGATAATTCCAATTACCCCTACGCCTTTTCCAATCCTCATTTCGCGGATGCGAGGGTTCCCAGTTATTACGAAACTCACGCCTCCGCTCAGTCGACTGTGGTTTCCCCTGCTCAGGTGCCTCTTGACTTCCCTCTAGAACCTGGCTAACGGTGTTAATATGTTGCTCGTGCGATCGCCCCCCTCTGGGTGCTACTTGATTATGGGTATGATCCAGTTGCCTAAGGATCATTTCGGCTTGCATGGGGGTCTCTACCTTTGATGCAATGAGCATCCTTTGTACTTCGGGAGGTAGCTGCTTTTGGATGGCCTGGACCAATTCCTGCTCCGAGGGCGGCGCCTCAAGTTCTCTGAACTTTACCATTTGTGCAATAAAGTACACACTGAATTTAGTAGGGCCTATTGCAGTATAACGACGTGAATATAGTTCTAATCTGAGACTCTGCTGAATTTCCGTACTCCAAAATTTATTTAGAAACGCCCTCTGGAATTCATCAAAGGTGTCAAAGTGGTATCGGAAGCCTTTGAACCATTAAAGTGGTGCCCCCTCTAAATATCTTTCAGCTACCCTTAATTGACGTTCCTCAGGAATCTTGGCGTCCCGGATGTACTCCCTGAGATCCTTAAGAAATCCCTTCGGCGTGGTATGTGGACCTCCATTAAATTTCTTAGGCTGGTCCTCATGTAACGTAATCATGTTAATAACGTTTGTGACCCCTGAGCCTTGAGATCGACTGGTATCTACATTCGAGCTCTGACCGTTATTATTCACATGACCGATATTTGGCAATTGACCACTGAGGTCAGAGTTAACAGCTGTCGAGGTTTGACTCAAAACTTTGTCCACCTTGGACTGCATATCTACCACGCTGCTAATCCAACTGCTCACTTCGCTCTTAATGAACCCAACTTTCTTGTCCGTTTCTTCCTGGGCTGACGTAATTTCCCTTAAGTCCTGTTCTATACTATTTTGCCTGTCGTTGAATTCCCGGATGTGTTCATTTTTCATTTCAACTAACTCCTTTGAATTTCCTTAATTAAAATTTCGGAGTACTCATTAGCCACTTGGAGTTTACTAATTGCTTCCTCATTAATTTGCAATAGTTTCTTCTCCATGGTTTCGGTTTTTGACAATACTTGACTATCCAATTCCACACTAATTTTATCTACCTTGTTGTTCAGTGACTTAATGTCCGCAGATAATAACTGACGTTGTTCTTCTATTATGGTTAGCGTTTTCCCCTTTTCCTTATCAATGGAATTCCGCATCTCTACGACCTGTTGTGTAATGTCGTCCTTAAATTCGACCTGACTGTCGATCAGCTGTTTGTGCGCTGCCTGGCTTTCCAGTAAATGCTTGTCAAGTTCCTTCCTCATCTCCTCCTGACTATCGCATAACCTACTGTACATGTCGTGGCTTTCGTCAAAACGCTTGTCCATATCGGTTTTTAAACTGTCATGGATTTTGGAAAACTGTTTATCAAAATCGTTCTTTAAATTGACCTGCACCTCCGCAAATTGTTTATCAATTTCATTCCTAATTTCCACTTGGCTATCATCAAAACGCTGGTTGAGTTTACCTATCTCGCCCCTAACTTCCTCTTTAAGTTCGGTGCACATAGTGTGTGTCTCCTGAACTACGTTCTTCAATCCAGCCTTCAACTCATCACTAGACTCTTTACACCTAGCCTGGGTATCCTCGATACTACTCTTTAACTCGTCACTAGTGTCTTTCAAACTAGACTGTGACTCCTCAATCTTACCATCCAAACTTTCATTATGAGCCTTCATGTCCTCTCTCAAATTCTCACTCTGGACTTTCGTGTCCTCCCTCAAACTATTCAAACTATCACTCTGACCTCTCACATCCTCCCTCAAATTCTCATTCTGGTTTTTAATGTCATTAATGTCCTCTCTCAATTTACTACTCATTTCTTCCATCACCTGCCTTAGCAGATCCACGGTCACCTGACCTTCCATCTCACAATATCACAAAGAATACAATATTGAGTACGCTGGCTGTTGATGCAACCAGAATACTCCAAACTACTAAGGAAAGAATTCACTATCTACTGCGTTTTCACATACAAACGCTATTGTAATTTAATACCGAAACTGACAACATTCCAACAGTTGTCTTATAAAATTTTGTTTAGGTGGCTGGTATCACAAATTGTTTAATAAAAATAACATTCTGAAGTTAATAAGTTACTCTGGATAAATATCCCAAATAGTTTCGCTTCCGTAAATTAATTAAATAAAGAACATGTTAACGCATAAACTTTGAATGTAATTCAGCGTTACCAGTTCCAAAATTTATATTGGCCACATGACATAAGCTTCAATAAAGCTTTAAGTACTGGTTTCCTAAAATGCATTGTGACTGTTATTATTATTATTATCTACCAAGTAGTTACGCTCCTCGTTAAACGTGGTAATGTCTAGCACTCTCATTGGGCATAATTCGTTTAACTGTGGCTCAGCCATGGTTCTCACCCGCTTGTATTATTTATAATGTGGCTTAGGCCTCAACATTATTTTATATTTTCCTAACATTTATTTTCAATATATAATTTCGTTATCGTTATCGTGGCATCGTATCGTTATCGTGACTTTGGGCTCCTCATCGTTATCGTTACATAAGCCCCACGTTGGGCGCCACTTCTTACTGAACCCTTGAACTTACCATTCCATCGTTGGTCGGCCACGACTGCTACAGTAGAACAATTTAGAACTCTTAAATCCTGGGTCGTTGCGGGAATAAATTCCGTCACGATCTTAACCAAACGATGGGGTTCAGAAGAGAGCCTAACTACTTGAAATGAGGAGCAAAAATGTGCTTACTAACTTTTATTAAATTGAAAGGGCACGATAACATCACTAATTTAATATGCGTTCTTGCAAAATAAAAAAATATAAATTATTGATTTTGAATGTTCCAAACACAGTCACATTACATAACGTCAATTTGTTACTTACAATGTCGAAGAGTTGCTTCGGAGAAGCTAATATGTTAGTGGACAGCGAAACTGAAAACTGAAAAAGGGAAGACCTGAAAACCGGGCACCTATTATTCCAAACGAGAACTAAGGGTTAATCCACACGATCCGTGGAAAATCTGACTTTCAACAAGTAGAACGCCTGATTTTCTCTCAATTAAGGTTATCCACCAGTCGAATACCCTTAACGGATACGGAACACCCGCCGAATGGACCCTTAATCGAACAAAACTGACTATCAGTTGCTTTGGATAGGTTGCGAAATATTATGGGAAAGCATGGTGTTCACTACAAGTTAACAGCATCATTCACAATTGAAATAAAATCCCACCATGTATTTGTCATTCATGACACCCTTAAGTGATAAGGTAATCCCGATGCTAAACGTGCATCACCCAAAACAGCTGTTCGAAAGGAACCAACAACAACAGGATCCGAGAGGATCTTACGTTATGTCGTTCTAAAGGAACAAAACTGCGAAATGCAGGAAACAATTACTAATCATGCATTTAGATGAAATGCAAAACACTGAAGTTAATTAAAAAGTGAAAAGTCACTTAAAAAGTATTATTATCGAACCGATTTTCAGGTTAGAAATGGGTTTGTTATGCTTAAGAAAATTACCAGTCCACGCTAAAATTTACTACAACTTTAAGGAATTCTTTCCCTTGAAAAACAATGCTACCAGTACAGATCTCTCTATTTACTGTCTGTCCCAACACACTACTTGTAAAGTGATTACTTACTTACTTTACCTATGAATAAGAATGAAAATACGACAAGATTGAAAATAAATATAAAATACTGGCTGACGAATCGAAACCGCATTCGCAACTCAAGTCTCACACTAATACACTGAGTGTCAATATGCACACTATCAAACGAAAACGGACGTTAAAACGAGAAAACAATAAAGTCCGTAAATTAAATTTACATCTCGAAGTCATTAAAGCTTAACACGCACGAAGAATCACAGTAAAAATATTTAATCTATATCGAGCCGATATCCAACACTTGGACAACCATCACTTGTCAACAGCTGTCCCGTTATCTCAATGGAGAGCTACGCATTGACCCTCTTCCTTACATCATATCGTACTGTAACTGCTACCTTCCTCCAGGCCACTTCAACAAAAAAAACAAAAGAAACATCTAAACTGAGACTTGAGTGTGTACAGCTACCATCCCAGACCTATCGTCGGGCTCACTTGAAATCTGTACACCCTAACCCTAATCATTATGCACATGATGCCTTCCAAATTCTATCGTCGGGCGTGAACTAGGACGTCTCATCATCAGTGACTCCAAGAATAACATGTGACGTCCTAAATCTATCGTCGGGCGTCAAAGTGGGTCGTACTACGCCTCCCTTAACATATCAGGCGAACAGCAATTTCAAACAACTCCGACATTTAGTACTAAATCTGGTCAGACAAAATACGCACGACGGAACCACGTCTCTTACTATCAAATGAATGCAAGTCGAAAAACACAGTAAGTCTCTACCATTACAATACGTGAACTCAAAAATAAATATACGTGACGAACGATTCTCCACCTCGAACACACTCTCAGCCTGTGCACTGAAGTGTTAGGGAAGCAAATGAAAATTCCCAACACACGTTTACCATTTAGTGGATGCCTTCAAAATAATAATCATCACTACCGCATTCGAAATTCTCAAATCGTCTATCATCAATTCCAACCATATTATCAATGACCTCTCCAGTGAACAAATTCAATACAACCCAACCATGGGTCCAAAGTGCTCTTTGATCCTTGAGGTCGCTCATTATCTTATTATCCATACGGGCTTTCCGTAACCAAAAATCACTGGATGTGTACTACCCAGACTTTAACATTTTACTAGAGTCGTTTTCACTTGGAAACTTTCTATAAATTTGCGATGCTTCACACCATAGTCGTCTCAAATTCGGATTGATTGCGGAAAACAGTACAGCCTGCCTCAACACAGCCTGTTTCCTAAATACTTCCTCTTTAAAAATATAGCTTGTCTCAAACTCCTTCTCCTCGCTTTATTCCAGCGGTATCACTTCTCTCTCATCTCCACGTACATATATATTCGTCGCTCTCAAATTCCTTTTCCTTCAAGACCCTTTTTCATACTTCGATCCCCTGGTGGAAACGACAACCATTATTAAACACATCTCTTACTTTACTATTATTACAACTTTCGAACCTCGAGAGTCCAAGAGCACCCAGCGACTTTTCGTATCATTGATATACACGATGTCTCAAAATTTCCTTCCCATTAATGACTGTGACTCTAACAAATTTCCCCGAAATCATCTAAATATGCCTGCGATCCTTGTAAAAATATACTGGTTAAATGCACTTTAACATAGAAAAATTTCCTTATCCCGCGGTAGACATTATTATTATTATTATTATTATTATTATTATTATTATTATTATTGACCAGCATTTCTGAATTCAACTGACATCTGAGATTAAGATATTCGCCACGACAAATTTACACTTATAACGTTCCAAAAATCCACGCTTTCCATGATATCTCATCGAACATTCAACACAAAATTTTAAGCGTCGCATTTTACCGTTCTTGACATGAACTTTACACACTGAAATTTTCACACGCTGACCAAAAATTACAACACCTTTCGCCTGATAATTACGAATATCAACCCGACAATCATCTTGAAAAGTTGGTTGGGACAGACAATAACTAACTAACTACAACATAATATAAAATAGACAGACCTGCACAATGGTGACATTCCCAGCATTCTGGTTACATCGTCAGCAGCTAACCTCGGGCTTAGCCGCTCATTTTCACAGATAACATTTTCATTTCCAAAATCTCACTCATACAAACACTACCCTTCACACACACGATATTAAAATTACCAAATAAATCAGGCACTTTCTTTGTAACTTGCACCACGAACTTCCCTCGTCCTGCAGTCGACTACAACTGTCTGGTGCGTTCCCAGAGTGATTTCTCTCCGTTGCTTCAATAAAAACAGGTGTTCGGCCGATAAGGGAGCAGAACTACTTTGAATAGCTTCCCCCAAGACTCTGCTTCACTTTCAAGTGTACACGAGATGATATAAATAAAACCTGCTGCGTATATTTCAACCAGCCTACACCTTCCTAATTCGTCGGCAAACGTTCAGAACTTTCCCAATCACTTTTTCTTCTTAACCAAGTATATGGACCTTAGCCACGGACATGTATTTAATTCTTTGTCGGTCAATCTGGCGCGAATTTCCAATGGCGACGGGCGCAAGCTCCCGCGGCTTCAAGTTCCAGATCGACACTGAAAAATCTACGGTGTGGGGTTTCTTTTATAATCTCAGGAGGGACGCTATCCCCTCTATGAGGCTTGGTTGTGTAATCTGCCAATTTTGCGTCTAATAGACCGATTTTGATAAGACTTGTCCCAGAACTCCGGACAGGCTTGCACTTATGTTAGGTGTTAATTTTATAACTTTTCTACACTCACAACAGGGGAAATAAATTATTTCTGCCCGTGCGTTTCGCGCGTTTTCTTCCTCCCCTGACGTTGGCACGTGTAGCTGGTTCGCTGATCTCACGCTAACATGTACTTAGGCTTAACTGCATTTAAGTTTTTCCCTGGTGTCTCTGTCTTCACGGGGGTGTACGAATAATTTTGCTTATTTATTTCTTTCTTTACTATATTGCCAAAATCCCTCGTTGTGCAGAATTCCATGAATTTAAAGAATTGTCGGGCACTCGAGTCCCACCGAGGTGTCCCGGCAATTCACGAGCTCGCCGTGAGTGAGAACCTTCCCACGCGACATCGGGGCTCGTAGGAGCGCAACATGGCTGCCTTCAAACATAAAAGTACTTTCTTAATACCAAGTAAATATTGGAGAAAAAGAATATTTTTCCCACCGTAGAATTATGGGTTCATAATCCACCTACAACGACGAAATGTTTACCCAGAAAGGGGAAATATTTAAACAGATATATTCCTTCAAAATTCTGAATTGTACATGGGAATTTTGATACAAATGAACCATGATTCTACGTAAAATTTCCCAGTCGATTTCACTCTTGACGTAGGGCTCTGTTACTTTCACGTATTTCCCTGTTTTCTTCTTCCAACAATAGAATTGCGTTACAGATGTCATCAATAAAGTCTTCTCTTAAGAATGAACATTGTAAACATTCAGCGTCTTCCTCTTCATTACTCCCGCTGCTTGCCTGTCCTTGGATTGGTGCCTCGACCTGTCTTCCTCTCGACGTGACGATCATATTTACGGGTTGCACTTCTTCTTCTTCTTCTTCGGTGACTATTTCCCCAGCTGGTAAGGCTGCGTCATCCTGTAGTGGAACTTTTTCTTCTGCTCTATGATAAATCTTTAATCTTCTTATTGGGTTGCGGTCATCATTTAATTGGGAGTTGCCAGGAGTCTGTTTCTTGATGTTACTGATGTTACGTGCGTCATTTGGTCGTCTCTCCTTCAGAATCTGGGATGAAAGACTCTGAACCTTTTTCCTACTGGGAATTTGAAGTTGTTTTTCTTCTATCAAGAGCCGACATTGACTCCTGCTCAAAATCTGGCGCAAATGGGTTCAGACCGGAATTTCGCTGGTCTTGCCTATGTGCCTTCGGGAATTCCAGACTTTAATCCCCGAAACAATCGGTGTTGACTTCCTGGTGCTGTATAGCCCCCTTCCATTTTTCCCTTTCGTGGTCCTTCCTTAACCCTTCGGTGTACTGAACACGTTCGCGGTACCTTTCATCATCATCACGGCGGAAGTTCTGGGTTCGATTATTTCCCCAGTCCCTGCGGTTATTATGTCCATTTCTGAAATTCCTCTGGGTTTCTCCGCCCCCATCGTATCGTCTCCAGTAAGGGTTCCTCCTTTGTGGATAATTCCAATTACCCCTACGCCTTTTCCAATCCTCATTTCGCGGATGCGAGGGTTCCCAGTTATTACGAAACTCACGCCTCCGCTCAGTCGACTGTGGTTTCCCCTGCTCAGGTGCCTCTTGACTTCCCTCTAGAACCTGGCTAACGGTGTTAATATGTTGCTCGTGCGATCGCCCCCCTCTGGGTGCTACTTGATTATGGGTATGATCCAGTTGCCTAAGGATCATTTCGGCTTGCAAGGGGGTCTCTACCTTTGATGCAATGAGCATCCTTTGTACTTCGGGAGGTAGCTGCTTTTGGATGGCCTGGACCAATTCCTGCTCCGAGGGCGGCGCCTCAAGTTCTCTGAACTTTACCATTTGTGCAATAAAGTACACACTGAATTTAGTAGGGCCTATTGCAGTATAACGACGTGAATATAGTTCTAATCTGAGACTCTGCTGAATTTCCGTACTCCAAAATTTATTTAGAAACGCCCTCTGGAATTCATCAAAGGTGTCAAAGTGGTATCGGAAGCCTTTGAACCATTAAAGTGGTGCCCCCTCTAAATATCTTTCAGCTACCCTTAATTGACGTTCCTCAGGAATCTTGGCGTCCCGGATGTACTCCCTGAGATCCTTAAGAAATCCCTTCGGCGTGGTATGTGGACCTCCATTAAATTTCTTAGGCTGGTCCTCATGTAACTTAATCATGTTAATAACGTTTGTGACCCCTGAGACTTGAGATCGACTGGTATCTACATTCGAGCTCTGACCGTTATTATTCACATGACCGATATTTGGCAATTGACCACTGAGGTCAGAGTTAACAGCTGTCGAGGTTTGACTCAAAACTTTGTCCACCTTGGACTGCATATCTACCACGCTGCTAATCCAACTGCTCACTTCGCTCTTAATGAACCCAACTTTCTTGTCCGTTTCTTCCTGGGCTGACGTAATTTCCCTTAAGTCCTGTTCTATACTATTTTGCCTGTCGTTGAATTCCCGGATGTGTTCATTTTTCATTTCAACTAACTCCTTTGAATTTCCTTAATTAAAATTTCGGAGTACTCATTAGCCACTTGGAGTTTACTAATTGCTTCCTCATTAATTTGCAATAGTTTCTTCTCCATGGTTTCGGTTTTTGACAATACTTGACTATCCAATTCCACACTAATTTTATCTACCTTGTTGTTCAGTGACTTAATGTCCGCAGATAATAACTGACGTTGTTCTTCTATTATGGTTAGCGTTTTCCCCTTTTCCTTATCAATGGAATTCCGCATCTCTACGACCTGTTGTGTAATGTCGTCCTTAAATTCGACCTGACTGTCGATCAGCTGTTTGTGCGCTGCCTGGCTTTCCAGTAAATGCTTGTCAAGTTCCTTCCTCATCTCCTCCTGACTATCGCATAACCTACTGTACATGTCGTGGCTTTCGTCAAAACGCTTGTCCATATCGGTTTTTAAACTGTCATGGATTTTGGAAAACTGTTTATCAAAATCGTTCTTTAAATTGACCTGCACCTCCGCAAATTGTTTATCAATTTCATTCCTAATTTCCACTTGGCTATCATCAAAACGCTGGTTGAGTTTACCTATCTCGCCCCTAACTTCCTCTTTAAGTTCGGTGCACATAGTGTGTGTCTCCTGAACTACGTTCTTCAATCCAGCCTTCAACTCATCACTAGACTCTTTACACCTAGCCTGGGTATCCTCGATACTACTCTTTAACTCGTCACTAGTGTCTTTCAAACTAGACTGTGACTCCTCAATCTTACCATCCAAACTTTCATTATGAGCCTTCATGTCCTCTCTCAAATTCTCACTCTGGACTTTCGTGTCCTCCCTCAAACTATTCAAACTATCACTCTGACCTCTCACATCCTCCCTCAAATTCTCATTCTGGTTTTTAATGTCATTAATGTCCTCTCTCAATTTACTACTCATTTCTTCCATCACCTGCCTTAGCAGATCCACGGTCACCTGACCTTCCATCTCACAATATCACAAAGAATACAATATTGAGTACGCTGGCTGTTGAT
Source organism: Anabrus simplex (assembly GCF_040414725.1). Taxonomy (NCBI): domain Eukaryota; kingdom Metazoa; phylum Arthropoda; class Insecta; order Orthoptera; family Tettigoniidae; genus Anabrus; species Anabrus simplex. The sequence continues at coordinate 160,805,848 of NC_090269.1, read as the reverse complement.
GCAACCAGAATACTCCAAACTACTAAGGAAAGAATTCACTATCTACTGCGTTTTCACATACAAACGCTATTGTAATTTAATACCGAAACTGACAACATTCCAACAGTTGTCTTATAAAATTTTGTTTAGGTGGCTGGTATCACAAATTGTTTAATAAAAATAACATTCTGAAGTTAATAAGTTACTCTGGATAAATATCCCAAATAGTTTCGCTTCCGTAAATTAATTAAATAAAGAACATGTTAACGCATAAACTTTGAATGTAATTCAGCGTTACCAGTTCCAAAATTTATATTGGCCACATGACATAAGCTTCAATAAAGCTTTAAGTACTGGTTTCCTAAAATGCATTGTGACTGTTATTATTATTATTATCTACCAAGTAGTTACGCTCCTCGTTAAACGTGGTAATGTCTAGCACTCTCATTGGGCATAATTCGTTTAACTGTGGCTCAGCCATGGTTCTCACCCGCTTGTATTATTTATAATGTGGCTTAGGCCTCAACATTATTTTATATTTTCCTAACATTTATTTTCAATATATAATTTCGTTATCGTTATCGTGGCATCGTATCGTTATCGTGACTTTGGGCTCCTCATCGTTATCGTGACATAAGCCCCACGTTGGGCGCCACTTCTTACTGAACCCTTGAACTTACCATTCCATCGTTGGTCGGCCACGACTGCTACAGTAGAACAATTTAGAACTCTTAAATCCTGGGTCGTTGCGGGAATAAATTCCGTCACGATCTTAACCAAACGATGGGGTTCAGAAGAGAGCCTAACTACTTGAAATGAGGAGCAAAAATGTGCTTACTAACTTTTATTAAATTGAAAGGGCACGATAACATCACTAATTTAATATGCGTTCTTGCAAAATAAAAAAATATAAATTATTGATTTTGAATGTTCCAAACACAGTCACATTACATAACGTCAATTTGTTACTTACAATGTCGAAGAGTTGCTTCGGAGAAGCTAATATGTTAGTGGACAGCGAAACTGAAAACTGAAAAAGGGAAGACCTGAAAACCGGGCACCTATTATTCCAAACGAGAACTAAGGGTTAATCCACACGATCCGTGGAAAATCTGACTTTCAACAAGTAGAACGCCTGATTTTCTCTCAATTAAGGTTATCCACCAGTCGAATACCCTTAACGGATACGGAACACCCGCCGAATGGACCCTTAATCGAACAAAACTGACTATCAGTTGCTTTGGATAGGTTGCGAAATATTATGGGAAAGCATGGTGTTCACTACAAGTTAACAGCATCATTCACAATTGAAATAAAATCCCACCATGTATTTGTCATTCATGACACCCTTAAGTGATAAGGTAATCCCGATGCTAAACGTGCATCACCCAAAACAGCTGTTCGAAAGGAACCAACAACAACAGGATCCGAGAGGATCTTACGTTATGTCGTTCTAAAGGAACAAAACTGCGAAATGCAGGAAACAATTACTAATCATGCATTTAGATGAAATGCAAAACACTGAAGTTAATTAAAAAGTGAAAAGTCACTTAAAAAGTATTATTATCGAACCGATTTTCAGGTTAGAAATGGGTTTGTTATGCTTAAGAAAATTACCAGTCCACGCTAAAATTTACTACAACTTTAAGGAATTCTTTCCCTTGAAAAACAATGCTACCAGTACAGATCTCTCTATTTACTGTCTGTCCCAACACACTACTTGTAAAGTGATTACTTACTTACTTTACCTATGAATAAGAATGAAAATACGACAAGATTGAAAATAAATATAAAATACTGGCTGACGAATCGAAACCGCATTCGCAACTCAAGTCTCACACTAATACACTGAGTGTCAATATGCACACTATCAAACGAAAACGGACGTTAAAACGAGAAAACAATAAAGTCCGTAAATTAAATTTACATCTCGAAGTCGTTAAAGCTTAACACGCACGAAGAATCACAGTAAAAATATTTAATCTATATCGAGCCGATATCCAACACTTGGACAACCATCACTTGTCAACAGCTGTCCCGTTATCTCAATGGAGAGCTACGCATTGACCCTCTTCCTTACATCATATCGTACTGTAACTGCTACCTTCCTCCAGGCCACTTCAACAAAAAAAACAAAAGAAACATCTAAACTGAGACTTGAGTGTGTACAGCTACCATCCCAGACCTATCGTCGGGCTCACTTGAAATCTGTACACCCTAACCCTAATCATTATGTACATGATGCCTTCCAAATTCTATCGTCGGGCGTGAACTAGGACGTCTCATCATCAGTGACTCCAAGAATAACATGTGACGTCCTAAATCTATCGTCGGGCGTCAAAGTGGGTCGTACTACGCCTCCCTTAACATATCAGGCGAACAGCAATTTCAAACAACTCCGACATTTAGTACTAAATCTGGTCAGACAAAATACGCACGACGGAACCACGTCTCTTACTATCAAATGAATGCAAGTCGAAAAACACAGTAAGTCTCTACCATTACAATACGTGAACTCAAAAATAAATATACGTGACGAACGATTCTCCACCTCGAACACACTCTCAGCCTGTGCACTGAAGTGTTAGGGAAGCAAATGAAAATTCCCAACACACGTTTACCATTTAGTGGATGCCTTCAAAATAATAATCATCACTACCGCATTCGAAATTCTCAAATCGTCTATCATCAATTCCAACCATATTATCAATGACCTCTCCAGTGAACAAATTCAATACAACCCAACCATGGGTCCAAAGTGCTCTTTGATCCTTGAGGTCGCTCATTATCTTATTATCCATACGGGCTTTCCGTAACCAAAAATCACTGGATGTGTACTACCCAGACTTTAACATTTTACTAGAGTCGTTTTCACTTGGAATCTTTCTATAAATTTGCGATGCTTCACACCATATTCGTCTCAAATTCGGATTGATTGCGGAAAACAGTACAGCCTGCCTCAACACAGCCTGTTTCCTAAATACTTCCTCTTTAAAAATATAGCTTGTCTCAAACTCCTTCTCCTCGCTTTATTCCAGCGGTATCACTTCTCTCTCATCTCCACGTACATATATATTCGTCGCTCTCAAATTCCTTTTCCTTCAAGACCCTTTTTCATACTTCGATCCCCTGGTGGAAACGACAACCATTATTAAACACATCTCTTACTTTACTATTATTACAACTTTCGAACCTCGAGAGTCCAAGAGCACCCAGCGACTTTTCGTATCATTGATATACACGATGTCTCAAAATTTCCTTCCCATTAATGACTGTGACTCTAACAAATTTCCCCGAAATCATCTAAATATGCCTGCGATCCTTGTAAAAATATACTGGTTAAATGCACTTTAACATAGAAAAATTTCCTTATCCCGCGGTAGACATTATTATTATTATTATTATTATTATTATTATTATTATTGACCAGCATTTCTGAATTCAACTGACATCTGAGATTAAGATATTCGCCACGACAAATTTACACTTATAACGTTCCAAAAATCCACGCTTTCCATGATATCTCATCGAACATTCTACACAAAATTTTAAGCGTCGCATTTTACCGTTCTTGACATGAACTTTACACACTGAAATTTTCACACGCTGACCAAAAATTACAACACCTTTCGCCTGATAATTACGAATATCAACCCGACAATCATCTTGAAAAGTTGGTTGGGACAGACAATAACTAACTAACTACAACATAATATAAAACAGACAGACCTGCACAATGGTGACATTCCCAGCATTCTGGTTACATCGTCAGCAGCTAACCTCGGGCTTAGCCGCTCATTTTCACAGATAACATTTTCATTTCCAAAATCTCACTCATACAAACACTAACCTTCACACACACGATATTAAAATTACCAAATAAATCAGGCACTTTCTCTGTAACTTGCACCACGAACTTCCCTCGTCCTGCAGTCGACTACAACTGTCTGATGCGTTCCCAGAGTGATTTCTCTCCGTTGCTTCAATAAAAACAGGTGTTCGGCCGATAAGGGAGCAGAACTACTTTGAATAGCTTCCCCCAAGACTCTGCTTCACTTTCAAGTGTACACGAGATGATATAAATAAAACCTGCTGCGTATATTTCAACCAGCCTACACCTTCCTAATTCGTCGGCAAACGTTCAGGACTTTCCCAATCACTTTTTCTTCTTAACCAAGTATATGGACCTTAGCCACGGACATGTATTTAATTCTTTGTCGGTCAATCTGGCGCGAATTTCCAATGGCGACGGGCGCAAGCTCCCGCGGCTTCAAGTTCCAGATCGACACTGAAAAATCTACGGTGTGGGGTTTCTTTTATAATCTCAGGAGGGACGCTATCCCCTCTATTAGGCTTGGTTGTGTAATCTGCCAATTTTGCGTCTAATAGACCGATTTTGATAAGACTTGTCCCAGAACTCCGGACAGGCTTGCACTTATGTTAGGTGTTAATTTTATAATTTTTCTACACTCACAACAGGGGAAATAAATTATTTCTGCCCGTGCGTTTCGCGCGTTTTCTTCCTCCCCTGACCTTGGCACGTGTAGCTGGTTCGCTGATCTCACGCTAACATGTACTTAGGCTTAACTGCATTTAAGTTTTTCCCTGGTGTCTCTGTCTTCACGGGGGGTGTACGAATAATTTTGCTTATTTATTTCTTTCTTTACTATATTGCCAAAATCCCTCGTTGTGCAGAATTCCATGAATTTAAAGAATTGTCGGGCACTCGAGTCCCACCGAGGTGTCCCGGCAATTCACGAGCTCGCCGTGAGTGAGAACCTTCCCACGCGACATCGGGGCTCGTAGGAGCGCAACATGGCTGCCTTCAAACATAAAAGTACTTTCTTAATACCAAGTAAATATTGGAGAAAAAGAATGTTTTTCCCACCGTAGAATTATGGGTTCATAATCCACCTACAACGACGAAATGTTTACCCAGAAAGGGGAAATATTTAAACAGATATATTCCTTCAAAATTCTGAATTGTACATGGGAATTTTGATACAAATGAACCATGATTCTACGTAAAATTTCCCAGTCGATTTCACTCTTGACGTAGGGCTCTGTTACTTTCACGTATTTCCCTGTTTTCTTCTTCCAACAATAGAATTGCGTTACAGATGTCATCAATAAAGTCTTCTCTTAAGAATGAACATTGTAAACATTCAGCGTCTTCCTCTTCATTACTCCCGCTGCTTGCCTGTCCTTGGATTGGTGCCTCGACCTGTCTTCCTCTCGACGTGACGATCATATTTACGGGTTGCACTTCTTCTTCTTCTTCTTCGGTGACTATTTCCCCAGCTGGTAAGGCTGCGTCATCCTGTAGTGGAACTCTTTCTTCTGCTCTATGATAAATCTTTAATCTTCTTATTGGGTTGCGGTCATCATTTAATTGGGAGTTGCCAGGAGTCTGTTTCTTGATGTTACTGATGTTACGTGCGTCATTTGGTCGTCTCTCCTTCAGAATCTGGGATGAAAGACTCTGAACCTTTTTCCTACTGGGAATTTGAAGTTGTTTTTCTTCTATCAAGAGCCGACATTGACTCCTGCTCAAAATCTGGCGCAAATGGGTTCAGACCGGAATTTCGCTGGTCTTGCCTATGTGCCTTCGGGAATTCCAGACTTTAATCCCCGAAACAATCGGTGTTGACTTCCTGGTGCTGTATAGCCCCCTTCCATTTTTCCCTTTCGTGGTCCTTCCTTAACCCTTCGGTGTACTGAACACGTTCGCGGTACCTTTCATCATCATCACGGCGGAAGTTCTGGGTTCGATTATTTCCCCAGTCCCTGCGGTTATTATGTCCATTTCTGAAATTCCTCTGGGTTTCTCCGCCCCCATCGTATCGTCTCCAGTAAGGGTTCCTCCTTTGTGGATAATTCCAATTACCCCTACGCCTTTTCCAATCCTCATTTCGCGGATGCGAGGGTTCCCAGTTATTACGAAACTCACGCCTCCGCTCAGTCGACTGTGGTTTCCCCTGCTCAGGTGCCTCTTGACTTCCCTCTAGAACCTGGTTAACGGTGTTAATATGTTGCTCGTGCGATCGCCCCCCTCTGGGTGCTACTTGATTATGGGTATGATCCAGTTGCCTAAGGATCATTTCGGCTTGCATGGGGGTCTCTACCTTTGATGCAATGAGCATCCTTTGTACTTCGGGAGGTAGCTGCTTTTGGATGGCCTGGACCAATTCCTGCTCCGAGGGCGGCGCCTCAAGTTCTCTGAACTTTACCATTTGTGCAATAAAGTACACACTGAATTTAGTAGGGCCTATTGCAGTATAACGACGTGAATATAGTTCTAATCTGAGACTCTGCTGAATTTCCGTACTCCAAAATTTATTTAGAAACGCCCTCTGGAATTCATCAAAGGTGTCAAAGTGGTATCGGAAGCCTTTGAACCATTAAAGTGGTGCCCCCTCTAAATATCTTTCAGCTACCCTTAATTGACGTTCCTCAGGAATCTTGGCGTCCCGGATGTACTCCCTGAGATCCTTAAGAAATCCCTTCGGCGTGGTATGTGGACCTCCATTAAATTTCTTAGGCTGGTCCTCATGTAACTTAATCATGTTAATAACGTTTGTGACCCCTGAGCCTTGGGATCGACTGGTATCTACATTCGAGCTCTGACCGTTATTATTCACATGACCGATATTTGGCAATTGACCACTGAGGTCAGAGTTAACAGCTGTCGAGGTTTGACTCAAAACTTTGTCCACCTTGGACTGCATATCTACCACGCTGCTAATCCAACTGCTCACTTCGCTCTTAATGAACCCAACTTTCTTGTCCGTTTCTTCCTGGGCTGACGTAATTTCCCTTAAGTCCTGTTCTATACTATTTTGCCTGTCGTTGAATTCCCGGATGTGTTCATTTTTCATTTCAACTAACTCCTTTGAATTTCCTTAATTAAAATTTCGGAGTACTCATTAGCCACTTGGAGTTTACTAATTGCTTCCTCATTAATTTGCAATAGTTTCTTCTCCATGGTTTCGGTTTTTGACAATACTTGACTATCCAATTCCACACTAATTTTATCTACCTTGTTGTTCAGTGACTTAATGTCCGCAGATAATAACTGACGTTGTTCTTCTATTATGGTTAGCGTTTTCCCCTTTTCCTTATCAATGGAATTCCGCATCTCTACGACCTGTTGTGTAATGTCGTCCTTAAATTCGACCTGACTGTCGATCAGCTGTTTGTGCGCTGCCTGGCTTTCCAGTAAATGCTTGTCAAGTTCCTTCCTCATCTCCTCCTGACTATCGCATAACCTACTGTACATGTCGTGGCTTTCGTCAAAACGCTTGTCCATATCGGTTTTTAAACTGTCATGGATTTTGGAAAACTGTTTATCAAAATCGTTCTTTAAATTGACCTGCACCTCCGCAAATTGTTTATCAATTTCATTCCTAATTTCCACTTGGCTATCATCAAAACGCTGGTTGAGTTTACCTATCTCGCCCCTAACTTCCTCTTTAAGTTCGGTGCACATAGTGTGTGTCTCCTGAACTACGTTCTTCAATCCAGCCTTCAACTCATCACTAGACTCTTTACACCTAGCCTGGGTATCCTCGATACTACTCTTTAACTCGTCACTAGTGTCTTTCAAACTAGACTGTGACTCCTCAATCTTACCATCCAAACTTTCATTATGAGCCTTCATGTCCTCTCTCAAATTCTCACTCTGGACTTTCGTGTCCTCCCTCAAACTATTCAAACTATCACTCTGACCTCTCACATCCTCCCTCAAATTCTCATTCTGGTTTTTAATGTCATTAATGTCCTCTCTCAATTTACTACTCATTTCTTCCATCACCTGCCTTAGCAGATCCACGGTCACCTGACCTTCCATCTCACAATATCACAAAGAATACAATATTGAGTACGCTGGCTGTTGATGCAACCAGAATACTCCAAACTACTAAGGAAAGAATTCACTATCTACTGCGTTTTCACATACAAACGCTATTGTAATTTAATACCGAAACTGACAACATTCCAACAGTTGTCTTATAAAATTTTGTTTAGGTGGCTGGTATCACAAATTGTTTAATAAAAATAACATTCTGAAGTTAATAAGTTACTCTGGATAAATATCCCAAATAGTTTCGCTTCCGTAAATTAATTAAATAAAGAACATGTTAACGCATAAACTTTGAATGTAATTCAGCGTTACCAGTTCCAAAATTTATATTGGCCACATGACATAAGCTTCAATAAAGCTTTAAGTACTGGTTTCCTAAAATGCATTGTGACTGTTATTATTATTATTATCTACCAAGTAGTTACGCTCCTCGTTAAACGTGGTAATGTCTAGCACTCTCATTGGGCATAATTCGTTTAACTGTGGCTCAGCCATGGTTCTCACCCGCTTGTATTATTTATAATGTGGCTTAGGCCTCAACATTATTTTATATTTTCCTAACATTTATTTTCAATATATAATTTCGTTATCGTTATCGTGGCATCGTATCGTTATCGTGACTTTGGGCTCCTCATCGTTATCGTGACATAAGCCCCACGTTGGGCGCCACTTCTTACTGAACCCTTGAACTTACCATTCCATCGTTGGTCGGCCACGACTGCTACAGTAGAACAATTTAGAACTCTTAAATCCTGGGTCGTTGCGGGAATAAATTCCGTCACGATCTTAACCAAACGATGGGGTTCAGAAGAGAGCCTAACTACTTGAAATGAGGAGCAAAAATGTGCTTACTAACTTTTATTAAATTGAAAGGGCACGATAACATCACTAATTTAATATGCGTTCTTGCAAAATAAAAAAATATAAATTATTGATTTTGAATGTTCCAAACACAGTCACATTACATAACGTCAATTTGTTACTTACAATGTCGAAGAGTTGCTTCGGAGAAGCTAATATGTTAGTGGACAGCGAAACTGAAAACTGAAAAAGGGAAGACCTGAAAACCGGGCACCTATTATTCCAAACGAGAACTAAGGGTTAATCCACACGATCCGTGGAAAATCTGACTTTCAACAAGTAGAACGCCTGATTTTCTCTCAATTAAGGTTATCCACCAGTCGAATACCCTTAACGGATACGGAACACCCGCCGAATGGACCCTTAATCGAACAAAACTGACTATCAGTTGCTTTGGATAGGTTGCGAAATATTATGGGAAAGCATGGTGTTCACTACAAGTTAACAGCATCATTCACAATTGAAATAAAATCCCACCATGTATTTGTCATTCATGACACCCTTAAGTGATAAGGTAATCCCGATGCTAAACGTGCATCACCCAAAACAGCTGTTCGAAAGGAACCAACAACAACAGGATCCGAGAGGATCTTACGTTATGTCGTTCTAAAGGAACAAAACTGCGAAATGCAGGAAACAATTACTAATCATGCATTTAGAAGAAATGCAAAACACTGAAGTTAATTAAAAAGTGAAAAGTCACTTAAAAAGTATTATTATCGAACCGATTTTCAGGTTAGAAATGGGTTTGTTATGCTTAAGAAAATTACCAGTCCACGCTAAAATTTACTACAACTTTAAGGAATTCTTTCCCTTGAAAAACAATGCTACCAGTACAGATCTCTCTATTTACTGTCTGTCCCAACACACTACTTGTAAAGTGATTACTTACTTACTTTACCTATGAATAAGAATGAAAATACGACAAGATTGAAAATAAATATAAAATACTGGCTGACGAATCGAAACCGCATTCGCAACTCAAGTCTCACACTAATACACTGAGTGTCAATATGCACACTATCAAACGAAAACGGACGTTAAAACGAGAAAACAATAAAGTCCGTAAATTAAATTTACATCTCGAAGTCATTAAAGCTTAACACGCACGAAGAATCACAGTAAAAATATTTAATCTATATCGAGCCGATATCCAACACTTGGACAACCATCACTTGTCAACAGCTGTCCCGTTATCTCAATGGAGAGCTACGCATTGACCCTCTTCCTTACATCATATCGTACTGTAACTGCTACCTTCCTCCAGGCCACTTCAACAAAAAAAACAAAAGAAACATCTAAACTGAGACTTGAGTGTGTACAGCTACCATCCCAGACCTATCGTCGGGCTCACTTGAAATCTGTACACCCTAACCCTAATCATTATGCACATGATGCCTTCCAAATTCTATCGTCGGGCGTGAACTAGGACGTCTCATCATCAGTGACTCCAAGAATAACATGTGACGTCCTAAATCTATCGTCGGGCGTCAAAGTGGGTCGTACTACGCCTCCCTTAACATATCAGGCGAACAGCAATTTCAAACAACTCCGACATTTAGTACTAAATCTGGTCAGACAAAATACGCACGACGGAACCACGTCTCTTACTATCAAATGAATGCAAGTCGAAAAACACAGTAAGTCTCTACCATTACAATACGTGAACTCAAAAATAAATATACGTGACGAACGATTCTCCACCTCGAACACACTCTCAGCCTGTGCACTGAAGTGTTAGGGAAGCAAATGAAAATTCCCAACACACGTTTACCATTTAGTGGATGCCTTCAAAATAATAATCATCACTACCGCATTCGAAATTCTCAAATCGTCTATCATCAATTCCAACCATATTATCAATGACCTCTCCAGTGAACAAATTCAATACAACCCAACCATGGGTCCAAAGTGCTCTTTGATCCTTGAGGTCGCTCATTATCTTATTATCCATACGGGCTTTCCGTAACCAAAAATCACTGGATGTGTACTACCCAGACTTTAACATTTTACTAGAGTCGTTTTCACTTGGAAACTTTCTATAAATTTGCGATGCTTCACACCATAGTCGTCTCAAATTCGGATTGATTGCGGAAAACAGTACAGCCTGCCTCAACACAGCCTGTTTCCTAAATACTTCCTCTTTAAAAATATAGCTTGTCTCAAACTCCTTCTCCTCGCTTTATTCCAGCGGTATCACTTCTCTCTCATCTCCACGTACATATATATTCGTCGCTCTCAAATTCCTTTTCCTTCAAGACCCTTTTTCATACTTCGATCCCCTGGTGGAAACGACAACCATTATTAAACACATCTCTTACTTTACTATTATTACAACTTTCGAACCTCGAGAGTCCAAGAGCACCCAGCGACTTTTCGTATCATTGATATACACGATGTCTCAAAATTTCCTTCCCATTAATGACTGTGACTCTAACAAATTTCCCCGAAATCATCTAAATATGCCTGCGATCCTTGTAAAAATATACTGGTTAAATGCACTTTAACATAGAAAAATTTCCTTATCCCGCGGTAGACATTATTATTATTATTATTATTATTATTATTATTATTATTATTATTATTGACCAGCATTTCTGAATTCAACTGACATCTGAGATTAAGATATTCGCCACGACAAATTTACACTTATAACGTTCCAAAAATCCACGCTTTCCATGATATCTCATCGAACATTCAACACAAACTTTTAAGCGTCGCATTTTACCGTTCTTGACATGAACTTTACACACTGAAATTTTCACACGCTGACCAAAAATTACAACACCTTTCGCCTGATAATTACGAATATCAACCCGACAATCATCTTGAAAAGTTGGTTGGGACAGACAATAACTAACTAACTACAACATAATATAAAATAGACAGACCTGCACAATGGTGACATTCCCAGCATTCTGGTTACATCGTCAGCAGCTAACCTCGGGCTTAGCCGCTCATTTTCACAGATAACATTTTCATTTCCAAAATCTCACTCATACAAACACTACCCTTCACACACACGATATTAAAATTACCAAATAAATCAGGCACTTTCTTTGTAACTTGCACCACGAACTTCCCTCGTCCTGCAGTCGACTACAACTGTCTGGTGCGTTCCCAGAGTGATTTCTCTCCGTTGCTTCAATAAAAACAGGTGTTCGGCCGATAAGGGAGCAGAACTACTTTGAATAGCTTCCCCCAAGACTCTGCTTCACTTTCAAGTGTACACGAGATGATATAAATAAAACCTGCTGCGTATATTTCAACCAGCCTACACCTTCCTAATTCGTCGGCAAACGTTCAGAACTTTCCCAATCACTTTTTCTTCTTAACCAAGTATATGGACCTTAGCCACGGACATGTATTTAATTCTTTGTCGGTCAATCTGGCGCGAATTTCCAATGGCGACGGGCGCAAGCTCCCGCGGCTTCAAGTTCCAGATCGACACTGAAAAATCTACGGTGTGGGGTTTCTTTTATAATCTCAGGAGGGACGCTATCCCCTCTATGAGGCTTGGTTGTGTAATCTGCCAATTTTGCGTCTAATAGACCGATTTTGATAAGACTTGTCCCAGAACTCCGGACAGGCTTGCACTTATGTTAGGTGTTAATTTTATAATTTTTCTACACTCACAACAGGGGAAATAAATTATTTCTGCCCGTGCGTTTCGCGCGTTTTCTTCCTCCCCTGACGTTGGCACGTGTAGCTGGTTCGCTGATCTCACGCTAACATGTACTTAGGCTTAACTGCATTTAAGTTTTTCCCTGGTGTCTCTGTCTTCACGGGGGGTGTACGAATAATTTTGCTTATTTATTTCTTTCTTTACTATATTGCCAAAATCCCTCGTTGTGCAGAATTCCATGAATTTAAAGAATTGTCGGGCACTCGAGTCCCACCGAGGTGTCCCGGCAATTCACGAGCTCGCCGTGAGTGAGAACCTTCCCACGCGACATCGGGGCTCGTAGGAGCGCAACATGGCTGCCTTCAAACATAAAAGTACTTTCTTAATACCAAGTAAATATTGGAGAAAAAGAATATTTTTCCCACCGTAGAATTATGGGTTCAATATAGGCTATTGAAATTAAAATGAAAACATGTTTGAGTCAAAATATTTATGTTATCCGTATAAGGAATAGAGAAAAATTAAGACTTTTATGTTTTGTCCACCCCCCTTCCTGAGAGCAGCACTTGAAGAATTTTATATCTCTAATTGAACAATGGCTCTTAATTTGAAGATTAACATCAGGAGATAAAAGTATTGTGGTAAGTTCTGCTATGGATATAAATGCCATGATAATAAGAGCGATTACTATTATTACTCATAGTTAAGGAACGTCAGCTGGACTACTCCATCTCTCCGCAGTTTCATTTCACGTCGTTACTGTGGCACATATCAATGAAAGTATTGACCTGTGTAACATTCTCCATAACTCTAAATTACGATAAATCGGCAATCAAAGTCAATATCAATACAGAAGTATGCATTTCTACCGCAAATAGGTCGGTCGCCAGCGCCACGAGTCGAGCTGAGTAACTACTGCGATTAGAGTGCGTGGACCCGATTGTCAAGGCTGGTTCATGACGAGGGTCAAGTGAGTGAGGTGTACTCGAATGCTTCTCTCAGACGGAAGAACGAGAAGTGGCCGAATAGAATCTTACTGATTGAGTTTAAACGTCAATACCAAGTTGTAATGATGATTACAGGTCACTCCCTGAAAGCAAATCACTCATAATAAATTGTTTGCTTTATTTGTACTTCCTATAAGGAAAAATATATATCACTTTCTTTTTAGAATTTGCTTTGCGTCCCACCGACGCGCATAAATCTTATGGCCATAGTGGGATAGAGAACGGCTGTATATCCCAAGGATTTTCTTGGTGTAAAAACTGGAAACCACAGAAAACCATTTTCAGGCCTACCGATAGTGGGATCCGAGCCCACTCTCTCCCGAATGTAAACTGACAGCTTCCTTCCCGGACCCATGTGACTACTCTTTTGGTGAAATAAAATGTTATTGATGTAATTGATATAGTTACACAATATATGAATGAAAATACACAGTGGAGTAATAAGAAAATTTGGGCCGATGACCTCGATGTTAGGCCCCTTTAAACTACAAGCATCATCAATAAGAAAATTGAAACCAATGGCCTAATATCAAGTTTATATAAAACAGCTGCAATTTAACATTTCTTATATGTTCGTCAAATAATATATACACCAGAGATGGTAAATAAATCACAGCCTGTTATTTTGTCACCGACATTTTTCTGCCACCGATATATCAGATACGCTACCCCGGAAGTATCTGTGACAAAATATCGTTTATGTTGTGTACTTGGATCACATTCACAGGACTATGTTATCCGCTGTAGCTCAAGATCTATATCCGTTTTTCAGTTACCAGTTACGTACGGTGATATTAAAGGTGTTATATCATACATTTTATCATAGTGTAGGCTATTTATGAGCACAGTAGAGAGAATACCTGTCTAGCAACTCTATATGTCAATAGCTAGCTCATGTTTTATACGTAGGGCGAATCGAACAAATTAGTCCTCCGCTGGCAAATGAGGCATGTTTGAATACATAATACTTTTTCGAGAAGTACTTGCCCAAGTTTGGAAGTAATCACGGAGCTGAATTTGTAATGTTTATATACTAAGGCTGTGTCTACAAAATAGCGTGGTACCGTTTAGAAAGCGATGTTAGTACCATGATCTCAGAAAATATTAACGTCATGACTCATGACACAGTACATTAGCCATTTGGTACCATTGCTGAAAGTGAAAACAAAATGTCAATATCTTTAACCGTCCACGAGTTATTTGAGGTGGACAAATTTGCTGAATATCACCGTATATGTGAGGAATCTTTCTGTTAAGTTCATTAATGTATTACTTTAGTCATTTTATTTTTAAACCTACATTAAATACTGTAAATAATTGGTATCCCGGAGAGACGACATCCGCTTGTTAATTTATTGCGCATCATGTTAACAACCTTCCCCTATGCGTTGTTAAAACTTCAAATTATAAATGTGAATATTGTTTTCCTCACTTCTAATATTCCAAATAATACTACCCGACTGCGTTATCATATCAACTAGAAGTATTTTCATACGAGCCGCCCGCGACCAAACAGTGACTGTGACACTAATCATACGCTCGTGCTTCCTGTGACTGAGTCACAGATATTTTTAGGTCACAGATACGCCTGTCACCGATATTCTGAAATATATGTTACGCATATCTCTATATACACCACACGAGTGCAGCCTTTAGTAAAGCGCTTCCTGGACACTAACTCTTCTTGATGTCCAGAGTTCCTTTACATTTCAGTTACTAGAGTTATGTAAGATTCGAGAACTTGATTTCGAATGCAAGTTCCGATTCTTAAACGTTCTTGCATGTATAGCAATCGATTCTGGAATGTTATTTATTTATCAGAAGGTTATTTCATTCCTACCGTATGTGTACAATATATATATGTAAAAGAAAATCGGTGGAGGTTGAAATGTGGTGATGGAGAAGTTATGTTGTAATTGGAAGTATAATGAAAAAAACTTGTGGAGCGTTATTTGTATTGAATGGTAGTTGGTAATAGCTTTTGTGTTTGGTATTGCACCCTTCTTGAGTTCCTTCGGTATTGACTGGATGTCAAATATTGCCACGTCTGCCCTTTAAAAATATACACTTACCGAAAGTATATGAGATCCTCTTCTCAGGCGCGATCAGTCCCCCTTCGTCTAATAGCGATGCATAGGGATAGTGCTTTAGGAAAAACTACTCACTATATTAATTACGACACAGACTGATTTCAATTAAAATGTGTATATAAAATTTTATTGATAAAATCAAAAAAATGAAGATAATTTTATAAAATGTTAATTAATGTGAAATAAATTTTGTTGATAGCATGTCATTACATTATGAGACTAATACAAATATTTTTCTTAATAACACACATGACCACTTCATTAATTAATTTCAGAAAAAAATTAATTATTGAATTTTTATACCAAATACTAATTACCAGATTTGTTTATCAAATTCCTAGATACCAGTGTAATTGTACACATTACCAGAATAGTAGTGTTCATATAAAATAACAGGTGGATCAATAAAATAACAATAATATTAATAATAAGAACAATGCTAATAATAATAATACTAATGTGAATGAAATTATTTATGGCTAACTCAAATTAATCGTCGGAATACTATTTGTCATCTATCGAAATATATAAGATAATAATAAATATTTCTAAGATATGTAAATAAATAAACATGTTAATGGTGATTAATTAATAAAATTAATGATATTACTGAAATGCATTATAAATTGTTTAAAAGAACTTGTAAATGTCTCCACAATGCACCACTAATGTCTGTATTAAATTTTGGAAAGCCAAAATGAAAATGTAATGAAATAATAATAATAATAATAATAATAATAATAATAATAATAATAATAATAATAATAATAATAATAATAATAATAATAATTGAAATAATATGACGACTACCCGTGAATCAGTGTTCATAAATGCTTTTAATAATTTATCAAATTCATAAAAAAGAAATTTACAACCAAACATACTGGAAGTTACAGTAAACAATATTAATGTTTAACTAATTAAATTGCAATCAAATTAATTAATTAATTAATTTCGTAGCTGACCATTATAAATCATTTATATTATGGCTCCAAATCTTCCAACCCCACATTATCAAATGAATTTGCAACGCACTGAAATAATAATAATATTGCAATAATAATAATATTAGTAATAATAATAATAATAATAATAATAATAATAATATTAAAAGAATATTTTTGTGGCTATCGTGAAATAAATCATTAAGAATATTAACAATTGTCCACCAAATTCAATATTGTAGATAACAAAACATTTGATCAATTAGATAAAAAATATATAAATATTAATATTGAATTAATTAAATTACAATTAAATTCCCTATTTCCTTCTTAAATCCACAACTGACGGCCTAAAATGATTAATATTATGCCTCATTAAGCCTTCCAAATAGCCTGTCAATTACACTAGTGAGATATTAAAATAATGAGAAAAATACTAATAATAATAATAACAATAATAATAATGCTAATAATAATCATAATAATATTTTATCCTGACACAGAAATATAGTCACTATTAATCCACCATCCTTATCGACCATAATGTGTTCGTACCTGGTACCTCAGAACTTTCATATTACAACAATCCATACCATTGGTAACAACATTTCATTAATAGAGCTTACTGAATTTCAATTTATAAAACAATATTTGTCATGATAGGTTATAATTCAATGAATATTACTGATTCACTGTGTAAAGGCGTACACATCATTCTTCTAAAACAGGTTTTGTGATATTAATAATAATAATAATAATAATAATAATAATAATAATATTGATCTGAATGAAATTGTTACTGACTTCCCATATGCAATTCATGATTTATAATATGTTCTTTACCAAGTACATTAAACGTTAATTTTAAACCTTAGAATTCAGTAACATGTAACTCAAGCAACGGACATTTGTTGTTGCCCTAGGAGAATCTAAAACTTTGCTTTACCATGTGTGCGAGTGTCTATCCTATGTTAACTTAAATTAATTCGGAGAGAAATATACTCTCCCACTTGAAATAAAATAGTTTCTAAATTACTCAACTATGTACACCACGCGAGATACACAGCCAAAAACAATAACCTAGTGCATAACTTAGTGTTAATATATACATAAGATATACATTGATAAATCCTCATATCGTTAGTCTCACACCAAATTTTTGGTTTATTCCAGCGTCCAAATGATTATATTTCGCTGAAATTTGACCACAACTCAGAGTAATTATTCTTGTGGTCCATACACCATAGAATACCATGACAGTGTAATAAAAATGCACCTAATCATCCTAATAAGGATCGTGGCAAAAGTAAAAAAAAATTCCAATAATAATAATAATAATCATTCATGGTGTTCAACGAAAGTAGTTCCTACTAGCGAGCCCTAGCAAGCATTCACAATAACTCAATTGGGTGTTCACTGTTGCCAACATAATATTGAAATTGAAATCAAACGTATATAATAACTTTTATCTCAATAAGCGATATTGTGTCACAGTTAAATAGCATAAACGTCATTTGGTCCTCTCAAATCATATATTGACTGGTTTATTTCCCCACTATATTTCTCAATATGAAGTCATTTACACTTCAATCTGCCTGTATTCAATAACGTCCCAGCTGTAATACTGGATACCTTTGTTCCCAGTCAACCTATGGAATGTGTTCACCACATCTCTTATATTTTCCTTAGCAAATAACGTCCTATATCACTTTATCTTCTACATGAACCTTTCAACATCTCAAACATATTGCCGTCACCCAATATCGCCTCTTTTGCTCAACATCACTTTAACTACTCGAACATAAATTAAATGTTAGTACTGACCACCCAACAGTTTAATATGGTACTTGCTGTGACCAAAAAAAAATTCGTCACTGTCAGCCAACCAGAATTTTTGACAGTAACTCTCATAGATGTGGTTTTATCATTAATTTACTTCATCATTCATATACCACGGTATCCCTGTCTGCATTTAACAAATAGAATACATGTATATATGGATTACTAATAATAATAGTGCAAATATACAAAAGCCGATAATTTAAATTACCTCAAAATAAATGTATTTTAGACGATACAAGGTGATAAAACGGTACTTCCAGCCTATATTACACTGATATTAATAATAATTACACTGATCATGAAACAAATTATCCTAAGTATCTGGCTGTGTTCTCGGGCCCTTATTACACTAATCACTCGCACATTTTTTACATCTAGATAATTTATTAAAGAAAAGATTTAGATTCTACAATTAATATGAGATTGGTACTCACATTATTAGTACCTCTCGTCATCTGCCACTGGAAGCGGTCATGGTGATTTTATAGACTCATGACAGACATATTTATTCCAATCTTCATTCTTCCAGTATCCATTATTTGCTTACGTACTAATTATCACCAGTATTAACACATTTGCACACGTATTCTCTTGATGATAACACTGATATAAACAACTTGTTATAACACTAAACATTTACAATATATGCAGCTTACACAGTGCTCAAATGCCTGATGACACCAGCATGATTTACCTTGCCGGGCGCTCGTTCAAGTTTACTTCTGGTGCAGTAAAATCTCTCGCAGTATCTGCTCTCCCTGTGCTTTTACGAAACAGCTGTGTAGGGTCTCGCACCCCCCGACCTAAATTCCTGGGAGAAAGTGAAAGTATGTCATTCGCCGCACAGTGTTCTAACCACTAAATGACTGCTCCCAGTAGCAGGCAAAGATATTCTCCACTAAATTATAGTTCCGTGCCTATTTGAAAGTCAAGCTTCTCTTTCGGGCCAGCACATTTACAGTCATGTTATACGTGATGTAACTATTGTACAACTTCAAGTCTCACTTCAACAATGCGTAGATTGAAAATTGAAAATTAAAAAATATGTTGATATGTTAATCAGCTCAATAATATGATTATAAACACTTTCCAATACAGCTTGTACATATAAAACTCGATTTCACCTAAATAAATTGGTGAATACACTTAGCTCATTGCAACTTTACCCGAAGACGGAGCAAAGGATAAAACACGTCTGGTCACGATGACACTCCGGATGCTGACTGAAAGCGGAAAACTGCTTCTCGGGGCTGTTTGGCGCACTCGTGGGCGGAAGAATACTAACTTTGACACACAAAAATCCCAACTCACCAGCGCTAGAGTAGCTCCGAAATAAAATGTACTCAAAAGATGAAATGCCTTGTACACAAAATTTCCATAGCTGCTTGTTACCACCGTAATGCAGCGTGATTGTAGAACTGTTCGTAATTTATCTCACAGTATCGATGGCGTTACCTGGACTATATCTCGTCCTACGCTACCGAGCCAAGCTCCACACTGGCAAGGGATTCCCACTCTTGTTACTGCCCAATATCTGAGTACGCAAATGTTTCAATTTATTTCCAATAAGCCATTAAGTTAGTTCAGAATTATTTCAGTAAATATTGACATCCTATTGTAACACAATCTTCATTAATCATTGGCCTGGATTGCTAATGAGCTACATACAATTTTGTCGCGCTACTTTTGAAAATATTTGAATTCAGTGATCTGATTGGAGTACACATTACGTTATTCAACTGTATGGACGGGTCTATTCCAAATCAAGGGAATTCAGGTAGTTATGACCGTGATTTTCTGTCTCTCTCATTCCCAGTATATTTCCATTACTGCTGCGTAATTTCCAAAGCTGATGCAACAGCAGGTGTTCTTGAGATAACACTTTATTTTTAAAGAAGAAAGGAAGCGTGGGCTTCTATTGAAGCTTTGTTCTCATGCGCTGGCTACTAGAAAATTCTAATGCTGTCCTTTGTCTTGACCTATCTGACTATGACTATTCGTTATTAAATATAATTAATAAAATCAGCCAATCATACTCATCTGATGGGTGCAGTATGTTGTTTATTTAATGCTAAATAAGTGAGTGATGAGAGGGAGCAGAGTTATGATGGTGGAGGTTGAAATATGGTGTTGCTGAAGAGATGGTAAAGGAGTGTTTGGTATTTTAAAGAGAAGATGGCTTAGTATCCAGATGGATTATTTATGTCGGAATGTAGTGTGGAGAAGTGGTGTCATTTGGTATATTTAGGTTTGGGATATGTTGAAATATGGTGCTGGAGAAGTATAGAAAAGTGGTGGTATATTTATTGTTGCAATAAATGATTAAAGAGTGTAGTTAAAGTATTGGCTGAGAGGTGATGGTAGAGGTAAAAAAAATATGAAGTATATGTGGTATGATGAGATGGGGTGTGAGAGATTGTAGGTTGAAGTGATGGTGTATGTATTGTTGTAATATGTAAATCTATTTGTGGCGGAATTGTGGAGATGGAGGGGTGTGTGGTGTATTCATTGCTATAATGTGGAGTTGGAGAAATGATGGTAGAGGTACATCTTTTAATTATATTATATTTTAGAGAAGTAGTACATAGGGGTCTAGATGTAATTGTGAGAGTTGACAAATTGTGGTTTTGTGGACGAGATGGTAAATTTAATGTAGAGTATGGCCTGGTATTGAATTAGATCAAGCATGGTTAAGCAAGGATGAAGCAAGGATGAAATTGCAACAGGAGATGAATAATGTAAACACAGACATGGCTGGTGAAGTAAGGCTGTCTGGACTCAGCAATCCGGAGTAGGTCAAACAGAATAACAATGGCGGTGATGGAATGTGATTTGTCAACAATGACATTTGGATGCATAGTGTAGTATTGCTCCGGGATTGCATAGGTGGTAATACATGTTTATTTTTAAGTATTTTATGTCGTTTATAATGTATGTTGAAAGGGGGTGAGGGAGAAGTATGGAGAAATGATGGTGTAGATGGCAAGGAGAGCGGGGAAAGGGTGAGATGGACTCACCCGTAAGAAGGCAGGGTGGGAAGGGCCGAAGACTAATAGACCTATGCTGGACATGACATGAAGACACTGAGGATGACTACTGGGTGGCCCTATCTGAGGGGGTCACATATTCGGAGTATCTGACGGACTTCATTGCATGTCCAAGGACTACGATTAGGAGTGGAATGGTGAGAAGGAAAACATTGTCATCTGGTTAGATCTTGGGGTCTTCAGGAGGTCTCCACGGGAAGGGCCGGTCGAGTCATCACTGGGAGGGTGGCCTTCTTCTCACCAGGGGTGATGACTTGGCCGGACGGTAGGTTATTATGTGGTGTTCTTTTCTTTTTGTTTTTGTTTATAAATTGTGATGTTCTTTTATTTCTTTTATGTATATCAACTATGTCTGTTTTAAAGTTAGTAGTAGTTTGTGTGTGTGGCTTAAGATGAACACTGTTATTTTTCTCATTCAACGGATCGATTGGGTATTTGTTTACTGTGATCTTGAGAAAAATAATAATGCAGAATAATAATAAAAGAAAATCGAATGTTTAGTGGTATGTATAGACGTAACGTAAGGGAAAAAGTAGGAGGATAACGAATTAGGATACACAGTTATACAGATAGGTGCAGAATAGGATAACAAAATGATGAATTTACAACGAAGAGAACATGTTTGCATCGTAGCGTATTGGAGCAAGAGTTCATAGAGTCCATTGGGCGTCAATGCACTGACAACATAAGCACTGCACTAGTCAAGTTCACAACATACCGAGTAGGAAATGAATGTAACGTGCACTGAAAATTGTTACAAATAACAGACGAAATTGCAGAAATAAAGGAAAGACAACACTCAATATAAAGAATATGGAAGAAAAGTCGGTTGAATAACGTTCAAGAACACTAATTGCTAGCTTAAGCAAGTCCACATAACGTAAATAAAGAACGTGCCGCAGGTAGGATGTCAATTGGCACGAAAAAATGCACTGAGAAAAACAAACAGAAATTAGAAGCACACGCATTACCTTGTGGCACTGCAGAAAAATGAAACGGAAACACTGTCACATAATACAATATGTCCTAATTTCGGACGAAAAACATAAAATAATAATAATAATAATAATAATAATAATAATAATAATAAATAATAAGGAACACAAGATAAGAACTAATGGGACGGAAAGTCCGTTTGCTTGTGCCAGAGTAAAAACAGAGAAAATATTGTGATGATAAAAATAATAATGATAATAATAACAAATAAATTAATAAATAATAAAATAATAAAACAATAGACGGACACTGGTCGTGCTGCAGAAATATAGGCTGCACTACTGTGCGCAGGAGCATCATAGAATTGAAAAATACAGTTTTAGCTTGTAACAGGACAGTGGTGGAGAGAGAGATGGGGGGGAGGAAAGAGATGAGAAATTTGGAGTGTGCGACGGTCGTTAACAATGGCATCAGCTAAAGGGGATAAAGACAGGGCTTCGGTGATGATAGGATTGTGATTACAGGTACCTTTGATGAGATAGTTGAGGCGTAGAGAGTGAAGGTGACCAAGGATAGTGGGGAAAGAATAAAGTGTTTGAAAGTTAGCAAAGGGAGTGTCAAGGGGGAGGCGATGTGCGATTCGTAGAGCATGTCTGTCAAGTTTCAAGAGCTGAATATACTGTCGAACATGAGCAGTCAACCAAGTCAGGGAGGCATAGGTGACGACAGGACGGATAAAGGATGTGTATATATGGATAATATGGGAGGGTCGAAGACCCCAGGTATGCCTAGTGAGCGAACGAAGGGCACAGAAGCGAGAAAATGCCTTTGTATAGATATTATCAAGATGATGGTTCCATTGGAGGTTCTTTTGAAAGGTAATGCCTAAATATTTTAATAGATTAGTCTCCGCAAGGAGTGTATTGTACATAGTTCAGTAGAACTCGATGACGGGGGCGGCAAAGACGGCATTTTTTACGGAAAACTATAAATTGAGTTTTAACAGGATTAACGGACAAATGCCAGGATTGAAGCCAGGTTTCGAGGGTAGTGAGGTAGGCTTGGAGTTGAGTAGTTAATGTGTTAGTCGTGGTGGAAAGTGCAAGAATAGCTAGATCATCTGCATATTGATACAAACGGAGGGGAGGATCAGTATGGGGAATATCATGAGTGAAAAGGATATACAGCAAAGGTGAAAGTGGAGAACCTTGTTGAACTCAGGAAGTCATAGGGAAAATATAAGAGGAGTTGCCATGAATTAAGATACGAGCTTTACGGGAGCGAAGATAGTGATAAATAAAACGAAAAAGAGTAAGAGGAAGCGGTAAATGGCGCAATTTGAACAGTAAGCCGGAGTGCCACACAGTATCAAAAGCTCTATGGACATCAAGACACATCAGTGCAGCAGTTTTCCGGGGGCGTAGAAATGCATTTAGGGATGACGTAATATGAAATAAATGATCCTGGGTTGAGAAATTTGAGCGGAATCCGGCTTGGGAGATAGGGAGGAGGTTGAGGGAAGTAAGATAGCGAGATATGCGACGTGATAAGAGAGTTTCTAAAATATTAGATAAGACGGGTAAAAGACTAATAGGCTCTGGAATGTATTCTATTCTGCCTATCACTAATTTCAAATCGCTGAGATCATACGGATGTTAATATTAAATATCCTTTTGATTGTGTTTTAATAATACGACCGAAGCAAAGCGAAAACCAGTTATTTCACTCCCTCTCCTCAGACGAGGAGGGGCGGGCCAGCAGCTCAACTAAGGAGCTCTTCGGCCGTGTAAAGAATGTATTAGTGAAAAAGAGAAAATATAGGATGTGTGTGTGTTGTACACACCAAAGGAGAAAAATAGTTTATGAATATGGCGTAAAGGCACCGTCAAAAGAGGCCGGGACCCAGGGAAGACCCACAGAGCACCCCGCGCAGGCAAACCCCCGCAAACACCCGGGGAAGAGGGAACAATTGATTTATTTAATACCGATGTATCTCGGGCGCGTGTTACAGAAGGTGACAGTATTTACAGAGTAGGACATAAATTAAATAAATTACATAAATTGTGCTGGAAGAAAGTTGGAGTAAGGAGGAGGGTAGGATTATGAGAGAAGGTAGTGAAGGGTCGTGGTTATGTTGGTAATGGAAGTGGCTAGTAGGCGAAGGAGGTCTAGAGTCGGGAAGGGCAATATGAGGAAGTTCGGTTGTGGAGCGGGTAGGTGGACAGCTTGCGGGGGTGGGGTGGGTGGCGGGGCGGGCGGCGGGCTACGAGAAGGGGTAAGAGGAGGGGAGCGTTCGGGTCGGGGTGGGGAGCGAGGGGCCTCCATTCGATAAGTTCGCCCGCGGAAACGGACGCCGGTGGTGAGTAGATGGTCGACGTCGGCTGCAGAGGAGAGTTGTATGCGAACCATGAAGGTCGGGCCGTTGGCGTTGAAGATACGAAACGCCCGACGGGCGGGGACTCCTGCCAGTTGGAGTTCCTCCAGGATGTCCCGGTCGGCGATGGCGGGGTCAATGCCACGGATGACACAACTCGGAGATGGAGACCGCTGGTGAGTTGGCGTTGCTGTGGTTGCTGCGGCGCGGGAGTTTTGCTGAGCTGTAAGGGCGGCATCCGTGTAGGTGACAGGAGGCGGAGGTGGACTGGACAGCGTGGTAGAGAGGGAGGTGGTGGGAATGGACATGATAGGAGTGAGGTGGCTAGTTGTTGTATGAAGAAGAGAAGTAGACGGGATAGTATGGGCAGAAGTGTTGATGGTAGTGGTAGGGGTAGTAGTAGTGATGAAAGTGGTCGTTATGACGGAGGGGGGCGCTGGAGACGGTGGGGATGTGTGAGGCTGACGGACATGAACAGTGGAAATGGGATGAGGATGGTGGCGCCGCGCCTCGATGAGTTCCTCCGGAGTAGCGACCACTGCATGGAGCCTGCCGTTGATGGTTGCGCCGTTGGAGATCAGGGCTGCTGGGGCGTCTGAATGGAGGAAGAAGGCCATAACCTCCGTCGAAAGTTGACCAGTGAAGTCGTCTCGGAGCCACTGGACATCGTAGATGGGGTAACCAGCCTGGCCGATTTCACGGCGAATAAACAGGTCGGGGAGAGTGGTGTCCACATCCTGAATAGGACAGGTGTAAAACATCGTGGAGTGGGGAAGGCGACATCTAACTAGGCGTCTGTCCGTTTAATTATTCTTGGGCCGACTGAGTATGCGCAGAGAAGAGCGCCACCCAGCCGAAAAAAGTGAGGACACGTGAGTGAGTGAATATGGCCTGTCTGTCTGCCTGAGAAAGTTTTCATTCTCCGTCCATAGGGCGGGGCGGGCCCCCTAGAGAGTTACGCTCTCTCTCAGGCCGTGAGATGTGTAGAGGGAGAGAGAGGTGTGATGAAGGAGAAAGATGGGTAAAAGAAGGAGTGTGGAATGATAACGGATGGGGCCTCGTGGCTACGTAGATGGGATTAAAGGAATGACGTGTGCGAGGTGTGTAGGTGAGAAGAAAGTTCCAGGGTAGAGATGCAATGTGAGGAGATGAAAGGTAGCTGTGATGTTAGATAGGGAAGTGGCGAGAAAGCGAAGGAGGTCTAATGTCAGAGGTGGTGGGAGGAAGAAGCTAGTTTGGGGAGGGGGTGGACGAACGGGTTGAGGGGGTGGAACAGGTGGAGGGTTTGGCCGGGGGCGACGGTAGGACGTGTTGCATTGAGAGCGAACAGTTGGGGGTGGAGAACGAGAAGGCTCCACTCTGTAGTGATGACTGTAGATACGGGCGCCGGTGCTAATCAGGTGTTGGACATCTTCAGTAGGAAGGTGTAGCCGCACCATATATGTAGGTCCGTGGGAGTTGTGAATTCGAAACGCGCGACGGGCGGGGACGCCTGCTGCTTGAAGTTCGCGTATGATGTCCCTTTCGGAGATGGCAGGTTCGATGCCACGGAAAACACAACTTGACATGGCATGGAATGACGGTGGAGGCTGCTGGGGCGATGAATGTGTGGCGGCGGCCGCTACGGTGTCTTCTTGTGAAGATGGTAATGGCGATGGTGGTGCTGCGGCGGTCGAATCCAAGGAGATGGTAGGGAGTTGTTGGGGACTAAGTTGTGCGGAAGTTGAGGAAATTATGAGGGATGATGACATGATGGACGAAGGGTGGCAAGTTGTGGTAGTAGTGACGGGAATACGGGATGAGGTATAGGCGGACGTGGTAATAGTCGTGGTGGTGGTCGAAGTAGTTGTTTGGTAAGATGGAGAGGGAAGGCGATGGCGGCTGAGATTCGTTGACGGTTGGAAGTGAAGATGAGTGCGCGAAGAGCTGATGGAGGATGTACGAAGGAGTATGCACCACTTCGTAGAACCTGTGGTGAAGAGTCGCGCCGACGGCTTGGAGGCTTAGCATTTCGTCCGCGCTGCGTAGATAGACCAGAATCTGCGTTGACGGTAAGGAAGTAGCGTCATCCAAGAGCCTGAAAACATCATGTGCTGGGACGCCGGCTGTGCGAAGATCGGTGAGAATGTCTTCTTCAGAGGGGGCGGGATCCACACCGGGAATAAGGCAGGTATACATTGTCGTTTGGGGGGGGGGGCCGGCTTCCAACTTGGTGCCAGCCGTTATGCTGAATTGGCTCGGCGAGGTGCGGAGTTATAGGTGTAGCGTCACCCCGGCCGATCAAAAATAGGGTATATCGTGGAAATTAAGTCCTCCTATATAGAGATGCTGGCGAAAGACGAGCGTTTTTTCGAATACGGCCAAATTGAGTCGCAATATAAGTCATGGTGGTCGTCTTCCGTCAGCGAGTGCGCGGCACTTGGTGAAGTTCACTAAAGCCTTCTAACACAATTTTATATGGACTGGCAATTCCGCAATAATTTGGAATGTGTATAGCACCTAACTACATATTAATGAACTTTCCTTGACGAAATATTAATGTTTCTGGAAAGATCATACTGTGCTCCGGACAAATCATTCTTTCGCTTCGCTTGGGGACGATGTGTGTATTTTGTAGCAAGTGTTAGGCTGTTATATTTCTTCTGAGTCTGTAAGTTATTGCATTTTCAGTGTGGACGATACTCATCCCTTCAGTACAGATTCGTACATAATATTACAGCGAGCAGATCTTCAATTCATTGTGTGGTGCATTAACCTTAAAATTTTGTCATCGGGATTTTTAATTCTGGTTGAACTTCTGAGAACTCTTAAACTTCTTGATATTGCAAAAATTGTATGAACTTTTTCACGCGTAAAATCTGGTCTGTAAGTGTTCGTTTAGGGGAATTTGCTAGTTTTCTCTCCTAAAACCTGCGCTGCCGACCTGTCAGTATGAAAGTGTTCGCCGTCTGTTAGTATTTAGCTTAACGTCACCATCCAACGGACGAAAAGCGCCATATGTCCTCACACACATGAAGAGAATGGTGAGATTTCGAATTGATTGCAGACTTTTGTCTCGCAATCCAATGGTTAGACATTGTATACCCTCAGCTCTCCTACGCTGCCGGGCAACATTCTGATGGTGAAATATTTGTCGATCAACGGGACTCGAACCGGCTAACCGCGGTGTCAGTCTTGACACCTTAACGATCGTGGCCACCAGGCGGGCTATAATACTATTTCCGTGGCTCGCAGATGAATAGGAAGCGTCTGATTGAATGGCTGGATGGGAGATTACTTAGAGCAACTTTTTATTTGAACACATTTTGAAATTTTATTTATTTCCTTTCTTAAAATTGAGAAAGAGGAACAAAGAACAGTTGAAAATGCCAAGAACGATATGCCTCGCACTTAGAAGTCCTAAAGCAGGCACAAAATAAATTGGGAGAAACTTCCGGTCGTTAAATGACATAGGAAAGAGCATAATTGCTCCTGACAGGTGGACTGTCAGTTCCATGATACAAGAGGTAAACACGCAATCAGTTGCTTCCTTCACTCTTAATTAAGCTCGGCAACCTCTAACGTGACTTCACTTCAAAGTGTTAACACACGGCTGCCCAGAGGTGGACTTATCAATCACCAAGGTCCACAATAAATTTAAGTACTGTTATCAAGTGTAACCGAAACATAGACACGGTTACCCAAACTACTATTATTCCCCCATTGACTTTGAATAGTACCAAACCTATATAATATCATATTCAAATATTTAAACTAATTTTCTCCCTTGAAAAGTGTGCAAAAACATAAATATATGATTATCAACGACGTCAAGGAATTGTCTAATAAATAGAAATAACCTATGTTGAATCAAATAATTCAAGATCGAAACGTTTTGACCCTTCTAAGTATGGTAACTCCAGATGCTCTACGCTGGATTGAAAAACTTGATATTCAGTTGTGAAGTACTTATTAGTGTGTTTCTCATCTGTATATATGTATATATATCTGATATTGTTGTATAAGCCATACGCCAAATAACAATTTCAGGACGAACCGGATCAGTTCCGGACCACAGAATTATGACATGAAAATCATTAATATTCCGAAAGAAGAAAATTAACAACGGTGACTATGCTCCGTGACAGGATAAATATATATCTCCAAGTGATAATATTAAGCATCATTCCAATATCGACCACGTATGCATTTATCATCGGGTAATTTCGTAATTTCGAAGATCCTACACGATTATCGGACAAGTTTTTTATCTGTATTTTTGAAAAGTATTATGTTTATTAAGCAACACCATATGAATTAATATCCGCTGTCAGGTTAAATGCATCGTATATCCCGTTTATTAAATGAATATTATCTCCAAATAGCGTACCTGACCGTCGAACCAAGTCATTAACTAGCACGGATTCACATATATTATCGTTGATGATGATGATGCATGTTGTCTAAAGAGGTCTAACATCGGCTCTCGTATATTATCCAATAAACAACAATTTCATGGAAAACAACACATTTAAACATTCAAAGTTTACCGCCATGTAATACATTACCATCACGTGTGGCATGTGCTAAAATCATATTTCCGACACGCGTCTATTATTATATCGTATTTACCTTCATTACGTCAAATACATCAATTCAATCACAGTTTACTTATTCAAACTCGTACCTGTACATTAAGGCGCTTACTTTCGTTAAGACTGGTCACGCTTCCCGGCCACATGTCAGAACAGTTTTTGTTGTGTTCATTTTCCTATGCTTTCGTGTAAAGGAACATGAACCGCACTCTTGGAATGTACGCACTCATACAGTCTACTTACGTTCCTGTTCCTTTACATGCTACTGTAGCTTAGGATAGTGATCACAACGAGAAGTGTTCTGATGGTTGAAAGACGTAAGGTATTGTCAGCATTTGTCCGAACAGCGAGGATATGTTAACAGGGCAGAGTTGATCCTTACCAGTAAATTAACGGTCTAAACCTCAAATAAGGTGTATTCAATGACAGATCACTCCTAAAAGACATCTGATTTCATAACCTTCCGTTGACATCCTCACAAATACAGCTCTTCTTAACTCTGCAAAGACGACATAAACAATTCAATTCCATATGAAAGGCATAACTGGTCAATCCCACAGAAAAGTGGCGGAAGGAAAATAAGAAATATGATGCATATCGTCACTGTTACAGCAAAACCTCGTATCTCCAAACGCTATCCATCATTTTCCCTAAGACTGGTCACGCCTCCGAGCCACGTATGGATATGCAGTCTATCAGTTCACTTTCCTTTACGGATAACCATACGGAAATGATGGACGACTAGATATCCATATGTAGATCCATGGCGTGACCATTCCTAGGAAAATAATGCATCGGAAGAACATTGGGAGATGAGAGGTGTTGCTGTAAAGGCGACGATAATATTTATTTATTTCTTCTTCTTCGTTCGAATGGGCCTACTTTGGACCACGCTTTTTCAACTGTTGGGCTTTAATTCTTGCCCAGTACAAAGTATTGTCAAATCTCTGCTCGTGTAACTCCTTGCTCTCTTCTGTCCAGGGGGTACCATTCCTTCAGGGTACGTCTCATGACTGTCTGTTATTCCCAGTTGTCGGCTTCTGCCAACCAAGTGGTACAAACCTTCTTGTTTTGTCAGTCTGGAGGCAATCTTGCAACATGGCCATGGAAATCAGAGAGACGATAATCCTCAGGAAGATCCTAGGCCCGGAAAAGGAAGATGGGGAATTCCGAACGTGACATAACTCTGAGCTCTTACGAACATAGTGAGAGGCCCCCTGACTGTGCAAGGAAAAGAAGGGTTTTCCTGAAGCCTGATTATCTTCCAGCTGATTTTCTGCACTTGTTAGTAACGCCTTGGGGAGGATCTTGTATGTTACCGGGACGAGGGAAACTCCACGGTCGTTGTTCATATCAGATGAATTTCCCTTTTTGTGAAGCGGATAGATCAGAGCCGATTTCCAATCAGGTGGTAATTGTGGATTGTGAAGTTGCCTAAACAGTCTGTATTTATTAATTTCGTTGTGGTTTACGTCAAGAAGTTTGCATTTTTTCCATAGACGTCGTTAAGAAACTGAAGTAATGCACTCTTGTGCAAGGTATAAGAATTAATGATTTAAAGAAGTTTTGTGTTATTATGTTTTCTCAACTAAATTAACTTTCATTTATTTTGTTATTTCAAGGTTTGCAACACTTTTTTCTCATTCCGCCAGTTTTTGAATCTGGCCAATCACTAATTTTCTGTAAATATTTTTCAGCCAATCACTGGCTTCATGTAGGTTTTTGGTTTACCCAATAAAAATGAGAGAGTGTGTCCGGACATAGTTCAGAACCTTCTCGAAACGTCCCCTCGGGTATATAAACTGCGGTCTTTTCAGGCTACCTTGTCTTTAGATTGCCGAATTTCTGAGAGTGTGTGCGTTAAGACAGGAGGCGGGGTGCCTCATTATTCACCAGCCAGTTCATCAGCCAAGGTAATGGCCACCAGTCATATTTCTCTGTAGCTACTTCCACGGGCTTACACGAGGGGAAGGTTCGAATTTCTAACTATGTAACCACCTTTCTTCTAAAATTTAATTTTTTTTCGGCTAATGTAAAATTTCCTAAAGTCTTAAACTGTAAATCGGGGATAGAGAGTGCGTCACCCTCCCGGGTTCCCTTTCAACTTAGTTTGAGGTGACTACGACTTTGTAACTGTTTCTCTTTTCTGTAAAGCTTTTAAGTAACCTTCATTCTAGTCACCTCAGTAGCTTGGAATTAGCCTCTACATCATCGGACCGAGAGCCCAATTAGGGTTTTATATTTTCTAGGAGCGCAAGTGTACGCCTCCACTCATTTTGTGTTCGGGCCAGTAATTTAACCTGTTTTTCTTTTCCACGAAGGCCCAGTAGTTTGGGTACTAGTTACCCCTGTGTACTAAATTGTAAAATTGCAAGATGGGCGTAGAGAGGCCAGAAATTTGTAAGATTATTGTAAGAAACTGGAAGCTCAGTATCCTTGGTTAATGTTGGAGAGCATGTAAGCTCTTTTCTGAGATTGCTGTAATATTGAGGGTTGCTTTTGGAAGGCCGCGTTTGTAACCTTTGGAGCAAGGTGCTCGTGTTCTCGGAGGTTTCTCCTTGTCTATATAAATGCTAATTGGCGATATTATAAAGTTAGAAATGAGGGTCTTGAAGCCCAAATTGGTTAAATTCCCTATTCTTGGGTTTTCCAATTCTTGTATCAAGATTGTTATTGTACCTGATCTTTCTTTTCTTCACCTAGTGAAGAAGCTTGTTAAGTTTGAAATTTGAAAAGAAATATAACCTTCCTTTTTAAAGTTTTAAGTTAATCTTTGATATCGTAGATAGACCCATTCCACCCAGCACCTTCTTTCACATCTTTATGCTCCACGAAAACTCGGTAACAACGATAAAAAACCTAAATATATACAGTGCATAAACTCTCACCGAAAAATTTGGTCGCGTAGCTGTGAGTTAGCATTTGGGAGACGGTGGCTTCGAATCCCTCCGTGGGAAGCCCAGAAGATGGTTTCCCGTAGTTTCCCATTTTCACACCAGGCAAATAAACTCTTAAATAGCAGAACCAATTGAAAGAAAACAAAGAAAGACATAACAAAATAAGCACAAATAAAAAAGACACGAGGGAGGCACTTGATAGGTAGACTATTGTTGACCCCATGGAACAGTGAACCTATTCCCGACCACTTTTATCCAGCACAAAGTGATGTATTTTCACCGTCTTTAAGACGACCGCCACTTTTTCTCACCGACGACCGCTGATTTTACGCTTAAAACCTCTTACGTAGCTTGTTGAAGACGACCAAATTTGGCTCGCAACCGCAACTTGCAAACCACGTGTACAATATTAATTATATTTTCCCAGAAATACTAGAAACTTGTTTGTACAAGTACGAGGGCGGATCAGAAAATAAGTTGCACTTCCCAGTTATTGCCATTTATTACACCACCTATACAACAGCAACACGACTATAACGACATACACTGTAACGTCACTTTTCCACATAGTTTCCAAGAGACGCCAAACATTTCTGCGAACGCACGACCAACTTGTCGACGCCGGATGCATAGAGATTTCCTCGAGCGTTCTGCAACCAATCGGAGACAGCGGCCTTCACCTCCTCATCGGAATGGAAACGTCGACCACCGAGCTCCGTTTTGAGCGTACAGAACAGATGAAAGTCACATGGCGCTAGGTCGGGACTGTAGAGTGGATGTTGCCAGACCTCCTATATGAAACGCTGCAGCAGTTCTCTCGTTTCGTGGGCCTTGTGAGGTATTCCGTTATCGTGCAACAAAATCACACCGGCGCTCAATTTCCCCCGGAGTTTCTCTTTAATCGCTTTACGCAACTGGTGCAACGTCTGACAATACGACGCCGCGTTGATCGTTGTTCCTTTCGGCATGAATTCCACGTGCAGCAAACCCTCCATGTCAAAGAACACCGTCACCATAACCTTACCGGCTGAAGGTTGAACCTTAGCCTTCTTTCGTTGTGGTGCACCCATTCCACTGATGTTCGCTTCGTTTCGGGTGAAGTGGTGGACCCACGTTTTGTCGCCTGTGACGATTCGCCGCAGAAACCCGTTGCCGTCTGCGGCATAGCGTTGCAAAAATGCCAGGGAAGTTTGGAAACGTTGTCCCTTGTGCTCATCGGTGAGAAGACGTGGGACCCATCTTGGATAGCTTACGATATCCAAGGTCCTCGTGAACAATGGCAAACACACTGCCATACGACATGTTCAGCTACGTTGCGATTTCTCTCAGTTTAATGCGCCGGTTCTGTCTAATGATCGCATTCACTCTGTTGACCTTTGCACTGGTTCTGGACGTTGCGGGCCTGCCTTCGCGATGGTTGTCAGTGATATCCGTGCTCCGGGCTTCGAATTGCTGACACCACTTTACGATACCTTGTCGGGAAATGGCCCGCTCCCCATACACAGCACTAATTTCACGATGAATGTCCGTGCATTTCTTCCTTTTGGCCCATAGGAATCGGACTGTCGCATGCACCTCATATTTGGAGTGAACGTCCAGTTGACGCGCCATTGAATTTGGTCACTATTCACACAACGCAAGACGAGATACCACAGCGACTTGCCAAACAGACGTGTGGGCAGTGTCTGTCCCTTTCTCCGCTGTGCCCACGTTTGCGACACACAGCGCGCTGCTGCGGTGCGTTACTGCAACTAACCTTTTGATGCACCTACGTAAATGGTGGTGATAATGGTTTTTCGTGTACAACCCTGTATAAAATTTCCATTCATTCATTCTAACGGCACTGTGCTCTCATCCCCTCGTCTGCTGCCAAGTTCGGTAGAACGCATGTCTATTATCAGTGACTATGACTAACCCGCTCTTCTTCAGTTATAAGGGTGTGGGTGAGCTACAATCTAGAGGCTGTTGTCGTCAAGTAAGAGCAAGTCGTCGTGTCAAACATGCTCTTTCTCTAGAAGGAAGAACGTTCGTGATTGAAGAAAGTGAAAAAGGACGATTCCAACATATCGAATCTATTGAAATTAAAATAAAGCTGTAAATGTTGACCAATACTTGAAGGAGTGGTACTAAAATGCAAATGAAGACACAAAGAAAACACATTGGCAACCGTATGAAGTTGTACATGACGCTGTCTTCGACTGGTTGATCCACGCTGGTGCTAAGTGATTTCGGTAATGGCATATCAGAGGAAGGACAAGTTTAGAGGTATAATCAAATTCAGTTTTCTTTAAAATACAGTACAGTAGCCTGCCGTAGTTGCAATTATGCACAATGTTCGTGGCTACATAGACCGTCAACATTAATTCCAGCATATTTTTATGCTCATTGCATTGCAATTGGTGGTGGTAGTAGAAGTTTGACTTTCCCCTGTAAAGAAGACGGGAAAAGAGTAATGTCGGATTAAGGAGGGTTCACTGCAGTACACAAGCCCGAGAGGATGCAGCAGCTCACCTCTTTTACCGCACTCTATGTGGGATCTCAACATCTAGCTGTCGTCTATCCGCTCGAACGTCAATATGCATGTAATGTTCTTTTATGTTGAGTATTCAGTCCGAGAGCTCGTTGGATCCCCAACAGTGCATCCATCAGCTCTAATAGATAGCCTAGCCGTGACTCAGGTGGCATACAACGGAATTGGAGGAGGGGAGGTAGTTTCTCGTTGCTTTCCTCACCCAGCCAGATGTTGTTATGACATAACAGGCTGCCACACACATCATTCTACACTATAAGCAACACTTGTACACCATAACACGGACCGGTCGCATAAGGCATGGCATTGCTCATACCTCCGCACATGCAAGTTGTCAGCGCCAAGGACAACACTGACTGTGGTGGTGATTGTGATCATTGTTTTAACAGGAAGCACAACTGGACAAACATCCTCCAAACGCTAATCTCAGGCAGAAAAAGTAAGGGGTCCAACACTTCGAAAAGTGAAGGTTTCCCCCAAACAAAGACAAGGGCCACGAATGACGTGAAAATGAAAGACTCCTTAGGACTCGACACCTAATACCGTTGGGATCGCTAACGAAGTGATGTCCGATAGAATGAGGAGCCTGCCACAAGTGCCAGAACTCAGCTAGGGGCCCCTCACGCCCTCGGGCCCCTTTTAGGGGATAGATATCACTAATGGTATTCTACCGCCCCTCCCCACAGGGGGCATGCGAGAAGGCACAGTACGCCAGCACAAAGTACGAATCTGTAAAAATAAAATAAAATAAAGTAATTAGTAGGACATTAGTCAGATGGTGTAGGACTCAGCTAAGGTCCCCGTAGTCACCAACCCACGTTCAAGTTAAGAGCTCCTTTTAGTCGCCTCGTATGACAGGTATAACATGTCAGGAAGTGTACGGATCTTTTAAAAACTTAATGAATGATAAATATTTCCTGCAGAGCAGAACTGCAGTTTGCTCGTGTACTCTCCTCTCTTAGTTTTCATATAGAGCTCTCACTTTCGCTGTCCGTGCCTTCACCCACACAACAATCCTGTCTGCACGGAAATGTAGATAAATTAGCGCCCGTTTAGTAGTTATATATTTTTGTGCGTGGCAGAATTTAAGTTCTTACTGTCAAAGATGTTTGTTCCACATGATAATAGAATTTATTTAAACATTACGTTCGAAATAATGAATATTTACGAGATTTCACCACGAATTAAATACGTGCCGTAGTTCATGATGGTGCAATACAAACAGATTTGTAGACAGCAGAATCGATACAAAGCTATACATTACAGTTACAATGTGTGCATCAAAACTGGAAATGCATAGGCCTACATAGAATAAAAATGTAGAAGTTACACTTTCATTGCTCAACAAAGCCGATATAATCAGTAAATGCATTGACGGTGTCCTGTCGAAAGGAGCCAGTCGTATAACGTTTGGTAGGGCATTGAATATATTTGAAGAGTAATGTGAAAAGAACTTTCTGGCTTTGAGCTCTACCTTGGCCAGCAATAAGGGTCTGAAAAGGGAGTAGAGATCAGGTACAAGCAGGTAACATCCTGATGCGTGGGACAATACTGTAGGGCATGACCAGCTATCGATGAGGGGAAAAACGGCCTCGTGTAAGACAAACAGGTCTTACAAGACATCGGTACAATGTCGCAATGATCGTGAGAGATGTAATCCCTTTGTGACCAGCCTTAGTCTTAATACTCTATGATGATGATGTTGATGACGATTATTATTATTATTATTATTGTTACGATGTTTTGTGGATTTGCAGAGGCGAAAGAAGGTGCTGGGTGGAATAGGTCTCAACTTACGAAATTGAAGTTAATTTAAAACTTTAACCAAGGTTATATTTTCTTTTTAAAATCAACAGATAACAACAATAGAATAACAGGTACCAAGTAGCAGGAAAACAATTTAAGAAATTACCATAGTTACAAGACTTGGGCTTTGAGCCCCAAAATTAACTTCTGAGCTCTCAGCTCACCACCACAATAGCTAAAGGGCAGAAAACCCCTAAGTACAAGGAGCACTTGCTCCTAATTACAACGTTAAGAAAAAAAAAGCAGACCCGCTCTCAATTTGACAAGCCTCACAAAGGCTACAACAAACATAATTTCTATCTGCCCTTAAGGCACACCAAGAAACAGGGGTATTTGATACCCAACCTACAGGGCCTTTACATGAGGAAAATAATACATCAGGTTAAGTTACTGGCCCATAATACAAAATAGAATGGAGGCGAAGCTTGCTCTCCTAATACACTTTTGAAACCTACTTGGCACTAGGCCGCTTACGCAAGGGCTAATCCCATACTAAGGAGGTGATACGATAAGAAAACTTTATTACATTACGAAAAGAAGAAAAACGGTATGAAAACGTAGTCACCTCAAAACAATATGAGTAATGAGCTCGAGAGGGTTAGGCACTCTCTATCCAAATTTATAGTTAAAGAGACGAAATATTACCAAATATATATTACATTTTAAAGATAGGTTACATGAGAAAAGTTTCGAACCTACCCCGAGGGTTAAATTGCTGAGCTAGCAAAAAATAAAGTTATTAAACGGCCATTACCTTGTGGATGAACTGCTGCCCGAAGAAAGAGGCGCTCCCCGCCCCCTGCTAGATAATCACATACTAAGCAAGATGTCGATGAAGTGGCAGCGAGACAAAAATATCAGCAGTTTAAATACCCTCGTGGAACATTCCAGACCTTTCAAGAATGAGTACCCACACCCCCTCAAATTTATTGGATAGCTTAAAGCAACATCTCCATATCGGAGAAGACATACGTTATTGGTCAAAAATTAATTAGAGAAATTCGGGATTGGCTAAATTCAAAACAAGCGGAAAGAGAAGGGTTATGCTGCCAACCCAAAAAATGACTGAAAGAAATTTAACAAAGAACAAACATATGAATACCAAATTTCTTCAAAAAACAGTTCCTTCACTTCGCACTAGGGTGCACAATTATAGTTCTTAAGTAGTGCCATCTAGAAGAGAATGTCCACACTTCTTGCTACAGAGTAAACAAATACAAATCGAAATAGACATCGTTCAGAACACTTCAAAATTTTCAGTAGAAACATCTTCCGAGAAACCTTTCATTTAATATAGTTTTTAAAGTTCAGAGTTTCTCCGGGAGAGATTTTTCAACTGGCGCAATATTTGAATTCGCGGCGTGGAGGTGTACCGCCCGGTACAGACCTCCTCCCCCCCCCCAATGTCTTTCCAAGGGGTGACACAGGAGAAAACAAAAAATGTGTTACAAAAAGGTCCAAGTTTTCCTGATGAGTTGCAGAAGAGAGAAATCTAATTTTGCGGTAGAAGAAGGTCTCAGAAGTTATTTGATATAAGTGGGATTAAATAAAATCCAGTTTTGGAATTTCTTAGTAGTAGCTTTTGATGAAAGGTCTCTATGGTTTTAGTAGTTGAATTCCAAATGAAAACTTTAATTCTTGGAAGGAGAGAAAAAAATTTCTAAGTCCACCAGATGTTGAGGTTGAATCCAAAAACGCAGTAATTGTGGATATGGAATGTTCATGTAGCTGAACAAGTACATTAGTTGTTGATTAAGTTTGACGGCCAGACCAGTCGCCGCTGCTAGTGTCCAGAGGAGGCTGCTCGGACCCCTCAAGTACCCTGAGATACACCTCTCCCGCTACTATGAGACGGGTAGTGGTGGTGAAGAACGCCGCACACGCGGCGATTGTTTACAGACCGCGGGCAGTTAGCAGGAGACGGGAGCGTGGTAATGGCCTATGGAGAGGACAGCAGAGTACCCTGGGACGGGGTTTTACAACATTGATACAAGGCAGATTCAACCAAATGAAAAAGGTATAAGGGGCAGAAGGCCTCAAAATGAAACCAAAAATATAACCTTCAGATTTCTTATAAAATTATACGGAGCAAGTTAGCACTGAAATTACACAGGTTTCACCTGCGACAGGTGAACCCTAAATATCCTCTCGGTGGCTGGATTGCTTATTAAGCAACGTCACCGGGGTAAGGAAATCGAGAATAATACACGGCCCATGAAATCTGGGGGCAAGCTTGCCCGCGGGAACAATAATCTTGACCATAACCTGGTCGCCTACCTTCAAATGGGTGGGTCTCCGTACACGATCATATCATTCCCTCACCTTTTCATGAGACACTTTAAGATTGGCCTTAGCCTTCTTCCAAAGATCTTTAATGTTATCCGGATCTATTGTCTCGGGTAGAATATCACTAAGAGACCAAAGGTTAGAGAGCGGCGTGTTGGGAACAAACTTGAACATCAAAGAAGCTGGGGTAAACTTATGAGATTCATGAACCGCCGAATTCAAAGCAAAAGCTAACCAATGCAGGGACGTGTCCCACCTAGAATGATCTTCATGATGATATGCAATCAGCGCCGACCTCAGATTACGATTGACCCGTTCCGCCAGAAATGGTTGAAGATAGTAAACAAAAGTTGTTACATGAGAGATAGATAGATCAAAACAAAATTTACGGAAAAGATTCGAAGTGAAGACTTTAGCGTTGTCGGACACAATATATTGACACGGACCAAAAGAAGCAAAAATGGAATTTAAACAAGAAATAGTTGACTGAGTGGTAGCCAGCTTAGTCGGAAATAACCATGAGAATCTAGTGAAGTCATCTACACACACAAGGATGTACCTGTTGGCATTCCCCTTTGACTGGGGAAAGGGTCCGACGTAGTCGATATACAGACGTTCCATTGGGCGCGATGCTTGATGAGAAGACAATAGGCCTACCTTGGTAGACATGGTGGGTTTACTAAGCAAGCAAGATTTACAAGCCTTTACTAGTTCACGAATTTCACCGACCATACCTTTCCAGATGAACCTTTCAAGGATTTTTTCACGAGTTTTGAAGATGCCTAAATGCCCCCCCCCCAATGGGGTCTCATGATAGTACTTAAAGATCATGGGCACAAGAACAGCTGGAACCACTACCTTCATCATCTTATCATGCCCCGACGGGCAGCATAGAACACCATTCCTCTATACATAAGGGACAACATGTTCCCCAGAAGAAAGGGTTACCATAATGGGAGCCAGCACTGGATCTTCACGTTGATATTTTTCAATATCCCTAAATAACATGTGGGCATCAGTCAGAATGGCACTAACCTCAGGTAGTATGGACTCGGGAGGTGAAGAACTATGAACCTGTTCATGGGGCTCTACATCATTCGAAAACATACGGCTTAGTCCGTCTGCTACAACATTTTTCGTACCTCTTGTATGCCTAACATCAAATTGGAATGCAGAAATTCGGATGGCCCACCGGGCTATACGACCAGTACGACGCGGCCTACCTAAGACCCAACTTAAGGCTTGGTTATCAGTCTCCAAGTCGAACTTGATATGTTCCAGATAAAGGCGGAACATTTCTAGCGCAAACAAGACAGCCAAACCCTCAAGTTCGTAGATGAAAAACTTGGTTTCTTGAGCCGATAGAGTCCTAGAGGCATAGACGATGGGTCGCCTCCCTAGTTCAGTCTCTTGAAGAAGGATTGCAGCTACCGCCGACGACGACGCGTCGGTTTGGACGATGAATT
The DNA here is from genome assembly GCF_040414725.1 of Anabrus simplex. Lineage (NCBI taxonomy): Eukaryota > Metazoa > Arthropoda > Insecta > Orthoptera > Tettigoniidae > Anabrus > Anabrus simplex. Next base: position 160,765,723 of record NC_090269.1, on the reverse strand, counting down.
TCTTGGTGAAATCAGGCATAGACAGAACAGGGACATTACACAGAGCTAATTTGTGATCTTCAGATGCCGCTTGTTGAGAAGGTCCCCACTCAAATTTGACGCCTTTCCTACGTAGTAAGTTCACGGGCGCCGCTCTGTTGGCGAAATTTGGAATAAATTTCCTGAAGAAATGCACCATACCAATGAACCTAGCAATACCTTTGATGTCCTTGGTAGGCTTGAAATCACGGATGGCCTGTGTTCTAGAGTGATCGACTGCAACACCATCGGGCGACACAATATGCCCTAGGAATGACATGGAAGGCTTAGCGAAGGCGACCTTGGAAAACTTCACAGTTAACCCAGCCTTACGAAGGCGATTGAGAACTTCTCTCAGATGATCTAGGTGTTCTTCTAAGGTCTCCGAAAATACGACGACATCATCAAGATAGTGGTACAAGTACTCAAACTTGACATCGGAGAAGACCCTGTCTAGCAGTCTAGGGAGTACAGCTGCTCCCGTGGGGAGTACGAAAGGCATGCGGTTGTATTCATACAAATTCCAATCCGTGGCAAACGCTGTCAGGTGCTTGGATTCCTCTGCTAACGGTATCTGGTTATAAGCCTGATTGAGGTGTAATATGGTGAAGAACTTAGCCTTACGAATCCATGAAAAACAAGAATGAAGGTCGGGAAGGGGCACAGATTGTAACGCCACCTTCTGATTGATAGCCCTATAATCAATCCCGGGCCTGAAGCCACCTTGCTGTTTCGGAACAAGGAAAATAAGCGATGAATACGCCGACTTAGAGGGCCGAATAATGCCATCCTACAACATCTGATCAACGATTTCTTTCAGAGCCTTCATTTTAGGTGGAGATAACTTAATAGGTGGAAATCTAACGGGGATGGAATCCGTAACCTCAATCTTGTATTCAATCAGGTCAGTAACGCCAAGAGTATCCGAGAAAACCTCTGGAAACGACTGGTACAGCTTACGAATACTATCAGCCTGCTCCTCAGGTTGATGTCTAAGATCTGACAACATCTCATACTGGGTAGGCGAAACAGATGAGCATGACACAGAACTACATTTAAGTAAAAGGATTCTACAATTAGAAGCAAATTTGAATGTGCATGACTTGCTCTGAAGATCGAGCACTAGACCAGTATGGGACATGAAGTCGGCTCCCAATATAATGGGGCAAGACAAGTGCTTTGCCACAAACAATTTAACCTTCCAAGTAAATTTAGAAATACGAATTTTGGCCTTTAAGGAACCTAAAATTTATAATGGAGATGAATTAGCCGTAACATATTGAACCGAAGACGAGCAAAAATCAGGAAGTTTACAAATGGATTTTAATTTGGAGTACCACTCAGCCGAAATAATTGAACAAACACTGCCAGAATCTAATTGAGCTGTTACGGGCTCATTATTCAATTTAATATTGAGAAAAGGAACAGGTGCGGGGGTATCCGCCGCAATCCTAAGACATTCTTTGGGACCTTTAAAAGATAAGTTTGAAGACTGAGTTTTCCCTGAAATTTCGACATGTTTACTTGGGGCTGAGCCTCGGGAAGATGGGCTAACCGACTCAGCCGAAGCCACTAGTAATTTTTGATAGTTGGTGGAAGGTGCACCCGAAGTTGAGCAGGAGGGAGTGCTGCTAGAATTACGGCAGTTCTGGGTAATATGTGAAAACGCGCCGCATTTAAAGCAGCCTTGGGATGGACCTGCTCCATTATTTGTCCTACTAGATTTGATCAATGGACATTTATTACGAAGATGGTCTGGCGACCCGCAAGCGTAACATTTACGGGGTTTGACGGGTCGGCGTGGTGGAGGCAGAAAACTACTAGAGGATGGAGGGGGTTCCTTCGCGATAGGCAAGGTATCGGCGTATCTAACTCCTTCGGCTGAGACAGCCATAGCCTCTAACTCGGCAAAAGTTTGCGGACGCGATGCAAAACACAAGTACGATCTCTCAGGTGGTGAAATTCCTTACACAATAGCCTGTACAATTTGATCTTCAGGGAAATGTAGAGCAAATACCCTAGTGTAGAACTTAATGTCTTGTATGAAGTCTGCCAAATTTTCATCCAACCGTTGTACTCGGTTGTAGTACTTTTGAATGAGCGATGACCTAGCTCGAGCGGGGATAAAATTTGCCAACAGATGGGCATGGAAGTTTTCTATGGATGACTGTCCAGCAATTGTCTAACTATCTTGTCTGAGAGAACACCAATTGCATAGGGATAAATGATCTGCAAAATTTGACACGGAGGAAGAGAAAAAACCATGGCATGATCCTGAAACTCAACTAAAAACTTTAAGATTATTGCTAAGGAATGGGGCAAACTGCTGAAACCCGGGGATGTAGTAAGAAGGGGCCTAAGTGGCGGAGAAGCAGATTCAGAAGGAGCATTATTTAACACGAAGGGTGGAATGGACGTGCGACGATCGGACACAGTTTCTAATGGGGCAGACTTTCGTTGTGTAGCCTCCGCTGTACTACCTCCTTCCCCTTTAGAGGAATCCTCCCCACTTACGATATTTACTACCATAAGCTGGTCGGTTTTTGGAATAGCAGATCCAGATAACAAATGGCTAACTTTACTAGATATTTTAGACAGGTTTTCAGCAACAGCACTAGCTTCTTTACCCTGAAGGTCATTTAACTTCAAGGACAATAGATCACATGCCGTATTATAAAAGTAGTACAATCTGGCCTGTACTCTTTTGAGTTGATTAGGAGATGGATCACTTACTTCAAGAAAACTAACTACAGATGCTAGCTCAGTAGCATTTTCAGTGATCGTGGAGAGAGCGTCATCTATCTCTTTTTCTCCCATGGTCGGGATGGTAATAGGCAAATCAATGGAATTAACTTATTGGTGTCTATCGCAACCGTGCCTCCAGATTGAACATTCCTAATCGTTAATTCATAGATCAGTTCCTCCTTGCGCAAATAGCCGGGATGGAGTACGTCGCGAGAGCCGGACATGATGACAGAAAACTTTTAGAAAAATGAAACAAATGCCAGCAACTGAGAAAATTGTTACAGTTCGAAATGAAAACTATGTTTAGCCATCTAAAAGGGCTAAATTGAGACCCATTCAACCACGCTCTGCTACCACTTGTTACGATGATTTGTATATTTGCAGAGGTGAAAGAAGGTGCTGGGTGGAATAGGTCTCAACTTACGAAATTGAAGTTAATTTAAATCTTTAACCAAGGTTATATTTTCTTTTCAAAATGAACAGATAACAACAATATAATAACAGGTACCAAGTAGCAGGAAAACAATTTAAGAAATTACAATTGTTACAAGACTTGGGCTTCGAGCCCCAAGATTAATTTCTGAGCTCTCAGCTCACCATCACAATAGCTAAAGGGCAGAAAACCCCTATGTACAAGGAGCACTTGCTCCTAATTACAGCGTTAAGAAAAAAAACGGCCCGCTCTCAATTTGACAAGCCTCACAAAGGCTACAACAAACATAATTTCTATCTGCCCTTAAGGCACACCAAGAAACAGGGGTATTTGATACCCAACTTACAGGGTCTTTACATGAGGAAAATAAAACATCAGGTTAAGTTACTGGCCCATAATACAAAATAGAATCGAGGCGAATCTTGCACTCCTAATACACTTTTGAAACCTACTTGGCACTAGACCGCTTACGCAAGGGCTAATCCCATACCAAGCAGTTGATACGATAAGAAAACTTTATTACATTACGAAGAGAAGAAAAACGGTATGAAAACGTAGTCACCTCAAAACAATATAAGTGGAAGCTCGAGAGGTTTAGGCACTCTCTATCCCAATTTATAGTTAAAGAGACGAAATATTACCAAATGTCTATTACATTTTAAAGATAGGTTACATGAGAAAAGTTTCGAACCTACCCCGAGGGTTAAATTGCTGAGCTAGCAAGAAATAAAGTTATTAAACGGCCATTACCTTGTGGATGAACTGCTGCCCGAAGAAAGAGGCCCTTCCCGCCCCCTGCTACATAATCACACACTAAGCAAGATGTTGATGAAGTGGCACCGAGACAAGAAAATCAGCAGCTTAAATACCCTCGTGGAACATTCGAGACCTCTCAAGAATGAGTACCCACACCCCCTCAACTTTATTGGACAGCTTATAGTAACATCTCCATATCGGAGAAGACATACGTTATTGGTCAAAAATTAATTAGAGAAATTCGGGATTGGCTAAATTCAAAACAAGCGGAAAAAGAAGGGTTATGCTGCCAACCCAAAAAATGACTGAAAGAAATTTAACAAAGAACAAACTTATGAATACCAATTTCTTCAAGAAAACAGTTCCTTCACTTCGCACTAGGGTGCACAATTATAATTCTTAAGTAGTGCCATCTAGAAGTAATGTTCACACTTCTTGCTACAGAGTAAACAAATACAAATCGAAATAGACATCGTTCAGAACACTTCAAAATGTACAGTAGAGTCATCTTCCGAGAAACCTTTCATTTAATGCAGTTTTTAAAGTTCAGATTTTCTCCTGTAGAGAGCTTTCAACTGGCGCAATATTTGAATTCGCGGCGTGGAGGTTTCCCGCCCGGTACAATTATTATTATTATTATTATTATTATTATTATTATTATTATTATTATTATTATTATTATTATTATTATTATTATTATTATTATTATTATTATTATTATTATTAGATTGAACCCATCCCTCATTTTGTTGAAAGGGTACATTATGTACATTTGCCAGTAAGTCCTGACTACGCAAAGTATTCAGAGAAATGCATTTTCCGTCCTTTGAGCCCATATTTATTTCAATAATTTTCTATCGACTTCCTTTCTGTCTTCAGACGAGGTTGTCTCTGCTTTCTTCTTTGGTATTTCTTTTTGATCAACTTCTCCTTTGTAAACTTTCGATCCGAAATTTATCCGCTTTTGAACATCTGCTGGTCTAGTTTCTGCCTATTTCCGATCGGTTTTTATTTCGCCAATCCATTTCATTGTGTTTGATTTGACTTTACTCACATTGGCATAGAATTAAACTACTTGTTTTTTTATGTCTATCACGGGATCGATTCTTTTAATATGTCCAAAGAATCTTGACCTGTGTTTCCTAATATAACTACTGTGAATTTTGTGTATAGTTTGACTTCCTGTTTGCCTCTGAATCGGTATTATGTGCCTGCGAGTGTTCGTCCTAGAATTTGTCTTATGATTTTGAAATCCTTTAATCAGTGTTTCTGATCGATAGAACAATCTGGTTTCATAACTGTATTGTAATGTCTTAGTTTTGCGTGCTTGAAGATACATTTTTGTAGATATTTTGGGTTAGTCGATATGCATTTTCCATCTTTCGCCACAATTCAATTTCCGTAAATGTTTCAAAATATTTAAATATCGATACTCGTTTCATTTTGCCATATTTTGCCTCCATCAGTTTTGGTCCACCAAGCTCGATAGCTGCAGTCGCTTAAGTGTGGCCAGTATCCAGTAATCGGGAGATAGTGGGTTCGAGCCCCACTGTCGGCAGCCCTGAAGATTGTTTTCCGTGGTTTCCCATTTTAACACCAGGCAAATGCCGGGGCTGTACCTTAGTTAAGGCCACGGCCGCTTCCATCCACTTTCTAGGCCTTTCCTATCCCATCGTCGCCATAAGACATATCTGTGTTGGTGCGACGTAAAGCAAGTAAAAAAAAAGTTTTGGTTCTTGTTTGCTGCAGGTCAAGTATTCTTTACTTTAAAATATGTCCTACCGGGCGACTTGGCCGTGCGGTTAGAGGCGCGCGAATGTGAGCTTGCATCCGGGAGATAGTAGGTTCGAATCCCTCTGTCGGCAGCCCTAAAACGGTTTTCCGTTGTTTCCCATTTTCGCACGGCCGCTTCCTTGCAACTCCTAGGTCTTTCCTATCTTATCGTCGCCATGAGACCTATCTCTGTCGGCGCGACGTAACGCAACTAGCAAAAAATTGGAAAGTCCTGAGGCCGACTTCATTTCAGGAGCTCAATCTGACTCTGTTGTTGAAATTTGAGTTATGATTGCTAGGTTGTCTGCAAATCTATTGCTAATTTTCCTCGACCTGAAGTGATTGGATGGTGAATTTTGAGAAATACTTCCTCTTTGCACCATTCTTGTATAACTTTTTCAAGGATCAATTAAATAGTAAATGAGGGATTTATTATTTTATAATTATAATTATTATTAATCGTGTACAATCCCATACCTTGATACTGCCGATATTCTTTATCCCCCCAATCGGTCCTTGCGTTATACAGTGGGAAGTAGGTTTTTCTTCAGCAATTTCATTTATCTACACTCATTGGAGGCGAGCCGCGCACAGGTGGGCTTGCTGACGTTCCATTTCCACAGAGGTCATACATTATTCACTGGCAAGCCATTTACCGCCACCCTCACTTTATCGAAGCCCGTGAGCGGCTGGATTATAATACCACGGTTTGTGGCTGGAATCTCTATCCCATTACAGTATCCGGGCGTGCATTTAACTACTTTGATGGCAGGCTGTTGTATGGCACGCAACATTCTAACATTGCTGTACAGTGCTTTACCACATAGAAAGTAAACAAACATCATAGCTCTCGCAGCGTGTGCACGAAATAAAATTGAGTATGAAAATTGATACTCATAATGGAATAGAATAGAATTATGATACGATTGCAGCAGTTTTGCACAAGTGCCGTACAGTGATCGCGGTGATGATCGTTTTGAGAGAAAGTTAAAGGACGAAAACTTGAAAAGAGGAAAGGGGGGGCGGGTTCTTTGAAGACTAAGGGTATAGACTAGAGAAAGGCACGGGCCGGGAGAGGTTAAAAAATGAAATACTTTCTTTGTCCCCACAAAACTATACCGTCGCGTTCACAAAATAACAGGCGTTGACGCGGAGAGCTCGTATAGGATAGATGAAAGTCAGGAGCCTGGCACAAGTACTGTAAGTGGAAGCAATGCCATGACTCAGCCAAGGGCCCCGTGGTCGCCAGCCCACGCTCCAAAGTTCAGAGCCCCTGAGGCCCTTTTTAGTCGCCTCTTACGACACACAGGTGATAGCGTGTGTGTTATATGCCGTTTTCACATGACGTTAGTCTATAATAAGCACGGTTAGAACAGTACGAATCCTGGTGCATGGAATCGAGACCAGCTGGGTTCGTCAAACACGGCGCCGGACTAGTTTTGATATGACCATGTATATATATATGTCACGAATGGAGAATATAAATGGCGAGCGAGAAAATGGACTTTAATATTACTTTAAGGATTTAATATTGTATAATGCTGATTATTTAGTGAACATTTGTGTGTTATATGTACTGTAGTTAGTTAATTTCATAAGACGAAACCAAAGAAGATATACACTAGCGTCCAAAAGTTAAACATAAGTTACGAGTAAGCAGGGCAACAGGAAAGAGACCGTAAATCGCACGCCAAATGCAACTACCAACCTTACGTGTTCGCTCTGTATAGGAAAGGAGTGTTCCCTGCTTCGACTAGTGGCGTAACCGCAAGGAAAACACTGTCAGTGCCTGCGCCCCATATTCCCTCAGTCGTGTTGGCCCTGTTATTGTGTGCGGAGCGAGCCTCGTGGTGAACGTGACAACATAATATCACAACGACGCCATTTGGACCCCATTTCGCAGGGTAGAATACTCGGCCTCCTGGAAGCAGGCCAGACACAGACCGAAGTCGCCGTATCCTTGAATGTGCCACAAAGTGTCATTTCCAGGCTTTTGAGACGATTTCGAGACACAGGAGATGTTAGTCGTAGTCCAGTACCAGGTCGACCTAGGGTTATCACAGCAGGACCGATATCTGGCCTTAATCGCCCGACGAAATCGGAGTGCACTTGCTGGACAATTGTCGGCGGAGCTTGCAGCCGTCTCAGGGGTTGCCGTTTCCCGGCAAAGTGTGTACCGGAGGCTCACAACAGCAGGGCTGTTTGCCCGACCTCCAGCGGAGTGCGTCCCGCTCACTGCAGCACAATGACCGGCCCGTTTACTGTGGAGCCGTCAGCATCGAAACTGGACCATGAATGAATGGAGGGATGTGCTCTTCACAGATTAATCCTGCTTCAGTTTGCAGAACGATTCCCGTCGGACATTAATCTGGAGAGAACCGGGTAACCGATACCCACAGGAACATCGTGGAACGGGACCGGTATGATGGAGGTGGCGTCGTGGTGTGGAGCGACATCATGTTGAATGGCTGTACGGACCTGCACATCTTCATGTGTGGTCCGAGGAACACTCTTAACGCTCGGAGATAGAGGGATGAGATACTGAGACGACATGTTCGACTCTTCAAAAGTGCGTTCGGTACAGACTTCCTCTTAATGGACGATAATGTCCGACCTCACCGCACTGCTCTTGTGGATGCGTTTCTGGCTGGGGAAGACATTGATCGCATGGACTGGCCAGCGAGGTCTAAGGATCTGAATCCTATAGAACATACCTGGGATGCATTGGGGAGGCGAATTGCATCCCTCAGCCTCCACCAAGGACCCTCCAAGACCTTCGCAATGCCCTTTCGGAGTAATGGGATCAACTGGCACAAGAGCTCTTGCACCATCTGATAGAGAGCATGCCACGTCGTTGCGTAGCATGTGTGGCCATTAGGGGTAACCATACACCCTATTAACAGCGTATTTTGTTGTGGAAGACATTGCCAAGTTTTGTTAGTTGTTGTCAAAGGTGTACCTGAGCTATTAGAACCTTTCTGACACTGTTTGTTTGACAAGTTGTGTGACATATGGTGTGTGAGTCAGCTTCCGTTTGTTCAGCAATCCGTCTGACATTCCTATCAGGCAGTATGGCCTCGTTTAGCGATTATGCCTAAGTTTTGTACACCAGTGTGTATGTGAACACGAAAATGCGATAGTGGTGGCGCGAATGTCGTGACTGTCAAAGCTGTATTCCTTGAACTACTAGTAGATGGAAAATTGAGCTAAAAATTCCGTTATATGCCACTGTTGAGATGAAATATAGTAAAGCAGATGGTTATTGAGTGTAAAATATAGAGGAAAGATTTCGAGAGGATAATGTTAAAATTGACGTTAAATAATATCAACAAAGATTGTTTCAGGCTTATTCTACCCGAGGAGAATATATGCTGAATTGGAATGCAAATAAGAGTAAAGGAATGTAAGGCTAAACTGTGAAGGTGAGCCCCAATCGTCATAAGTTTTGTGGATACAGAGATGAGATATCGAGCCATGAGCAACCTGAACCTTGCCCTGCATGTCAGTAATTTTTGTCATTTTGGTTGTGAAATAATGTTCTTTCGGTAGTTTATTTTTCTTTTCAAACGTACAATGTGATTTCCAGTAGACCTAGGTGTCCTGAAGTAGTTCAATCTAGTATGGAGCAAACACATAATAAGCGATGACGAATGCTATTAATTATTATTAATGCATCGCGATAAGTATTTATTCGAGTGTTGCATTCTAAATTAACCATTCAAACAAGCGTGTGTGGATCATTTTATTGCGATATTTCAACCTAGGTAGATTTAATAGTGGTTAATATCATTAATTATTGGCGAACAGTGCAATGAAAACGCGTGTGACGGACAGTGGTTAGATTACAGTTTATACCGGGTGTACTGGGCGGTACACCTCCACGCCGCGAATTCAAATATTGCGCCAGTTGAAATCCCTCTACAGGAGGAAGCCTAAACTTTAACAATCTGTATTAAATCAAAAGTTTCTCGGAAGATGTCTCTACTGTAAATTTTGAAGTGTTCTGAACTATGTCTGTTTCGATTTGTATTTGTTTGCTCTGTAGTAAGAAGTGTGAACATTCTCTTCTAGATGGCACTACTTAAGAACTACAATTGTGCACCCTAGTGCGAAGTGAAGGAATTAATTAATTTTGTTTTTAAGAAATTTGGTATTCAAAAGTTTGTTCTTTGTTAAATTTCTTTCAGTCATTGTTTGGGTTGGCAGTATAACACTTCTCTTTCCGCCAGTTTTGAATTTGACCAATGAATAATTACTGTAATTAATTTTCCACCAATCCCAGATGTCTTCTTCAGTTTTGACTTGTAATCTTTAGCCGACCAATAAAATTTATGGGCGGGTTGTAATCATTCATGAAACGTCTCGAATTTTCCGCGAGGGTATATAAACTGCTGATTTTCTGGTCTCCTCGCCACTTCAGTAACATCTCTCCTAGTGTGATTATGTAGCAGGGGGCGGGAAGCGCCTCTTTCTTCGGGCAGCAGTTCATCCATAAGGTGATGGCCATTTAATAACTTCATTTCTCGCTAGCTCAGCAGTTTCACCCTCGGGGCAGGTCCGAAACTTTTCTCATGTAACCTATCTTTAAAATGTAATAGACACTTGGTAAAACTTCTCTTTAACTACAAATTGGGATAGAGAGTGCTAAACCCTCTCGAGCTCCCACTCCTATTGTTTTAAGGTGACTTTGTTTTCACAACCGTTTCTTCCTTTCTTAATGTAATAAAGTCCTCTTATACAAGTCACATCTTTAGTATGGGATTAGCCCTTGTGTATGCGGCCTAGTGCCAAGTAGGTTTTAAAAGTGTATTAGGAGTGCAAGTTACGCCTCCAGTCAAGTTGGTATTTTGGGCCATGTAATTAACCTGCTTCTTTACTGAATAGGCCCAGTAGGTTGGGTATTTATTCCCCCTGTTCTTGGTATGCCTTGAGGGCTGTTTGAAGTATAGTTTATTGTGGCCTTTGATGGGCTTGAACCTTTAGAGCGGGTTTGCTCTTTCTTAAATTTGGTTTCTGCGTGCCTCGAGGAGGCTTAATATGGTAATCAGGAGCCAGTGCTCCTTGGCATGATTGGGGTTTTCTGCCTCTTTGTTTGAACTTGGTATATAGGTAAAGTTGGGCTTATAGCTCAAGGTTCGTGAGTGTCGGGCTCGAAGCCCAAATTTTGTAATGAACTAAAATGGTACTTTCGTAATTTGTTGATCTGCTACTTGGTACCTGTTATATTCTATTATTTATTTATCTTGAAAAGAAAATATAACCTTAGTTAAAGTTTTAAATTAACTTTAATTTCGTAAGTTGAGACCTATTCCACCCAGCACCTTCTTTCACCTCTGCTGTTCCACAGATACCTCGGAACACCGGTATTCTTTAAGATGTGTGGTCAACATGGGAAGAAATGACGATGTGTTTTGCGATGTTTATTACTTTATGCGAATGCTATGAACCGGAGTCTTGAATTAATGGCTTTATATTGCCCAGGGTATAGTTTGTATGTGTAACAATGTCAAGTGTTACGTACTATGTGGTTGAATTGATGACGGATATTCTTTCTTTCTTGCTAGTGGCTTTACGTCGCAACAACACAGATAGGTCTTATGGCGATGATGGGATAGGAAAGGCCTAGGAGTTGGAAGGAAGCGGCCGTGGCCTTAATTAAGGTACATCCCAGCATTTGCCCGGTGTGAAAATGGGAAACCACGGAAAACCATCTTCAGGGATGCCGACAGTGGGATTCGAACCAACTGTCTCTCGGATGCAAGCTCACAGCCACACGGCCAACTCGCCCGGTGATGGATATTCTACGTGTGTATTTATATTGATTGGTCTACGTTGTGATATGTTATTGATAATAAGGTGTTGATGAGTGATAATGTCTATACAGGTGATAGTAATTCTCATCCTGATGTTGAATAAGTCTACGAAATGTGTCAGAGGCGTATGGTTTGTTCAAATGTGGCTATTATGTGTTGATCAATAAGGTATGCAGTGCGAGTGACGTTATTCGAGTCCATATCATATTTTACTGATATAGGGTAATCAAGGTTAATGCATGTGTTATGTTCATAACGCACGTGCGTGAGGCAATAAGCGTGTGTACTCCCGATAAGGCAGAGGTCATGATTTCCATTCGTGAACTACCGTGATTTATAATGTTGGGTTATTACTTGAGAAATTTAAATCTTTAACTTATATGAATGATCTTCACCGCTACACTTTTAGTTGATATCGAGACGGAATACAAGTGGCGTACCCATAGCTGCGAGGATAGCAACCTATTTACTTAAATATAACTGAAGTCTAGTTGTATATGAAATAAGTAATGATTTGTCTTGTAGATTAGATGTTGTGTATTTTATTTACTTTATTTGTTAAATATGAATTTGTTTTTTGGTATCATTTCACATCATTTCATTCATCATATCATATATCAAGTTGTCAATAGGATAGATCCACGGAGGTATGTGCGAGCATCTTCAGGGCAATTTTATTTTAAAGTAAAGTTTTAGATTCATTTTATTCATGTATCAATTACGCAAGGACATTATTAATTAGCATCCTGTACCGAAAGCAAGTATGAACTACAAAGTGATATATATGTAAATAAAGTCGTCAGTGAACACATTCAGGTTCACTTTGTCAGATAAAATGATACGTCGCATTGATGATAATTGAAAAGAACAATGTAAATATTTATTGTGAACTTGTGTTCGTATAAACACAAGAAATGAAATTGCATAGGCGATGTGAGTTGACGTTTACTGCATTACACTGTGCTAGATTTAAAATGATAACGGATTTTAATTTTAACATTACACTTTCAGATATTTTAACTTAACGTTGGTTCTTTAATTTGTCTAAATATAGTTTAGGGATTTTAATTGAATAAATATGATCCTGTTCATTACTACTTATGATGCGATGTTAATAATATGAGTGAGACCAATTTGGAGGCGATCATCATGATTATACACGATTACAAGGCATGTTAAAGGGAACTACCTTGTAATTTAATTGACAACCATACGAAACTCATTTGATTGATTTGATGGGTTCAATGTTCAACTTTGGATGTCGACTGCCCAAAAGGATTCTCAATGCAGTTCGACTTTATCGTCAATTTCCGTCGTTACTCCATTTGGGAATGAATGTCATGTTAAATCGTCATTCCGGCACCCTAGCTAGCTGAGGCGTTCGATTACCTCAATTTAACCTCGTAGTAATAAGAACCTGACACCGACTGTACGGGTGCAGTTATTCTACCCACAGGGGGTTTTCACATGAGATTCTCTCAAACTTTCAGATAGACAGAAATTGAACTGATTCTCTTCTCGACCTTTGTATACGTAATCAGAGATAAATCCGAAGTGGAAATTAGAAATGAACGAACGATATTATCATGACGTGGTTTACCTAGTTTATTTATTTATTTATTTACTTCGAATGGGGTGTGACATCAATTATACGTAACTTAAGTACTGGACAGTTTAAGAGCACTTAGGAAAAATGAACTGAAATAATTTATAGCAACAAAATAAAAGTGTGGAAAGGTACAAAACCATATTTTAAATTATCCTGTAAACAACAGATTAAAGTATTTCCACAAGAAACTAACTAGCTTACTGCTTAGAGACCTGAAAATCGAATACTGTATATACAATAAATTTGTATTCCAGTGCAAGACTGTCGTTTAATACTTTCGCAGGAATCTTCCTTTAGTAATTTCACACAACTGTCAAGACCACGAACTCAACATCAAACGTATTGTAGTATCTGACTGTGTGTTGCACATATCCTAACTAGCGGTGAATATATGAAAAATACTGTCTTAGAAATTGGGTTTATAAATAGTTGCCTGGCCTTATATTTATATTTTTGGTACTGAAGGACATTTTTTGAAGAAAGCAGAAGCTGTCAGTATTCACGAGTTTGTGCAGAAATGTTCGCTTTTTCACCTCTCATCTACTCAGTAATGATGTGTAGGTTAACTCATTCATAAGTTCTATGTAATGGGTTGTGCTTCTGAATGTATATCTCTGATAGAATAAGAGCTGACCAAGGGAGGTCGTACAGGATTGAGGAAAGTGAGGAGTCTGAAACAAGTAAGTGGAAGCTGTGCCAGGCCTGAGCTGAGGGTTCCGTGGTTGCTAAACAACGCTCCCACGATAAGAGCCGCTGGGGCCCCGTTACGACGGGCGGGGAAATAACCTACTGACCAATCGAATTCTTCGAATACATTGGCTTTACAGTGTAATGGTACTGGAAGAAGCTCTATAGCATTTTTAAGGGCATAAGTAAATATAACCGCCATTAACTATATTCATATTTCCGTAAAAACATGACTTCTACTATTGAAAACAAACACCTGCTAGCACTCCAGTAGCCGCCAGTACGGAGAGTTTCAGTAAGTTAAGTCGGTTAAAGTCTGAGGTGCTGTCTCCCTGTGGGTAGGGGCGGTACAATAACACCCACTGTATCCCCTGCTTGTCGTAAGAGGCGACTAAAATGGCCCCGGGGGCTCTGAACTTGGGAGCCCAGGTTGGCGAACCACGGGGCCCTCAGCTGAGTCCTGCCATTACTCCCATTTACTTGTGCCAGGCTCTTCACATTCATCTGTCCTATCTGACCTCCCTTGGTGAACTCTTGTTCTTCTGGAGGTCTAGGGAGTCTTTCATGTTCACGCCCTGTGTGGCCCTTGTCTTTCCTTGGTCGATGTCTTCATTTTTCGAATATCGTAACCCTTCCATTTTTTTCTCCAACTTCTGTTGTATAGAGGATGGTTGCCTAGTTGTATTTCCTCTTAAAACAATAATCACCACCACCACAATCTGAGTTATTGTAGTTGAACGTGGTATAGGTTACATTGCAATGTCTAGTTTTTTAACGTGGATGAGACATGCTTTATCTGGAATTAGTGTGAGCAATTTAACGTGGACACAAACGTAACCAGGCGACGAATGTACGTCATCCGGATGGAAGAAGGGCGAAAAGACATGATTTTGGAAGATGCTGTAGCTGGACGTAGCCTATTAGAGCTCTGTGTAGGTGAGAAAATAATTACTTTTGTGCGAGATTGAGCACATAAATTGCACTTGAAGTAACATTTAAATTTATTCATTTTTTACACTGTTCATCTCTGTGGTACAGTCGTTAATGTAATCAGCTGCCAGCCCCGGAGGCCCTGGTTCAATTCCCGGCTCTGCCATGAGGGCTGGAACGGGGTGCATTCAGTATCGGGAGGTCAACTGTGTAGAAGCGGGTTCGATTCACACCTCAGCCATCCTCGAAGTGCTCTTCCGTGGTTTTCCCACTTCTTCTTCCAGGCAAATACCGGGATGTTACCTAACTTAAGGCGTCGACTGCTTCCTTCCCTCTTCCGATCTTCCCATCCCCCACAATACCTCTGTTAAAAATAGCAGGTGAAGACGCCTGGGTGAATTACTGGCCCTCCTCCCCAGTTGTATTCTCCTACCCAAGGTCTCAAGCTCCAGGATATTGCCCTGGAGGTGGTAGAGGTGGGATCCTTAGCTGAGTCCGAGGGAAGGTAAACTTATTAAGAAAGGAAATATATTTTTACACTAAGAGTTCCTCGGAGTTGTATTTCTAGTCACATACATTACACTTCCTAAGCAAGTTTAGGAGCTCCGTCACCACACCGGCAACTAACACGCCCTCTAGTGCTATTCTCCACACACAGGTGACAAAACTGAAAAAAGCGAAATATAACGCTATAGTGTACAGCTACGACGAGATTTCTCTGCTTTCTTTCTCAAACTTGAGATTGTTTCATCCAAACGAAAGAGATTGAAGATAGGAAATGGAATGTCAAAGGAAATGTAATCAAGTCCCAGCACTGGAGCTCTCCAGAAATGTGTTCAACTTAAAATTAGAATTAATACGATACGGTGTAAAGTCAAGAAGAGAAAAGTAATAGACTTTCACTTGGCGACAGAAAACTCCGTTGTTCTTCTGCTTGCTCAGAACATTCTACCGGGTAAGACTTGGCGTATAATCCCCTGTAGTAAACATTTCCAGATTATCCTGCTCTTTTCCACCTCCTTCATTGATTAACTTATCTATTCACTGACAATAGGTCGATATAAGTTTCTTTGCCAGCATGTTAAACCACGCGGAGGTTAATTTCAATTAGAATATTTTGCGGTTGAGATTTTTAATTCGCCTTTTGAGAAGAATTTTTCGTTAGACAGGATCTACTTCAGTTTAATTCTCTGTGTGAGAAGAACATGTTGAAAAATGTAAATAATTGTCCTCGCCTTATGAATTATATTTTACTGCGTCGTCTGACTTGCATTTTCGTTGGAACTTCGTGTCGTACCATTGGTCTTTAGCGAAACTTGTTGGAACTGAGAAATGTTTTGTTATTTATTGTTACTATTTGATAAGGTAGTAATAAGTTGGTCAAATTGGGCAGATATTCATTTATAGAAAGGAGAAATAGGGACTGGAGTAATTTACCAGAGGAAATGTTCGATAAATTTACAGGATTTTTGAAATAATTTTAGGAAAGAATAGCCTAGGTGAACGATCTACCACATGCGACAGGATCAGTCATGATTGATTGATTCTTGGAAATTATGAGGGCTGCCAGTATTTCGATATTTAATTGAGGGATATTGATTGTGAACAGACAGGGAATCCTTCTTCATAGTCTTTCCATGTAGGATTTACCAGAAAAATGTTTCTTTTTTTAGATTCCTCGATTGAATAGGTTTGATCCAATAGCGGTATAAGAATGTCATGCCATTGGTTGTGGTATTCTTTCATGGCATGTTCAGAATTTGGAGTTTGAGGGTGAATAATGGAGAAATCTGTATTAGCGGTTTATGCGTCGGTATACTGTTGTTTGTCAAAGGGGGAAACGATTAATGGTTCTGAAAATGATCAAAATATAAATTCGTGTCTCCACCCAAGTTGATGCAGCTCCTTTCAGGCACATCCAGCTGGATGTACTATTTGAATCAAATGCCAATCACGCTGCCATTTATTTCTGACCGTATCGGGAATCGAACCCGGACCTCCAAGGACAGATGCTAATAACGTTACACTGCGCAGTTAGAATGAACATGAGCGGGACATGGAGGTTAGGCGTTTTACAACATGTCAGCAAAGATTTGATCACAATCTCCAATGAAGGAATTATCACGAACCATGAATTAAATGAATGACAGAAAAAGGGATATGAAAAAATAAGGAAAAGGAAAATGGGGAAAGAAATGGATGATAGTGGATATTAATATTCCGACTCCTTGGCTGAATGATCAATGATGAACCATTTGGTTCAGAAGGCCACGCATTCATTTCTCGGTCGGGACGAGGATTTTGACCGCTTCTCATTAACTCTTCTGGCAGGGGCACTGGGGACATTTGGTTGTCCCAAGACTCTCCTCTTCATATTCAGACAACACAGTGCACTAACAATACACTAAATCCAGCATTAGTGATTACATCCCTCCACATAGAGTTGATGTGAGGAAGGTCATCCAGCCCTAAAACAGGGACAGATCTACATGTACGATACAGTTCATATCCGCGACCTCACAGGTGTGGAAAATACGGTAGAAGAAGAAAATTAATATTATTATTATTAAATCAAACACACAGGAAAGGATACAAGGAAAGAACTGGTCAAGGGATCCTGTGGTGGTAGTGTTAGGAGAAAGTGCGACTGGACAACCACTTTCTATTAACACTAATCAGAGGAAAGAAATGGAAGGAGACCGACACTTCGAAAAAATGTTAAAGTATCAGGTTCACGAAGGTGTGACAATTAAAGGCTCCCTAAGTCTTGAATGCGCTAATAACCTAGAGGTCGGAAAAGAACAAGAGTTGACCAAAGGAGGTCGGACAGGACAGATGAAAGTGAGGAGGCTGGCACAAGTAAGTGGAAGCATTGCCATGACTTAGATAAGGACCCTGTGGTCTCCAATCCACGCTCTCAAGTTAAGAGCCCCAGGGACTGTGGGATGGAGGAGACGCAGTTGGTGTATTCTACTACCCTGATCCATAGGAGGTAAATGATTCATATCAGAGTAGTTCTTAGTATGCTTGAGGCTAGAGATAAGCCGCCAATTTTCAATTAAAAGCCAAAATTAAAAGTTAACTTTTACTTGCGTGACGGTTCAGTGCATCATCCAATGACGCTGTATCAAGGTGATATTTGAACACTGTCGTTGCATTTAAAAAAAAGTTTCTCGTTTTATTAAAGCTCACTGGCGGAGGTATTGCACGTGAGAGACAAAATGAATAATAACGTCTTAATTTAAGTGTACTCGTACATGGGGAGCAGTCTGCAGTGCGGCCACGCGTTCCTCCACACACACACATTTCTCTGGTGTGCCGCTATCTGTCAGCTTGTCTTCTTGACGTGACTCTCGTGTCTGCCAACAACAAACAACTCTGACATCAACATTCCACTGAGACAATCCACAACTCCCTTTGTTAATTCCACCCAAGGACATCAATCCTGTACGTTAAGCGGGTTTTAAGAGCATTTCTTTAATTAACAAACTTGTTGTCAACCTTTATCCAGTTCTTAAATTAACATGTTCTGTAGATATTTCCCTATTTATAATGCACTTGTAAATTCTGTAAGCAGACACTAAAAACTATGCATGGGAAATCATTTTTCCTTTCTTCGAGTAAAATTTCCAATTTACGTAAGGTTTTAAGGCAATTATACCAAACATTGTGACAACACATATCTTAAAGGACTACCACTGATTCAAGGACTAAAACTTGAATCCCATAGCATTAGACCACATTACCAATTTCCAGGAGAAACACACTTCTTAGATAGACACATGCAACATATGCCTTTCAAATTTTCTAGCCGCAGAAATATCAACAATGAGGAAAGTGTCAAAGCTGCAAATATTCCTGAACACCTGGATTATTGAAACACACATGATTATATTAGTCGTACAGTACTATCAATAACAGAGCTGTATTTAGCCATGTGCCCGCGACCAGGGCGACAAAATTGAAGAGATCTAATAGTTTCAAGACGAGTTTTAGAATGCACGCACTAATCAAAAGCGAAAGCTCCCGACATGAATAACAGACTTTTCCTTCCACTTGTGTGAAAGTTGTCGGTAATAATATTATACACAATGTTGAAACACAGCCCCCTCGGTTCTAAGTACGGGTGGCTGCAAGTTAGTCAAGTGGGCTATGAATAAACGCCACCCAGATACCAGGAGTTCCAGAGAAGTCTGTAAACGCAATTTCTATTCATTTCTTGAGAATTTTGTAAAATGTTTTTCGCCTTACGTACACAACATGGATGGTCATAGGCTTCAATGATTGGAAGCACGGAAATCAGGGGTTAAACGGAACATGAGAATGTCCACCCTTACTGCGATTACGTGGTAATATTTCGAAGCCGAGTTGACAGTCCTCTGTCTGTCAGTTGGAATTATTGTTATTATTACTTAATAGTGTTTGTTACGATGTTTTGTGGATTTGCAGAGGTGAAGGAAGGTGCTGGCTGGAATAGGTCTCAACTACAGAATTAAAGTTCATTTAAAACTTTAACAAAGGTTATATTTTCTTTTCAAAAACAACAGATAACAACAACAGAGTCACAGGTACCAGGTAGCAGGAAAACAAGTTAAGAAATTACAATAGTTACAAGATTTGGGCTTCGAGCCCCAAGATTATTTCTGAGCTCTCAGCTCACTACCACAATAGCTAAAGGGCAGAAAACCCCTAAGTACGAGGAGCACTTGCTCCTAATTACAGTGTTAAGAAAAAGAGCAGACCCGCTCTCAATTGACAAGCCTATCAAAGGCTACAACAAACTTCATTTCTATCTGCCCTTAAGGCACACCAAGAAACAGGGGTATTTGATACCCAACCTACAGGGCCTTTACATGAGGAAAATAATACATCAGGTTAAGTTACTGGCCCATAATACAAAATAGAATGGAGGCGAAGCTTGCTCTCCTAATACACTTTTGAAACCTACTTGGCACTAGACCGCTTACGCAAGGGCTAATCCCATACTAAGGAGGTGACACGATAAGAAAACTTTATTACATTAAGAAGAGAAGAAAAACGGTCATGAAAACGTAGTCACCTCAAAACAATATGAGTGGGAGCTCGAGAGGGTTAGGCACTCTCTGTCCCAATTTATAGTTAAAGAGACGAAATTTTACCAAATGTCTATTACATTTTAAAGATAGGTTACATGAGAAAAGTTTCGAACCTGCTCCGAGGGTTAAACTGCTGAGCTAGCAAGAAATAAAGTTATTAAACGGACATTACCTTGAGTATGAACTGCTGCCCGAAGGAAGAGGCACTTCCCACCCCCTGCTACATAATCACATACTAAGCAAGATGTCGATGAAGTGGCACCGAGACAAGAAAATCAGGAGTTTAAATACCCTCGTGGAACATTCGAGACCTTTCAAGAATGAGTGCCCACACCCCCCTCAACTTTATTGGACAGCTTAAAGCAACATCTCTATATCGGAGAAGAAATACGTTATTGGTCAGAAATTAATTAGGGAAATTCGGGATTGGCTAAATTCAAAACAAGCGGAAAGAGAAGGGTTATACCGCCAACCCAAAAAAATGACTGAAAGAAATTTAACAAAGAACAAACTTATGAATACCAAATTTCTTCAAAAAAAAAAAAAAAAAAAAAACAGTTCCTTCACTTCGCACTAGGGTGCACATTTACAGTTCTTAAGTAGTGCCATCTAGAAGAGAATGTCCACACTTCTTGCTACAGAGCAAATAAATACAAATCGAAATAGACGTCGTTCAGAACACTTCAATATTTCCGAGAAACCTTTGATTTAATACAGTTTTTAAAGTTCAGATTTTATCCTGTAGAGAGGTTTCAACTGGCGCAATATTTGAATTCGCGGCGTGGAGGTGTACCGCCCGGTACAGTGTTAATGTTTGATATTTAACCTTGGAGACATTTTACTACTGCATTGCTCTATTCATTATATTAACATAATAGTAATCGCAATTTTGTCTTATCAAGTTTAAGGAAGAGGGCGCAAAGTTACTTGGGCTCAGAGGCGTTGCAGCCCTGGTCTTTACTATTAGAATACCCACACCTCCAGTCAATAATTACTGCTATAATAACTTCAGTATTGTCTCATACTAACCAAAACAAATATCCCTCTATAGAATATGTTACCTTTCTTGTTATGCTATTTTATCACACAAATATAGGACTTTATAGAAAATAATAACGTTGGAAACGTAGCTAAATTTACTGCATACACCCAGGTACTTTAAATCCATTTCAATATCTCATAATTAAGTAAAATTTGTATATATAGATATCAAAATATTCCATGGTTTTCCAACAAATATTCGAATGGTGAGGGAAAAGTAGGTAAATAATTCAAGACTGAATGGGTGCCGTATTTTTTCTTTCCATTTGAACATCCGTTTTTACACACGCATATTATTATTATTATTATTATTGATATTATTATTATTGTACCGGGCGGTACACCTCCGCGCCGCTAATTCAAACTTTGCGCCAGTTGAAAC
Source organism: Anabrus simplex (assembly GCF_040414725.1). Classification (NCBI taxonomy): domain Eukaryota; kingdom Metazoa; phylum Arthropoda; class Insecta; order Orthoptera; family Tettigoniidae; genus Anabrus; species Anabrus simplex. The sequence goes on along the minus strand of NC_090269.1, from coordinate 160,744,461 downwards.
TCCTCTACTGGAGGAAGCCTGAACTTTAACTACCGTGTTAAGTCTCAAGTTTCTCAGAAGATGTCCCAACTTGTAAATTTTGAAGTGATCTGAACTGTGTCGTTTTCGATGTATTTTTGTTTTCCCTGTAGCAAGAAGTGTGAACATTCTCTTCTAGATGGCACCTCTTATGAACTACAATTGTGCACTCTAGTGCGAAGTGTAGGAACCTTTTCTTGAAGAAATTTAGTATTTATAAGATTGTTCTTTATTAAATTTCTTTCTGCCATTTTTTAAGTTGGCAACGTTAACCCTTTCTTTCCACCAGTTTTGAAATTGGCCAATCATAAATTTTTGTAAATAATTTTCCACCAATCCTAGATGTCTTCTTCAGTTTTGACTTGTAATCTTTTGGCCGTCCAATAAAATGCTTGTGGGTGGGTGTTATCATTCGTGAAAGGTCTCGAATGTTCGGCGAGGTTATATAAACTGCTGATTTTCGGGTCTCTGCGCCACTTCAGTAACATCTATCATTGTGTAAATTATGTAGCAGGGGGCGGGAAGCGCCTCTTTCGTCGGGCAGCAGTTCTTCAATAAGGTAATGGCCTTTTAATAACTGCTTTTCTTGCTAGCTCAGCAGTTTAACTCTCGGGACAGGTTCGATACCTCTTACAATGTAACTTTCCTCTAAAAGACCCTTGGTATAAATTCTATCTCTTTAAACTACAAATTGGGATAGAGAGTGCCTAACCCCCTCGAGCTCCCTTTCATATTGTTTTTGAGGTGACTACGTTTTCTCAACCATTTTTCTTCGTTTCGTAATGTAATAAGTTTTCCTATCGTGTCACCTCTTAAGTATGGGATTAGCCCTTGCATATGCGGCTTAGTGCCAAATAGGTTTTAAATAAAGTGTATTAGGAGTGCAAGGACGCCTCCTCTCAAGTTGGTATTTTGGAGGCCATGTAATTGACCTGTTTCTTTACTAAATAGGCCTCAGTAGGTTGAGTATTTTTACCCCTGTTTTCATGTACTTGGAGGACAGCTTGAAAGTAGAGTTTGGTGCGGCCTTTGATAGGCTGGAACTTTGAGAGCGGGTTGCTCTTCCCAAAAAATTTGTTTCTGCGTGCCTCGAGGAGGCTTTACTGTGTAATTGGGAGCAAGAGCTCCTGGGCATGATTGGGGTCTTCTGCCCCTTTGTTGAACCTCGTATATATGTCAAGTTGGGCTTATAGCTCAAGAATTGTGTGTCTGGCTCTCGGAGCCCAAATTCTGTAATCACTGTAATTGTACATTCTCGATTTGCTGCTAGGCTACTAAGTACCCGTTATATTTGTTATTTATTGATCTTAAAAAGAAAATATATCCGTGTTAAATTTTAAATTAACTTTAATTTCGTAGATTGAGACCTGTTCACCCCAGCACCTTCTTTCACCTCTGCTAATCCACCAAACCACGGTAACAAGTGGTAGCAGAGCATGGTTGAATGGGTCTCAAATTAGCCTCTTTTGACGGCTAAACATTGCTTTGTTTTCGAACTCTAACAATTTTCTCAGTTGCTGGAATTTTTTGATTTTTCCTTCTTTTTATTCAAAATTGTTTTGTCATCATGCCCGGCCCTCGCGATGTCCTCCATCTCAACTATTTGCGCAAGGAGGAGTTGATCTATGATTTAACAATTAGAAATGTGCAATCTGGAGGCACGGTTGCTATAGACACAAATAAGTTTGGAGAGTCCCTTGATTTGCCCATTTCCATCCCCACTTTGGGAGAGAAAGAAATTGACGACTCTCTTTCCACGGTCACTGATACTACTACTGAGCTGGCATCTGTGATTACCTTTTTTGAAGAAAATGATCCTTCTCCTAATCAAATTAAACGTGTGCGAGCCAGGTTATTTCATTTTCCTATAGAGTTAACGATCTGTTGTCTCTGAAGTTGAATGACGTTCAGAGGAAGGAAGCTAGCGTTGTTCTTGAAAACCTTTCTGTATTGTCCAGTAAGGTTACCCAATTGTTAACTGGGGAGGTTCCTCCCAAAACCGACCAACCCGCTACGGTAAACGTAGTCAGCGAGGACCGTTCTCCCATCGGGGAAGAAAGTACTAAATCGATAGGAGTTCAACAAACCTCTGCCCCATTAGACCATGAATCTGAACGACGTACCCCATTGAATAATGTACGTTCTGAATTAGCTTCCTTGCCACTTAAACCTTTACCTACTATGTCACCCGGGTTCAGCAGCTTGTTTCATCCATTAGCAATGTTGCTCAGAGGTATTTCAAAGTTTTCGGTTAACTCTACCAGTGAAGTTATTTCATTCTTAAGGCTTTTAGTTGAATTTCAGGATCATGCCCTTGTTTTTTCTCTTTCTCCGTGTCAAATTTTGCATATCATTTATCCCTATGCAATTGGTGTTCTCGCGGACAAAATTGTTAGGGCAATAGCGGAACAGTCATCTATTGTAAATTTTCATGCACACCTCCTTGCAAATTTCATCCCTGCTCGTGCGAGGTCATCTCTGATTCAGAAGTACTATTATCGAGTACAGAGACTGGATGAAAATCTTGCTGATTTCATATAAGATATTAAATTTTATACCAGGGTGTTTGCTCTTCACTTCCCTGAAGATCAGATTGTACAGGCCATTGTGGAAGGCATTTCTCCATCTTACAGATCATACTTGTGTTTTGCGTCGCGTCCGCAAACTTTTGCCGAGTTAGAGGCTATGGCCGTCTCCGCCGAAGGAGTTAGATACGCCGATACTTTGTGTGTCGCGAAAGAACCCCCTCCTTCTATTAGTAATCCCCGGCCTCCACCTCGCCGACCAGTCACACCCCGTAGATGTTATGCTTGCGGGTCGCCCGACCATCTTCGCAATAAATGTCCATTGGTCAAATCTAGTAGTACAAGTAATGGAGCTGGTTCATCACAACCCTGTTTTAAATGTGGGGCTCTATCACATAACGCCAAGAATTGCCCAAATTTGAATAGCACCCCCTCCTGCTCAACTTCTGGTGCAACTTCCACTAATGCCAATAATAATAAGTGACTAGTGGCTTCGGCTGAGTCAACTAATCCATCTTCCCGAGGCTCAGCCTCTTGTAAACATGTCGGAATTTCAGGGAAAACTCACTCTTTAAATTTATCTTTTGAATGCCCCAGAGAATGTCTTAGGATTGCGGCGGATACCCCCGCACCTGTGCCTTTTCTCAAAATGGAGTTAAATAATGAACCTGTAACAGCTTTACTAGATTCAGGCAGTGTGTGTTCTATTATTTCAGCTGAATGGTATTCCAAATTGAAAACAGTTTGTAAACTTCCTGACTATTGCTCATCTTCTGTTCAATATGTTTCGGCTAATTCTTCTCCATTAGAAATTTTAGGTTCCTTAAAAGCCAAAATTCGTATTTCTAAATTTACTTGGAAAGTTAAATTATTCGTGGCTAAGCATTTGTCTTGCCCCATTATATTGGGAGCCGACTTCATGTCCCATTCTGGTCTTGTGCTCGATCTTCAGAGTAGGTCATGCACATTCAAATTTGCTTCCAATTGTAAAATCCCCTTATTGAAATGTAATTCTGTATCATGTTCATCTGTTTCGCCTACCCAGGATGAGATTATGTTAGATCTTAGACATCTACTTGAGGAGCAGGCTGACAGTATTCGTAAGTTGTGTCAGTCGTTCCCAGAGGTGTTCTCGGATACTCTTGGTGTTACTGACCTTACTGAATACAAAATCGAGGTCACGGATTCGATTCCTGTCCGTTTTCCACCTTATAGGCTATCTCCACCTAAAATGAAGGCATTGAAAGAAATCATCGATCAGATGTTAAAGAATGGTATTATTAGGCCCTCTAAGTCGGCGTATTCTTCGCCTATTTTTCTAGTCCCGAAACTCCAAGGTGGCTTCAGGCCAGTCATTGATTATAGGGCTCTCAATCGGAAGGTGGTGTTACAAATTGTGCCCCTTCCTGACCTTCATTCTTGCTTTTCATGGTTTCGCAAAGCTAAGATCTTCACCATCCTGGATCAAAATCACGCCTATAATCAAATTCCTCTGGCTGAAGAATCCAAATATCTTACAGCGTTTGCCACGGATTGGAATTTGTATGAATACAACCGCGCGCCTTTCGGGCTCCCCACCGGAGCAGCTGTGCTTACGAGGCTACTAGATAGGGTCTTCTCCGACATCAAATTTGAGTACTTGTACCACTATCTTGATGATGTCGTCGTATTTTCGGAGACTTTTGAAGAACATCTAGATCATCTGCGAGAAGTTCTCAACCGCCTTCGTAAGGCGGGGCTAACTGTAAAGTTGTCCAAGGTAGCTTTCGCTAAGCCTTTCATGTCATTCCAAGGGCATATTGTCTCGCCCGATGGTGTTGCTGTCGATCACTCTAGAACACAGGCCATCCGTGATTTCAAGCCTCTCAAGGACATTAAAGGTTTTGCCAGATTCATTGGTATGGTGGATTTCTTGAGGAATTTTATTCCAAATTTCGCCAATAGAGCGGCGCCCTTGAACTTACTCCGTAGGAAAGGCGTCAAATTTGAGTGGAGAACTTCTCAACAAGCCGCTTTTGAAGATCTTAAATTAGCTCTGTGTAATGCCCCTGTTCTGGCTATGCCCGATATCTCCAAAAAATTCATCGTCCAAACCCACGCGTCGTCGTCGGCGGTAGCTGCAGTCCTTCTTCAAGAGACTGAATTAGGGAGGCGACCCATCGCCTATGCATCTAGTACTCTATCGCCTCAAGAGGCCAAGTATTCCATCCATGAGCTTGAAGGTTTGGCAGTCTTATTTGCCTTAGACAAGTTCCGTCTCTATCTGGAACATGTCAAATTCGACTTGGAGACTGAAAATCAAGCCCTAAGCTGGGTCTTAGGTAGGCCGCGTCGTACTGGTCGTATGGCCCGGTGGGCCATCCGAATTTCTGCCTTCCAATTTGACGTTAGGCATATCAGAGGTACGGAAAATGTTGTCTCAGACGGTCTCAGCCGTATGTATTCCAATGACGTCGTGACCCATGAATCGGTCGATAGTTCATCACCTCCCGAGTCCATGCTATCTGAGGTTAATGCCGTCTTAACAGACGCTCCCATGCTCTTTAGGGATATTGAGAAATATCAACGAGAAGATCAAACGCTGGCTCCGATTATGGAAACCCTTTCCTCTGGGGAACATGTTGTCCCTTATGTACTGAGGAATGGTGTTTTATGTTGCCCTTCGAGGCATGATCAGATGATGCAAGTTGTAGTTCCAGCTGTTCTTGTACCAATGATCTTCAAGTACTATCATGAGGGGGGCATTTAGGCATCTTTAAAACCCGTGAAATGTTTTTTGGAAGGGTATGGACGGTGAAATTCGTGCACTAGTAAAGGCTTGTAAATATTGCTTGCTTAGTAAACTTACCATGTCTACCAAGGTAGGCCTTTTGTCTTCCCATCAAGCGTCGCGCCCCATGGAACGTATCTACATTGATTACGTAGGAACCCTCCCTCAGTCAAAGGGGAATGCCAACAAGTTCATCCTTGTATGTGTAGATGGTTTTACAAGATTTTCTTGGTTATTCCCGACTAAGCTGGCTGCCGCTCAGTCCACCATTACTTGTTTAAATTCCATCTTTGCTTCTTTTTTTTTGCTAGGGGCTTTACGTCGCACCGACACAGATAGGTCTTATGGCGACGATGGGATAGGAAAGGTCTAGGAGTTGGAAGGAAGCGGCCGTGGCCTTAATTAAGGTACAGCCCCAGCATTTGCCTGGTGTGAAAATGGGAAACCACGGAAAACCATCTTCAGGGCTGTTGATAGTGGGATTCGAACCTACTATCTCCCGGATGCAAGCTCACAGCCGCACGCCTCTACGCGCACGGCCAACTCGCCCGGTCTTTGCTTCTTTTGGTCCGTGTCAATATATTGTGTCTGACAACGCTAAGGCTTTCACATCCAATCTATTTCGTAAATTCTGTTTTGATCTGTCCATCTCTCATGTGACTACTTCTGCTTATTATCCCCAACCATCTCTTGCCGAAAGAGTCAATCGTAACCTCAGGTCGGCTCTTATTGCTTATCATCATGAAGACCATTCCAGGTGGGTCACGTCCCTGCATTGGTTAGCTTTCGCTCTGAATTCGCCGGTTCATGAATCACATAAATTTACTCCAGCTTCTCTGATGTTCAAATTTGTTCCCAACACGCCGCTCTCTAACCTCCGGTCTCCGAGTGACATTCTACCCGAGACAATAGATCCAGATAATATTAAAGATCTCTGGAAGAAGGCTAAAGCCAATCTTAAAGTGTCTCATGAAAAGGTTAGGGAAAGATATGATCGTGGACGGAGACCCACCAATTTGAAGGTAGGCGACCAGGTGATGGTCAAGAATTTTGTTCCCGCGGGCAAGCTCGCCCCTAGATTTCATGGGCCGTGCATAATCCTTGATATTCTTACGCCCGTTACATTGTTATTAAGCAATCCAGCCACCGAGAGGATATTTAGGGTTCCCCTGTCGCAGGTGAAACCTGTGTAGCTTCCGCGCTAACGTGGCTGATTTTATATTTGCTTTAACATTTTTGAAAGAATTCGGAAGGTTATAATTTTTATGGTTGCATTTTGAGGCCTTCTGCCCTTGGAGTCAGGTTCTTTAAGCATTTATTGTACACCTTCCCTGACCAGTTAAACTGCCTTCCTCTCCTTGCCTTGGCCATTACCATGCTCCCGTCTCCTGCTAACATAAAACAGTGGTTATTTAAATGAAACAAATATTTCCACGCAGCTGGGCCCTCAGTTCCACCACAATTAATGTACCCTAAAATCATTCTAGTCCAACAAAATTCTGTTGCCGAGATCTTAATGTTTCAGTGCCCCCTCAGCAGCGCGGCGCCGTACCGCCACTGAGGTGGGGTATGGGCCCGCCCCTCTCCAGTGAGGCCAACCAGTGTACGGCGAGCCGGAGTCCTCCTCCCGGCCAAGGCTGATGTGCGGCGCACAACCTGCAACTTGCCCGCGACCTGTATGTTCGCCGCGGGCGCGGCGTGCTTCAACTCCACTACTCCTCTCATAGTGAGGGCGAGCGGTATCTCAGGGTACTTGAGGGGTCCGAGCGGTCTCCTCTGGACACAAGCAGCGGCGGCTGGTCTGGCCGTCAAACTTAATCAACATTGAATGTACTTAATCAGCTACATGGACATTTAATATCAACAATTACTACATTTTAGAATTCAACAGTAATATTTGGTGGACTTAGAAAATTTTTCTTCACTTTCAAGTATTAAAAGTTTCTCCTTCTTAATTCAACTTCTACTAGCATAAAGACATTTCTTCAAAAGTTACTACAAAAATTTTGAAACTAGATCCAATCATTTTAAGAAAACTTGTTTGTAAATCCTTCTGCAATTAATTTCTATTTCAACTGCATAACTTGGATCTTGTTTTAAAACAGAAGTTTATGTTCTTCTGTGTTACCCCTTGGAGGGACTTTGGAGGGGGGAGGTCTGTACCGGGCGGTACACCTCCGCGCCTCTAATTCAAAATTTGCGCCAGTTGAAACTCCTCTACTGGAGGAAGCCTGAACTTTAACTACCGTGTTAAGTCTCAAGTTTCTCAGAGGATGTCCCTACTTGTAAATTATGAAGTGTTCTGAACTGAGTCGTTTTCGATGTACTTTTGTTTTCCCTGTAGCAAGAAGTGTGAACATTCTCTTCTAGATGGCACCTCTTATGAACTACAATTGTGCACTCTAGTGCGAAGTGTAGGAACCTTTTTCTTTTTTTTTTGAAGAAATTTAGTATTTATAAGTTTGTTCTTTATTAAATTTCTTTCTGCCATTTTTTAAGTTGGCAACGTTAACCCTTTCTTCCCGGCAGTTTTGAAATTGGCCAATCATAAATTTTTGTAATTAATTTTCCACCAATCCTAGATGTCTTCTTCAGTTTTGACTTGTAATCTTTTGGCCGTCCAATAAAAGTGCTTATGGGTGGGTGTTATCATTCATGAAAGGTCTCGAATGTTCGGCGAGGGTATATAAACTGCTGATTTTCGGGTCTCTGCGCCACTTCAGTAACATCTATCATTGTGTAAATTATGTAGCAGGGGGCGGGAAGCGCCTCTTTCGTCGGGCAGCAGTTCTTCAATAAGGTAATGGCCTTTTAATAACTGCTTTTCTTGCTAGCTCAGCAGTTTAACTCTCGGGGCAGGTTCGATACCTCTTACCATGTAACTTTCCTCTAAAATGTAAAAGACCCTTGGTATAAATTCTATCTCTTTAAACTACAAATTGGGATAAAGAGTGCCTAACACTCTCGAGCTCCCTTTCATATTGTTTTTGAGGTGACTACGTTATCTCAACCATTTTTCTTCGTTTCGTAATGTAATAAGTTTTCCTATCGTGTTACCTCTTTAGTACGGGATTAGCCCTTGCATATGCGGCCTAGTGCCAAATAGGTTTTAAATAAAGTGTATTAGGAGTGCAAGGACGCCTCCTCTCAAGTTGGTATTTTGGAGGCCATGTAATTGACCTGTTTCTTTACTTAATAGGCCTCAGAAGGTTGGGTATTTTTACCCCTGTTTTCATGAACTTGGAGGACAGCTTGAAAGTAGAGTTTGGTGTGGCCTTTGATAGGCTGGAATTTTGAGAGCGGGTTGCTCTTCCCAAAAAATTTGTTTCTGTGTGCCTCGAGGAGGCTTTACTGTGTAATTGGGAGCAAAAGCTCCTGGGCATGATTGGGGTCTTCTGCCCCTTTGTTGAATCTCGTATATATGTCAAGTTTGGCTTATAGCTCAAGAATTGTGTGTCTGGCTCTCGGAGCCCAAATCCTGTAATCACTGTAATTGTACATTCTCGATTTGTTGCTAGGCTACTAGGTACCTGTTATATTTGTTATTTATTGATCTTAAAAAGAAAATATAACCTTGTTAAATTTTAAATTAACTTTAATTTCGTAGATTGAGACCCGTTCATCCCAGCACCTTCTTTCACCTCTACTAATCCACCAAACCACGGTAACAATTATTATTATTATTATTATTATTATTATTATTATTATTGTTACGGACTTTTCCGTGGTAGGTAGAGGTGAAAGAAGGTGCGGGTGTGAATGGGTTTCAAGCTACGAAATTATAGTGCAATGTAAAATTAATTTGAAAGTTAACAAGGTTATATTTTCTTTTCGAAAACAAAGAAATAACAAGCATGGCAGGTACAAAGTAGCAATTCAAAAGGGGTTAATTACAATATTTACAGAATTTGGGCTTCGCGCCCTGACTTCACAATGCTTGGGCAATCAGCTCAGTTTTACCTCAAACACAAGTTTTAACAGAGGGGGAGAAAACCCCATTCATACCTAGGAGCCCTTGCTCCAAATTACACTGAAAAACCTCCATGAGGCATACAACCCAGAATTTTCAAAAGAGCCACTCGCTCTCAAAATTTAAGCCTCTCCCGGGCCACACCAAACTCCACCTTCAAGTTGTCCTCAACGGACATAAACACAGGGGTAAAATACCCAATCTACTGAGGTCTATTAAAAGAAAAGCAGGTTAATTAAATGACCTCTAAAATAACAATTTGAGAGGAGGCGAACTAGCACTCCTAATACACTTTGATTAAGACCTACTTGGCACTAGGCCGTTAATACAAGGGCTAATCCCATGCTAAAGAGGTGACTTAAGAAAAGAACAATTTGTTTTACCTTAACGAAGAATAGGTTGAGAAAATAAGTTCACCTCAAGACAATGTGAGTGGGAGCTCGAGAGGGTTAGCACTCTCTATCCCAATATGTCGTTTTACAAGAGAATAGATGAAAAGGGAAGTTACATTTTAGGAAAAGGTTACATGGTTGAACGCTTAGAACCCGCCCCGAAAGTTAAACTGCTGAGCTAGCAAAGAAAGAAGTTATTATTCGGCCATTACCTTGTGTTGAACGGCTGGAGAAGAAAGAGGCGCTTCCCGCCCCCTGCTATGTACTTAACACACTGAAAGATGGCACAGAAGTGGCTCGGAGACCCTAAAATCAGCAGTTTAAATACTCTCGCAGAAAGTTCTAGGCGTTAGGGGAAAGAAAACACCCTCCCACAAAGATTTTATTGGGTAGGACCCCGCAACAGATTAAAGTTGGGGGAAGATACACCAGATTGGTCAGAAATTAATTGAAGAAATTCGTGATTGGATACATTCAAAACAAGGGGAAGAAAGGGGTAAATATAGCCAACTTAAACAATAACAGAAAGAAATTTAACAAAGAACAAACTCTTGAAATTAAATTTTCTCCAACAAAATAGTTCTTTGACTCCGCACTAGGTTGCACTATTGTAGATCTTCAGTAGTGTCCTCTAGAAGAGAAAGATCACACTTCTTACTTCAAGCTAAACAAAAGCACATCAAAAATGACACAGTTCAAAAACTCAAAGTTTTCCACGTGGTGACATCTTCTGAGAAAGTAGAAAGTTAATACCATTAATAAAGTTCAGACTTCCTCCAGCAGGGGAGTTTCAATTGGCGCACATATTAAATAAGCGGCGTGGAGGTGTACCGCCCGGTACAGACCTCCCCCACCAAAATTTCCTCCAAGGGGTAACACAGGAGAACATAAACTTTTGTTTGAAAATAAGGTCCAAGTTTGATGTGGTTATGGAGATTGATTGCCAAAAAAAAAAATTTATAAGATTTTCTTAATTGGGTTTGTATCGGTTTCAAAATTTTCTTGTTGCAGGTGAAGTATAGTCTTTAAGTTGTAGAAGTTGAATTCTGAAGATAAACTTTTAATACTTAAAAGTGATGAAGAATTTTGCAATGTCCACCAAATATTGCTTGTTGGTTTCCCAAGTGTAGTCATTGCTTATAGTAACTGTTCATGTAGTTGAGGTTAATGAAGTTGGATGGCCAGACCGGCCGTTGCAGCTTGCGTCCAAATGAGGCCGCTCGGACCCCTCAATTACCCTGAGATACCGCTCGCCCGCACTATGAGGGGAGCAAAGGTGTTGAAGTACGCTGCGCCCGCGGTGAACAGATACAGGCTGCGGGCATGTAGCAGGTCGTGCGCCGCACATCAGCCTAGGCCGGGAGGAGAGCTCCGGCTCGCCGTGCACATGTCGTCCTCGCTGGGGCCGAGGGGGCCCGTCCTCGGACCCAGCCGCGGCACAGCGCCGCGCGGTTGCGGGGGCACTGAAACATAAAACTAGGCGGCAGAATTGTGTTGGACCATCATCTTCTTTGAGGGTACAGGCTTGTGGAGAGGTTGAGGGGCCAGCGGCGTGCAAATATCCAGGGCATTTCATATAATGAAGCCACAGTGTGTATTGGAGCAGGAGACGGGAGCGTGGTAATGGCCGTGGCAATGATAGGATGGCAGTTTAACGGATCGGGGCAGGTTTTACAAAAGGCTTACATCTAAAACCAAAATATTATAGAAGGGGCAGAATGCCTTAAAAGTGAAACTCAAAAAAAAAATATAACCTTCATATTCTTTCAAAATAATATGAAGCAAGTTAACACAGAAATTACACCGGTTTCACCTGGGACAGGTGAACTCTAAATATCCTCTCGGTGGCTGGATTACTTAACAATAAGGTAACCGGGGTGAGGAAATCGAGAATTATGCTAGGCCCATGAAATCTGGGGGCAAGCTTGCCCGCGGGAACAAAATTTTTGACCATTACTTGGTCACCTACCTTTAAAGGGGTGGGTCTCCGTCCACGATCATACCTTTCCCTAACCTTTTCATGAGATACTTTAAGATTAGCTTTAGCCTTCTTCCAAAGATCTTTAATGTTGTCCGGATCTATTGTCTCGGGCAAAATGTCACTCAGAGACCAGAGGTTAGAGAGCGGCGTGTTGGGAACAAACTTAAACATCAAAGAAGCTGGAGTAAACTTGTGAGATTCATGAACCGCCGAATTCAAAGCAAAAGCTATCCAATGCAGGGACGTGTCCCACCTGGAATGATCTTCATGATGATAGGCAATCAGTGCGGACCTGAGATTACGATTAACCCGTTCAGCCAGAGATGGTTGAGGGTAATAAGCAGAAGTAGTTACATGAGAGATGGATAAGTCAAAACAGAATTTACGAAATAAATTAGATGTAAAAGCCTTAGCATTATCAGATACAATATATTGGCACGGACCAAAAGAAGCAAAAATAGAATTTAAGCAAGTAATTGTAGACTGAGCGGTAGCCAGCTTAGTCGGAAATAACCACGAAAATCTTGTAAAACCATCTACGCACACAAAGATGAACTTGTTAGCATTACCCTTTGACTGGGGGAAGGGTCCTACATAATCGATATACAGGCGTTCCATGGGGCGCGACGCTTGATGAGAAGACAAAAAGCCTACCTTAGTGGACATGGTGGGTTTACTGAGCAAACAAGATTTACAAGCTTTTACAAGTTCACGAATTTCGCCGTCCATAACTTTCCAGATGAACGTTTCACGAATCTTTTCACGGGTTTTAAAGATACCCAGATGCCCTCCTAGTGGGGTCTCATGATAATACTTGAAGATCATAGGTACCAGAACAGCGGGAACGACAACTTTCATCATCTTGTCATGCCTCGAAGGGCAACATAAAACACCATTCCTCAGAACATAAGGGACAACATGTTCCCCAGAAGAAAGGGTTTCCATTATCGGAGCCAGCGTCGGATCTTCACGTTGGTATTTCTCAATATCCCTAAAAAGCATGGGAGCATCAGTTAAGATGGCATTAACACCAGATAGTATGGACTCGGAAGGTGATGAACTATCGACCGGTTCGTGGGTCTCGACGTCGTTATGAAACATACGGCTGAGTCCATCAGCAACAACATTTTCAGTACCTCTGATATGTCTAACATCAAACTGGAGGGCGGAAATACGAATAGCCCAGCGGGCTATACGACCAGTACGACGCGGCCTACCTAAGACCCAGCTTAATGCTTGATTATCTGTCTCCAGGTCGAATTTGACGTGTTCCAGATAGAGACGGAACTTTTCTAAGGCGAATAAGACTGCCAAACCTTCGAGCTCATAGATGGAATACTTGGCTTCTTGAGCCGACAAGGTCCTAGAGGCATAGGCGATAGGTCGCCTCCCTAGTTCAGTCTCTTGAAGAAGGACTGCAGCTACTGCTGACGACGACGCGTCGGTTTGGACAATGAATTTCTTCGAGAAATCAGGCATAGCAAGTATAGGGGCATTACAAAGTGCTAATTTAAGATCTTCAAAAGCGGCTTGTTGAGAAAGTCCCCACTCGAATTTGATACCTTTCCTACGAAGGAGGTTTAAGGGCGCCGCTCTATTAGCAAAGTTAGGAATGAACTTTCTGAAGAAATTCACCATACCAATAAACCTGGCGATGCCTTTAATGTCCTTGGGAGGTTTAAAATCACGGATGGCCTGTGTTCTAGAATGATCGACTGCTACACCATCAGGTGACACAATATGCCCTAGGAAAGACATAGAGGGCTTAGCAAAGGCAACCTTGGACAACTTAACAGTTAACCCAGCCTTACGAAGGCGATCGAGAACTTCTCGCAAATGATCTAGATGTTCTTCAAAAGTCTCTGAAAATACGACGACATCATCTAAGTAGTGATATAAGTACTCGAATTTGATGTCGGAGAAAACCCTATCTAGTAGCCTAGTGAGCACAGCTGCTCCCGTAGGGAGCCCGAAAGGCACGCGGTTGTATTCATATAAATTCCAGTCCGTGGCAAACGCTGTAAGGTGTTTAGACTCTTCGGCAAGGGGAATTTGATTATAGGCCTGATTCAAGTCCAAGATAATGAAGAACTTGGCCTTACGAAACCATGAAAAGCAAGAATGAAGGTCAGGAAGGGGCACAGATTGCAACACCACCTTCCGAGTGAGAGCCCTGTAATCAATGACAGGCCTGAAGCCTCCTTGGGGTTTCGGGACTAGAAAAATAGGCGATGAATACGCCGACTTAGAGGGCCTAATAATACCATCCTTCAACATCTGATCGATAATTTCTTTAAGAGCCTTCATTTTAGGTGGAGATAGCCTATAAGGTGGAAAACGGACAGGAATCGAATCCGTGACCTCAATTTTGTATTCAATAAGGTCAGTAACACCAAGAGTATCAGAGAACACCTCTGGAAATGACTGACATAATTTACGAATACTATCAGCCTGCTCCTCAGGTAGATGTCTAAGGTCTAACAACATCTCATCCTGGGTAGGCGAAATAGATGAACACGACACAGAATTACACTTTAACAAGGGAATTTTACAATTGGACACAAATTTGAATGTGCACGACTTACTCTGAAGATCGAGCACAAGACCAGTGTGAGAAATAAAGTCCGCTCCCAGTATGATGGGGCAAGACAGGTGCTTAGCCACAAACAATTTAATTTTCCAAGTAAACTTAAAAATACGAATTTTGACCAGTACGGAACCTAGAATTTCTAATGGAGATGAATTAGCCGAAACATATTGAATAGGAGATGAGACGTAGTCAGGTAGTTTACAAACAGCTTTCAATTTAGAATACCATTCAGCCGAAATAATCGAACAAACACTGCCTGAATCTAAGAGAGCTGTTATAGGCTCGTTATTTAACTCAATCTTAAGAAAAGGAACAGGTGCGGGGGTATCCGCCGCAATCCTAAGGCACTCTTTGGGGCATTCAAAAGATGTATTCGAAGGCTTATCGTTCCCTGAATTCTCGACCTTTTTGCCAGGGGCTGAGCCTTGGGAAGCAGAATTAGTTGACTCAGCCGCAGCCACTAGTCACTTTTGATTGTTGTTGGAAGTTACACCAGAAGTTGAGCAGGAGGGGGTGCTATTCGAATTGGGACAATTCTTTGCGATATGTGAGAAAGCCCCACATTTAAAACAGCCTTGTGATGAACCAGCTCCATTATTTGCCCTACTAGTTTTGATCAGAGGACACTTATTGCGCAGATGGTCAGGCGACCCGCAAGCATAACATTTACGGGGGGTGACTGATCGGCGAGGTGGAGGCCGAGTATTACTAATGGAAGGCGGGGGTTCTTTCGCGACACGCAAGGAATCGGCGTATCTAACTCCTTCCGCTGAGACGGCCAACGCTTCAAGTTCAGAGAAAGTTTGCGGGCACGCCGCGAAACACAAGTATGACCTATAAGATGGTGAAATTCCCTCTACAATAGCCTGTACAATCTGATCTTCAGGAAAATGTAGGGCAAACACCCTAGTATAAAACTTAATGTCCTGTATGAAATCAGCCAAGTTTTCATCCAAGCGCTGTACACGATAATAGTACTTCTGAATAAGGGAGGACCTGGCCCTAGCAGGGATGAAGTTAGCTAGCAAATGGGCATGGAAATCCTCAATAGATGATTGCTCGGCAATGGCTCTTACGATTTTATCAGAGAGAATACCAATAGCATACGGATAGATAATTTGCAAGATTTGACATGGAGAAAGAGAAAAAACAAGGGCATGATCCTGAAATTCCACTAGAAATCTTAAAAATGAAATTACGTCACTGGTGGTGTTAACGGAAAACTTAGATATACCTCTGAGCAACATTGCCAATGGATGAGGCAAGCTACTAAACCCGGGTGACATAGTAGGTAAAGGTTTCAATGGCAAGGAAGTTAATTCAGAAAGGATGTTACTCAGCGATGCACGGCGTTCAGACTCGTTGTCCAGTGGGGCAGGGATAGTTTGAGCAGCAACGGTTATTCTATTAACTTCTCCCTTGGGAGGCGCTTCCTCACTACCTGCATTTACTATGGTGGGTTGATCAGATTTGGGAGGAACTTCCCCAGTTAACAATTGAGTGACCTTACTAGATAATTCGGAAATATTTTCCAGGAGCGTACTAGCTTCCTTCCTCTGAACATCATTCAGTTTTAGAGACAACAGATCGTTAACCCTATTCGAAAAATGATATAGCCTGCCTTGCACACGCTTAATTTGATTAGGAGACGGATCATTTTCATTAAAAAAACTAACTACAGAAGCTAGCCCAGTAATATTCTCCGTGATCGTGGAAAGAGAGTCGTCAATTTCTTTCTCTCCCAAATTGGGGATAGAAATGGGCAAATCAAGGGACTCTCTAAGTTTGTTAGTGTCTATTGCAACCGTGCCTCCAGATTGCACATTTCTGATAGTTAATTCATAGATCAACTCCTCCTTACGCAAATAGTTAAGAAGGAGAACATCGCGAGGGCCGGGCATGATGACAGACCAATTTTGAAAAACTCAAAAAATTCCAGCAACTGGGAAAATAGTTAGAGTTCGGAACAAACAATATTTAGCCGTCAAAAGGGGCTAAATTGAGACCTATTCAACCACGCTCTGCTACCACATGTTACGGACTTTTCCGTGGTAGGTAGAGGTGAAAGAAGGTGCGGGTGTGAATGGGTTTCAAGCTACGATAGTGCAATGTAAAATTAATTTAAAAGTTAACAAGGTTATATTTTCTTTTCGAAAACAAAGAAACAACAAGCATGGCAGGTACAAAGTAGCAATTCAAAAGGGGTTAGTTACAATATTTACAGAATTTGGGCTTCGCGCCCTGACTTCACAATGCTTGGGCAATCAGCTCAGTTTTACCTCAAACACAAGTTTTAACAGAGGGGGAGAAAACCCCATTCATACCTAGGAGCCCTTGCTCCAAATTACACTGAAAAACCTCCATGAGGCATACAACCCAGAATTTTCAAAAGAGCCACTCGCTCTCAAAATTTAAGCCTCTCCCGGGCCACACCAAACTCCACCTTCAAGTTGTCCTCAACGGACATAAACACAGGGGTAAAATACCCAATCTACTGAGGTCTATTAAAAGAAAAGCAGGTTAATTAAATGACCTCTAAAATAACAATTTGAGAGGAGGCGAACTAGCACTCCTAATACACTTTGATTAAGACCTACTTGGCACTAGGCCGTTAATACAAGGGCTAATCCCATGCTAAAGAGGTGACTTAAGAAAAGAACAATTTGTTTTACCTTAACGAAGAATAGGTTGAGAAAATAAGTTCACCTCAAGACAATGTGAGTGGGAGCTCGAGAGGGTTAGCACTCTCTATCCCAATATGTCGTTTTACAAGAGAATAGATGAAAAGGGAAGTTACATTTTAGGAAAAGGTTACATGGTTGAACGCTTAGAACCCGCCCCGAAAGTTAAACTGCTGAGCTAGCAAAGAAAGAAGTTATTATTCGGCCATTACCTTGTGTTGAACGGCTGGAGAAGAAAGAGGCGCTTCCCGCCCCCTGCTATGTACTTAACACACTGAAAGATGGAACAGAAGTGGCTCGGAGACCCTAAAATCAGCAGTTTAAATACTCTCGCAGAAAGTTCTAGGCGTTAGGGGAAAGAAAACACCCTCCCACAAAGATTTTATTGGGTAGGACCCCGCAACAGATTAAAGTTGGGGGAAGATACACCAGATTGGTCAGAAATTAATTGAAGAAATTCGTGATTGGATACATTCAAAACAAGGGGAAGAAAGGGGTAAATATAGCCAACTTAAACAATAACAGAAAGAAATTTAACAAAGAACAAACTCTTGAAATTAAATTTTCTCCAACAAAATAGTTCTTTGACTCCGCACTAGGTTGCACTATTGTAGATCTTCAGTCGTGTCCTCTAGAAGAGAAAGATCACACTTCTTACTTCAAGCTAAACAAAAGCACATCAAAAATGACACAGTTCAAAAACTCAAAGTTTTCCACGTGGTGACATCTTCTGAGAAAGTAGAAAGTTAATACCATTAATAAAGTTCAGACTTCCTCCAGCAGGGGAGTTTCAATTGGCGCACATATTAAATAAGCGGCGTGGAGGTGTACCGCCCGGTACAATTATTATTATTATTATTATTATTATTATTATTATTATTATTATTATTATTATTATTATGTGCGTATGGACCCAATGGATCACGCAAAGCTCTAACGATTCTGTTTTCTGAGTTGCCAAACAGCTCTCATCCTTTCTCCGTGGATCCTTTTTCGTTCTTCTGTCCACTTTGCTCCAGTCGTCTTTTTCACTTCGTTCTCTGGTTGCACTTTCCATCCATTAATTTTTTTCCTATAAAGGTTTCTGTCCGCGGTGTCATTTGGGTTTATCTGGGCTTTTTCCAGATCCTTCTTCACTTCTAGTACCCATGGAATATTTTTTAGATGTTCTATGTAGGTGAGAATCTTGTGTGTCAGTCTACTTGCCGGCAATCTGTGGACGTGCCCATAGAATTTCAGACGTCTTTTGCTGATGTCTGCTGCAATGTTGGAATGCTCTTCTGTCTCTCTGCGTAACCTCAGTCTATATCCATCTTCTGTTTTTCGGGGACCGAGAATTTTCCTCAGGATTCTCCTTTCTTCTTTTAAAATATTTTCTAGGTCACCTTTCCCGTTTAGTGTAAGGGTCTCACTGGCATATAATACTTCGGGCTTTATTACTGTATTATAGTGTCTGATCTTTGCAAGGCGGGACAAGCACTTTTTATTGTATATGTTGTGAACCCTACCGTAGGCTTTCCGAAATTTTTGTAGGCGAATTTTCTGGGCAACCTTCTCGCCTCCCGTTGGTTCAAGTATTTCTCCCAAGTACTTGAAGTGTGGTACTCGGTTGATTTGCCCATGTGTCGTGTTCAAAGTTTGGATGTCAAGTTTTGAGCAGAAGAACTTGGTCTTTTCAAAGGAAATTTGTAGGCCAACCTTTCCAGCACATTCGCTAAGGGTTTCAATTTGTTTAACGGCTGTGAATACATCATCTGTAAGTATGGCCAGGTCATCTGCAAAAGCGAGGCATGATATCTCAATACCGTCTTTGGGTCGTCCTAGTCGTATGGGGCGCCAGTATCCCATGTCTTTCAATACCTTTTTCCACTCGCGGATGACTTTGTCTAGGACGAGGTTGAAAAGAAGCGGAGATAAGCCGTCACCTTGTCGGACGCCAGTTTTAATCGGGAATGGTTCAGAGATCTCCCCCATGAATTTAACTTTGGAGATAGTGTCAGTGAGTGTTGCCTTGATGAGGTTGAGGGTCTTGGAATCAAGCCCCAGTTCCTCAAGAATAACGAAGAGAGACTGTCGATCAACCGAGTCATACGCTTTCCTGAAGTCAACAAAAATGCAGATGACCGGTTTGTTCCTCAGTGCTTTGTATTTAAGTGTTGCCTTCAAGTTGAATATTTGTTCTGCACACGAGCGACCAGGGCGGAAGCCTGCTTGATATTCGCCAATACTTTGTTCAAGTTGTTCTTGCGTTCTCTTCAAAAGGCAAGCTGAAAGAATTTTGTAAGTCACTTGGAGAAGAGAAATGCCCCTGTAATTGTTTACGTCGGTCTTATCTTATTATTATTGTTCCGAGGTATCTGTGGAACAGCAGAGGTGAAAGAAGGTGCGGGGGTGAACGGGCCTCAAAATACGAAATTAAAGTTAAGATAAAATTTAACAAGGTTATATTTTCTTTTCAAAATCAAGAAATAACAAGCATGGCAGATACAGAGTAGCAAGGCAACAAAAGTACAATTACAGTATTTACAGGATTTGGGCTTCGAGCCCCGGACTCACAATTCTTGAGCAATTAGCCCAACTTTACGATATACACAATTCAACAAAGTGGCAGAAGACCCCTATCATGCCCAGGAGCACTTGCTCCCAATTACACAGTAAAGCCTCCTCGAGGCGCGCAGGAAACAAAATTTTTAGAAAGAGCAATCTGCTCTTAAGTACGAGCCTATCCAAGGCCACACCAAATTCCACTTTCAACTTGTCCTCCAAGGACACGAAAACAGGGGTAAAATACCCAACCTACTGAGGCCTATTAGGTAAGGAAAGGTTAATTACGTGGCCTCTAAAATACCAACTTGAGAGGAGGCGTACTTGCATTCCTAACACACTTTATATAAAACCTACTTGGCACTAGGCCGTTACTGCAAGGGCTAATCCCATACTAAAGAGGTGACTTTAGAATGAAACAATTTACATTACGTTAAGGAAGAAACGGTTGTGCAAAATAAGTTCACCTCAATGCAATATGAGTGGGAGCTCGAGAGGGTTAAGCACTCTGTATCCCAATATGTAGCTTAAAGGAGAATAGATACTAAGTGTCTTTACATTTTAAGGAAAAGTTACATGGTGGAAAAGCTTCGGACCTGCCCCGGGAGTTAAACTGCTGAGCTAACAAGAAAAGAAGTTATTAAACGGCCATTACCTTGTGGGTGAACTGCTGCCCGAAGAAAGAGGCGCTTCCCTCCCGCTGCTACGTACCTTACACACTGAAAGATGTTACTGAAGTGGCGCGGAGCCCCGAAAATCAGCAGTTTATATACCCTCGTGGAAAGTTCGAGGCGTTTCAGGAATGAGAACACCCTCCCAAAAAAATTTTATCGGTTAACGACGAAAACCCCTACACTAGATGAGGAAGAAACACCTTACAGGTGGAAAATTAATTACAGAAAATTATGATTGGCCAGTTTCTAAACTGGCAGAAAGAAAGGGTTAATATTGCCAACTTAAACAATAACTGAAAGAAATTTAACAAAGAACAAACTTATGAATTCAAAATTTCTCCAAAGACATAGTCCTTTCACTTCGCACTAGGGTGCACAATTGTTGTTTTCAGTAGTGCCATCTGGAAGAGAATGTCCACACTTCTTACTACAGGCAAAACAAAAATACGTCGGAAACGATCCAGTTCAGAAACTTCAAAATTTCCAAGTAGTGACATCTTCTGAGAAACTTGAAAATTGACACAGTAGATAAAGTTCAGACTTCCTCCAGTAGAGGAGTTTCAACTGGCGCAAAGTTTGAATTAGCGACGTGGAGGTGTACCGCCCGGTACAATTATTATTATTATTATTATTATTATTATTATTATTATTATTACGGAGTTATCCGTGGTAATTAGAGGTGAAAGAAGGTGCGGGCGGGAATAGGTCTCAACTTACAAATTTAAAGTTAATTTAAAACTTTAACAGAGGTTATATTTTCTTTTCAAAAACAACAGATAACGACAACAGAGTAACAGGTACCAAGTAGCAGGAAAACAAGTTAAGAAATTACAATTATTACAAGATTTGGGCTTGGAGCCCCAAGATTAAGTTCTGAGTTCTCAGCTCACCACCACAATAGCTGAAGGGCAGAAAACCCCTAAGTACAAGGAGCACTTGCTCCTAATTACAACGTTATGAGGAAAAGAGCAGACCCGCTCTCAATTTTACAAGATTATCAAAGGCTACAACAACCTTCATTCCTAACTGCCCTTAAGGCACACATACCGTGAAACAGGGGTATCTTGTACCCAACCTACAGGGCCTTCACATGAAGAAAACAAACTTTGGGTTAATTAAATGGCCCAAAAAACCAAATTGCCTGGAGGCGTAGCTTGCACTCCTACACGAAACTTCTTAAAACCTAGGTGGCACTCGGCCAGTTATACAGGGGCTAATCCCATACTAGGGAGGTGACTAGTTGGCAAATATGTTTAAGAATTTAAGAAGGAAGAGAAAAACGGTTACGAAAATATAGGCACCTCAAATTCAAAATGGAAGGGAGTTCGAGAGGGTGAAGCACTCTCTATCCCTGCTTTACAGATTTGTAATTTATAGATAGACAGAAAAGAATTTACATTTTAAAAGTGTAGTTTACATACTAAAGGTTACGAACCTTCCCCGAGAGTTAAACTGCTGAGCTAGCAAGAAATGAAGATGTTAACAGGCCATTACCTTGTAGATGAACTGCTACTTGGAGAAAGAGGCGCTTCCCGTCCCCTGCTATATATTTTCACACACTGCGGATAATGTTTCCTGAAGTGGCCCCGAGACAAGAAAATCAGCAGTTTATATACCCTCGTGGAACATTCGAGACCTTTCATGAATGATAACAACCCGCCCACAAACTTTTATTGGCCGACAGCAAAAACTGATACACAAGACGATGAAGAAACACCTAATTGGTGGAAAATTAATTACAGAAATTTATGATTGGCTAATTTCAAAACTGCCGGAAGGAAAGGATTATATTGACAACCCACAACCCACAGAACAAAATTTAGTAAAAATAAAACTTAGGAATACAATATTTCTTCAGGAAAGTTCATTCCATTGTACCAGAGTGTGTTACCATAGTTTTGGGTAGCGACATCTGTTAGAGTATGTTCAAACTTCTTGATACAGAGCAAACAAGCACATATCAAAATAGACACAGTTAAGAACACTTCAAGATTACCAGATTTACAGTAGTGACATCTTCCAAGAAACCGTTGAGTTAATATAGTAGTTAAAGTTCAGGGTTTCTCCTGTAGAGAGGTTTCAACTGGCGCAATATTTGAATTCGCGGCGTGGAGGTGTACCGCCCGGTACAATTATTATTATTATTATTATTATTATTATTATTATTATTATTATTATTATTATTATTATTATTATTACTATTATTATTATTATTAGATGCGAAAAAGACCAGAAAACTGATCACGCAAAGCTCACTTAGAAGTTGTGCATTTCCTTCTTTGCCAGGCAGCCTTCACTTTTTCTCTCATCGTGGTTCTTCGTTCTTCTGTCCACTTAGCTCCTGTCTTCTTCTTGTGGTTTCTCTCTGACTCTACTTTCCAATTGTTGATTTTCGTTCTGTAGCAGGTTCGGTTAGCGATGTCGGACACTTTGATTCCTGATTTTTCCAGGTCTTGGCGGATTTCCGTTGTCCACCTATTTGTTTTGATGTTTTCTGTTGCCTCGGGTAAGATTCTTGTCAGTCTGTTTTCTGGAAGGCGTTTGATGTGTCCGTAAAATTTCAGGCGCCTTTTTCTGATGTCGGCCGTAAGGTTTGAGAGCTCCTCGGTTTTTGTACCAGATTGCAGTCTATAGCCTTCGTCAGTCAGTTTTGGGCCGAGAATTTTTCTGATGATTTTACGTTCCTCTTTCAGGATGTCTTCGAGTACTGTTTTCCTGTGGAGATCCAGTGTTTCACTCGCGTATAGTATTTCAGGTTTGATCACAGTTTTGTAATGACGATTTTTGGTGAAGATTGAAAGGCATTTTTTGTTGTATATGTTTTTCGTTCGGCCGAGGGCTCTCTTCATTTTTTGGATGCGGACCTCGATGGCCTTCTGTTCTTTTCCTGTTGGTACTATAATTTCTCCGAGATATCGGAACTCAGTTACTTTTTCGATTGTGCCAAATTTCGTGTTCAAATTCTGGAGGTTGCAGTGGTTGCACATGACCTTGGTTTTTGAGGAGATTTGTAGGCAGAATTTTTCTGAGCATTTCTTGAGAGTTTCGATTTGGCAGATTGCCTGTTGTTCGTTTGTTGCAAGGATCGCGAGATCATCTGCGAAAGCGAGACAGGAGATTTTTACATGTCTTCTTGTCATACTTAATGGTTGCCAATTTCCTTGAGCTTTTAGAGCTTGTTCCCATTTCCTCATGATTTTGTCCAGGGCTATGTTAAAGAGTAGTGGGGAAAGTCCATCTCCTTGTCGGACACCGGCTTTTATCTGAAATTTTTCAGATATATTTCCCATGAATTTTACTTGGGAGGTTGTGTTGGTGGGAGTTAGTCTGATGATTTTTTGAGTCTTGTTGTCCAGTCCGTACTCACCCAGTGTTTGGAAGAGAGATTGCCCGTCAATGGAGTCGTATGCTTTCTGGAAGTCCACGAAGGTGCAGATTGTGGGTTGTTTTCTTGTGTGTCGTAGTTTCAAGATGGTTTTCAGGTTGAGTATCTGTTCTGCACAGGATCTGTGGGGCCTGAAGCCCGCTTGGTATTCGCCTATGAGTGGTTCTAGTTGTTCCTGTGTTCTTTGGAGGAGGACTGCAGAGAGGATTTTGCATGTGACTTGCACCAGGGAAATTCCCCTGTAATTGTTCACATCTGTTCGGTCACCTTTTTTGTGAAGTGGAACGAGGAGGGCGTTTGTCCAATTTTTTGGTAGTTTTTCCGTTGTCCAAATTTCTTGTATGATTTGTGTGAGTTCTTGGAGAGAATTCTTTCCTAGATTTTTAAGAAGCTCTGCTATGATGCCGTCGTCTCCGGATGCCTTGTTGTTTTTCAGTCGGTGTATTTCCTCTTGTGTAGGTGGGGATGATTCTGGGTTTGGGTTCGGGTGGGGTTTAAGTGGAAACCTCTCCGTTGGTTCTGGGCATTTGAGTAGTGACTCGAAGTATCTCGCGGGTTCCTTGGAGTTTTCGTCATCTGTGAGTGCCAATTTTCCGTTTTGTTTTCTGAAGCAGAGGTTCTTGGGCGTGTACCCATTTAATCTGTTCCGGAAGACGCTGTAAAAATCTCTGGTGTTGTAGTTGCGGAAGTCCTGTTCGGCCGACTTCAGTTGGTCCTCCAGGTATTTCCTCTTGGTTTGTTTGATGAGTTTAGAGGTCTGTCTGCGGACTTCGCGGAATTTTTCTTCGTTTTCAGGTGTACGGTTGCTAATGAACTTCTGGTATGCGTTTTTTCTATTCAATATGGCTTGGTCACATTCGGTGTTCCAAAACGGGTGTCTGCTCTTTTTCTGTAGTGGGATTTGCTCTGATGCACTCTTCATGATTTTTTCGTGGAATTCGTTCCAAGTTTTGGCTGGGATTTTTTTCCATGTTTCCCTGAGATTTGATGTTTTTATTTGTGCTGTGCCCAATTTTATGTTTGCCTTGGATTTCTGGTAGAAGCGTTTTGGGGTAAATTTCACTTTGATTCTTGTTAGATGATGGTCCGAGTCAATGTTGGCTCCTCTGCGGACTTGAACGTTGTGTACTTCTTTTTGTGCTGGGAAGGAGATGGCGACATGATCGATCTGGTGCTTGCCGCAGCAGGTGTTGGGTGATTCCCATGTGAAGAGCTTATTGGGGTTTTTCCGTAGGGATGTCGACATGATTTTCAGGTCGTGTTGTTGACAGAGATCGATGAGGCATTTGCCATTTTTGTTGGTCTTTTCGTGTGCTGAGAATCTTCCTGCGGTTTTTCTGTAGCACTTTTCTTTACCAATTTTACCGTTGAAATCGCCGAGGAGAATGATGGTGTCTTTTTCAGGTTTTTTCTTTTTGCTAGGGACTTTACGTCGCACCGACACAGATAGGTCTTATGGCGACGATTTTCAGGTATTTTGATGAGTGTGGTTTCAAGTTTGTTCCAGAAGTTTTCTGTTTGTTTCTGATCTTTGCAGTCATTGGTGGGTGCGTGGGCATTTACAAAGGTGTAGTAACCTTTTCATGAGACACTTTAAGATTGGCCTTAGCCTTCTTCCAAAGACCTTTAATGTTATCAGGGTCTATTGTCTCGGGTAGAATATCACTAAGAGACCAAAGGTTAGAGAGCGGCGTGTTGGGAACAAACTTGAACATCACGGAAGCTGGAGTAAACTTATGAGATTCATGAACCGCCGAATTCAAAGCAAAAGCTAACCAATGCAGGGACGTGTCCCACCTAGAATGATCTTCATGATGATATGCAATCAGCGCCGACCTCAAATTACGATTAACCCGTTCAGCCAGAGATGGTTGAGGATAGTAAGCAGAAGTGGTTACATGAGAGATAGATAGATCGAAACAAAATTTACGAAAAAGATTGGAAGTGAAAGCTTTAGCATTGTCGGACACAATATATTGACAAGGACCAAAAGAAGAAAAGATAGAATTTAAACAGGAAATAGTGGACTGAGTGGTAGCCAGCTTAGTCGGAAATAACCATGAAAATCTAGTGAAGCCATCTACACACACAAGGATGAACTGGTTGGCATTCCCCTTTGACTGGGGGAAGGGTCCGACGTAGTCGATATACAGACGTTCCATTGGGCGCGATGCTTGATGAGAAGACAATAGGCCGACCTTGGTGGACATGGTGGGTTTACTAAGCAAGCAAGATTTACAAGCTTTTACTAGTTCACGAGTTTGACCGTCCATACCTTTCCAAATAAACATCTCCCGGATCTATTCACGGGTTTTGAATATACCTAAATTCCGCCCTAATGGGGTTTCATGATAGTATTTGAAGATCATAGGTACAAGAACAGCTAGAACTACAACTTTCATCTTTTGATCATGCCTCGACGGGCAACATAAAACACCATTCCTCAGCACATAAGGGACAACATGTTACCCAGAAGAAAGGGTTTCCATGATAGGGGCCAGCGTTGGATCTTCACGTTGATATTTCTCAAGATCCATAAACATCATGGGAGCATATGTGAGAATAGCATAAACCTCAGGTAGCATGGACTCGGGAGGTGAAGAACTATCAACCAGTTCATGGGTCTCTACATCATTGAAAAATATGCGGTTTAGTTCCTTGTTAA
Source organism: Anabrus simplex (assembly GCF_040414725.1). Lineage (NCBI taxonomy): Eukaryota > Metazoa > Arthropoda > Insecta > Orthoptera > Tettigoniidae > Anabrus > Anabrus simplex. The sequence continues at coordinate 160,718,266 of NC_090269.1, read as the reverse complement.
ATTTCTTTTTGTTATTGTTTAAGTTGGTTGTATAACCCTTTCTTTCTTTCCCCTTGTTTTGATTTAGCCAATCCCGAATTTCTTTAATTAATTTATGACCAATCCGGTGTATCTTCTCCTAAGGGGATACGTTGCTTAACCCTAGCCAATAAAGTTTTGTGGGAGGGTGTTCTCATTCCTGAAACGCCTCGAACTTTCCGCGAGAGTATATAAACTGCTGATTTTCGGGTCTCCGGGCCACTTCAGTGACATCTTTCAGTGTGTAAAGTACGTAGCAGGGGGCGGGAAGCGCCTCTTTCTTCGGGCAGCAGTTCATCCACAAGGTAATTGCCTTTTAATAACTTCTTTTCTTGCTAGCTCAGCAGTTTAACTCTCGGGGCAGGTCCGAAGCCTTTTCCAAGTAACTTTCCTTTAATAATGTAAAGACACTCGGTGTCAATTCTTTCTGTTTTAACTTCATATTGGGATAGAGAGTGCTTAACCCTCTCGAGCTCCCACTCATATTGCATTGAGTTGAACTTATTTTTCACAACCGGTTCTTCCTTAACGTAATGTAAATTGTTTCCTTCTAAAAGTCACCTCTTTAGTATGGGATTAGCCCTTGCATTAGCGGCCTAGAGGCAGGTTAGGTTTTAAACAAATGTATTAGGAGTGCAGATCGCCTCCTCTCAAATTGGTATTTTAGAGGCCATGTAATTAACCTTTTCTCACTTAATAGGCCTCAGTAGGTTGGGTATTTTACCCCTGTGTTTATGTCCTTAGAGGACTGCTTGAAGGTGGAATTTGGTGTGGCTTTGACAGGCTTAAATTTTGAGAGCGAGTTGCTCTTTCTTGAAAATTTCGTTTTCTGCGCGCCTCAAGGAGGCTTTACTGTGTAATTTGGAACAAGTGCTCCTGGCAATGAATGGGGTTTTCTGCCCCTCTGTTGAAACTCGTTTTGGGGTAAAATTGGGCTAATTGCTCAAGAATTGTGAGTTCGGGGCTCGAAACCCAAATCCTGTAAATACTGTAATTGTACTTCGTTGCCTTGCTACTCTGTACCTGCCACGCTTGTTATTTCTTGATTTTGAAAAGAAAATATAACCTTGTTAAATTTTATCTTAACGTTAATTTCGTATTTTGAGGCCCGTTCACCCCCGCACCTTCTTTCACCTCTGCTCTTCCACAGATACCTCGGAACAAGTGGTAGCAGAGCGTGGTTGAATGGGTCTCAATTTAGCCCCTTTTGACGGCTAAACATTGCTTTGATTACAACTCTAACTATTTTCTCACTTTCTGGAATTTTTACTTTTTCCCTTTTCAAAATTGTTCTGTCATCATGCCCGCCCCTCGCGATGTTCTCCATCTTAACTATTTGCGCAAGGAGGAGTTGATCTATGAATTAACTATCAGAAATGTGCAATCTGGAGGCACGGTTGCGGTAGACACAAACAAGCTTAGAGAGTCCCTTGATTTGCCCATTTCCATCCCCACTTTGGGAGAGAAAGAAATTGACGACTCTCTTTCCACGATCAGCGACAATACTACTGAGCTAGCATCTGTAGTTAGTTTTTTGAAGAAAATGATCCTTCTCCTAATCAAATTAAGCGTGTGCAAGCCAGGCTATTTCATTTTTCAAATAGAGTTAACGATCTGTTGTCTCTGAAGTTGAATGACGTTCAGAGGAAGGAAGCTAGTGTGGTTCTTGAAAATCTTTCTGAATTGTCCAGTAAGGTTACCCAATTGTTAACTGGGGAAGTTCCTCCCAAAACTGATCAACCCGTCACGGTGAATGTAGGTAGCGTGGAAGAGCCTCCTAAGGGAGACGTCAATAGGAAAACCGTTGCAGCTCAAACAACCTCTGCCCCATTGGACAACGAGTCTGAACGCCGAACCTCGTTGAATAATGTACGTTCTGAATTGACATCTTTGCCACTTAAACCTTTATCGACTATGTCACCTGGGTTCAGCAGCTTGCCTCATCCATTAGCAATGTTGCTCAGAGGTATCTCTAAGTTTTTTTTCTGTTAATACCACCAGTGAAGTAATTTCATTTTTAAGGTTTTTAGTTGAGTTCCAGGACCATGCTCTTGTTTCTTCTCTTTCTCCATGTCAGATTTCGCAAATCATCTATCCCTATGCAATTGGTATTCTCTCAGACAAAATAGTAAGAGCCATTGCCGAGCAATCATCTATTGAAGACTTCCACGCTCACTTGCTAGCTAACTTCATCCCGGCTAGGACAAGGTCCTCCTTTATTCAGAAGTACTAGTATCGTGTACAGCGCTTGGATGAAAACTTGGCAGATTTCATCCAAGATATTAAGTTCTATACTAGGGTGTTTGCTCTTCACTTCCCTGAGGATCAGATTTGTACAGGCTACTGTGGAAGGCATTTCACCATCTTATATGTCATATTTGTGTTTCGCGGCGTGCCCGCAAACCTTCTCTGAACTTCAAGCATTGGCCGTCTCAGCGGAAGGAGTTAGATACGCCGATTCCTTGCGTGTAGCGAAAGAACCCCCTCCTTCTTTTAGTAATCCTCGGCCTCCACCTCGCCGACCAGTTACACCCCGTAAATGTTATGCTTGCGGGTCGCCTGACCATCTACGCAATAAATGTCCATTGGTCAAATCTAGTAGGGCAAATAATGGAGCTGGTTCAACACAAGGTTGTTCTAAATGTGGGGCTTTCTCACATATTGCCAAGAATTGCCCAAATTCAAATAGCACCCCCACCTGCTCAACTTCTGGTGCAACGTCCACCAATGTCACTAATAATACGTGACTAGCGGCTTCGTTTGAGTCGACTAATTCTTCTTCCCAAGGCTCAGCCCCTGGTAAACAGGTCGAAAATTCAGGGAAATCTCAATCTTCAGTGTTACCTTTTGAATGCCCCAAAGAATGTCTTAGGATTGCGGCGGATACCCCCGCACCTGTGCCTTTTCTCAAAATTGAGTTAAATAATGAGCCTATAACAGCTCTATTAGATTCAGGCAGTGTTTGTTCTATTATTATGGCTGAATGGTATTCAAAATTGAAATCTGTTTGTAAGCTTCCTGACTATTGTTCGTCTTCGGTACAATATGTTTCGGCTGATTCATCTCCATTAGAAATTCTATGTTCTGTAAATGTCAAAATTCGTATTTTTAAATTTACTTGGAAAATTAAATTGTTTGTGGCCAAGCACTTGTCTTGCCCCATCATATTGGGAGCTGACTTCATTTCTCACACTGCTCTTGTGCTCGATGTTCAGAGTAGGTCGTGCACTTTCAAATTTGCGTCTAATTGTAAAATCCCCTTATTGAAATGTAATTCTGCATCATGTTCATCTATTTCGCCTACCCAGGATGAGATGCTAGACCTTAGACATCTATCTGAGGAGCAGGCTGATAGTATTCGTAAGTTGTGTCAGTCGTTTCCAGAGGTGTTCTCTGATACTCTTGGTGTTACTGACCTTATCGAATACAAAATTGAGGTCACGGATTCGATTCCTGTCCGTTTTCCACCATATAGGCTGTCCCCACCTAAAATGAAGGCTCTGAAGAAAATCATTGATCAAATGTTGAAGGATGGTATTATTCGGCCCTCTAAGTCGGCGTACTCATCACCTATTTTTCTAGTCCCGAAACCCCAAGGTGGCTTCAGGCCTGTCACTGATTATAGGGCTCTCAATCGGAAGGTGGTGTTACAATCTGTGCCCCTTCCTGACCTTCATTCTTGCTTTTCGTGGTTTCGTAAAGCTAAATTCTTCACCATCTTGGACCTGAATCAGGCCTACAATCAAATTCCCCTTGCCGAAGGGTCTAAACATCTTACAGCGTTTGCCACGGATTGGAATTTGTATGAATACAACCGCGTGCCTTTCGCGCTCCCCACGGGAGCAGCTGTACTCACTAGACTGCTAGATAGGGTCTTCTCCGACATCAAATTTGAGTACTTGTGTCACTATCTGGATGATGTCGTCGTATTGAGACTTTCGAAGAACATCTAGATCATCTGCGAGAAGTTCTCAATCGCCTTCGTAAGGCTGGGTTAACTGTTAAGTTGTCCAAGGTTGCCTTTGCTAAGCCCTCCATGTCATTCCCAGGGCATATTGTCTCACCTGATGGTGTTGCAGTCGATCATTCTAGAACACAGGCCATCCGTGATTTTAAACCTCCCAAGGACATCAAAGGTATCGCCAGGTTCATTGGTATGGTGAATTTCTTCAGGAAGTTTATTCCTAACTTCGCTAATAGAGCGGCGCCCTTAAACCTTCTTCGAAGGAAAGGCATCAAATTCGCGTGGGGAACTTCTCAGCAAGCCGCTTTTGAAGATCTTAAATTAGCTCTCTTTAATGCCCCTGTCCTTGCAATGCCTGATTTCTCAAAGAAATTCATCGTCCAAACCGACGCGTCGTCGTCGGCGGTAGCTGCAGTCCTTCTTCAAGAGATTGAACTAGGGAGGCGACCCATCGCCTATGCATCTAGGACTCTGTCGGCTCAAGAAGCCAAGTATTCCATCTATGAGCTCGAAGGTTTGGCAGTCTTATTTGCCTTAGAAAAGTTCCGTCTCTATCTGGAACATGTCATATTCGACCTGGAGACGGATAATCAAGCCTTAAGCTGGGTCTTAGGTAGGCCGCATCGTACTGGTCGTATAGCCCGTTGGGTCATCCGTAGTTCTGTCTTCCAATTCGATGTCAGGCATATCAGTGGTACCGAAAATGTCGTTGCAAACGGACTCAGCCGTATGTTTTCCAACGACGTCGAGACCCATGAATCGGTCGATAGTTCATCACCTCCCGAGTCCACACTATCTGATGTTAATGCCATCTTAACTGATGCTCCCATGCTCTTTAGGGATATCGAGAAATACCAACGTGAAGATCCGACGCTGGCTCCGATAATGGAAACAATTTCTTCTGGGGAACATGTTGTCCCTTACGTACTGAGGAATGGTGTTTTATGTTGCCCTTCGAGGCATGATAAGATGATGAAGGTTGTCGTTCCAGCTGTTCTTGTGCAAATGATCTTCAAGAACTATCATGAGACCCCATTAGGGGGGCATCTTGGAATCTATAAAACTCGTGAAAAGATTCGTGAAAGGTTCATCTGGAAAGGTATGGACGGTGAAATCCGTGAACTAGTAAAAGCTTGTAAATCCTGCTTGCTTAGTAAACCCACCATGTCCACCAAGGTAGGCCCGTTGTCTTCTCACCAAGCGTCGCGCCCTATGGAACGTCTGTATATTGATTATGTAGGACCCTTCCCCCAGTCGAAGGGAAATGCCAACAAGTTCATCCTTGTATGTGTAGACGGTTTTACAAGATTTTCCTGGTTATTTCCGACTAAGCTGGCTACCGCTCAGTCCACCATTACTTGTCTAAATTCTATCTTTGCTTCTTTTGGTCCGTGTCAATATATTGTATCTGATAATGCTAAGGCTTTTACATCTAATCTATTTCGTAAATTCTGCTTTGACCTGTACATCTCTCATGTGACAACTTCTGCGTATTACCCTCAACCATCTCTGGCTGAACGGGTTAATCGTAATCTCAGGTCCGCGCTTATTGCCTATCATCATGAAGATCACTCTAGGTGGGACACGTCCCTGCATTGGTTAGCTTTTGCTTTGAACTCGGCGGTTCATGAATCACATAAATTCACTCCAGCTTCGCTGATGTTCAAGTTAGTTCCCAACACGCCGCTCTCTAACCTCTGGTCTCTGAGTGACATTCTACCTGAGACAATTGACCCAGACAACATTAAAGATCTTTGGAAGAAGGCTAAAGCCTATCTTAAGGTGTATCATGAAAAGGTTAGGGAAAGATATGATCGTGGACGGAGACCCACCAATTTGAATGTAGGCGACCAGGTGATGGTCAAGAATTTTGTTCCCGCGGGCAAGCTTGCCCCCAGATTTCATGGGCCGTGTATCATTCTCGATTTCCTTACTCCCGTTACCTTATTGTTAAGTAATCCAGCCACCGAAAGGATATTTAGAGTTCACCTGTCACAGGTGAAACCGGTGTAATTTCTGTGTTAACTTGCTTCATATAATTTTGAAAGAAATAGGAAGGTTATATTTTTTTGAGGGGTTTCACTTTTAAGGCCTTCTGCTCTTGGAATCTGTTTCCTTTGTGTGTGTAATTATTTATTGTAAACCTCCCCCGATCTGTTAAACTGCCATCCTGTCCTTACCATGGCCATTACCACGCTCCCGTCTCCTGCTAACATAACACACAGTGGCTTATATATGCCATGAATATCTTCACGCCGCTGGCCCCTCAACCTCACCACAATGCCTGTGCCCTCAAAAAAGATGATGGTCCAACAAAATTCTGCCGCCGAGCTTTAATGTTTCAGTGCCCCCGCAGCAGCGCGGCGCCGTACCGCTCATGAGGCAGGGTACGGGCCCGCCCTTCCCCAGTGAGACCAACCTGTTTACGGCGAGCCGGAGTCCTCCTCCCGGCCAAGGCTGATGTGCGGCGCACAACCTGTAACTGGCCAGCGACCTGCATGTTCGCCGCGGGCGCGGCGTGCTTCAACTCCACTACTCCTCTCATAGTGCGGGCGAGCGGTATCTCAGGGTACTTGAAGGGTCCGAGCGGCCTCCTCTGAACTCAAGCAGCGGCGGCTAGTCTGACCGTCAAACCGATCAACGTTTAAAGTACATATCCAGCTATATAGACATTCCAGTTCAACATTACTACCTTTTTTTTATTTAACTGCAATATGTGGTGGACTTAGAAAATTTTTCCTCAACTTTAAAAAGTAAAATATTCCTTCTGAATTCAACTTCTACAAACATAAAGACATTCCTTCAACAGTTACTACAAGAATTTTGAAACTGGATGCAATCATTTTAAGAAAATTTGTTGGTAAATACTTCTGCTATCTACTTCCATATCAACATCATAGCTTGGACCTGATGTTGAAATAAAAGTTTGTGTTCTTCTGTGTTACCCCTTGGAGGGACTTTTCGGGGGGGGTCTGTACCGGGCGGTACACCTCCACGCCGCTGATTCAAACTTTGCGCCAGTTGAAACTCCCCTACTGGAGGAAGTCTGAACCTTATCTAATGTGCTAATTTTCAAGTTTCTCAGAAGATGTCACTACTTGAAAATTTTGAAGTTTCTGAACTGAGTCGTTTTCGATGTATTTTTTTTTGCCTGTAATAAGAAGTGTGAACATTCTCTTCTAGAGGACACTACCGAAGAACTACAATGGTGCACCCTAGTGCGAAGCGAAAGAACTGTTTTTTGGATAAATTTTGATTTCAAAAGTTTGTTTCTTGTTAAATTTCTTTCTGTTATTCTTTAAGTTGGTTGTATAACCCTTTCTTTCCACTTGTTTTGAATTTAGCCAATCCCGAATTTCTTTAATTAATTTATGACCAATCCGGTGTATCTTCTCCAAAGGGGATATGTTCCTTAACCCTAGCCAATAAAGTTTTGTGGGAGGGTGTTCTCATTCCTGAAACGCCTCGAACTTTCCGCGAGAGTATATAAACTGCTGATTTTCGGGTCTCCGGGCCACTTCAGTGACATCTTTCAGTGTGTAAAGTACGTAGCAGGGGGCGGGAAGCGCCTCTTTCTTCGGGCAGCAGTTCATCCACAAGGTAATTGCCTTTTAATAACTTCTTTTCTTGCTAGCTCAGCAGTTTAACTCTCGGGGCAGGTCCGAAGCCTTTTCCATGTAACTTTCCTTTAATAATGTAAAGACACTCGGTGTCAATTCTTTCTGTTTTAACTTCATATTGGGATAGAGAGTGCTTAACCCTCTCGAGCTCCCACTCATATTGCATTGAGTTGAACTTATTTTTCACAACCGGTTCTTCCTTAACGTAATGTAAATTGTTTCCTTCTAAAACTCACCTCTTCTTTAGTATGGGATTAGCCTTTGCATTAGCGGCCTAGAGCCAGATTAGGTTTTAAACAAATGTATTAGGAGTGCAGATCGCCTCCTCTCAAATTGGTATTTTAGAGGCCATGTAATTAACCTTTTCTCACTTAATAGGCCTCAGTAGGTTGGGTATTTTACCCCTGTGTTTATGTCCTTAGAGGACAGCTTGAAGGTGGAATTTGGTGTGGCTTTTGACAGGCTTACATTTTGAGAGCGAGTTGCTCTTTCTTGAAAATTTCGTTTTCTGCGCGCCTCAAGGAGGCTTTACTGTGTAATTTGGAGCAAGTGCTCCTGGGCATGAATGGGGTTTTCTGCCCCTCTGTTGAAACTTGTTTTGGGGTAAAACTGGGCTAATTGCTCAAGAATTGTGAGTTCGGGGCTCGAAGCCCAAATCCTGTCAATACTGTAATTGTACTTTTTGCTTTGCTACTCTGTACCTGCCATGCTTGTTATTTCTTGATTTTGAAAATAAAATATAAACTTGTTAAATTTTATCTTAACGTTAATTTCGTATTTTGAGGCCCGTTCACCCCCGCACCTTCTTTCACCTCTGCTGTTCCACAGATACCTCGGAACAGTGTCTATAGCAACCGTGCCTCCAGATTGAGCATTCCTATTCGCTAATTCAGAGATGAGTTCCTCCTTGCGCAAATAGCCGGAATGGAGGACGTCGCGAGAGCCGGACATGATGGCATAAGACTTTTAGAAAAATAAATTAAATCCAGCAACTGAGAAAATTGTTAGAGTTAGAAACGAAAACTGTGTTTAGCAATCAAAAGGGGCTAAGTTGAGACCCATTCAACTACGCTCTGCTACCACTTAGAGGTGAAAGAACGTGCGGGCGGGAATAGGTCTCAACTTACGAAATTAAAGTCAATTTAAAACTTTAACAAAGGTTATATTTTCTTTTCAAAATCAACAAATGACAACAAATAACAAAGATGTAACATGTACCAAGTAGCAGGTTAACAATTTAAGAATTTACAGGGACCCAAGATTAATTTCTGAGCTCTCAGCTCACCACCACAATAGTTACAGGGCAGAAAACCCCTAAGTACAAGGAGCACTTGCTCCTAATTCCAATGTTAAGATGAAAAGAGCAGACCCGCTCTCAATTTTACCAGCCTATCAAAGGCTACAACGACCTTCATTTCTAACTGCCCTTAAGGCACACATACCGTGAAACAGGGGTATCTTGTACCCAACCTACAGGGCCTTCACATGAAGAAAACAAACACTGGGTTAATTAAATGGCCCAACAAACCAACTTGACTGGAGGCGTAGCTTGCTCTCCTACATGAAACTTCTTAAAACCTAGGTGGCACTCGGCCAGTTATACATTGGATAATCCCATACTATGGAGGTGACACGATAAGAAAACTCTATTACATTACGAAGAGAAGAAAAACGGTTATGAAAACTTAGTCACCTCAAAACAATATGTGTGGGAGCTCGAGCGGGTTAGGCACTCTCTATCCCAATTTGTAGTCAAAGAGACGAAATTTTACCAAATGTCTATTACATTTTAAAGATAGGTTACATGAGAAAAGTTTCGAACCTGCCCCGAGGGTTAAACTGCTGAGATAGCAAGAAATATAGTTATTAAACGGCCATCACCTTGTGGATGAACTGATGCTTAGAGAAAGAGGCGCTTCCCGCCCCCTGCTATATATGTTCACACACTGCGAAAGATGTTACTGAAGTGGTCCCGAGACCAGAAAATCAGCAGTTTTTATACCCTGGTGGAAAATTCGAGACCTTTCAAGAATGAAAAAGACACACCCTTTCAACTTTATTGGTAGACGAGGAATTACACATGGAAACCTGAGGAAGAAAGCTATGATTGGAGGAAAATTAATTACAGAAATTACCGATTGGTTAAATTCAAAACTGGCGGAAAGAGAAGGGTTATACTGCCAACCCAACAAATGACTGAAAGAAATTTAACAAAGAACATACTTATGTATACCAAATTTCTTCAATAAAAAAAAAAAAAAACAGTTCCTTCCCTTCGCACTAGGGTGCACAATTATCGTTCTTAAGTAGTGCCATCTAGAAGACAATGTCCACACTTCTTGCTACAGAGCAAACAAATACAAATCGAAATAGACATAGTTCAAAACACTTCAAAATTTACAGTAGAGGCAACTTCCGTGAAACCTTTGATTTAATACAGATTTTAAAGTTCAGAGTTTCTGCTTAGAGAGGTTTCAACTGGCGCAATATTTGAATTAGCGGCGTGGAGGTGTACCGCCAGTAAACAATTATTATTATTATTATTATTATTATTATTATTATTATTATTATTATTATTATTATTATTATTATTATTATTTTTATTATTATTATTATTATCGAATACGCCAAGGATCCTATTCCCATGCCGTGTTAAGGCCCTTCTTGTTTTATTTACGGCGAGTGCATCGTTCGAACTGAGCTGACACATAAGCATACTGATGAACAGCCAAACGAGGAAACGTTTTCTATCACATAAATGTGGCATGCAGGTTAATTGAGTGGCATCTTCCTTATCACCTTGATTGCTTGTTTACATATTGAGAGTCTTTTTTAAAACAAAGTGTTCAGCTACTTTACAGAAACGTGTTATTAGAAAGACTCACAACATATATAAACAGCCACAGGAGAGCATACGATATGCACTGACTGACAGAGCAAATGCAACATCAAGAAGGAGTGGTTCGAAAGGGATGCAAGTTGGGGAAAAAACAGAGACGACACGGACGAATAATTGATGTTTATTTCAAACCGATATGCAGGTTACACAATGCGCACGGCATCGACTCAGTAGGATGTAGGACCACCGCGAGCGGTGATGCACGCAGAAACACGTCGAGGTACAGAGACAATAAGAGTGCGGATGGTGTCCTGAGGGATGGTTCTCCATTCTCTGTCAACCATTTGCCACAGTTGGTCGTCCGTACGAGGCTGGGGCAGAGTTTGCAAACGGCGTCCAATGAGATCCCACACGTGTTCGATTGGTGAGAGATCCGGAGAGTACGCTGGCCACGGAAGCATCTGTACACCTCGTAGAGCCTGTTGGGAGATGCGAGCAGTGTGTGGGCGGGCATTATCCTGCTGAAACAGAGCATTGGGCAGCCCCTGAAGGTACGGGAGTGCCACTGGCCGCAGCACATGCTGCACGTAGCGGTGGGCATTTAACGTGCCTTGAATACGCACTAGAGGTGACGTGGAATCATACGCAACAGCGCCCCAAACCATGATGCCGCGTTGTCTAGCGGTAGGGCGCTCCACAGTTACTGCCGGATTTGACCTTTCTCCACGCCGACGCCACACTCGTCTGCGGTGACTATCACTGACAGAACAGAAGCGTGACCCATCGGAGAAAACGACGTTCCGCCATTCCCTCATCCAAGTCGCTCTAGCCCGGCACCATGCCAGGCGTGCACGTCTATGCTGTGGAGTCAATGGTAGTCTTCTGAGCGGACGCCGGGAGTGCAGGCCTCCTTCAACCAATCGACGGGAAATTGTTCTGGTCGATATTGGAACAGCCAGGGTGTCTTGCACATGCTGAAGAATGGCGGTTGATGTGGCGTGCGGGGCTGCCACTGCTTGGCGGCGGATGCGCCGATCCTCGCGTGCTGACGTCACTCGGGCTGCGCCTGGACCCCTCGCACGTGCCACATGTCCCTGCGCCAACCATCTTCGCCACAGGCGCTGCACCGTGGACACATCCCTATGGGTATCGGCTGCGATTTGACGAAGCGACCAACCTGCCCTTCTCAGCCCGATCACCATACCCCTCGTAAAGTCGTCTGTCTGCTGGAAATGCCTCCGTTTACGGCGGCTTGGCATTCTTAGCTATACACGTGTCCTGTGGCACACGACAACACGTTCTACAATGACTGTCGGCTGAGAAATCACGGTACGAAGTGGGCCATTCGCCAACGCCGTGTCCCATTTATCGTTCGCTACGTGCGCAGCACAGCGGCGCATTTCACATCATGAGCATACCTCAGTGACGTCAGTCTACCCTGCAATTGGCATAAAGTTCTGACCACTCCTTCTTCGTGTTGCATTTGCTCTGTCAGTCAGTGTAGTACCACAAGAAAACATAAGAATTCCCTTTCGACCTTTCGCTGGAGACATGGATTTTCCGTGGAGTTTAAATTCCACGTGAGCGGCGTAAACACTGTACACAGAAACGCTGGTCAGCTGCGCGTTCTTTTTCACCACGTCTTCCACAGTACACAGCGGATTCTAATTTCGTAGGCTTCTGAAAACGCTTAAAAGAATTTGTTTAGATTTCCTACATATTTTTTTTTCCATTGTTAGCTTTAAAGTATTTCACAGGAGACAGCGTCACAGCATCACACACGTCTTGCTCACAGCTGGCAGCCATTATGTATACTGAACTGCTGTTGCAACCATTATTGCCAACAGTTTTCTTGTATCCATCTTCAACGGCGCACATATTATGCGAACTTATCAGCAATGGAATGTACTCGAACAAAGCTTACTGAGTACTCAGTGCAATAAGATATCGATCTTATATTAAATAATTATTATTTTGCTACATGCACCACTGAGAACAATAACTATTCATAGCCATCTACGTATGTAATATAAGAGTTGGTAACGAAACCGTGTAACATAAAATTTGTGATATATTTCCCATATTTATACAGGACAAAAAATTTATATTCGTCAAGTCAGTTCACCCGAATAAGTAATCAAACTGAAGGAATCTCCTGACTTCAGGAACAAGTAACAAACCTAGGGAACTATTTAGCGCTGCGGAAGCCTTTTCACCGACCAGAAGTCTGACTAACATCAAAGGGACCGCTCAGGTCTTGAGTTGACTCGCAGTATAGTTACAGTATTAATGCAGGTTTAAGTACCTGGTCACATTACGTGCATATCGTCACTGCCGGGACAAAACCTCCTACGAGAAATAATTTAGCTTAGAACTTTGACCGATAAGGTTCTGTCATCTAAGGGGCAATTTTGTGTGCATATTGTCAAGGCATTCTCGCTCTTCTTGGTCCGACTCGTTGGCTGAATGGTCAGCGTACTGGCCTTCGGTTCAGAGGTCCAGGGTTCGATTCCCGGCCGGGTCGGGGATTTTAATCGCTTCTGATTAATTCTTCTGGCTCGGGGACTGGTGTATATGTCCGTCCCAACACTCTCCTCATCATATTCAGACAACATACTACACTACCAACCACCACAGAAACACGCAATAGTGCTTACATCCCTCCATAGAGGGTTGGCGTCAGGAAGGGCATCCGGCCGTAAAAACAGGGCCAAATCCACATGTGCGACGCAGTTCGCACCCGCGACCCCACAGGTGTGGGAAGAAGCGGCAGGAAAAGAAGATTCTCGCTCTTCATGATGTGTGTGCTGCGGGTCAGTATATCTCCAAAAATATTATCACATGGGAGGTTTTGTCCCGGCAACGACGATATACTATATAACTGAATATTGTGCAACCGAAGAAACGTGTATTGTTTCAAACATGACTTCAATTTACGAGGAGTTTCATAGGTATTGTGTCTAATGACACTAATTTTAAGTTGATACTTGTTTGCCCTTAATGTAACAGTATATTGTTTTACAACATTACGTTTATTCCTGTTCGAATAAATAAATAAATAAATAAATAAATAAATAAATAAATAAATAAATAAATAAATAAATAAATAAATATTTGTTTAAACTACCTTTACCAATAAAGGTGTGAAAGTTTCAAACTTCATTCCCAGTGTATCCTAATTTCATGGTGACAAAATGCTGAGAGCATGTTGACCCAACTAAACATGATTAATATTGATTTGTGAAGGTATTTTAATTGGTAATTAAAAATAATTACAGGCATATATTCTCAAAATTGTATCCTCTGCGTCACTCAGCTGTCTAGCTCGATCTGGCATGAATGTGTGAGGAGCAGTAGCTGACATCAATACGTAAAGGAGGTGATTTAAAGGGGAAAGAACTGCATTAATGTAGAAAGACAGTCAGCCTGTCTGGTACTCACATGTAGCCAGTCTTAGAAATGGGTAATTTCACAGAATGTTTAAACATAATTAATAATATATTATTCCATTCCGTTCAGTTCCAAGGAAATTGTTTCTGACTTCGCACCTGTTGGCCTTGAACATTGCGGCCTCAAGTCTACGTGGCCAGTTAAAGTCCTATTGGTGGGAAGAAAATTACATTCAGAATGTTGGTTGGCAGGAGAGGACAGATAGGGGAGTACCATTTTTAATCGCTAGATTGAGTGAGAAAAGACTCGAATCAACACCAAAATCTCTCTGCCGAGTTCATCTGGAGTGAGGGCATATGACAGTGACGTTAAGCCTTGATCAGACCCCTTGGTGCTATTGGACAAGAGAAGGCTATGTGCTGGTACTATGTTTTACCCTCCCCCTAAATCTTACCATATACCACATCATTGACTTCATCTCATTGACTCCTCCGCTAAGGTAGATGTCAGAGAGTACGTCCGGTCTTAAAAAAATCGCTACGAAGATTCAAACACTTGATACATGACCGGATACAGAAACGGGACAAAGATTGGGCACAGGACTCATCAAGTAATTTGCTGGATAGTTACAACTTCTGCCTGCTGTCATTTCTTGATGGATACAGTACTTTTGCATCCATCTCTTGGCACAGGCCAGAGTAAAGTGTAGCTTCCACCGAAGTCCCAGTCAACATCCATGGCTGTGACAATATGGAAGCTGCTGGGGTATGAGTAGTGCTGAGTAATGACATTCAGAGCACGACTAGTGCGTCTGAGTGTTACGAAAGGTGCTGCTCATAGGGTCAGTTATGCTGCAATAGTACTTTCTGACCCAGTGAGGAAAGCAATGGCAAACTACCTCACTCCTCATCTTGCCTAGTACGCCTCATTTTGGTGCTGTCATTGGTTTTCTTGGGTTTCCTTATGACCGCATAAACTTTAGTGGTGCTATTTGAGGATCCAACCAGCCTCTGGGCTGATGACCTAACAGACAGACAGTTACAACTTCACTTTTCACTTCATCACATTTGAAGAATGATCTGCTAACCTCATCCCGATTGTATAGTCGTCACTTCGAATCTCAAACAATGTATTATCGCCCTCGTCACATATTGCATGGAGTCCTTTCTCTCTTACCCAGACACGATCTTCTCACCTTCCTTAAAAAACTTCAGCAGTCTACATTACAAATTATTTCGATGCTTTCAGAACGTATAAGGTCGTTCGATATATGTTTCCATCGTTCACTAGACAGTAAACTGCAAAGTCCTGGCAGTGTTACTCTAGAATGCGCAACTCGTTAAGGAGATCATGGTTCAGTGGCGCGAATTTGTTCGTTGTGTCGTACACCACCACCACTCGAAAGTTTTGAGGACATATCCTTTATGTATTGTTAAAATTACATTATTTTCTTTCCTTAATCATCGATATCCGGTCGATTACATCAGCAGTTAGCCTTTTTCTACCACCAAAAGCGCTAATAAGAGTCAATACAGAGTTTCATTTAAGACCTTATAATTAAATTCGGTGTGGACATTTTTGAAAAATCAAAAAACAAATGCCTGAGGGTTATTGAACCAAGGAACACATTACAGAAAGCATTATGTAAGTAAGATAATTTGTCTAGGATTTGAATGAAAAGGAAAAGGACTAAAGAAACAAGTGATTTTAATCTCCGGAACTACATTTAAGCCGGAAGTGAGTTTCAAAATTAGTTTTTTGTTTGTTTGTCAGAGCTATTCAAGACTCACAATTTGAAACCTCTGCAGCGCGTTTAGCTCTTCAATTTTCGTCACAATTGAGGACATTGTCTTCGTGTGCTAAGAAATGTTTTCCGTGGCGAAAATCAAGTTATCTCGTTCATGGACGGAGATGAGCCCAGGCTATCAAGGCAACTTGAGTGCTCATTATGGTAATTGTGAAGTTATTAAAGTTTTCGTCCATTACTTGATTTGCAAAATGAACTAGGGGTTACGAAGTTATTTTAAAAATAAAGTCGAATGCACTGTTGGTATCGAATCCGTTCTCTAATCTATAGTTAATATAATAAAGAGAGAGTGCAAATTGTGTTAGTTGTGTATATCTGGAGGGTAATCTCAGAAACTACTGGACCGACTCTAAAAATTCTTTCACTTATAGAAAGATACATTATCTCTGAGTTCTATAGGCTATATTGTCCGGCTCCATGGCTAAATGGTTAGCGTGCTGGCCTTTGGCCACAGGGGTCCCGGGTTCGATTCCCGGCAGGGTCGGGAATTTTAACCATAATTGGTTAATTTCGCTGGCTCGGGGGCTGGGTGTATGTGTCGTCTTCATCATCATTTCATCCTCATCACGACGCGCAGGTCGCCTACGGGAGTCAAATCAAAAGACCTGCACCTGGCG